>NW_027122621.1:0-703845 GCF_030686945.1 Centruroides vittatus | reverse complement strand
GACATTTAGTTTCTTCTCTGTGTTACCTCCTAAAAATAGTACACATAGCTCTATAAGTTCATGGTAATCACTTCTTGGCATTTCTTTTTGCAATTCAGCTTTATAAAAGTCCAATAGTTCTTGAAGTTCTAACTCATTGGAAAACTTCTCTGCATAATCTTTACTGTTTTGATATTTATTAGCATTAACATTTCCCCAACTTTCTCTTAATTGTGTGAAGAGAAATATGTCGGGACTACTTGTTACCACACATATTTTGCTTTTGAATGCATTTTGTAAGACTAATTTGTAGGTGTGATGATGAGAGGGGAAAAACAACTCTCTATCTAATGGATCCTGGGTTCTCCAAAAAGATGGAAACAGTATCAGATATGTAATTATTAACTTAAATCTGCCTTAACATATTTGAGTAGCCTAAATTATAAATAAATTGCAATTAGAAAGTGCAGTCCAGAAAATTTCTGATCTTAATGTGTCCTGCTTCAGCAAAAATACAAAATGCTTCCCAATATGATTGATTATAACTTCAAAAAAATAATTATTTCTTAAATTACTGGTACTATTTTATAATCTAAAAACCAAAACATTTAAATTCAAATTATTTTTTTACTAAAATTTTTCTGGCTTTGTTCACCTCTCCACCACCTTTGTTAAGTTTTGGATTGGTTATCACTTAATTAAACCATAAAAGGAAGTTATTTCTGTCAATTATTATTATTATTTTTTTCAATTTTTATTATGACATCAAATACACCCTCAATATTTATTATTACTCATAAAAATTTTAATGAATTATATACATCTGTAAATACCTTATTATTTAAAAAAATGTCTAAATTTTCAGTTCTGAAATCTCTTTTGTAACTTATGAAACTTTTAAAGTATAAAAATACTTTAACTTACTTTGTAGAACAAAATATTAAAGAAAAAAAATGTTGATGTTTCATGGAACAGTGTACTCTACATGGCTGCAGAATACACATGCATTCCACTGTGTATCTATGATATCCTTTAACCGCATTTCTCAATATTTTATTGTGACATAAAACCTTACTAATTGAAACATTTGTGAGATTCTTTTCTTTGTATGCATCATATTTTGAGAATGTAAGGCTGCACTGAGGTTTTCTGAACTTGACTAGCCTTTTTCATATCTAACTAGTGAAATTGTTAAAGAAATTTTTCTGATAGTGGTATGCTGATATGCTGGTGAAATGTGCATTTGGCAATGTAATTTTAATCTATATTTATTCAATCTAATGTTTATTTTCAAATAATTAAAATATATATAATCAGAGAGAGAATTAAAATTCAAGTCACCTGTAACTTTCTCACTGACAAGTGAAACAGATGAACTTATCTTGGTGTTTTTAAAGAAATAAAGATTCTATTCTTTAAAATATTATGCAACTAAAAAATTTCAGATTTTTAAAAAGTAAAAGATTTAAGCATAATTATAATCTAAACTGGAACAAAAACGTTTTTGGAATTAAATATCAAGATATAAAAATGTATTTTCTAAAAGAAACATGCCATAGGAATTGTCAATTAACTTCCATTTCATACTAGAAACATACTGTCAAATTTTAACTTCCATTTGACAGTTTGTTTCTACTATGAAATGGAAGTTAACTGTACAAATTCATATATGTGATTGAATCTTTTCAACTAATGCAAGTTCTGCTGCATAATTCTGTAACTACCTGATATGTCATGAGAACTGAACTTGTTCCTTTTAATATTTGATATGCAGAAGATAATAAGAATATGACACATTACCAATTTTTATTGCAATTTTTTAGTTTTATTTAATAATACATTAGTTATAACAGTTTTCTTCTCAAACTACTGGAATGAGTAAATAAACAATCCCAAATAAAACCTTTTTTAACCAGTAATTGAACTTTAATGTAAATTCCGAATGTTTTTGGCCTTCACCAAGGCCTGCCTCAGGTAATGAATTAAACTGACTTCCAAATTGGAATGTTAGAATGATGATGTTCGATTTTTGAACTATATTTTTAACATATAGCTGTTGAACATGGCTCCAGAAGAAACATTGTACATAGTTTAGCCCGCGCCTATACCAACCAACTTGCCGCACATAGCATTTCCAACACCCAGTCTACTTCTAACAGAGGCCAACAACACATCACAGGCTCCAGGTGCACCGTAGTTCAGTTCAGTTCAATCAACATTTGAACTCCTTATACAAGGATACTGCAGACCACAATGGTACAAAAATTGTGTATAGGAGATCCAGTACAATTTACAAGCTGCTACACAACACAAAAGATGAAATAGATCAAAGCAAAGCCCCAGGAGTGTACTCTATTCCTCTTAGGGATGATAGATTTCAAAGAGACTTAGTTTATATTGGCTCAACCATACATTCAATATGCAAAAGGGTATGTGAACATCAATTCGACCTTGCAAACAATAGGCATACCACCACCTTGTCCACGTATGCCACAAACCCAGAAGTATATGCAGACCTCCAGAACACCAGATTAATTAGGCAGGCCTTTCAAACAGACCATATTCATTACCTGGAGGCCTTGGAAATTTATAAAGCCAACTTGAAAGGCAACTGTATTAACTTTAAAGACTGCGAGATGATGGTGCATGTGTGGAAGTACCTGCATGAGAAATTTGAATGAAGTCAATCAGCTGCATGAATTTGATATACAGTAGACCTGGTTAATTTTATGGAAGAAAACCTTTCAAACAGCCATAGCCCCTAAACTGCACACGTGCCGGGCTCTGATTGACTCATGTTTTTAAGTGACTTGTACAACACGTATTGATATAACACGGAACGTATCTACTGTGTTATACAAGTCACTTAAATACATGAACCAATCATAGCCCGGCACATGTGCAGTTTAGGGGCTATGGCTGTTTGAAAGGTTTTCTTCCATAAAATTAATTGATTCTAGACTAATTTGACTCGAACATTTTCAAAACACGTATAATTTTTTGGGAATAGTCCATATAAATTATGCTATAAACAAAAAATTGTAGGAATACTTACCGAGTGCACACCATTTGAAGACTCCATTGCTTAAGCCTGTTTTCGTCGTGGAGCGGCACATCGAACAGCGAGCGCGTTTCCTAATAAGTTATTTTTCTGCGAAAAATTCACTGAACTTTGGAGACATCATTAATAAAAATATAATTTTTATGGCTGTTGAATAATAAACGTGTTTTAGTAGGTCCGCTGCTCGTTTAAACTTAATGGTTTGTGCAATGTTCACTATTGGACCAGATTCGACCAATACTGTCGCGACACAAGTCGGTGATGATGTTTTACCGTGTTATACGAGTCTCCTTTAGTATGTTATATGAACACAATCACAATTTTTTCGCTGTGTTATACGAATCCATGTTATATGAACCCGTGTTATAGAAGGGTCTACTGTATACATAGTTTAAAAATCAAACATCATTGTTGTAATGTTCCAATTTGGAAGTCAGTTTAGTTCATTGCCTTGGTGAAGGCCGAAAACATTTGGAAGTTACATTAAAGTTCATTTACTGGTTAAAAAAGGTTTTATTTGTAATTGTTTATAATAAATTAGTTGAAAATGATTCAATCAAACATATGAATTTTGTACAATTAATTTCCATTTGACAGTACTGCAGACCCAAAATGATGCATCATATAACCCAGTGGCGTGCTGTGATATTTGATGATAGGAAAACCATAAACATTTTTAACAAATACTGGAAATGACAAAAATAAACATTTTATTTTAATTCTAAAATAAATAATTGACATAAAATAAAGATATAAAAACTTGTTTTTATTATTTTTTATAAACTAACTCTATTTGGTAATTTTTTCTCCAAAGTTGTTAATTACTTCATCATAAAAATCGCTTGTTGTTGATTCCATCAAAAGTATTTAAAAGCTCTTTTTCTATTGAAAGCAACGTTAGTGATGACAACCTTTCCTCTGACTGGGTGTTCCTTGCAAATGTATGACTTTGCTTCATAGTTGAAAAACTGTGTTCAACAGATGCACTCGTAGATGGTACCATAAAAATTAATGATATTAAATTATATAATTTTAGTACATCTTTGTTCAGATCATCATTAATTATAAAATGTTTTATTGGGTTGTTCATAAAGTAATTTCATTTTTTTTACCGCCAGAGGAATTAGTTGTATTTTTACCAGTGAATTTCATTTTAAACTGTATTGTCATTATATATTTCGACAGCTGACATTTCAAGGCTTATTTGTAAAAAACTTTGTTGATTATGTGCAATTGTTTTTTTGGTGTCCCATCAAATGTGAAAAATTGAAAGCAGCATTTTTGGCATATTTTGCTTCTTTATTACAGAAAAGGTAAGAATGCTGTTCAAGCACAAAAAAAGAATTGTGTGACGTGTATGGAGAAGATGTATTGACAGAATGACAATGGCAAAACTGGTTTGCAAAATTTCTTTCTAGCAATTTCAATATTGAGGATGCACAGTGTTCTGGATGACCAGTGAAGTTGATGAAGACAAAATAAAGGTATTGATTGAAGCAAACCACCGAATAACAACACAAGAAATCACTAAGAGATTAAATTTGTCAAATTCAACCATTTATGATCACTTGAAATGACTTGATTTCATTTCAAAGCTCAATAATTGGGTTCCATATGTTCTTAAAGAGATTTGCTCTGTCACATTGACATCTGTGATTTCCATCTCAAACATCAAGGAAATGATCCATTTTTGAAGCGAATCATAACTGGTAATGAAAAATGGATTGTGTAAAGTGTCTCGTAGAACAAAGTCTGCAGAACTAGACAAAAAAAAGACAAGTTGGCTCGACAAATATACAGGGGCTTTTAATCCTTTCACGTTGGCAGATCACAGTATATACATAGGACATGAACTACCATGCATTTAACAATTTACAGTGCACAACTAATAACAATATAATATTTCACACATCTTTTTTACATTCCCGTCTCTTTCCTCCTTTTCCTTCAGGGGCTCCACGGTACGTGACAAATATCAAAAGGTGCATAACACAAATAAAAATAAACCTACTTGCAACACTTTTTCTACCATGTATAAATAATGAAAAAAGAAAACTAATAAGTTCGGGTGAATTTCTCAGCAATCTTCTTTTCCTTGAATAGGTTCTATCTCAATGTTAAAATGTCATTGTTTGGATGGAGACAGATTGTTGTTTCATCAACCTTTTCCCTGATCCTGGGTTCTCTCGCACTACTCCTTACCAAGTCAATGCCCTATCATCTCTTCATTCGAAAAATGTCCTTTAACACTCGTCTTTTCAATTCCATATCCTTCACAGGTAACCAGAACAAAGCAAGGAAAAAAGTCCCTACCACATGCAAATCACAGCTTTTTATACCGTGCCAAATGGATATCCTCCCCTACATGACCTCCGCTGGCCAATCCAGCTGCCAACATAAGGTGAACTGGAAAAAGGTGGTACACAAACGAAAACAAAGGGGTTGAAGGAAAAACCAGAGCACAAAAATACATAGTTGCGAAGCACTACAACTGTTTGTAACAATGTTGAACACAAGTGATCATGGAGTAGAAGAGATGAGCCGGCTCAAAGCACTTTGAAAGCCAATAATCATCAAAAAAAGTGATGCTCTCTGCTTCGTGGGATTTTAAGGGAATTATTTTTTCCTTTTTCAGCTTCCACCAGACAATTCCACAACTGATTCAGAAGTGTACTGTTGTCAACTGGACAAATTGAATGATACCATCAAACAGAAAAAGCCAGAATTGATCAATAAAAAAAGGTGTAATGTTTCACCATGATAATGCCAGACCTCACACAAGTTTGGTAACTCATCAGAAACTGTTACAACTTGGATGGGATGTGCTATCATACCAACCATATTTGCCAGATCTGGCACCTTGAGATTATTACTTGTTCTGGTCTTTACAAAATTTTTTAAACGAGAAAACATTTTGTAAAAAAGACCAGAACAAAAATCACTTGGATCATTCTTTTTATAAGCAAAGATCAAAACTTTTATGAATGTGGAATCATGCTACTACCAGAAAGATGGCAACAGGTATTGAACCAAAGTTGTTAATATATAATTCAATAAAATATTTTTTTATTATAAGAAAATTGTTTCCCCCACAAAAAAAAAAAAGAAATGAAATTACTTTCCAAACAACCCAATATATCTAAAAGTGACTTGCCAATATAGTTTGAACATGAATATAAATATTGCAATTCACTACGTAATTTGGATAAATCAAAAAACTCTCCATAAAATTTACTTAATTTAAAAAATTAAAACTTTCTTTGGAAAATTGTTTTTCATAATATTTAAAATTATTAACATCTAAAAGTGTTAAAAATTCTAAAGATTTTATGTCTGAAAATCTGTCAATATAATTATAATTAAAAAAAATATATAATTAAATATAGCTTTGTAAAGAAATGTACATTGGAAGTGTTATACGATATTTTGGTGTGTAGAATCCACGAGCTAAACCACGTGAGGCTGGTGCTCTGTAAAGTACATGCACGAATGCCTGTAATCTGGCTGCTTTACATGATTCAAATATTTTCACCATGAAAGCTATCCCGTATTCAACAGTACAGTGCTTCCTTGGAAATATTCATATACGAATTTATATTCGAATCTTATCATTGTTTTTCACATGTATAAAAATTTGTAATAAAATAAATAATGCAATTATAATAAATTATTAATTTTAAGTAATTCAAAGTACATTAAAATATGAAAATAATCACACAATACATATTTATATGTTAGAAAAACACAAGGAAAGCGGACAGCGAAAGTCCACAGCTTCCAGGACAGCACACCACTGATATAACTTGCTCCCGATGCTTTGTCTGCAAGCTTCTCTGCATATTTCTTTTGGAAAACACTATATATTCCTACACTAAAAAGTAACTTTAAAATTATATTTTTTAAAAACATATTTATATTATATCAAGATACTAGTAGATTTAATACACAATATTGCAACAATACCATATTCCACCAAACAATAAAAACAATTATCTTTCAAGACCTATATTAAATGGTTTCTGAAAATATGTAACACATTCAGACTTCATTATTACAGAAATTATTAGAATATTTTAGGAAATAAATTATTATTATTTATTAAAAATTTTATAATTCTTATAAAAACAAAAACATTTGTGATTTATATTTCTACATAATAAAATTGTAAAATTTTATTAATTTAGAATGTACTTACAATGGAGTTGTTGACATAGCCATCATTAAATATCGATTTAAAGTGGAATCATTATCCAATTCAACATTATCAAATGATTTCTCTGAAATGAATAAAGATTAGATTATTTACCTATTCATTCTATATACACATTAATCTTTTTCAAGCATAATTATTATTAAAATTGATTAATAATAATGTAAAGGTCACTTTTAGCGTCCTACGTCGAAAAGCCACGCGACAGAGATAATTGGACCCACCTGGCGTTGGGGCCATAAACGGCTGGAAAGATCAAAGGAGTAGCGTCTCCGTTTAAGGGTCAATGTGTTTGCCACGTGCTGGCCGGCTTGGGGAAAAATGTAAACAAAGGAACGGACGCGAAACGTAAGCTACGTCGTCGGGAAATAGGGCGGACGTCTTTGGAAGCTCCCAGGGGAGAAGAAGAATCTGATTGGCCGCAAGTTGTCGCCGTAGAATCCCTTAAAAGCTAAGTGTGGCGGAGAAACGGGGAGAAGGGCAAGAGACTGATAATATGGTAGTCTCAGGCACTTGGACAGCCCGCTGAACGTAGAGAGAGAGAGTGTTCTCCTCTGACAACGATCTCAGGGTCGGGTAAGTGCGGAGACTGGACAGGCCGTATAGTTGAGCCAACTCCGGAAAGGCGACCTGAATTCCCCAAAGTTTAACAGTCCCTAATAGAAAGCTGACATGAGATACTACATCTTTGTAGCATAGCGTATGTAATGTGTCGAACATTGTACATCTTGTAAATATTTGTTGTGTAAATAAACTGTACATATTTACTTGTTGAGTGTGGAGGTGTAGCTTTCCTCGAACCATCTTACGGACATTCTCGAGTCACAAAACCCAACTCGAGACGATTCATTGTAAAGATCGTGACGGATTAATAAGGATCTTCACTAATAATATATACAAAAACATCCAGACACACTGTAAAATATCAGACTTACTTCTACTTCAAACCAAAACAGTGCTACTTTCGACATATTTTCCTTTCACTAATGTTTTCAAACCTCAGGTTCGTCCTCAGGTGAACAAACAATGGACAAAATATTCAATGGAACATATCTTTTTCAAAATTCTGAAATGGAACATTCTAAGGAAACTCGTGCCTTCGTCATTTTGCACATGCACATTTGATAGAAGTATCATGTATCATAAACTAGAGTTTGCCAGGCTATCGATAATGATAGTTTTTCTTTATTCTCGTGCTACTTTATGTATACAGTAGAGAGTCGTTAATCCGAATCAATTGGGAACTGGGGTTGTTCGGATTAGTGATTTGTTCGGATAACCGATTTATGTATGAAAAAATATATTAACCAGTCCAATGTTTAAATTTTTCTCTGTTGCGTGTCGCTTCGTGTTGAATTTTTCTCTGTTGCGTGTCGCTTTGTGTTGAATTTTCATCGATTTTAAGCCTAACGAAAATTTTTATAATAATAATTGAGGCTATTGTAGCGTTAAAAATTATTTCTTTATTTTGTACAAACAAAATAAATATATTGAAGAATATAAAAACATGAAAATTATACTTTAGAAGTAAATCTAGTATCAAAAACGTTCGACTCAGCACGACACAGTCTGACTGAAAATTGTTCGGATAACTGGCGATTCGGATTACCGGGGTTCGGATTTACGACTCTCTACTGTATATATCGCTTCCATCCATTGTAAGTGGTGTGGTTGCTGTGTCGTATATATTATCCTGGCCTCATTAAAAAATGGACGTATATCTGGGTCTGTGGCATACTGTGCCAATGCAGTTGTATGTCTTTTATGTACGATGTTCGCTTTGTGGTCTTTAATTCTCACCTCCAATGATCTTTTTGTGGATCCCACGTATATTAAATCTTTATCCCATCTATGGTCTCTCATAAGGATGGTGTATACTCCAGCTAACTTTTCATGTTGCGGAGTATCTTTTCCATTACTCAGTATTCTAAAAATAGTGGGACATCTTCTAAAGATTATGGTGACTTTTTTCTCTTGGTGATCTCTCTGTACAGTTTCTCTAAGTACGGATTATAAGTAATCAGTATTCTGTCTTTATGAATGATATCTTCTTGCCTTTGTACTTCTGGTTGCTCCGTTCTTTGGGTTTGAAGTGCTCTCTTGGATAGTGCAGCTATCAGGTTACTATATCCATGGCTTTTGGCAACAGTATTAATCCTGCTGATTTCTGTTGTAAGTGCCTGCGATGTCGATGAGTGGGTGTATGCCCTTTTAACCAAGCTATTAAATGCCGCTATCTTATAATGCATTGGGTCACATGACTGTGCTGGGATAATTGATCTGCCTGAGGTTTTCTGTATAATTCCATGATGATGGTCGGACCTTTAGCTACGATGTTCATGCCGAACATCATGACGCTACGTCTCCGGAAGGTCTACAATTCTCGGTACACTACAAATCCGACATAGCTCCATACATCATCCCAGCAGAGGCCTTTCAGCCTGCTCGATACGTTAACGCCACCATTACCTCCCTCATCAGAAGGGCATTTTTGCTTTCTTCCACGCAGGAGCTGGCCAACATTGAGTTAGACAACATCAGTTTGGCAGTATGCACGGCTGGCTTCTCATGCGCAAAATTTACATATGTGCTCAGTAGGGCAAAGAAATCACTGTTTCCAAGCACTATGCTTAACAGTAAGAGGGAGTTTTCGGTGCTTCAAATGTCATTGCCATACCTCGGACCCCTTTCAATACGCATCTGCAGAAAATTTAAGAGGCGCAACCTTGTACTACCACTAACCCCACTTCCAAGCTTACGCAAGCTCATTTGTAACGATAGAGACAAGTTCTCCACGCTCGAGAAGTCAGGGGTCTATGCTGTTCCGCTGGAAAATCTCACAACGGGAGTAAACACAAGATATATCGGGGCCACCACCAGAATGCTTGCCAGCTGCCTTGTGGAGCACCAAGATGATGTGGTGAGGGGTAGGCACACCACAGAGCTTACAAGAAAGGTACTCGAACAAGATTACAACAGGCTATGGTCGTAAGCACTTATGCTCAAGAGCTGTAAAAATAGAAAAACTGTTTTCATCTGGGAATCTCTCCTTACCACCACTTTGGATGCATGCAACACTCCTATCTCGATCTGCCCAATGTATGGGTCACGCTGTGCAAGCTTTTGAGCACGTTTTAGCATTGTCTAATATACGTGCAGCGTGAGCTTGAGTCCGCGCATGCACAACTTCACTGGCCATGGAACCAGATGCTTGATTGGTTTTCGAACGTTTTTGAACTTTTTTGTGTTCTTAATGGCTTTAGCAAAACTTTACGCATTCTATTCAATATCGAATTAGTTCTATTTAAAGTTTTTTCGGCAAATTTATGTACTTGCCTGACGACGACGGCAATAAGATTCGTCGAAAGTACTTGCGACAAGCAAATGTGCATATAACGCTCAACTCAGTGTATTTTTCGCATCGTTTATAAAGATACAAATTATAATTAAGACTTATAATTTATACTTGTGCATGAAAGTTAAGCAATAAATATAAAAATACAAAATAAATGTTTTCTTAATGAACTTTTATAGAATTTACAAGCTAAATGCATTATAACATATTGCTTGCAATACATTAAAAAAAGAAAGAACTGTTTTAAAATTTAACATGATGTACAAATTATGCAATATCTAAATATACTAGATAAAAGTTTGTTGGTAAGCCACCTTCCATATGCCATATGATCATCTTAAACAGGAATAAGAGCTCTACAATAACTTGGTACACTACAAATAAGGTTATCAATGAATCTATTAAAAAAAATTAAGAAAAAATTATACTTAACTTTTTGTATTTACCAAAGTTGGGTTGAACTACTTAAAATTGTATTAAAATATATAAATTTTGATAAGAATAGTTATTCTTTTCACTTTCCTGATTTTTCATCTGAGGTGAATGTTAAAATAACCATAAACTGGTATTAACAACTTTAAAACAATTACTTTATGTTATTTTCTTTATTTTTCTGATATATGCATTTTGATCTTCCGATCCTCATCAGTGTGTTATTACACATCATAGGACATAGTTTTGCATATAAATAATAAATACTGTCATAAAACTAAAAATACAAGGTACATATTATTTTTTAAAAAACTTACAACTCTTTACAAAATTTCTCCATAACATTCAAGTTCTTGTGTCTGTACCACCTACAATTGTGTACCACTCTGATGACACATTTATACCCATATTTAAATTTAGCAAATTTACATTTTTATCTTTTAATTTTTCATAATAGCAAAATGTTCTCTTCATTATAGGCAAAACTATGTTCTACGATGTGTAATAACATACTGGTGAGGATTGGAAGGTCAAAATGCATATATGAGAAAAATAGAAAAAATAACAAAGTAATGGTTTTAAAGTTTTTAATACCAGTTTATGGCTATTTTAACATTCACCCTGGATGAAATGTTAGAAAAGTGAAAAGAATAACTATGAATTTTTATCAAAATTTATATATTTTAAGTTATCAATGAATGTTTGAGATATGAATGACCATCTTTGTAAAAAGACAGGTCTGTTCTGAAATTGGAAAATTTTGGGAAGGTGAATTGTCAAACATGTTTAATAGTATTTAGATCACATGATCTAAATGGCTATTTAATACAGTTCATAGTTTCATTATCATCATCCATCAGCATGAGATTAATAAACAAATTTCAGAATCTCATCAAAATAATTGATGCCTGCTAAAGTACAGTACCATTACAGAAGACAAAGATCTGTATAGTCATTGACTGTGATGTAGCCATCTCCTAAATTATCTCTTTCTAAAATATTTGTGGAATAATACCAGAAAGGCTATTTCCATCAAGTGATTGGTGATACTTGGTAAAAATCAGTTTGAAGACTGAACTAGGATTCATCAGTGAAGATACAGTGGCCCATTCACTTTCAATCAAGTCAATGTTCTTAATACAAATTCAATTAAATTCGTCTCTGAGAAAACATCAAAGAGTCACTAACAACAGTCTCTGTAAATAAAGATCATCTAAATTTTTCTCTGCTGCATTTTCTGGTTTTTGAGTGTTTTTAAAACCTTCTAGATGTTACTTGTCAGGAGACTATTCTTCCACAAACACAGAAAAGCCTTAATCAAGTTTACATGCTATTAAGCAGTGAGTTTGACAGCATTTTCCATTTAGAAATTAATGGTCTTCTTTCACAGACATGGTCTTTGGATATTCCAAACAAGCCATTCAAAGATGTTCTTGACTTGTTTGAAAACGATTCCAAAGAGAAACTATAATGCTATAATAAATGCTTTAAAAACTTTTGGCTAATTATCTTATTTATAAACTAAGAAAACATTTTACAAAATATCCAATTCTGACAAATTAAATTTTATTTTTAACTAGCTGTATTATCCATTGTTGATGGGAGATACTTATTTCGTGAAATTATACTTACTTACCTAAAGAGTATATCTGCAGAGAATTGTTTGTTATAGATTCATAATATTCCTATTAAAAATGCAGGATATTTTCTAGATAAACTTATTTAATAATGTCGAGATATACATTTCATGTTTTATCATCAGGAGCACAAATGAACAGAGATTTGCAGCTACTAACACATGAGCATGCAACATAGAGTTGGCCACGTGAAAAGTAACTACATATGAGTTGTCATACATTCATGCATCATTCTCTGCAAATCACTTACTAAGATGGACTTTAAACTTGGAAGTTGAGCCATTCTTTGACTTAACAAGGAATAATAGTCTGCAACATAAAAAGAAGATATTTGGCATCTTCATCTTGTGCAGAAAGTAAAGAACTTATTAAATGATGTATCTATCTTTGAATTTTGAATGTTGCAGGAAATTTCTTTCAAGTTATTTCAGTGGCATCAAAACTTGTCATTTGAAAGGCACTATTGTAAGCCCTAATGTTCTTTAAGAAATGTTGTGTCAAGATGAGTCCCATTTAATGGTGATAGAAGAGATTCAGAGGGAGCAAGAACAACATCCAGTTCAACTTTGTCAGAAGAGCAGCACATCCTTTGTGATTTATTCTTCCACTTCAGAGCACTGCAGTACCCACATACTTTATCCGTAGACCCAATATTAGCTGATGATCTATAGTCTAAAAGAGTGTCATAAATGAAGGCACTTCAAAGCTTTTTGCACCAAGGAATCATAGTACTCCTTGTACACCAGAGGCACTCTCAGAGACTTGTAGAGCAGCTTGCCTTCATTTCTTAATGAACTTTTATAGAATTTACAAGCTAAATGCATTATAACATATTGCTTGCCATTCTCTCTAAGAACTAAGCCTAGCCTGTCTCAAAGATGGGTTCTCTGAACCTCTAAACAGTCTTTCCTGTTTACTTTTCCTTAAAGATCGGCCAAGGTTTTGTCATTTCCAAGTAGGCATAATCTTTGCTCATACAAATAAATAAAACTCATGCAAATACAGTAGGGACTAATGAATCACAAACACAATTGGTAATGGTTTGAAAAACCTGCAACAGTACATGTAGTGCCATCTAGCATGATGACATTCCTTTTTATAATGCCTCAAAGATTTTGCTAATTAATTAATTATTTTTTAATGTCAGTTCTTCAAATATGATAGTAAACTTCAATAATATACCTTGCTTACAGATAATCCCTTGACAGGAAGTACTAATTCATGTGTCATCATCTAGTGAAGAGAGAGACAGACGGACAGAAATCAGTTACAGTTTAATTTAATTAATGTAGATTTTGACATGATGTGTATCTATAAATCTTCTCCTGGACCAACAGATTCAAAATATGAAGTTTGGTTAAAATACATTCAGGCATTTTCCTGTGATGTAGCAACAAACATTTTGACTGTCACAGTTTTCACACTGCAAAATTTTTTAAGTTGTGGACGTTGTCATATGTCTTGTTCTAGCACAGTTATCTGGCTGTTACTGACTTTGTTTTTCCTCATTCTTTCTTATTGCTCTCTATCTCATTTCTTTATTCAGGTGATCCTCTGAGCCAATGTCTAAATGATGTGGAATCTCAAATTTTGTACAAAAGCTTCATACTATGAAACAAAATGACTGTTTGCATCAGTGTTGTGGAGTTGAAGTTGCTGAAGTCAGAGTCAGTAAAATTCTTTTGACTCTGGCCTCAAAGTTTATTATTGGTAAAATGTGATGCAAGAAAAATACTTTTTAATCAATTAGTAACCAAAGAAATTTCTTATAAAATGGACACTTCAATAAATTTAGATATCAAAATGATATTAACCCATAAAGGCCATTCCATAACAAAATGTTATGCATATCTCATGCAACACACACTATACTTTCAGAAAATAGTTTTTATTAATTTAAGGCCCACCAGTGGCCAAGTAGATAAAACCACTGAACATTTGTAGTTAGTTGTGGGATTGTATGTGGAAAGTAAACACTTATGATGTTGCTTCAAAGAGCCAAACTTATCTTTACCAAAGAGCTCCCAAGAAAACACTTGACTTTCATATTGAGTGCTATAATTTTTACATCCAAGATGTTTTACACTGGATATCAATTGTTTTTTGACTAATTTGACTAATTAATTTTTTCACTGCCCTTCTATTGTTTTTGAGTTATTTATGACTATTCATTATAGCTTTGATAAAATAATTTGGTCTTAAAACAGTCAATAGAAAAACAATGAAAAAATTAAAACCAAGATCAGAATCTAACTGCAACAAACTAAAAAATGGAGAGAAAACTGTGAAATGTAATTAATAGGATTGTTCCAGCTTATTATTCACTGGTTTACATTCTCGAGGCACAATTGCATCTGTCTGTTCAAGATAATCAATTTTTTCCAAATTTCATATTTTGAAATTCTACTATATACTTCAGTTTAGTCACACTTGGTAGAAATTAACTATTCTTGTAGTAGCCAGAGCAGGAGAAACTATTTTATGGGCCAATTTATTACATCATTTATCAAATCATTATTTTTTTTGCATTTTACTGTATTTAATTTTTTTCTTGAAAATAATTAAATTTAAATAAATTTTTCATAATAACTAATAAAAGTAGAATTCTATTGGTTATTAAGATGTGATGTGCTTGAAAATTTTTCCAAGTTAAATTTGTTATATCCATTTTTCCGATTCTTGCAGTCAATTTTAGTACGATGTTTTATTCAAAACTTTTAGATAAAAATAATGGGATACCCAGTGGTATCTTTCTTATAAAAAGAATAGTAGTGTGAAGTTTTAAAAAAGGGTAAGGTCAGAGTCAGACTTTTTGTTTACCAATTCCACCACACTGGTTTGCACTTGGAATTATGTTTTATACAAATTTTGTTTACAAATTTGAACTCAACATAAGTAATTAGATAAAATATTTTACTTTTGCATACATTTCATTTATTTGAAGAAATATGCTGATTTTTATTTTTATTGCTTAACTTTTGAACATCAAGAGTTATATTTAACTTTCCATTTACCATTCTGATTAATTTTTTCTTGACATGCTTGAATGACAAATAATTTTGGTTTGTCTTGTAAAGCTTCTGTACAAATTTTATAAACGATGTCTTTATATATATCAACAGGAATGTTATCAGATGTGTAAATGTTACCTGTTGAAAACAAAATTTCATATCAGATACTGTTACTTTAATGATAAGAAAATTACTGTAATATGAAGTATAGTGTGAGAAGCCAGGGGGGAAGTGTGTCAAACTCTAAACCCTTTGATCAGCAATGGATCGGCGAGATCCACTCACGTTGTCACTGGATGGCTGTATTAAATAGGCGGGCTATAAATTGAGTGGGGAGATTGTAGTTAAGTCGATAGGGTGACTGAATAGAGTCAGGTTAACAAAACTAAAAACTTTAATAAAAAAAAAAAAAATAAAGCATATATATATAAGCATAAGACACAATTTTAGATATGTGTTCCTAAGCTAGAAGTCAATGTCCTAGGCTATATGCGAGCACTAATATAACCAAGAGAGAGAGTTTACATCAACCGGAACATTATCATACCCCCTTAAGAGTGATGTCTGTTGTAGCAGTGAACTTATCTGGTAGATTGGGGAGTTCAGGAGGAAGTTTGCACTTAGCACAAACAAATATCAATGTAATCTTTTGGAGACTATGATTATGGTGGGAGCCAAGACTATCATGGCTTCTAAAAATGTCTGCCGCACCTAATGTGTGCCTGGCTGTTGTATCCCCATCCGGTGTGGGAATCTGGTCAGGTGATCATTTGTTTGGCAGCAATGACACATCAGAGATGTCATCGCTGGATGATGAAAACTAAACAAAAGTTTAGTATTTCCTTTGATTGTTTTTTAGATTTCCCCCACAGACTAAGTTGTGTCAACTTTCTCACATTTTATAATTAATTGTTTTAACATACTTTCATTATTTTCTTCTGAAATAGATACATTATATACAGGTTCTAATTTAAATTTTTATAACCTTAGAGAGTATAAAGATATGATCTTTAACTATAGGGGAAGGAATTTTTTGAACTTAGTCAAACTTTTGGTTTGATTCTTTTAAATGGTCGTTTTGTTACTGATTTCCCTGCAAATTTTACATTTATTTCCTCTTTGGGTGCATCAGTTATTGATTTGATAGCTACAACACTGAATTAGTTGACAACATAGTGGACTTTAAGGTTTTGAATAAATTTGATTCCAATCATCTTCCAGTTTTTATTGCTTTCAGGTTTGATTCTCTTCCACTCAGTAAAGAATTGCCTACTGAAATTTGTCGTTATGTGTGGTGACCTACATGTTTGGACAAGTATTTGTATAATGTTACCAAGTGATATGCAGATTTTAAAAGTGGTTTTTTTTTGGACTCTTTTTTTTTATTCATC
Organism: Centruroides vittatus; assembly: GCF_030686945.1. Classification (NCBI taxonomy): domain Eukaryota; kingdom Metazoa; phylum Arthropoda; class Arachnida; order Scorpiones; family Buthidae; genus Centruroides; species Centruroides vittatus. The sequence goes on along the minus strand of NW_027122621.1, from coordinate 686,769 downwards.
CTTTGTTGACGTGATCCTTGAATCCTTGTAGTTCAAAGTAATATGTATTTCAAGTATGATTGTTCAAGAAAGTTTGTGAAGTCTTGGTTTCACGCTGACTGTTTACAATTGAAAAGAGAGAAAAATCGTGCTTTATGACCTTTTTGGCGATTAAGATCTATGCAATAATTTATTATTTATTCTAACTCAGAAAAAATTTCAAATCTCTCTGTAAGGCCAAAAAGAAATTGTTTTCGAATAAGATTAATTTTCAGTTATCGCATATTAAAAAGTCTGCTGAATTTTGGAAGATTGTTAATAACAAACTTGTGCATAACAACATTTCTATTTGTGATTGGTCGGATTATTTGAAAACCTATTTTTCTCTGGACCATGTTTGGCTGTACTGTCCATTTGTACTAATGACACTATGGACCCATTACTCGACAAAAATTTTTCTCTTGATGAATTACAATTTGTAGTGCATTCTCTAAAAAATAATAAAGCTCCTGACTTATATGCTGTTAAGGCTGAGATGATTAAATCTCTCCTGATTAATGCTTTAAACGATTTGTTATCTTTATTTAATAATTTCAAAACTAATTATTCTTTTCCTACTACTTGGAAAAATATCTGCTTAAAAATGATATATAAGAAGGGTAATCATTTTGATCCTCTGAATTATTGTCCAATATTGCTAATCAGTGTAATTAGGAAAATTTTCTCTACGTTATTGGTTAATCGTTTGCAACTTCGGCTTGAGTGGTTTCATGTTATTTCTATTAGTCAGGGCGCTTTTGTAGTGAATAGAGGTGTTGGTTACAATTTATTTCTTTTTCTTGTAATTTTTCAATTAGTTTTGACTAAGAAATGTAATAAATTATATGTTGGATTCATTGATTTGTCAAGAGCGTTTGATACAACAGACCATGATATTTTATGGTCGAAGCTTTCTCGGATAGGTATATCTTCTTTTATTAACCTTATAAGACAATTGTTTTCTGATCAATGGTTAGCATAGTGGGGGTGGCAGGGGTGGCCCGCCCCAGGTGGCACTTTTAGGAGGTGGCAAAATTTCACAATAAATAATAATAATATCTTGTAAAAATTTGACCCTGTACAATACACAATAATGATGATTTGTCTTGCTGAAAAGTTCTTTAGAATTACTGTATATTTTAGTCTTTTAAATTGAGATACCTAAATAAGGGGACGACGAAATTTTCTTCCGCCCTGGGCAGCTGACACCCATGCTATGCCACTGTTTCTGATACCGCTTTTCAAATTGAAGTTAATCGTTGTCTTTCAGAAGTGGTAATTGCTAATAAATGGTGAACCACTTACAGGTATAGGATAAAATAATAGGAACAACCCTTTGAAATGTGTTGTATTTCGACCATCCAATACAGCCCCGCCACGTTCGCAACAGTCTGCCCATCCAGTGAAAGGGAAGGTATCAGTCAAGCATTTGGCAGTGTGACAGTTGCACAAGAAAATTCTGTTTCCAGCAAAGTGCCATTATGTCCAACCTGTCTGATGTGCAAAGAGGCATGATTATTGGAGCTCGCCTCGCTAGAGCTTCCATGTCTAGAACAGCCAACCCTATGAGTGTTTCAAGGTCCACTGTGTCAAGGGTTATGACACAAAACTGGGAAAGGTGTCCTCTGCGAAGCAGAACAGTGGACGAAAGTCAAAGTTTTCCGACCAGGATAGACGAGCGCTGAAGAGGATAGTTGCCCGAAAATGTAAGACTATACTGCCGCAGATAACCTCGGAAATGAACACCCATCTCCAGAACCCTGTATCCACCAAAACTATTCAACGGGAGTTGCATGCTGCGAGCATTCATGGCTGAGTAGCCATCCCAAAGCAGTTAGTGTTACCGCAGAATGCTATGAAGTGACACTAACGGTGCTGAGACCACCAAAACTGGACACAACAGCAATAGGAACAGGTCATCTGGTCTGACGAATCATCATTTACATTATTTCAGACCACCAGATGTGTGTTTGTCTGGCAAACACCGGTAGAGGCATTTCATGTTGACTGTCTAGTTCCTACCATGAAGCATGGAGGGGCTCTGTGATGCTGTGGGGAGTGATATCGTGGCGTGGCTTGGGGCCATTTGTAGTCTTGAGGGAGAAGGTCAGAGGTGAGCATTATCACAGTATTCTTGCAGATCATTTACACCCTATGCTTCATACTGTTTCCTGGAGAATGTCCTCTATTCCAAGATGACAACAACCCTGTACACACTGATCGCTGTGTTCAAACATGGTTGGAAACCGAGCACAGATTTTGTTCTCTTAAAAACCCCACACAGGCTCAATGATGTTGAGATCAGGGGACTGAGAACATCTCACGTGGTGTCCCCAGTCCCCTGATCTCAACATCATTGAGCCTGTTTGGGGTTTTTTAGAGAACAAAGTCTGTGCTTGGTTTCCTCCTCCAAGCACACTACCTGAACTTGAGACCGCTCTGCAGAAGGAATGGCTGCGAATTCCCTTAAACTTTCTGCACGACCTTTATTTCTCAATCCCACATCAGATACAAGCTGTAATTCAGGCCAACGGTGGCCCAACTCCCTACTAATAAATATTTTGCATTCTTTCACAGGTGTTCCTATTATTTTGTCCTATACCTCAGTGTTCCGCAAACTTTTTGTGTTCAAGGTACACCTACCAAATCAAGAAATTTTAGAGGTATACCGAAGGAAAAACCAATGTTTATTTAGTATTTATTTATTATAAAAATCAGTACAATGTTTAATGAGAAATGTGAGCCTGCTTAAATGAGCACAGGCAATCAAAATTTGGAACAATCATTGATAAGGCTGCTCTCATCTCTTGGTCGATCGTCCTCAGGCTTTCTCTTTTTCTTGATTTAATCGTACTGAGAGTTGAAAACCCCAATTCGCATAAGTAGGTCGTGGCAAATGGTAAGAGAATTGCAATAGCATGTTTTGAAGCAGTGGATACTCATTTTTTATATGCATCCAAAAATGTACTAGCTCTGTGTCGAAAAATTTCTGTTTTAATGTCCGATCAGTTTTTAGATCCATGAATTCTTCCTGCTCGTTTATCGGTAGGTATCCAATGGAAATGCTATCTGAAAATGGATTTCGTACCCAGTCCATAAGTTGCAGGTCACACTTAGGAAAATAAGAGTTCATTTTTTCTCCTAATAGCTACAAGTGTTTCACCATCAAAGCCTGCACTTTTTTTCTGAATCGGCAGCCATGACATTTGGGAACATTTCATTACTACCATCGGTAGCGTGGCTGATCCATAACACCAACTTAGCGCAAAAGCTTTCAATCTTGTCCAATAACGTTAAAATATTAGAATTCCTGCCTTGCAGTTTTTTGTTGAGCTCATTTAAACTGGCAAATATATCTGCCAGATATGCAAGTTTTGCTACCCATTCTTCTCTTTTAAACAGAAAAGTAAAATCTGAACCCTAGGCCTCTAAAAACGTCTGGGTCTCATTTTTTAGCTCGTAAATTTGAGAAAGCACTTTTCCGCGAGAAAGCCATCGTACTTCTGTATGAAACAGAAGTGACTGATGATCTGCTCCCATTTCCTGACACACTGCATTAAACAGACGAGAGTTCAGCGGTCGCAACTTGATGTAATTGACAATTTTGACGACTTCTTGTAGGACAGACAACAGTTCATCAGGCAGAGACTTCGCCATCAGTGCTTCCCTGTGTAAAAAGCAATGTACATTTTTAATATTAGGGTTTTTTTTCAGAAGCCCTGGTTATAAATCCCCTAATTTTTCCCGTCATAGCTGCTGTTCTGTCCGTGCAAATGCTTATGCAGTTGTGCCATTCCAAATTATACTCACTGAAGTACTGGTCTGTTACTTTGAATATTTCTTCTGCAGTGGTATAACCAGATAGTGGCAGACAAAATAAAAAGTCCTCTTTTATTTCATATTCGTCAGTGTACCTCACATTTGATACGAGATGCGCATGACCACTGATAACAGTAGCCTCGTCGACTTGTAGCGCAAAAACTCCACTAAGCCTTAATTTTTCAATCAACGTTGATTGAATGTCGCTAGAAATATCATTAATTCGACGTGAGATCGTATCTGCTGACGCAGGTATTTTTTCGATTTCCTTAGTGGCTTCTTGGCTAATCATAATCTTGATAACTTCTTTGCAGACAGGTAAAATTAAAATTTCAGCGAGAGAATGAGGCTTCTTGGATTTAACAAGCATATTAGCGATCACGTAGCTTGCTTTCTGCGCTTTGTCTGATGTTTTGAAAGACGAACTCATAACAGTTACCTGTTTCTTAGACTGGTCTTTCAAAACGTTGAAAAACGGCTTTGTCTTTTTGAGCCACTGATGGGTGTTTAGTAGTTAAATTTCGTAAAAGTTTACTGGGCACCATCAAATTATTACCCAAAGTTTCTCCATTTTGGGATTGGGCATGATTTGTCTCCGCAATATATAAAGCCATAACGTACATAGCTCTCATCATATTTTCGATTAACAAGCTTAGGTTTTTTCTTCGTTGACTCTGCTTCTTGGGAATCATTAGTTTCACTTGACGAACTTGTGGTAGGTTTAAGGAATTTATATACACATACATATATACACCATTATACACACATACATGTATAAGGGTCTATTTATTTGTAATAAAAAAAGTCAATTACGTTTGCGACAACACATTCACAAACTAGCAGCTAGTTACTGGCAAAAAGCGATTTGTTTCAGTTTACAAAAGCGCATGACAACGATGACTAAGCGGGGTGCAGCGTTACAATATCACATTGACACGCGCATGCGCGCGGCGCGCGGGTGGGCTGTCTCACTCCTCGTGCAACGAAGCGCTTCGCTCGCATAACTCTCAGCTATGTGTAGGTGCATTATCTTCACAAAACTTGACATTTTTCCGCGGCACACCAACTATTGACCACGGCACACACTTTGCGGAACACTGCTATACCTGTAGTCCTATTTTGTTTAACTTATTCGTTAGCGATCTCCTGGACTTGTTTTATAGTCATAATACTATGGGTATATCTATATCACCGGAAGTAGAATTGAACTGTCTTTTGTTTGCCAATGACATTGTAATGTTTTCGTATTCACCTATTGGCCTTCAAAGGAAACATAACCTTTTACAGGATTATTGTAAGTCTAATAAACTGCTTATTAATGAGGCTTAATCCAAAGTAATGGTTTTTCAGAGAGGGGGCAGACTGGGGAAAGGCTGATAAATTTTATTTATCTAACTCTGAGTTGGAGATCGTCTCGTCTTACAAATATCTGGGTATCTATTTTACTCCAAAGGGTTCATTTTCTTTCCATCTACATAAATTGTTTTAAAATATAAACTTCAACTTTCTAATTTATTAAAGCTCATGGTTAGAATGAAGCAGTCTTCTATTAAGTCATACTTTCGATTGTTTGATTCCTTCATACACTCAAGTTTGGGATTTATGTTTCTTATTTGGGATCATATAATCTCTTGTTGATAAATTAGAGAAGACACAACTGAGATTTATCAGATTGATATTTCATATTAATTGTTCGGTAACCCGGACCTGTTTTAAGACTCGAATTGGGCTGTCTGCCAATGGCTATACATTTAGCATTGGCCATTTTTAGATACTGAATTAAAATCTTAGAGTTACCAGAATCTGATCTTAGAAAGTTGGTTTATAATAAATTGAAATTAATAGGTAGAAATTCTTTGACTGTAACTTGGTCTTCTTCAGTCAAACGTTTATTGTCTCATTTAGGTTATTCTACTGCTTTCTATACTCAAATTTCTGATAGAAAATCTCTTTCTAGCTGAACTATTTCAGTCATTAAAAGATAAATATTGGGCCCAAGATATTCATTATATTGAGCAAAAGTGTAGTTTTTTTGAAACACCTCTATCATCCCCATGAACACCTCGATATTATCTATTATCAAATTTAAATTACAATATATCTTTAATAATACAACTACCACTTACTGACTATACTATTGTTTTAAATGGACGTAGAATAAATATATTGGCTCACTCAAATTGTCCATTATGTAACAGATTTTGTGAAAACATTAAGAACCACCTATTTGCATCTTGCGAAATTACTGAACACTTAAAGGATACTTTTTTGACAATTGATTTTGATATGTTTTGTTTATACGATGATAATTTAAGTTCTGCAATGTTGTATAATATTTATAAATTTTTCTGTTATTCATTATACATGTTAATATAACCTTACTAACTTAAGTTATATTACTTATTTTTCTTTATAATTATATATAATAATGTTTGTATTTGTTAATTTTGATAGAAATTTGTAACCCCCTTTGTAAAGGTGAAAGCCATAACAAATAAATGTTGATTAATTGATTGATTGACTTTCATTGTTTTCGAGGGTCGATGCAAGGGGGAAAGGACTTGTTGACAGTTAAGTTAATATTCAATATTCTCCTGTTTTTGACTTCATGGAAACAGATGGGAAAAAGGAAAGTTTCTAAAATGCATCTTTCTATTAAAAATTATAGAAAAACAACCCCTGGATTCTCACAAAAGTTACTAAAAATACTATGATTTAATTTTTAGATATTTTTATCAAAGATATAAAATAGTAATTTACCTCTTGATCCATGCGATAAAATACAACCCATGAAAATGTCGTAATTTGTGTACTGAAATGACTGAAGTTGTTCAATTATTTGCATCATACTATTACAATGTAAATCTTTGAATACTAACACATCAAATCCAAGTTTATGCCATAGCTTAACAAGTGCAGCTAAAAAAGAAAAACAAAATAAAAGATCATTATAATTAAATGAGGATCAAAACTTTCAGAAATTTTTCTATGTTTAACTGATTCAATAAGTACTATACAAATTTAAATCTATACATGAATGAACTCTTCATAAGGGGTGTTTGGAAATGAAAGAGTCACCGAAGAAAGTGTGAGAATACAAGGGTACAGGGTTAGTTCCCTAAATGCCACTTACACGTCGAGTTGGTAGAACTCACCCACTTTGTCTTTAGGATGGTTTTTGTTTGAGAGGTGAGGGGGGTGGACAAGTTGATAGGTGCCATTTAAATAAGACAGGGTGACAGGGTTTTAACAGATAACAAAATAGAGTTAGAAATTCATTAAACCTTTAAGATACACGAGGATACATATGGCTAGATACATTCAAGTTATAGAAGGCTAGATGCGACTAAATGTGGTTAAAATGCGATTACAAAGTATATTATTTACAACAGGGCTAATCTATAACAGGTATGCCTATTTCCATTGAGAGAGGGAGTTCACAGACCGCTAACAATTACCTCTATGCATTGATGGAGAGCTATATGCGACGATCAATTCTGTATGGAAGTTTCGGAGCCATTAAATGTCTTCCAACTGAGGTCTTCTCCTTTTGCTGGGTCAGTGGAGGTCCGAGAGATTCGAATGGCACATGCACAAAGTATAACTTCCTATCGATTGCCCTGAGCTTCTGGTGTCTCTCTCTTCTGTTGTATTAAGAAAATCTGTGATTTTGGTTTCTTTGCAGGAATCTTTTAATGATTTTTTAATATCAATTCGAATTTTTCTAAGAGCTATTATGTTGTTATACTTGAATTCCATTGGTCAATGGAAATTCAAGTATAACGACATAATAGCTCTTAGAAAAATTCGAAATGATATTAAAAAAATCATTAAAAGATTCCTGCAAAGAAACCAAAATCACAGATTTTCTTAATAATAATGAGCACTAAACATGTTAAAATAATTGTCTGTCTTAGAAATGTATACAGATATTCCTCACTTTATGACCGAGTTCCGTTCTGATGACTACATTGTTAAGCAAATTGGTCGATAAGCGAGAAGCTTGTGCCAGGAATATAGGATCATTGTAAAATTATACAAATTATGCAACAAACTTCAAATTTATTCATAAAAGGACTATTATAGTACGTTATTTGCCTATTATAGTACGCTTAGTTCGCATGTCACCATTCACCACTGACCGACACTCAAGCTGAGAAAGGGGATTCGCCAAATTGTAGGTCAAAACTCGATTGGTTGTAAGTGCAAGTGGTTGTAAAATGAGGAGTACCTGTAATATGTTGTATTTTAGAAATAAATAATTAGAGTTCGGATTATCTGTGCCACCTCTCCCCACCATTATCCCGGATAATTGGGAGTTTACTGTATATGTTTTAAAGTATTTTAGTTATGTTTAGGATATAGGTTAAGGATTTTAAAATAATGTTTGCAATGCATTGTAATTTTTCATTTAAAAGAATTTGAAAGAAGTTCCTGGTTAGTGTTTTTTCACAGAATACTGATTTTCAGAAATGGATTACTGACATAAAGCAGAGATGTTTGTGTATTTAAATTATATGGTTATAATAATGACTAAGAACTGGGTTGATATTAATATTAAAACAATCAACAAGTTTGTTGAAAACATTCATTTTTATTAAATCAACATTATACTGCTGGATTTTCTGGTTTGGTGAATGTTTTAATATTATTTTGGTTATTATGAGGATATGATTTGCTCCTCAAAAGCACTAAATAAATTAAATACATGACTCCTGGAAAAAAGCTGTTTCATACTTTTAAGATTTTTAATATTTATTTACAACTCCTAACAATTTAAAAGATTAGCCTGTTTATTAATAAAATATAATTTATTTGAATTAATTTAGTTACAATTGACAATTGTAAATTAAACAATTTAAATTTAGAATTTAATTCAAATTAGCAAATTATTTTATTAATTATAGTTTATGAACTTACTTTCATCTACTCTGGTACCTGTTCTAGTTTCCAAATGCATAAGTCTCTTCTGTGTCTTATCAACAATTGTTTCTGATGGAAAATCAAACTTTTCAAAATTAAAAATGATGGCAAGACCACAAGGTCTACCTGGAAAAGGAGTTCTTAAAGGAAATGGTTTCTCTAGTAAAAATAAAAAAATTATTATTATTATAATTTGCTTCATTATTTAAACTTTAATAAATATTTAAGATTTCTATATTTTCAATTTTATTTAATCCTTCTATCTATGATTTATTAAACCCGCAACAATATAAGACTATCATATATATGTTACAGTCAAAACCCGTTTTGTCTAGTTAAAACTAGTTTTAACTCAAATTCATTTTTGACTAGCAGTAACTTCTAGTTTTAACTAGACAAAACTCGTTTTGTCTAGTTAATTTACTGCTGTACATGTTTTGATTTTAGATAAAACTAGTTTTAACTTTTAACATTAGTTAAAACTAATTTTAGCTACATAAATATGTTTAGGGGAAATAAATAAAGTTATGTATAGTTATTCGGGGGAAGATGCCTAATATTTTGCTTATAAAGGAAATTATAGCGATAATTTGAGTTTTGGAGGCCTCTAACAAAAATATCATATTCTTGAGCATGTTTTTCAAATAAAACTTTGGAGTATATCAAAAATAATTATGAATTGTGTTTACAATGACGACTTTTTCACTGTCTGGCATTTTAGGCATCTCACCTGGATACTTGGGATGAGATGCCTAAAATGTCATTGGAGTAAAATAAATATAATTGCATAAAATTAATTTTCGAATATCTTAACCAAATTTAATTTATTGCATATGTAGTACAAAGTACTTTATAGTAAGTTTAACAGCACAGTATAAGTATTGTTAAGTTTCCGCCTGTTCTAACTTGCTCTATAGCTAGCTGAATGCTTGTTTCAGTCCAAAAACCTTTTTGAAACGTCCTTATATAATTTCTATGCATATCCTGCAATAAAACGAGAAAACAAAAATTTATTAAAAATAAGCATAGTGGAATTCGATTAACAAAAAATAAGCATGCTACCCCAAGAAAAATGTGGCATCTTTCCCATTTGTCAGGGTAAGATGCCTAGTGGAGTCACGTGTTCTAGCATGTCCGATCGGGATCGGCAGTAGCTCACAATGGAAACTTTAAAACCTTAACTACATCACACATTAATTGTTTTACGCAATTTTTAATAAATTATATTTTAACTTTTAGTTTTAAAATGATTCTAGAAACTTTTCACAACAAAAACTTCATTCTTATCTTGCTTTTATTCTTCTCAGATGTAGAAAATGAGGTAACCAACGGTAGCCAACTACAGGTTTCTGCACTCAATACTGGCCCAACGATTCATCGTACAAACACGTCACAATATCTGACGTCACCGTTTGAAAATATCAAAAAGTAGGCATCTTCTCCTGCTTACCATCTTACCTCGAATCACTCTATATGTTGCAGTCAAAACCAGTTTTTAGTTAGGATGTGTTTTAATTAGTTGAAACTAGTTTATACTGGCTGTTTTTGTTAAAAACCGTTTTGTCTAGTTAAAAGTAGAATTTACTGCTAGTCAAAAATGAATTTGAGTTAAAACTAGTTTTAACTAGACAAAACGGGTTTTAACAAAGACATCCAGTATAAACTAGTTTCAACTAGTTAAAACGCGTTCTAACTAAAAACGGGTTTTGACTGTAACATATACATTACATTATTTTTAGAACAAATAAAATTATCAATTCTATCCAATTGCTTAAGTGTCATGGTCTTAGATATTATGAAAATATCCAGCATCCATGAGGTTTTCCTCTTTCCCTTTTTATTTTCATCATAGTATTCAGATATATTTATTAAAATAAATTCTTACCAAAGTAAGTTCTAAATTCATCTTCAAATTTTCTGATTTCCTTATATTCTATTGATATTAAAGCATTCTGTAATTCTTTAATTTTTTCTTTAGTGATTTCTCTCAACCAAAAACCAAAAAACTCTTCTCCAGCAACATTTCTCCATTCAGGATTAGTTGGTACATCTTTTACATTTAATACTGTTTTTAAAACGTTAATGTCTGAATTTCTGAGATCTTCACAAAGATTGTATAATATTAACCTAAAAAAATAAGTAGTAATGACATGATTAATTATTGATGAAAGATTAAGATGTTTATTTCCAAATCTGTAGTCATCAATTTCATGAGAAATCTCAATATAAAATATGATATTATGATAAAACCAATGCTAATATGATATATCTTTAAAATGTAGAGTAAAATAAAAGCAAACAACCAAATTTGCCAAAAACTGAATAACAGAAAAACTTCAAAAATTATTCTAGACACAGTCAAACCCTGTTTGTACATTTTTCAGGGAAATTTAAAAAAAAAAATCATATACCACATAAGTGAGAAAAATCTACAAATGGAACTGCTTTTGAATTGCTTTTAGAGTGAATTTAGTAATCATATAAGTATAGTACTGCACAAATCAACACTATATAACTGAATTTTTACATATAATTCTTAACAAAGAACTTTCAATTTAGTGTATGTACAAGGTGAGATTCAAAACTTTTTAGACAATTGTTACAAAACACAGATAACTTATATGGACATATTTTATTTTTACTATGTTCCTCCTTGATCAATGCACTTGTTTGCACATTTCTTTGGCTTGTTCATCCCTAGCAAAGTAGTTTTTGAAATGTTGTTAAGATCCCTTGTCTCTGTACAATGAATTTCTTCCACTATATGAAAATGCTATCCTTTTAAAGGAAATTTGAACTTGGGGAAAAGAATGTAGTTGGGAGAAACTATCTATTGCCTTGACATGACAATTAATTTTTACTTCTGCTTTTAGAATTATTGCACAGATATTTGCATATATTTTGAAGTCTGTTTGGTGTTTATACTATTTCTTTTGAAAAATTTTTTGGACCTTATTGGTAATTCCCATAGTTTTGATTTATTTTTCTTTATCCAGAAAGTTAAATTTTTTTAGGTAATTTTATGATGATTATTTTTTGGTGTTTAAAGGTCAAGGGGATGGGGAAATAGAGTTTATGTATATCTCAAGTGGGATCGGACCTAATGAAGATTTTATTCCTTATTAACATTTACAATTTTTTATGAAATTCATCTCCACCCTCACCTTTTTGCCATTTCATAATAATTAAAAGTATAAAAGTTTCTGTAATAAAATACCATAACAGATGGGCTACACACAACTTTATTCATTATTATTAATAGTATAAAAGTTATTTTTCTTAAAAAAATCTCATAACAGCTAAGAGAGTTATGTAATTCATTGCTAGATTTTTTTAATCATCACTTTAAAATTTTCCATTTCAAAATGTATAATATACAAGTGAAAAAAAGTGCTATAGGGTACAAAAAAATATGATATGTAAGTGAAATGATACAAATGAAAAACATATAACAGAAGTGTTCTATAATGGAGAATGTAATGTGCAAAAAAATATTTAATTATTACTGCAAAAAGCATATAAATGAGGGAGCAACTCACAGTAACCAATTAACCGGAATGCAAAAAATTGATATTTGCAAACATTTTCGAAACCCCTTCTGAGTTCTTCCTCAGGCTTCCTTTTTTATTCCAAACAAGCTGGCCATTAACCTTTGAATATCTATTGAATGGTATTCGATTTGGGATACAATACGCACGTGTTCCAAGATGTTTAAATAATATCTAACAATACGATGAATCGAATGTGCATATGTTCCACTTTAAATATGATTGCAAATTAAATATTATTGTCTAGTAATAAAGTTGATGATATCAAAAAATACCTTTCTGACTTACGATTACCACCCCTCCCATTAGCTTGTCCCTGACGTTTACTTCGAAGATCCAGGTGATCATCCCATGTTTAGGATTTACACTGACGGTTCCAAGATGGGTGACGATGTGGATGCCACTTTTGTAGTTTACTCCGACTTTGGCCGCAAGCTTCACAACGCATACTTCTGACTAGGTTCACATTGCTCAATAGCACAGGCAGAAACTTTAGCTATTTACTGTATTTTACGGACTATAAGACGCACCTGAATTTTGGAGGCAATTTTTCAAAGAAAAAAGTGCATCTTATAGTTTGTAAAATATGGTATATGAGCTTAATTCACATTAGGCATTGGAAGGACATAAGACACTACTTACACTATTGCATTTATTCTGACAGTAGGATAGCTTTACACAAGATTGCGAAGTCTGATAGCCGCTTAATACTTGTCCATCTCATACACCACATTCTGAGATACTTAGACAACAGCATTAGAATAGATTTCGAATGGGACCCGGGTCATGTGGAGGTTCTCGGCAATGAGACTGCTGACCATCTTGCCAAACAAGCTGCAAAGTCCTCAGTCACTAGTACTTTCAGTTACATTCCTACCTCGTACATCTACAATCATGTCAAGAAGCAAATCTTCATTCTCTGGTAAGACAGCTGGGACCATAGGCTCACCTACACTTTCATCCCCAAGGTTGACACTACTGTGATTCTTCACCACTTTAACCCTAGTTACACCCTGACTCAGCTACTTACAGGACACGGAAACTTTAAGCAATACTTGCATAGATTTAACCTTGGGGACAATCCACAATGCGATTGTGGTATTCAGGAAAACCAAACACCACTTCACTTAGTTTTTCACTGCAATAGATACAATCGTGTTAGGGATAGTTTAATGAGAGCTGCTATTCTGGAAGGGTACAACCGGCCTTGCAACCTGCACCAACTCATTTACACACATACAATGTTCCATCATCTACCTGCATTCATATCCCTTAGTGGGGCTCTTGAAAGCACTCACTCTGGGGACACAGATGGCAATTAGCTTTCCCTTGCTTTGTTTCAACTGTCGGTATATAGCTGCCTTTCAACTTTGTATTTTAATTGTTATTTTCCATCTTCTTTTTCAGTCTAAATTTAGTTAGTCCTAGTTGTAAGTTAGATTAGGAACTCTTAGCTTGGTTTCCAGTTAGGTTATGATAGGTTAGGTTAAATTAGATTAAAGTTTATTAGCTTTAGCCATCTGGTTAGGTTTGTCCTAGGTCAGGGGTGGCCAACAGTTTTGGCCCCCGGGCTGAATTGGAAAGAAAAATTTTCTCACGGCCCAAATGAAATATTAAAATTAAATCATGTTAAATACAAATATGCTGACCTGGGCAACAGGTCAAGTTTGTTCAAACAGAAGTTCCTGATGCATGCACAATGTCATTTTACAATGCGAAGAAACGTACAAGCAAAAGAAAAGAAAAAAAAAAAAAAAAAAAAAAACAGGTCAACAGGCAGATGGCACGGTGCATCACACATCAGCATAAACAGAGTGACATGTCAGAATGGCAGACGAGTTTCAGTGAGTGTGGGATCTTTCGTTCTTCATATAGTGTAAATTTATAACAGACAAATACAAAAGATGTAAATCTCTACAATGGAAATTTTTAAAAAAATGAAGAAGTATTGCGAATCATCCATTCAACCAATTATTGGAAGTTAAGTAGCTAATATTAAAAAATTAATCGCGGGCTGCATAAATACATTATGCGAGCCAGATCCGGCATAATGTATTTATGCAGCCCGCGATGTCCTAGGTTATGGGAGATTAGTTTAGTTAGGGAGTAAGTTAACATTTTAAAAAAATAAATAAATACATTAATAATAATAATAATAATTAATAAATAACTTCTATATTAGTTCAGTATATAAATATTTAAAGAATTTCACAATATAAAAATAATATTTTTAAAAATTATATTAATCACAATTTTAACATAGAGAGAATATTATATAATTAATCATATAGGAAGAAAGAAACTATATTTCGCAAATAAATTAGGAACTTCATAACATTGGAATAGATTATTTTAAATTTTTCTGAAAAACTTAAAATTCATCATTAATAACTGGTATCCAAAACTAAAGCAACATTCTCACTTCTGTAACCTGTTACCGGTGCATTACATATAAAAAAAATACAGTGGGTGACAATGTTTGTCACCCACTGTATTTTTTTTATATGTAATGCACCGGTAACAGGTTACGGAAGTGAGAATTTTAAGAATTTTACTCCGATGTTGAGATAAAGATGAACTCTATATTAAAGCAACAGTTATGTTGTAAGGCATATGTGTATTTCAATCAGCATGGTAATCTGTGTCCAAATAACTTTATTGGCATTCAAAGGGATAAGATACAACATGAAATAATGTCAACAGTTTCACCTCGAAACACATTTTTTCCACACTTTCTATGAGCACAATAGAATTGCACCTATGTGACAAAATACGATGTGCTATATATATACAGAAAAATTGTTTCTAACAAGCAATTTTCTGCTGAGATCACTAAAACCAGGAAGTATTCCTGATACATCAGTAATTTATCACGCATGCCTCTTAGATGGCATTTGGATGATTCACTGCAATCTATTCATTTTTGTGGTGTTTCTATGCACATTTGTGTGTCTGTTTTAATTTTGAATACTACTGTATATTAACAGGCTTTTCTGACAGAAGTGCATATGAAAAAAATATAATCAAAATGATTCACATCAAATCCTTTAGTTAGCTAATAAATATTAAAATTTTATAATTTAAGTGCTGAAGATTTTTTTTACTTTATTTATATAAGCAATATGTTGCAATACTTATAATTTTATTAAAAAAATATGACATCAACCTTTGATTTAACAAATCCCATTCAATGCTCAATGTTTACTTTTAAAAAAAGTATACAAAGATCATACTCTTGACACATCAAAATGAAATACATTAAGTGTTTGTGATTATTATTAAAACCTATATAAATAAATATACTTTACTTATATTTTAATTGAAATGAACTTACCTTCCAGAATCAATAATAGCTGAACCTTTTTTCAGGTTTGTTTCCATCTGATGGCGACAAGTATTTAACATGATCAATAGCTTATATTTTTTAATGTAAAATAAGAGTTCTTTTAATAAATTATATTTATCATTGTCACTTGTATTCCATAATAAAAAAAATTCTTCTGCAGTTTTTGGACAGTCTTTGGGCATATGATCCAAACACAAGAAATAAAATTTCTTAACATCATTAGGAACCAAATAAGACAAGACAGTCATAAAATTTACATCTTTCTGATGGTAAGATACAGCATCACAACAGATCTCCATCTAGAAAATTAATATAAAAATTTGTATCAGTTTTCTGTAATATAAATTACTAGCAGGTAAGGCTGGCGTTGCTTGGGCAAAAAATAATAACAGAAAAAATTAAGTTTATTAGATTATTTTGTAGTTCTAATCCTTCTATTATATTATAGTATTTGACAAAGGTTATATTATGTAAGAGTTTATCTCACCAAGTGCCCAATCTAACACATTTTAAAAATTCTTTAAATTGGATAGAAGAATAAAGAATTTTTAAAATGCATTAGATTGATCACTCAGTATTATAAACCCTTACTTAAGATATCCTTTGTAGTGATATGAATCAAATACTGTAAGATATTATATTATATTATAAACTTTAAAACAAAAATCATATAATGAGTTTGCTTATTTCAGCCTACCATTGTCATGTTTATTGTGATACTCAGATGGTACAAAATGGCACAAATTCAATTGAAAAGAAGATAGGAATTGAAAATATATCTTAAATTTTTCAGATATCATAATATTTTCTAATGTTAACTCTAAGAAACTGTACCATTCACAGCCAAATATCAAATGATAATCTGCCAACCAATCGAATTTTGAAAAAACAAGCCAAATATTTAAACTCAGCACCTTCAAAAACCACTTAAAACATAACCATCTGTCTCTTTGTCCTTGCTTAATCTCAAGAAACGAGTTAGATAGATGAAAGTCAAGATCATATGTGAAAAGCTTAGGGGTAGGAGGCCCAGATTAACTATATATGAACTTCCGGTTTGGAACAAAAGTCACATTACTTTGATTCAAAATTTCCCCCAAACAGTTACATAGATGACTGACATGACACTATTACTAACAGGTAAAGTCTGATGTACAGGGGCAAGACCACTACTAAAAGAATTTAGAACAATGTGAAGAAAAGTTGCAGCTTGGCATTGTGATGATGTCACAATAAATAAAAGCTTGTCAGAATTAGTTTGATTTATTTAGTTACGCCAACATGACACAAGTGATCCACCAAGGAGGATTTAAGTTTTAAACATGAAAAAAACCCAGAAAACTCCACATGGCCAGTCTGTTGGCCATGTGCAAATCCACAATCGACTACCAGTATTTGGTGATTTTATCCACTTGGTTCCTGGAGAGTACTTATTGTGTTGCAATTTAAAAAAATTGTTGATCTAGGGTAGATGTACCAGTTTTGGCCAGTGTACCAGTTCTGGCCAGAAAACAAATTTGACTTAAAAATATAATCACCACATATTCAAATCTGTCCAACAAAACAAACTTTTATTGTTAACTGTTCACACAGTTAACAATAAAAGTTTGTTTCGTTTGTGATTATATTTTTAAGTTAAATTTGTTTTTCTGGCCAGAACTGGTACTACACTGGCCAAAACTGGTACATCTACCCTATAAACTTCCACTGCCATCCGTTTGTTGCTGTCCTTTCTTAATCTTGAGAACAAAGTTATATAGATGAAAGTCATGATCAGACATGGAAATCATAAGAGAAAAAGGACCATATTAACTATATATGAACTTTAATATGTACCGCAAGTCAAGTTATTTTAATTCAGAAATTCCCCCCAAATGGAGTTAGATACATAACCAGCACGACTCTATTGTTAACAGGAAAAGTACAGTGTATGGGGGCAAAACACTACTACACTCTACACAGGCAGGTGCTATGTACTACCTGTCACAGCATTGATATAGAGTCTATTTTGCACTATATCATTGCTGCAGTAATTTGGTGAATATAATATATATTTTTTTTTAAATTATATTTTTTTGGTAAGAATTACATTTAGTTAATTATTTTGTTAAATTTTTTTCCAATAGATGTAAAGCCAGCAATCAAATGTAGACAGAAAGTAATCGATATATAAAAATTCAATCGATAATTTGGGATGGGATGTACTGTACAACATGATATTAATTAGAAGTATTTGTAGGGATGTATAGCGAACAAACACACATCCTCATTTATATATATATACACATTATATAATATTCTATTCATATTTTACTTTGTTTCATTCATTACGATTACTGCAATAATTAATTTTAAATAAAAGTGCTTCATCAACAATGGACATATCTATTGTCTTCAGATAACAGCAAATTTCTTCAGTTTCCAGCAACAACAGAGAAACAGAATACAGAACATCACAAACATTTCCAGAATCCACATGATTCTGGCTTCATGTTTAAAAAATTTGTTTGAATTAGAATATGTAAAAAAGAACACACATGCTGGTTAAATTTTGAATAGGCAGTGCAAGACATGAGCAGAGCAATTCTACATCACTGTGGCTATGACAGATCATGCCTGCCAGGTTTTCAATAGCTGTATTTCATCCTTGGAGTTGATGCAATTGCAATTAAGGCTGGCTTTAAACATTTCAAGGAATTCTAAAAGCCTAATGTGGTAATTTGCAGAGGATCTGATAAGCTGGTCCTGTTGTAATTTAGTTTCTATACCACATAGAAACTAAATTACAACAGGCCCAGCTTATCAGACCCATCTTCAGATGCATATATTGACAGGCAGTAGTAGGTTTTGAGTGGTCTATATTGTATTTGTGTTCATGAATCCCTCTGCTCTAAAGACCTGCAGCTTGATCAAGCCTTGTGTTCTTAACTTCCCTACCTTTCTTTTAAAATCTAGTATTTCTGCACTTTGTCCACCTGGCCTCACCCTTATTGGTTGGTCTGATGTGTTCTTTAATACAAAAGAGGTAGAACCTGTTAGATGTCCGTGTTTAACAACTCCTCAACGTTAGTGCTCGTGAGAAGAGCGCGAGATCTCATCCTGATATTTTAAAATTAATATCCCCGTTTTTTTTAGTCTTAGTTTTTTTTTTTGTTCTTTCTCTGTGCAGTCAACTGCTTTGTGATTTATGTCTATAAGAATAACTTCAATAACTTCAATTTGTTTGAATTAGAATATGTAAAAAAGAACACACATGCTGGTTAAATTTTGAATAGGCAGTGCAAGACATGAGCAGAGCAATTCTACATCACCGTGTTAAGTTTTTTGAAGACATTGCTAGTATGTATAATTTGGTCATCCTATCCTGTGCTGTGAACGAACAAATTATCATCAGCATATCGAAACTGAAGTTAATGACAAAAGATCTTAACCCTAACACCTCCAAACTTTGAAACTTTCCCTTGTAATTCCAGCCTTTTATTTTTCTGACAAAAACAATTCTTTTATAGTATTTGTGAGACTGTCAGACAGGCACACATTAAGTTTTGTGTCGGTTTTTATTTTTGAAAGATGAGAGTGGGCAGATGTCTGACGTTGCTGGGCAGTATGGCTTAAACAGGTCTACATTAGGCCATAGTTCAATCTTATCTAAGAAAGATACTTTATAATCAAAAAGACACGAGCAGCTAAAGGAGCAACAAAAATCACATCTGAGAAATAAAGAACATTGAAGAGCTCATAATGGAATCTGAAACTGATCTGACAACAAAAGAATGCCAAGAACTCTTGAATGAACACCAAGAAACTCAGTGAGATATGTTTTCTTCTGAAAAAGAGAATTAATGCAAACATCTGCTATTAAATATCTTTTGAAGAAGTGGGAGGATGTCAGAACAACAGTCTTAGAATGGCATCCAAACCAGGTTGAGGTTAATAGGCTTAGGGATCTCTACAATTACAATGCCATGAATTACTTCTGAAAACTCCTGAAGAAGAGAGAAAAGCAATCGACATTAGATATATTCTTTAACCCCCACAAACGGAAAAAACATGACTAATAAAAATGCAAGACTGTGTATATATGTATTTTTATTATTACATATAAATAAACATAGTAAGAAAGTATATATTTTTTATTTTTTGGAGTTTCCAGAACAAATTAATCAAATTCTTATAAAAACCTATGGTAAAATTGATAATCGGTTAACGAACAATTTGCATAGCAAACAAAGTCTTGGAACGGATTATGTTCGTTAACCGATCACCCACTGTATACTTTTGCTCACTTTTGAACCTAATCCTACATTTTGTAATAATCTTTTGTTTTGTATACCATAATACTGCATACCATAATTTTACATAATATTGCACTCACTTTTTCAGAACCCAACTACTGTGTTATATGGGGCTTGTAAAATTTAAACATTAGTATGAGGGCATAAAGTCCTATTAAGATGGATTTATAAAAAATTACTAGTATTGAATAAGACTGAATTTGTAATTTAGTTTCTAAAAATATTAAAGTATTATTTCTAAATTATTTTTAGCTGGTACATCTACTTATAACACAGAACCTGACCACTCTTAGTGGTTGTGCTACCAAAGTACTTTTCACAATGCTGGAAGTAGCAGCATGGCAAGGTAATATAAGATTGTTAAAATAAAAAATAAAAAATACACAAATAAAACATAAAAATAAATTAAATTGCCAAAATTAACTTAAAATTTATAATTTTCTGTGGCAAGTAAACAAAATATTCATATTCTCCATACACATTAGTGAAGAATCATGACTTAAAGAAAACTATGCGAAAGTATTACTGTTGGGGTCGTCCATTATGAAGTACGTTGCTCTGGGAACAACATTTACGTACTATTGAATGGATCTGTCTCATGGCTAGTCACATTGAAATTAAAGAAGTAAAACACATAAGTACTCATTTAAAAAATAAAAGTTTATGCAAGTTTTATAAATGTTATTTTTTAAATTAGCCTGAAAATGGTTGAAAGTTAACTGATCTTCCAACTGATCAGGGAAATTCTTCTTCACTTGAGTGATTATAGAGACTTGTTGAACTCTGGACAGGCATATGATGTAATGAAAGCACTCTTAGACGAGCAACATACTGTATATGGAAGCAGTTATGCCATTTTCATTTTACATGCAAACAGATTCATAATATTTTAGAAAATGGCAAGGGTAAATTGAAACATAGTAACAAAATTGTTACTATGTTTCAACAAACTCTTCCATCATCTATGTCAGTGATTCCAACATCTAAAACAATGTTTTCTGGTTTAAGTGGAATATGCACATGATTTAAGAACACAAAGAGTATTATTAAATCATATTGAAACTGCAAGATCTACCCTCCCCGCCACGATTTATGACTGTCCTGGACTTCAAATCTATGTACCCTTCAATGGAACTCCCCCCAGCCTTCTACTCCCTTAGAAATTTTCTATTTAATCTAGTTCAAGACAGTATGCTACACCAACAGATACTCGAGATGGCCCATCTCATGTGTTACGACTCCGTTTTTAAGTTTGACGACACTATTTACCGACAGAAGAGAGGTGTACCGATGGGTAGCCTGATGTCAGGGGGACCTCTGTGAAATGGTCGTCAGACAACTTGAGAATAAGGTCCTCCCACCTTTCCTTCCTAACATCCTATTCTATAAAAGATACACAGACGACATTCTTATCATGTGGAGAGAGATCCCTGACATGGCATCCTTCGTGCAAACCATCAACAACAACCCTTTCGATCTGATGGTTGAAATGGAACAAACCAGCACGGAGGAAGCCATTTTCTTGACATAAAAATAAGTATAAAATAAAAAGACAGTCGCTTCCAAAAAATAATTTTTAGTGGATCACCATTTATTTCCTTACACTGTTCAAGAATAAAAACTTTAGGACGACCCGACCTTCCTTTTTAGGCTTCACGGCCGCCCAGGAAACAATTCTATAAAACACAGGAAAAACTCCAATTAAAATTATAAAAATTTTCACAAATATTGGAAATGGTGACCTTACGACGTCTTGAGTTGCATCCATGTCTTCCAGTTGGGATTTTCGGACCTTATATCCACTTGTAAATTTGCGCTGTAAAATGTAGATTATCTTGTCCTCCCTCTGGCGGCAAATTATTATTAAATTTTTTAGTTTTAAAATTTCACTGAATGAAAATATTTTTTTATATAAAATAAAATGTATAATGAAATAAATGGTAATCCACTAAAAATTATTTTTTGGAAGCGACTGTCTTTTTATTTCTATATAAAAAATATTTTCATCCAGCGAAATTTTAAAACTAAAAAATTTAATAATAATTCGCCGCCAGAGGGAGGACAAGATAATCTACATTTTACAGCGCAAATTTACAAGTGGATATAAGGTCCGAAAATCCCGACTGGAAGACATGGATGCAACTCAAGACGTCGTAAGGTCACCATTTCCAATATTTGTGAAAATTTTTATAATTTTAATTGGAGTTTTTCCTGTGTTTTATAGAATTGTTTCTTGGGCGGCCGTGAAGCCTAAAAAGGAAGGTCGGGTCGTCCTAAAGTTTTTATTCTTGAACAATGTAAGGAAATAAATGGTGATCCACTAAAAATTATTTTTTGGAAGCGACTGTCTTTTTATTTTATATAAAAAAATATTTTCATCCAGCGAAATTTTAAAAATAAAAATAAGTGTTGTAGGACCCAGCATCCACACATCCATATACCACAAACCCTCTGCTACCCCCATGTACATACCAGCTGGTTCGTGTGACCCATTCTCATACAAGGCAACCACCTTCAACGCTCTAGTTAGAAGGGCATTCTTGCACTCGTCAACGAAGCAAGCCCTAGCAACAGAATTAGCCTGCATTAAACAGATTGCAACCGAGCACGAGTTCCCGACCATCACATGCCACCTGATCGGATGCTACCATCGCCTGAAGGATGCTTCCACCGCAAATAATGCCGACTCACAGCCAGATGCTTCTCCACAGGTCCCCATCACATTCAACCCATACCTTAAGACTGTACATAGGAAGATAGCCAGCCAACACGAGATACGAATAGCATACAGAAGATGCCCTACGATTTTCCGTATCCTACGCAATGAAAAAGACTCCCCCCCATCACACCAGACTCCCTGGGGTCTATTTATCCCAATCAGAAACCACAGATGAAACGAGGACTTATGGTACATCAGTTCAACCAGGCGTTCATTAAATACCCATTTGCAGAAGTACCAAGCTGATGTTCGACACGGGAGACTTACCACAGCCCTGGCCACATATGCGTTGGATACAGAGATTGAGGCACAGTTCAAAATAGCTGCTGTTATAGTCAACACACCCCACCAAGAGCAACTCAGCTGGCTTGAGGCCACAGCCATCTACAACACCAGCTGGACAGCCACGTGTGTCAACCAGAAGGAGGAGATGACTCTGTCTCAGGCATGGCAATCCCTTTTGAATGCCAACCCCCCATCCAGCACACAACCACGCATATCAGGAAGGACCCGCTTCACCAAAAGACACCTGATCCTACTAAACAATGTACACTCCATCCAGGGAACCAGTTGACCTGAGGAAGAGCAAAGTGATAGCTCGAAAGTGTTTGTCAACCGCACTATATATATATATATATATATATATATATATATACAGGGTTCCTACTCAAATTTTTGTTTTGAATTCCCTGACTTTCCCTGACCAACTTTGTCCAAATTCCCTGACCCTCACATTTCTTACGGTGTGGAATATCAACATAATAAAACAGCATTTTATTTACTGCGAACATCGAGTATATCTATCCCTCTTTTTGCCTAGTTGTATGTTTCAAAGACTGCCACATTAAAAAAACACAGTATGCATACAACCTGTAGAAAAATGTATGATAGAATCCACAACTTCAATGTAATGAAAAAATAAGCAATTTACAAATGAAACATGAGCTTTTTATTTTATCATCATTTATCAATATTATTTGTATGTAAATCTAGTAAATACAAGATAGAATACTGTTTGTTGATTTTATGCTTTGATATACAAATAGTACTGTACTGTACTTAAAATGAACTCTTGACTTAGAAACACATAATTTTAAAATCTTTCAACAAAAAGAGTAACTTTTTTTAAACAGCAACATAATTTTAACAAAAAGTTAAATTTAAAAATTTTCAAATAAAGCATTTGTTCCCTCATAAAAAAAATCGATCATGTAAAAAAAGAAATAGTTTTCTTTTGTCAACCACATTATTTCAAAATGGCATAAAAATAGATTGTATATAAAGAGGGATAGGTGTAAGTTTTTACTATAGCTTCTCTAACAAATCCACTAAATCTAGCAAAAAATTAGCTGAATTGGCAACTCATTAAAAGAAAAAAAATGTTTCGTTGTCGCCATTTTTATTTTGGTTTCAGTGTAAAGGCCAGAGTTTTAATAATTATTTTTAATAATTTTTATTTATTATTTAATTTCGCATTAAATTTTGTCTTTGCATAAAATTTTCTTAAGAATGCAGACAAAATTTATCTATTTTAACCCTTAATTACAAATCTTATAATTATTGCAAATCATATCACAAACCATCTTTCTCACTTTTATAGCAAATTTTAATAAATGAACTAATGTTTTCAGCAATCTTAAATAGCCTTCCTCAGGTTTAACATAATTTCAAACATCAATTAGAACATAAGATTTGAAATTTTACGTTTCACTTGTGAGATATGATGACTCTTTCCCTTTGGGAAAATAAAGGGAATAAAGTTAATTCTCTCAACGTCAGGAAAGTCGAGGGACTAATAAGTATGTGGGAAACATGGTACAGACGGACGAAGACACCTCTTTACCATTTAACCCGTTTATTGTAAAAATATGCTTACAATATAGCTAACGTTGTCTTTGTTTCTCGTCTTAAGTTCATAGTGGCAGAAGTGAAATCTGGAGCAATGTTCAGTGAACGATCCAGAAAAGAAAGTTCATTTGATTTCTGTTTTGATGTCTAGCACTAACATATATCACTCGTGTTTTTCCTGAGTTAGAAAAGTCCTCCTTTTGAAAAGCAACTGTTAATTTGTGGAAGGAAAAGGTGGCCCTCAATCGTTCCCTGGATTGGTTTCGGACCATCACCCACGCTTTATGATGGGGATCTGGGGATCTAATGGATTCTCCGATTTACTTACGTCAATCGAAGAATCAGAGTTCACAGAAGTATTCATCATCTTTTCAAACAATGGAAAATTCAACTCCAATCCAAATGATCGATCTTGAGAGCTGCACTGTCTTGACTATTTCTCAAGTTTCTATAAAAAAATTTTTACTCATTCCTTTTTTTCATCTAATAATTTAATTTTTTTACATTTTTCTATTTTAGTGAGACTTGTATTCCTATGACGTCATAGTATTACGAAAATTAGGATTCTTAAAATGTATAGAATTTAAATAAAATAAAATAAATACACTCAAACCTGTTTTTGTGCGGTGGATAGGGACCACATAAAAGAAAACGCATAAAAAAAAAAAAAAAAAAAAAATCGCAGGAAACTTCACGAGTAGCTATAAAAAATAGTTTTCGCAACACAAAAAGTATTTTTTTTATGCGATGAATAGGGACCACATAAAAAAGCCTCACGTGGAAAATAACTCAAAATCGTACGAAATAACTAGGAATTGCTTTTTTAACTCCTTGGGCCTTTTTCTGCAATCCCTAATGGGGTAAAAATCCTCTAAGAAGTTTATTTTTTATATCAATTGTTTCCACTTAAATACGAATCTAACATTTAAAAAATTTGCCAGGAAATAATTCCCACGAAATAAACACCCTCCCAAAAAGTGGTTTTACAGAAAAACTATATAAAAAGTTAAAAGTATTTTAAAAATACTTTTATTTGATAAATATAGCTGCAGGAAGTGTTATTCTTTTATTAACAAGGCGTGAAATTTCACACCTGCAGTCTACATTTAACACAATATTTCTGATTTTTATGCTATTAAATAGAGGGGACCGAAAAAAAGGTAAGAGAAAAAAATTTTACTTAATAAGAAATGAAAAAAACTTGATGTCATAGAAAACATCCAATAGAGTTTTAAAAAATTTTACAGAAGTCAATTATGTTCCAATTTGATTGAAATTTTCATATACCGCACAAAAACAGGTTTGAGTGTACAGAAATAAACATCAAACGAAATTACAATTATATGTTAATAAAATATAGAAGTTCGGAGCATAGAATCATAACTACAAATCTTTTTCTTTTGCAACATAACTATAAAAATTGTTTTGTTGTTGTTTCGCACAAAAGATAATCAAATTTATTTTAATTTTTTAGTAATTTAATTCATTTTTTTAAAATTTACCAGCTTTTAAATTTATAATTAATTATAAGCAAGTTAACATTGGTTAAACTATCGGATTACCTAGATGATTTTCAAAACGATAACTACAGTATATCTATTACAAGTACGATGCCTAAATTTGCCAAAATCAGTGGATATTTGTTACCCAACATCATTTCTGTTAAACTAATTATTAAACTATGTATCGAAGTTGCGGAAATTAACGGGAGAGGGGGAAAAATACGCTTGCAGTACAGTTCTTTTCAAGGAAAGTTGTAACAACAAATGTAAAAAACTACTAGTCGGCGCCAGCATTTTACTGTAAATGTCGGGTAGCTATTTATAATTTTTTATGTTGTATAGTAATGTTTTAAACGTGAAAAACAATTAAATCACGGATTTTTACTGATCTATTTAGCTATTTTGAAGTGAACAATCTAATAAATTACGATTTCAAGTTTTAAAAGTTTGTAAACTAATTTTTAATTAGTTATTTTTTATTCTAATTAACAAATTCATCTTTTTATAATCGCTGAATTATTAAAATTAAAAATTAAACACTATTACATAATAGTAGTTTATCCTGTTATTAATCCACAACTGTAAAATTATATGGCTTCAGAACGGTGAAAAGAGCCATTTCAGATTCAAAACGGATTCTGGTATATTTTCTTATTAAAGATTGCAGCATTACTTCTTGCCGCCTGCAGATGGCTACGCTTAGTCAGCCATATTCAGCAAACGAAATCAACAAGGCAGTTAAGGAGACAAATTCCCTGACTTTTTGACAGTTTTTGACAAATTCCCTGACTTTCCATGACTTTTTCCAAAACTAATAAAAATCCCTGACTTTCCCTGACTTTCCAGGTGCGTAGGAACCCTGTATATATATATAGTATATATGTATTACACACCAGTTATAGGTTCTGGATAGTATAGATTTCACCCCAGTGCTGAAATCAGAGGAGTTCTCTGTTTTATTAAGATAAATTTTTAATATTTAATGAATTAATTTCAAACTATAATTCCTCAAAGTACAGATTCTTTGATATAAAGTATGTATTAAAATCAATACTAAAACAAACGCTACATTATTCAACTACTGAATACACCAGGTTGTATATATAGAAAACCTTCTTACTTGAACAAAATAACCAGGGTAAATTGTTTCTTGGGTGCAAATGCAGGAAGAGACCAGAAGGGGCGTCAAAAACGTTTGCACCTAAGAAACAATTTACTCCAATTATTTGGTTCAAGTAAGGTTTTCTACAAACACTACATATTCTAATTTAAAGAATTTGACAGAATATTTTTGTATATATTCTGTTTAATTGCTATTAAATAAACATTAAAATAATTTCAGAATAATTTGTCAATTAGAATAATTTGCCTAGATCCCAGTCGATATTTGAGAACAAACCCTCATCTATGAAATGATGAAATCTATAGACTTAACACTGACATCTGGTTTATTAAGGGGTGATGGAATAAAGGCTGGCCATTAAGTTGTTGGTCACCACTTGTTCTCCAGATGTTGCTTATACCACACCTCCCTCGTAACTGCTCTGCACCTTGTAGTAATGCCACTGTGGCGACAGCTTTGGTCCTAAATTCAAAAGTCACCACCAGGAGGACCCCTGAACTTAACAAACCAGCAACCTAACCTCTGACCTCACTTTGGATTCGTACCTTGCTCTAGACGCTCGTGTTCGTGCCTCTACGTTCGACTTGTACAATTGAGCCATATCTCATGTAGGCCTACATATTAAATTTAAGTTTTTTGTATGCAGCCTTGTTTTGTGTATCGTAAATAATTAAGTACAAAGTAGCACTACACCACCTTCAAACTCCATGTTACTACTGTTATGGTATGTAGATATAATTTATTTTGTATAACATCATTACCTTATCATTCAGCTAATTTTAATACTGTTTATATTAGTAACCCTTACGTCAAGCTACCATGTAACATTATGAAGCCACTTAAGCATGTCTTCTCTACACCCATTTACTGTTAAATAATCATACCTTTGTAACAATTTCTTTGTATTGTATAATTTTAAGTATTATAGCCTCCACCCCTTTTATTATATATGTATACCAACTGAAGAGGGACTATTCCGATAGTCCGAAATGCATTTTGGTTATTTCATGTTAATTGCTCATGTAATCGATTTTAATGTACACCCCTTTCCATTTTTATTAAATGTACTCCATTGATACCCGAGTGTTTGTGCTTATAGTCCTTATTATCTACCTCACATTACTAGATTTTTAAATTCAAACTAATTTACTATATGTATTCGTTACGAGTGTATCGATACCTGTTTATCTGATTTGTCAACAGAAATAGACAAAATCAATTAAAATTAGGCTTCATTATTAATAAAAATTACTTACACTTTGTTCCAATATATTTTAACAACGAAACGCGTGTTTTAAATATAGAATTCCACGACAGTAATTCGAAAACGAAACTGAAAATTCACATTTTGTAATCACATGTTACACAATCATACAGATAACAAGTGCTGCCGCCTGCTTTCTTCTGTACTTCTCCTCCGGTTTACATGGAGATTCTGGCCTTGATGCGCCTTTTCTCCGATAGACGGCGCCACCTCCCTACGAGAAGTGGCCTGTCCGTATTATGTACTGTACTGTACTGTACATCTCAAGGCTTGCTAAGTGAGCTTTTGGATTGTTGACCGCGTTCGGCCAGTAAAGCGGGTCCAAAGACCTGACTAGGGTAAAGTCCAACGACATGCTCCGGCCCAAGTTCCAGCGGGCCGCCGCGTACTTTGGGCAATGCCAGCAGTAGTGCGCCGTAGTCTCCTCGTCCCCGCAATGCGGGCACCCGTTAGTGGGGTGTAGCCCCCTCGAGTACAAAAACCCGTTGAGGGGAGCCGTCTCTGTCCGGAGCTTCGCCAGAAGCGTCTCCATCCCGCGCGTCGAAGCTAGCTGGTAAGGCCACCTGTCAAATGGCCTAAGGTGCTCCCTCCCTTTATTCCTGAGGGCCGCCGCCCGAATGACCGGGGGTCCAGAAGAGATCCAGGGAGCGGGGAACGTACTGACAGCAGCCGCGATGTCCGAAATAATCGCCGCAGAGGAGAAAGATACGTTAGCAATAGCCAGCAATACAGCTTGGCTATCCGAGAAAATGACAGTTGGTCGGTTTAATGGGGTGGCGAGCATGATCGCTCTCTGGATGCCGATCGCTTCGGCCGTGAAAACGCTGCAGGCATCGAGGAGCCGCCGTATCTCCCGGATGCCTTCTTTTGGAATGGCAATGCCGATCTGCGTTCTGAGGTTATTTTTTGACCAGTGGCGTGCCGTCATTGGAAGCGATGGAAGCACCGATTCCACCTTTCAATGACCTTCCCTTGTATTATATAAATATAAATTTTCATATTTTAACGTACTTTGCATTAATTGAAATTAATATTTTATTATAACTGCGTTATGTATCTTATTACAAATTTCTATACTACATGTGAAAAAAACAATAAGATTGCTATTGTATATTCGAATAATTCGGTGGCGGAAGGAGTGTCGAAACCGGGTCAGTTTCCAATCAGCCAGATTATATAGGCATTAGCACATGCGGTTTACAGAGCACCAACCTCACCCGGTTTAGCCGGTAGAAGCAACACACGCATAAAGCATCTAATTTTATATCCCGGACCGGTTCTGAGCTGTTAGCCGCCTGTCTGTCAACTTCCAAGCAGCCAGATTATAGGCATTGGCGCATGCGCTTTACAGAGCACCAACGTCACCCGCTTTAGCTGGCGGATGCTTCACACATAAAGCTTCTAATGTTATATCCCGGACCGGTTGTGGCCTGTTAGCCGCTTGCCTGCTAGATATTCGGCCGCCCTCGCCCGATTATGTGAATCATGAGCAGTGGTGATATTCAGCGGGTTCGCACAGGTTCGGCCGAACCAGTTGTTAAAATTTTCAGTTTCCGAACCTTGTTAAACACACGGAACATTTCTCAGTGGTTTGTTTTTTTAAAAAAATATATTAAAATATACGTATTATACTCTGTAATACTACTAAACTAGAGCCTTATACCCGTTCGCACCGAGCATTTCAATGTAGATTGTGAGCAAGGTCGGGGACTATGTCTTGGTGCGATCTCTCTCGACCGTTTCAATCTCGACCGAAACGAGGTTTAATCGCGATCGATTCAAGAGAGTTCTTGAAACTAGATCCAGTCATAAGAGAGATCCCACAATCTCACGCGCGCGAGATAATACAAGATGGCTGTGGAACACGTGTCGGGCTATGGACAGCGAAATAAAAAGGACATTGTATTTCGAGAGATGATGACATCTGTCTATTATCAGCAGTGCCATTCGGGGTGAAAAATTTCTCTGCCTAAAAAAAAAGGTTGACAGCAATAATATACTATTGTTACCTGGTCTTCGCCCAGGGCTCGTTACGTTCCAAATACGCCACTGATTATTAGATATATCGCAAGAAAAGGTATTGTATTTATTTGTAGCCAAAACTTTCATTTCGTTGTCGGTGATTGTCAGGGAAAAATTTTCTGCTAGTGAACCCTTTGTTAAGTATTTCGAATATCACCACTGATCATGAGTAGACTAGATCAACGGTGGGCAACACCGTTGATCTAGTCTATCCGCGGGCCAGCTACGGTTCGCAAAAAGTTTCTATCCGGCCCGCGAGATCTTTAATAGATTATTAAATTGGAAAAACAACTAGTTTCCAATTCTTTGTAATTTTCGAAAACGATAAGAGAAATAAATCTAGTAATTAACTTTTTATTTATTTATTTCATATTTGCAGACTAAAAAAATTACAAGTCACAAGAAGGCGTCAATTGACTACTACAGCCCGCGGAAAAAACGTAAAATTTATTCTGGTCCATGTTATAAAAAAGGTTGCCCACCCTAGACTAGATTTATAACTTAACCCAACCGATAGGAATTTACTGGCCTGTTTTTATGATAGTTCTGTATAGTTGACAGGAGTTTAAAAAATCCATTAAAATATTTGATATATTTATTCCGCGTTTATTCCGCTCTTCCATCTTACATTACTTACGGATTTCGATGTTAAACTGGTGATATTACGATTTAGTATGTCCCATCTGTAAGGGGATGCAGAAAAAACGTGTACAATTCTAGTACAATGTTAAAAATTATCTGTTACTTTGGCAGCATCATTTACAACCAAATTTAATGAATGAGACGTACAATGGTACAAAAAATAAGCTCTAGAATTTATTTTCTTTAAATTTATGATTTATATATCCGTTGTCATAAAAAATTTGTCTTTCCACTGTTTTCCCAAGACTACAGATATTCAGGTACAAAGTAACCGGTTTCAACTTATTTCTACTTAAGTAGTAGTTAAATAATTAAGCGATTAGGGAATTAGAAACATATATAAAACCCTGATGAAAGAGCCGAAATTTTACTTAAACAGAAGCTTAACCGAACCACTCTCTTGCCGAGTACAGCGGGGTCTGATCTCTTCGTAATAGTAGATGTTATAAAGACAGAAATGTTTCCATTTCAATGAGAATGACCGAAAAGTTGTAAATTTTGGAAATTTCCGTGAATACTCGGTTCTAAAACGAATTAGTTAGAAAACGAACGACGGACAATCTGTTAAGTTTAACGTATTTAGATTTTTACAGCTATGGTGAGAAACGTTTAAAATCTACAACAACCCTGTCGCGTCCTTTGATATATACTAGTGATGCGACAGGCATTTGACATTGACCGGTATCGGCACCCTCGGGATTTGGCACGCACATACCTACCTGGACCGTCTCTGATTCCATTCATTAGCCACTCGTAGGGAGCTATTTCACTAAGTGGATTGTTTTAAGATTTAAAAAGTAAAGAATATTTTTGTTATTTTTATGTACGTTTCTTCACAAAGTTATATTTAATTATAAGTTTCTTTAAAAGTATATTCACACAATTGAAGAATTTTTTGTACTAGGCATGTATATTCGTCACACATTTTGTTTTACCAAGTAAGTTTTTCTGATAATTTTAATTTTAGCCTTTATATCGTGGCTAGTGATTCAAAAATTTATTTTAAAAAAGTTTAGGCTCAAGACCATATAATGAAAAAGAAAACATTATTAAAAGAGAAAGACTAATGCCTAAATTAAATATAAATACGTCAACAAAAAATTTCGACATTTTGACGATAAAATTTATGAAGAATGACGATTCTTTCGTAAAAGTGAAGCAATTTGGAAATCAAAGCGGAATAGAATTTAACATTGATAGACAATATAAAATAAATATTGAAAATTATAACAAGATAATTACGATTAATAGATATATCTAAATTAATAGATGTTATATGTTTTTTCTCAAAGCAAGAATTGGTATTTAGAGGGCATAGGAAATTTATTGAATCTAATAACGGAGGTAATTATATTGAACTTTCTTATTTATTAAGTAGGTCAGATAATCTATTAAAAATGCATTTAAAGAAGTATACAGTTTTTACTGGCTTATCGAACAAACGAATACGAACGGGCCCTGAAGCGCAATTAATTGATTGTCCCTGTAAGTCGGCGTCTTACAGAAACACAGCTTTTCTATCATCAAATGTCACGGCACGCCACTGGAAAGTATCCAAAAATTTAGTTCAGTACAAACACAAGTGTGCAAATTCTTTGCTTCGGATAACGTTACAGTAACAATGACGAGTGAAAAATTTAAAAATCTCAGAATTGTAATGGTGGTGCAAGATAGTGTGCCCTTAATCTTTTTTTCACGACCAGCCTTTTTAAGCTTAAACGGCGAAATGGCGAGAAAACTTGGAGTTTAACTAAATAGATAAAACATCAGAAGGCTTACAATTGAATAGGCTGTTTTGAAAAAAAATGAATTTCGAAAAAGACCGAAGGATCGCTTGATATTTATTAAAATGGATGCATGCACTCGTCATCGAGTGAATTATTTTGCAATTAATGTTCGATTTATTGATGAGAATAATACAATTGTTACGAAGACATTAGCAGTAAAAGACACTATGGCTCATCACACAGGAGAGTATCTGCAGAAGTTGGTTCAAGAGGTATTAGAAGATTTTAAGATGAAGGATAAAGGAGCACTTTTTGTATATTGTAACAGATAATGCTTCAAATATGCTAAAAATAACTGAGAATATGAATCAAGGTAATGAAAATGCATTAGAAAACATTGATGAAGTATTCGCCAGTGACACACAAATCGAGCCTATAATAGAAAAATTTAGATGATATTGTGGAGGAAGCGCTCAATATGTTTCAAATCCAACATATGCGATGTGCTGTTCACACGTTGCAATTAGCAATAAGAGATGGATTAAAAGATTCTCAGGTAGCTAAAATCATTACAAAATTAAGACAAGTAGCTAGCGTACCTAGAACCCCTAAAATAGATGCTATTCTGAGAATGCGTGCTAGAAAAGAAATTATTTTAGATCACTCTACTCGCTGGGGAAGCACTTATTTAATGGTTAAGCGGTTGCTCGAATTGAAAACCTTTCTTGAAGACCCTGATATTCCAAGTGTTTCATTAACTGAAAACCAATGGAAACAAACAGAAAAATTAGAGACCGTCTTGTCATACCCTTATACTGTTATCCTAATGTTAACCTAACCTAACCTAACCTGTTACAAGCTGAAGATTTGACACCTGGAAATTTTTTCTTACAGTGGAAAACTTTGATGCATCAGCTCGACAAAACTGGAGCAATTGTTGCTAATGCGATTTTACCTTCAATGAGAAAAAGAGAGATTCAGTTGTTAGACAATAAAATTTCGTTAGCCGCTATTTACGTTGATCCAATGAATCGAATTTCACTAAATGACAATCAAATTGCCTCAGGGAAAGAAAAACTTCGTGAAATAACTATTCGCTTGAAAAGGTTGAGTTACCTAACATTTATGAATCAAAAGATGAAAATAAAAATAATAAATGTAATGACAACTCGAAATCATCTCCAAAAAAGAGCTTGATTTCGAAGCATATTTGGATAGTTTAGAACGTCTCAAAGTGAAGCGAAGACGTTTAACAAATCAAGAAACTAAACCAGCAGAAATTGAAAAAATAAAATTTGAATAAAATTTTTTAAATGGGCTAATTGAAAAAGAAAAGTATGACCGTTTATCAAAATTGAACGTGAAAGAAGCTATTTCAATTTATCCAGAAATTATTTTCGCTATGCAGCCAGATCTGTCACAGCAATGCCCCCAACACAAGTCAGCGTGGAAAGATTATTTTCAGCTTTGAAAATAATTACAGCTGATTTAAGGGCATCTATCTATGAAGGAAGATTTAATTGAAACTATTTTGTTTCTTAGAACAATTTTATAAAATTCAAAATTATAAATGTAATTTAGTTTTTTTTAAAAAAAATGAAAATATAAAATAAATTTTCTTATTAATTTTTAAAAATGTTTTGTATTTGTATTTTGTTATAATTCATTTATTTTAAATACAAAATGCAGCAATTTAATTTATTAAATATGTAGTTTCGTTGTAGTACAGTATTTGTGTTTTTAGTAGTTAAATTACCGTATATTCCGGCGTATAAGACGACATTTTAACCCAGGTAAATCTTCTCAAAAGTCGGGGGTCGTTTTATACGCCGGAAT
Source organism: Centruroides vittatus (assembly GCF_030686945.1). Lineage (NCBI taxonomy): Eukaryota > Metazoa > Arthropoda > Arachnida > Scorpiones > Buthidae > Centruroides > Centruroides vittatus. The sequence goes on along the minus strand of NW_027122621.1, from coordinate 652,137 downwards.
ATACGGTATTTTGACCAAATTGAACTTGAATATTTTTCAATCATTTTTTTTTTTTATTATCTTTGCTCTAAATAAGTACTCTATTTTTCTGAATGAGCCAGACTAATTGATAAAACTGTCAAAAAAGTATATATATATTTCTTTTCTGAACAAGAGGCTGAAGTAACTAGATCGCACACTTTTTAGTTGGACTAACTTTTCTGCAAGGGTGAAATTAAAGTGCAAATGCTGTAGAATAAAGATATGTAAATGTAGAATTTTCTTGTCCCCCTTTCTCCTCTTATTAAATATTTGTTAAAAATTAGTTTTTCTTTATACAAATAAATATTAATGTAAGTTAAATATTAAAAATACTAACTATAAAAATATTTGGGCAAACGCCCGGGCTCTGTTCAGAGTAGAGTACCGTACTGTACAGTACATATCTCCCTATGAGCGTTTCTGTCTCCATATAATGACTTGGTATTTAATTTTGCCGGAGTCGGAGTCGAGTGTTTTTTTACCGACTCGGCAGCCCTGCTTTCAACACAGCAACTGCTTTCTATACAACAGCTGCTCTCTACACAGTAGTTGCTGGCTACATATGTGTCCGCATAAGTACTGTACATTATGGTACCAACCCTGTGTATTTGTACGGGATGTATGTGATGGGGTTGGCGCGATGATGTCATAACGTCGGGTACTCGTACGTGGGCGTATCTACATGTGGGGGATCCGCCTGGAGGCGGGTGTCTCGGTTCTTAAGACCATCGGAAAACACATATTTCCGATGGTGTTAGGCGACTCCTGTAAAAGGGTCGTTCGATCTCCACAGGTTGAGAACCACTGAGCTAAGGAATCAAACAAACGACGTATCCTATTTGATATAAACTGATTACGTCATTATTTGGCTTGTTTATTTAGCTGCGTGTCACATGGACGCACCAATTATTAAAATCTAAAATCAAAAATCAGAATGAAAATTAGCCAATAAGCTTTGGCGTACGAAATTTCTCAGATTCTCGATTCCAAATTCAAATATAAGCACACCAGTTGGCTTTACGTAATAATTTTCAAATAAATATAATTATTTCACTCAAACTTTTAAAATATTACATTACATAAAGTTCTGTTTGGATAAAATGAAGAGATATATTCTTTTATAGAAATAGTCATAATCGTTTACTTATGAAAACAAAGATAACACGACGATTGCATCATTATCGGAAAGGTATAATTTATATTAATGACACATAACTTAAATTTATTTTAGTAAAGTTGCACAGTATTTCTTGGAATTTCCGAGTAACAATATGATTTCGCGTTATTAAAACATTACGATCCAAAGAAATTGCAAATCCGAGAATTACATCATTTACGAGCCGGTTGTGACGTCACACTCACTACACCTTGTGCATTTGATGTAGAGACATGTGTACTCTCTTTCTCTTCATCTTATATGTTTTATTCGAAGTTAATTATTTTATCAGAGTAATATCTATACTCCTCATAGGTAAATTATGGTATAGAGAAAAGTATAATGTCGCGGATGAATTTATATCTTACGGTAAGTTATATTTTATGTAACATCTATATTTATTGATTGAACTAGGAATATCTTAAAATTATCCTGAATACTTAAGTCGACATTTAACCAATTTAATTTTTCATTCACAATCGATTTTCTTTTAACAAAATATATACTATTGATGTATACATGCACACTGTATGAACCATATCTTACTTCTATGGATATATGTAAGTAATATAATGTTCTACCCTTCACAAATTTATGTTTTTCCTCATTGCTATTTTTTGACTCAATTTGCTTGGTCAAGTAAAAAACTTACAAAACAATTACTAAAATTACTATTACCTCGTGCTGAAATTAGGTTTGAATGTCTGATTTTTATTAATTATTTTTTAGTTTAATAATAATATAGTTTTTCTTTGAGATATTTGGTTAAATTTTGTGACTATATTTGTGGGGGAAACACAATAATGAAGTGTGACATTCCTGTGTGGTGGTGATGTTTAGAGGAAGCGACTGTCACAATATTTTAAAGTTGTTTTTCCTAAAGGTCTAAGACGTGTAACAAATTAATAATAAAAATTATTCAAAATTTACAATTTTGAATAATTTTTAAAAACATGTTTGAACACAACATGTAATCATTTTTTTTCTTTATTAAATATTTATTTTTAATGCATGCATTTTAATTATTTAATATTTAGCCTATTACTCTTAAAATCTATAAAACTTATTTCTGTTTTTTTAAAGTAAACAAATATAGAAAAGTAAAGTTTTTCTATAAACATATTTTTAATCTCTGTTTATGTTGTTAGCTCAAATAATTAAAATTTTCCTGAACTTACAAGGTAATAATTATTTTCCTGATGAATTTTAGAAAATATAAATGAGTAACTCTATACATTAATGTTTTCATTTATATAGATATAGATATTTTATTATAAGATGATATATTTTTTTAAATGATATTCTTTGATAGGGTATTATTTTTCCAATTTTGCTATTATTTAAAAAATTGAGTTTTATGTGTAGAAATCGTATAAATATTTTTTAATATTTCCATAAATTTCTGTATGCTAAATAGGGACAACTCTCAATGGTACTGGTTTGTAATTATTTAGCAAATATACTATATCTGATAAAGAATGGATGTACAGTACATTTAATACAAAGCTTTCTATAATATTTAGTGCAGATTAAGTAAAGTAAAACAAAAGTTAAACCGTAAGACAAAAAACACCTTGATGCTGAGAACGTTTAAATTTAATCATAAACAAACGTTTTCGGCCCATTCTATGGGCCATCGTCAGGCTAACTACATTCGAATACTATTTCGAACAACCAATTTCAAATTGAAATAAACTACAAAAGAACTCACGCGCTAAACTACTAGACCAGTGATTCTCAAAGTGGGGGTTGCGACCCCCAAGGGGGTCGCTGAAAAATTGATGCCAGATCAATTTTTTCAAATATTTTATAAATTTACTATGGATTCATGTTTAGAAATAATAGAAATAAAAAATATATAAAATAATTTTTACTTAAATAAATTGCACATATAAATAATAAAAATAATATAAATATTTAAATACGAGCTTAACCCCCTCTCTCCGGGATGTTTTTTGACACATACTTATTCTTCGGGGGTCCTTTGAAATTTTTAAGTGCAGAAGGGGGGTTGCGGTCCAAAAAGTTTGAGAAACACTGTACTAGACTATGCTAGACTACGTAAACTAAAACTAATATAAACAACATAGAAAATAATAAAATAAAATATGCCAATGTTACATGTATACATTGTAAAAATCTATAGTCTATAGTTCTCTAGGCAATCCTTTTGCCCTATCTAATGTATTCCTGTGACTTTTTTAATCAGAAACTTTCAAGCTGACGGTAAAATCGCCGCATCCTTGTAATTTAAGCATTTTTTGGTTAAGCTGGACTTATAAATTTCACATTTTTCGGTTGTAGCTGCAAGTGTCGGCAAATGTATCGGAGTTAAGATCCTGGCTTCTTCCCATTTAACCATGGACCCCTCAGTCTGCGCCATTTTTGCTAACGTTGTTGTTCATTTACCTTTTGCCATGTCATATCTGTGTTCCTTAATCCTTTTACTTAGGCTTCTCGTCGTGACCCTGATATATTCTTTTTTTTTTGTCTTACGGTTTAATAGAGTCTGAGTGAAGTTAGGGGAACAAAAGTTAAACTTTTAACTTGTCATTAGTAGAAAATACTTTATATAATAAATAATAATGGGGCAATAGTACAATTAAAAAAGACAAAACTGACTAGGCATTATCATAAAATCATTAAAAAACTTTGTCTGTAATTTGCTTATGTTTTTAATTATCAAATGACAAGTGATTTAAATATTTTGAAAACAGTGTGTGAGGTTTTGTACTTTCATCTTAATTTAAATGAATGAAGGCAATTAGTTAAGCATTAATTATTTTCTTTTGCAAAGAAAAAATCTATACAATCGCAGAACATATCACTTTTCAAAAAATTGACATCTGAATCATAAAATAAGTTAATATCAACCATCATTATAGAATACTAGCTGTTACCCATAGCTTCGCCTGCACTAATTTTGCAATTTGACAGAAATAACCGTCCCTTGGAACTTCACTAAGATTCTCAATCATTAGTTGTTACTAATTTGGTAAAATTACTGGTTTTTGTTTGTTTCAAACTATGGACTGCTAATGCACCTAAATTCAAGTTTCAAATATTATGGGATTTCGAGATACAATAAATCTGAGTTTAATTTTTTTTCAAAACATAAATGACGTTATCTGAAAATTCCTAGAGTATAAATACTTGCAGAAAAATAGACTTTCAGTTACCCCAGTACCTCTTTGTAAACCTTGTTTGTGGTACTGTTTTTTGGGGCTAAGACTTATTAAGCCTTAATCCTCTCCCTCTCCCCTTGGAGGGAAATTTCCAAAAACTCCTTCTTAGCATGCACTCTCATGGCATACCCTACTAAAACATAGTTAAAAACAAAGAATCGCATCTAAAATAGTACAGTAGAAGCTGTTCAAGTTAAGATTTAATCCTCTCTCTAGATTTAATTCTCCCCCGTGGGGTGAAATTTTGAAAAATTCTTTCTTAGTATGCATTTTCATGACATCCTGTGTACCAAATTTCACCTCTTTAGGTTCAGTGATGATGAATCACTCAGTCACCTTGTCAGTCAGTCAGTCAGTCAGTCAGTAAGGATGTAATTTTATATATATAGAATATTACTTGCTAGAATTTTCTACTATTCGTTAAGCTTATAAAAAATACTTTAATGTAATACAAAAGATGCTATTTTGAAAATACTAAGATATTGTTAAATATAATTTACATCATTGTTATGTTTTTATTAAAATATCCTTAAAGAATTATCTGTATAATATGATTAGTAAACTCCATTTATTGATTTGAGTTGTTTTAATGTTATCAGAATTAGTACATCCTGAAACTTAAAATGTACTATTAAAACTTTGCTTCTTTTAATCAGAATTTGGTTGTCGTTATTTTCACATAAATTGGCATTTTTAAGCTATTGTCTTGTGTTATTAGTCTCAACATGTGACTGATAACTTGTTGGCATGTTGACATACATACATACATACATACATACATGAAAGACATCAGCCATATGCAAGGTGTTTAGCCAGTGGAAAAGAGGATAAGGGAAAGAAGGAGGGAGAGGAGATAGACAGTAGAAAAGGTAGGATTATTGATGATGATCTGCAGTTTTTAGGCTGCAAGGCCATAGTCCCCCAAAGCGTGTATAAGAAAACTTGAGTGTAGCAAACATCAATAATTGAGTGCCTCCATGAATAGCTAAGTGTAGAAGTTAGTGCCAAGTGGCTGTTAGTAGGAAGACTTTTATCTACTTAATACTAATAAAAACTAAACATGAGTGCAAATCTTAATACTAAACAGCTAGACTGACAGCGTGAAAAACAAACGAACACAACGACAAACTAGACGGGACGAATGGACCGACAGAAGACAAACGAGCAAAACCCCAGATTATTTATTTATTTATTTATTTTTTTAAACATTAACTTACTAACTAAACTAACCTACCATAACCTAGGACAAACCTAACCAGGCGACTAAAGCTAACAAACTCTAATCTAATTTAACCTAACCTATCATAACCTAACTGGAAACTAAGCTAAGTCTCTAATCTAACTTACAATTAGGACTGACTAAAACTAACTGAATTTAGACTAAAAAAGATGGTGTGGGGAAGTACTCGATCTTTAGAGTATTCCCCATGCAGGAACAAAGCAAAAAGAAACTTCAAAGAGATAAATCACACACTCTATGACTCCAATGCAAGGAACTTAAAGTTTATTTTAGTCCTTCCAATCACTGCTCTGTCCCTTCGCTATAACAGACACTAAAACAAAAGAAACAATATACAAAAAAAAAAAAAACAATTTCGCGACTCTATCGTCTACATGTCCTCTCTCTCTTTCTTTCTTCCGAAAAAGTCCTTCTTCTTCCGTCGAGCATGAGCGATCTCCCTCTCTTCCTCCTTGATCCGGGTTTTTTTTTCATTGTCATCGAAAACGCGGCCCATCCTTTCTTTACCCTGCAGCCCACCCAAGGATCACGCAATAGAACACGTGATCTTTGGACCACATATCTCCCCTCCTCCCATTAACTTTTACAACAGGAAGCTTTTACGCTATGAGGGCCTGTCCCTCCTTTATACCGTGAACCACCCAAGGGGTTGGTTACAAGCCGGTTAGGCAACAGAACACGTGGTCTTCAGACCACAATGGAAAATAAGACTAACTGAATAAAAGATGGAAAACTAGCCAAGTGTTGAATGAAAGTCACTTCATCGTGCCATTATACCATAATGGAAAATAAGAATTAAAATATAAAGTTGAAAGGTAGCTATATACTGACAGTTGAAATAAATCAAGGTAAAGCTAATTGCCATTTGTGCCCTCCATGTGAGTGTTCTCAAGAGCCCCACTAAGAGATATGAATGTGACTAGATGATGGAACATTGTACATGTGTGAATGAGTTGGTGTGGATTGCAAGACCAGTTGTATCCTTCAAGAATAGCAGCTCTCATTAAACTATCCCTAATGTGATTGTGATTGTGATTGTACCTATTGCAGCAAAAAACTAAGTGAAGTGGTGTTTGGTCCTCCTGAATACCACAATGCAATTGTGGTATTTAAGATATTTGTCCCAAGGAGAAATCTATGCAAATATTGCTTAAAGTTGCCATGTCCTGTAAATAACTGAGTGAGGGTGGAACTAGAGTAAAAGTGGCAAAGAATTGCAGTAGTATCAACCTTGGGGATGAAAGTATAGGTGAGCCTACCAATGGTGTCACAGTCCCAGCTGTCTTGTCAGAGAATGAAGATTTGCTTCTTGATCTGATTGTTGATGTATGAAGTAGGAATGTAACTGAAAGTACTAGTGACTGAAGACTTTGCAGCTTGTTTGGCAAGACGGTCAGTGGTCTCATTGCCGAGAACCCCTGCATGACCTGGGACCCATTGGAAATCTATTCTAATGTTATTGTCTGTGTGTCTGAGAATATGATGTTGTCAACATCTCATACACCACATCCTCAACAACAGAATAATTGAACTAATGTGTCTCTATACATTATTTATTTACACTATGTATACTAAGGTAACCAGATTTTAACATTGGTAAAGAGGGGCAAAATTGATGAGGGTATTGGTTGTCTTGTTGAGAAAAATTGTTCTAGATCAACAAAATTTTATTATAAAAGAACAAAAAAATTATATTGTATTAAAATTTCAATGTATATAAAATTTACAAATATAATAAATATATATACTATTATAAATCTTTAAAAAATCTTTATTCTTTCACATATTTCTCATTTGAGTGAATTTTTTTAGTATATTGGTGTCATCATTTAAAATGTCATGAAATTTTTTGCAAGAATTTGTTAAATTATATTTCACATATAATATGGCTTTCAAAGTCTGAACACTTTTAATTATGATTTATCAGATGTCCACACTTTATTTATGGTAGAAAAAAACATGTTTGGTTGTGGCATTAGTTCCTGGTAATAACATTGCATATTCCACTATTTTTAATGAATTATTGTATGGAACATAGCATTGCAGGACGCAGGACAAATTGTTAAAAATTGTAACTGTCCTGCCAAAAGTGGGACGTCTGGTCACCTTAACATACAGATAGATTACAAATTTGATATAACCACAGTATTTTTTTTTTTTTTGCCTGATGCTGAAGTAAATTTGTTCAACACTTGCCATCTTTGGCCATCCACCTTAATACAGGTATACCTCGACTTACGTCGGTAATTGGTTCCAGGAGAGGCGATGTAAGTCGAAAAATGACGTAAGTCGAATTTACTCGTGTAGGTACAACGTAAGTCGTAGTTTCGACTTACGTCGTAACTAAGTGCCAATAATGGAGGAAACGCCAATAATGAGCACTTAAAGACTGCTAAATAAGACGACAACACAGGAACACAGATGTTTTCATGTTTTGTTCTCTAGGATTCATGATGATTATATTAACATTTACTGTAAATATACATATTTTAATATGATTTTATGTGCTTTTAATGCTTTTCTAGTGATATTACGATTTCAATGTTTGTGGCAGACGGATTTAAAGTCGAATAAAATGACTTAAACTTGATTTTTATTTTTCCATATACTTTTTTGACAAACAACGTAAAATCGGTAACTCGAGAGGGACGTAAGTCGAGGTATACCTGTACATATCATGCTGCCAGCTGGCACTAGAGGCATTGTGCATGATCCCCTCTCACATAAAATCATTATCAGTTGTTATTATCAATCTTAATTAGTGCATTACACATTGAAGATTAATCATTTTAGTTGTTGCAATGCAATACTCTAAAGTGTTTACATTTTGTTACTTCAGTCAAATGTTAGCTATTGTTAAAGAATGTACAGTAGGGCATTTATTATCCAAAATAATGAGGATGGATTTTGGATAACCATTTGTAATAGAGAAAGAATAAAAGATAAACACCTGAAATGAAGTATTTCAGGTATTTATCTTATTAATTTCCAAAACTATATAAAGAGTACAATAATAATAATAATAAGATTAAGGCAAGTTGTCGACAATAAGATAGCTCAATAGTGGTCTACAAAAGATTGTCGATAATTATTATTGTGTAAAACTTTGTAATTTCTGGAATCAAGTCTGTTTGTTTTGATTAATTGATTTTCAGATAATTGACACTGTACAATATGGCAGCACATATTCTAATGTGTAATGAGAATTTTGAATTGTGCATTGGGAATCTCATATTTGTTTAGTAATTAATTGTCTGATTCTGGTTTTTATAAGTATTTCTTTCTTCTGATTATGTTTAAGTTAAAAAAAATTACCAAAATTACATAGAGTATGGTAAAAGTTGTTCAAAATGGAACCTGAATGAGAGGAAGCTAGCCTAAATGGAAAAAATTCTTCAAAATGGAGCAGTTTTCCATGTTAAAAAAAACCTCAAAGCAGAAATCAGCCAAACCAGAAAAATATTTGGTGCTGTGTGATTCTGGTTTGCACCAGGTTTTATTGTATATTTTATTCAGCCAATGAAAAGAGAGCTGTGGAAGGAATGTTGGTAGGATTTACCATCAATGTTCCCTCTAATTTTTTTTGTAGATGAGCGGAACGTATACTTCTCTGAGCAAAAAAATTTTTTGAGCATAAATATAAAATCTTATTTTTTTCTATAAAAATTAAAATAAATAATTATAAAGTAGAGATTAAAATTTATTTTAAAACATACTTCCATACAAAATATTATCTTTTGTCAATGATTTAATGTATTTAATCGAAATATATGTAGCAGTAATCATGTTGCAGACAGAGAGAAATAAGTAAACAACAATTCAAATCAGTGTGCATGCTCGCCTGCATGGCTCACAAATTCTCGTGCATGGCAACAATTTGAGCAGTGCGCAGCCGCGCAGCTTAGAGGGAACACTGTTTACCATTTGTATTGAATATATACAAACATACATTTTTATGCAGTCACATCATCAGTATTGTCATTTAAACTATAACCCATAACTACAATGCACTTAATGTATAGTAAATTATATCATGTGCAGGCACACAGTGTACATTATGCATGCCTAACAATTAATATTGAATGGTGATTGAAATTAATAATTATATAGATATAAAATTTGTGTTATTGTCCTTATTTTCTATTCATATCTTTTAGAACAGCTTATTAATGCTAGGATTTATTGGCTTGGTCAAAATAAAATTGATATTTGTGTAGTAGGAAAAAAAAAACCTTAGAATAAAGCTTGCTTTGTGGTAAAAACCAGTAGGCAAATAACACTAGGTGAATTATATATTAATTGATAAATATATAATAAATTGAATTATAATAAATTAATAAATTGTAGATTTATACATTACTTTTATGTACAAGTCAATAAAAGCAAAATTTATGGTAATTATTATCTTTATTTATTTGCATTACTTAATGTAAGAGTACAGCCCGTTTTAAAGTGATTACAATAAATGGATTCTACTGTATTTAGTTATTAATTTTCAAGAAAGCAGAGAACTTTAAATTTTATTTTTTTCAATAATCATAAGTTATTGTAAATAACTATCAAGTGCTAATGTAAGATTGTTTCTGGAATATTTGTTTTATACTGAATTATATGATTTAAAGTAAATAAACCACAGTTTAATAAAAAATGGATGGAAACATTTGTTCCATCATGCATATGTTAACTATCATTATTCTCTCATGCTTAAAGTTAAAGGAAAGATTCCAAGATTATCTATATTCACTTTACCTATATCTATATACTAGCTGACCCGGCCATGCGTTGTTGTGGCTCAAAATGTATCTATTATAAATGTATAACATTTCCCCCCGTGGGGTGAATTTCAAAAAATCCCTTCTTAGTGTACAGTACATTCTCTTGACGTACCCTATTAAAACGCAATCAAAAACGTGTCTAAAATAGCATAATAAAAGCAGAGTTCTTCACAGTAAGCCTTAATCATGTCCCTCTCCCTCACAAGGGAATATCGAAAAATCCCTTTTTAGTGTATATTCTGTTGACGTAACCTATTAAAATGCAATCAAAGACGCATCTAAAATAGTATAACAAAAGCAGAGTTCTTCACAGTAAGCCTTAATCGTGTCCCTCTCCCTCACAAGGGAATATCGAAAAATCCCTTTTTAGTGTATATTCTGTTGACGTAACCTATTAAAACGCAATCAAAAACGCAAAAAACCGCATGTAAAATAGTATAAATAGAAGCCGAGTTCTTTACGGTAAGCCTTAATTCCATTTATCTTCCCCCAGTAGGGGGAATTTCGACATGTATATTATATAAAGACACGTGCGTATTCGTGTATTCGAATGCAACGTTGTCAAAATTTCAAAGGAATCAGTATGAACAAACAAACGTTATATTTTATTTATATAGATAGAAAATGATCTGCTCCATTCTCACAGAAAAGCATAATGCCTCACAGAAAAGCAAACTTAAGTCGTCGGAAGTTAGCGCCATCTGTTGGACATGAAAGCCTTAATCCATATATAAATATATTTTTGAAAGGGGGGAAATGGTGGTCTTCACATATGCCACAAACCTTCGCGGGAGTGTATTAAACAACTTCCCGAAGTTTCATGGCAATCGGATAAATGGTGTGGTAATGCATGAAGGACAAACAGACACACAGACAGACATACATTCGTTTTTATATATATAGATATAAAAACGAATGGCTGTCTGTCCTTCATGCATTACTATACCATTTATCCGATTGCCATGAAACTTCGGGAAGTTGTTTAATACACTCCCGCAAAGGTTTGTGGCATATGTGAAGACCACCATTTCCCCTCTTTGAAAAATATATTTATATATGGATTAAGGCTTTCATGTCCAACAGATGGCGCTAACTTCCGACGACTTAAGTTTGCTTTTCTGTGAGGCATTATGCTTTTTTGTGAGAATGGACTAAAGCAGATCATTTTCTATCTATCTATATAAATAAAATATAACGTTTGTTTGTTCCTACCGATTCCTTTGAAATTTTGACACAATGTTGCATTCGAATACGCACGTCTTTTTATATAATATACATGTCGAAATTCCCCCTACTGGGGGAGATGGACGGGATTAAGGCTTACTGTGAAAAACTCGGCTTCTATTATACTATTTTACATGCGGTTTTTTGCATTTTTGATTGTGTTTTAATAGGGTACGTCAACAGAATATACACTAAAAAGGGATTTTTCGATATTCTCCAGCGGGGAGAGGACAGGATTAAGGCTTACTGTGAAGAACTCTGCTTCTATTTATACTATTTTACGTGCGTTTTTTTGCGTTTTTAATTGCGTTTTAATAGGGTACGTCAACAGAATATACACTAAAAAGGGATTTTTCGATATTTCCCAGCGGGGAGAGGGACGGGATTAAGGCTTACAGTGAAGAGCTCTGCTTTTATTATACTATTTTAGATGCGTTTTTGATTGCGTTTTAATAGGGTACGTCAACAGAATGTACTGTACACTAAGAAAAGATTTTTTGAAATTCACCCCACGGGGAAATGTTATACATTTATAATAGATACATTTTGAGCCACAACAATGCGTGGCTGGGTCAGCTAGTACTATCCATAGATAATTACAAAAAAATAACTTAGGGGAAGTTTTTAACTATAATATCTGTATGTATATGAATACATGAAAATAAGAACAATTTTAATTTTAAAGTACAGTATAATTAAAAATAAATCCTTCAGATTATCTATTTCTAATTATACTGTTTTATTCCATATATTCTTCTATAATTTTTATAATTATAGAGTGTTGACTAATTAACATATCTTCTTCATTATCTAAAGAATCTTTTGTATTTGCTTGTATATTTAAATTAATTCTAGTTTTAAGTAAGAACTGCAAATGAAATCTTGAAGTTTTATGTTATTTATTTAGTTTTCAGATAAAAAAAGTCATTCAAGCAGTTAATTAATATAGAATTAAATTAATCAAAGAAAGAATATCAATTTTGTTATTATTATTGCACATTATATTTGTATTAGAAACCAGCAGATAAGCTTGGCAAAAAGTAGATAAGTCAGTTGCTCAGGCAAAACGTAACGACAGTGAAGATTAAGATTATTACATTATAGCCAATCATACCTTTTCACAGAATGCAAGAATTAGGTCCCCCTGTTTCCAGACTAATTAGAGAATTTTTAGATGAGTTTAAAAATATTTTCAATTTCCCACAATAATGCAAAAACCTGCATCTGCACCTGTAAATCTTGCATGCTGCTTTCTCTTAACACTTCCATTGATAACATTTCTATTGTTAAGGAATACACTTCTTTCATCCCCATGTGGTACCCTACTAAAAATGCAGAGTATATAGTAGAGTATAAGCTGAGTTCTTTAGGATAAACCTTAATTCTTTCTCTCTCCCCCACAAGAGGAATTTCAAAAAATCTGTCATTAGTATACATTCTCGTGACGTACCCTAACTGTGTACCAAATTTCAACTTTCAACTCCTAACCGTTTGGGCTCTGCACTTATTATTATTATCATCATCAACCTGTCTGGATTATATGTATAGATTGAGTTGATACATTATGTTGATGAATTCTAGGAAGTGGCTTCCAAGAAAGAAGAATCAAGAAGATTAGAAGTTAGAAAGGGCAAAGAGCAGGGAAAATTGTCAGGACAAAAGCATACAATATGGTGTACAGTCATAGTAACATGTGTACGTGTTTATATAAGACAGTAATTTTTTACCAATTTTTCATGTGTAATTCTGCTGCATGTAATTGCCTTAAGGTAAAGGCACTAATAATTGACACACTAAGAAAAAAAACTATTCTATTTCTGCTAATAACTTAAATATTTATTCTAAAACAAAAACAATTTCAAGCGTAATCGCTAAACAAATTTAGTTTTCTTTAACTTACCACGTATTTTTTCAAAAATAATTTTAATTAAAAAAGAACAAAAATTTAATTCTCGAATCAATGTCCATGCACTATTAGTAGACACAGCCTAAAACAAAAATCTCTACAAGTTCGCATATTGTGTTATCAGTAGTTCACATTTAACCATCAACATCAATTAATGTAGATAATTGGTATTTAATCCTATTGCCCATTATAATTATTTTTGGCATTGGAAGTATGTTTATTACAACTATTGAGAAAGGTAATGCCGAATTGTAAAACATCCCAATAATACCTTAAAAATTGCATCAATCACTTTAATTTTTAATGTTTTCGACCTTATTTAACCAACCTTCTTCAGGATAAACTTACAAAACAAAATGATATTTGCTTTCAAATGGAACAAAGAATTTAAAACAGTCCAGAATATATAATTTAAATGTTAGTACCAGACCTTATAATTTACAAAAATACAATATACTGTATAAAAACTCAAAAACCAAAACTGTATATTATGAAATGTTTTAAATTCGTCATTCTATTTGAATGCAATGACATTCATTTTGTATGTTTGTCCTGAAGAAGGTCAGTTAAATGCAGAGATATTAACGATTAATGCAATTTTTAAGGTATGTTTGGAGTCTTTTAGTACATTTATTATTTGTGAATAAGTAATAATTCTAATATCAGATTTGTTTTGATTAAAAAACAGTCTGTCATCACAGCAATTCATTGCCATAACTTCAAGATTTTTGTATTTTGTATCTTTTAAATATACATGACTCTGTCCATAGCCTGGCAAGTGCTAATGGACATTGACTTGTAAACCTCCACAATTGTTACCAACGGGACTATGCATGCCCAATAGGATGACATCAAGAAACACGTATTCGAATTTCAAATAGTGTTCTTATTTACTCGCATTCCATTAGAAATTCAAAGTTTACCTGAAGAACTGTTTATAGTTCAAAAATGTTCATGAAAAGCTGTTTTTTCGTTCTTTTTTTGTTTTATTTGAGTTGCACACTGGTAACAGGCTTTAGAGATGTACGTTACCTTACCTAAGTCGAAGATTACAGTCTACTCATCCTGAAACCCCAAGTGACTTTCCTTTCATTTGGCGACATTCCAATTTGAACCACTGAACAATCCTGTTAACTATCACCAAGGGTCTCCAACTGAAATCTTTCGAATCATTGATTCATTGAATTCTCTAACCCCATGGTTCTTAATCCATGGTCCATGGAACACAGATGCTCTGTGAAGCCACTTCAAGCGTTCCGTGAAAAAATCAAATATACAATAAAAAATTACAAAATTACAAAAGAAACATCAATACAATGTAAAATAATTTTTGTATGGGAATGTAATCAGCAAACACCAATGACATCATATAGTAGACTGAGTGCACTCTTGATTTCAAAAAGGTTTGCACCCCTGCTTTAAAGCTGATGTATTGTAAGTGTTCTGTAGAAAAAAATGTCAAAGTTTAGTGTTCCCTGACTTTAAAACAAAAAGATTGAGAACCATGGCTTTTACCCACCAACAATGAAAGAACGACCTTAACAATATCTACAAGGTATTTATCTACCTGTGAACCTATTTAAACTCTCTCTCTCTCTCATTTGCTAGGACTCCTGAAGATAGTTGTAATAGCTAATTGATATCCTAACCCAAATTTCTTATGAATTCTAAATCTGTATGATAAGACAATATAATATTTGTTTTTTAAATTATATTCTATTTTGTATGAATTTAATTTAGTTTATTATGTGATTGGAGGGTCAGCACTACTTTGATGCCTCGTCAGGACTGACTCTGTGTCTTGTTCACCATGGAAGCTGTGACAGAGAGTTTGTTGGGCTTGAAAGTAGGTCATGTGAATGGCCATTTGCATGAGTGATTGGATTCTGGATGGAGGATGGTGAGACAGCATAAGGAAGTAGTGCACTCAGACTCTAAGATTAACAACAAATAACCATTTATTTGAAAAGAAAAAGGTTACATGCTACCATATATCATAATATCAGATAAACCAACCTATCTAACAGAGGTGATCACGAAAGAGAGAGTTCACAATAAATTGTGCATTATCATAAATACCCAGGGTTTTATTAGCCTCAAAAGACAGGTGAAGGTCCATTCTTGGTATCTCTTGGGGATGGTCAGCATGATTGGAATGTTCCAGATGCGGGGATGTACTCCTGTTGGTATCAGTTATTCTGTATCAGATGAGGATGGTATTCTGTCGAAGGAGAGACACAGTTCTATATTGATAGAGGAACAGGTGATGACTGCCTCATTCAACCATCAATTCTGATATATAAACGGTAATTCCTGACCGAGAGGTCAACGGATTACAGGAAAGCGTTGTTTTCGCCATTGAGAAAGTGGAAATTGAGATGTTCTCAGGTAGTAAAGGGATAGTCAATAACGTTAGTTGTCAAAACAGGTAGGCTTATGGTGAAAACAGAAAAATATTTTCGTTAAAATTCAGGTTCTCACAATTATATTTAAAAATTCTTTTGCCAACAGATGTAAAGGCAGAAAGTCAGATGTAGGCAAAAGTTATTGATATAAAAAAATTAATCAATATTTTTGGGTAGTATATAGCTTAGTGTCAATTCTAGGATCTAAGTAACATTCATACAAAGTTTGGTCCAGATTAGTTTAAGAATAAAGATTTGTATAAAGGACAAACTAATAAGTATTCATTTTTTATATATACAGATAAGATATATTTAAAAACTGATAAAATAAAATAAGTTTACAATTATAAAAGGAACACGCAATATCTCGGATCCTCAAAAAAACTACAGTCGACTACAGAGTTTTGTGTTATTCTTTATTACTGATCTTCATATATGAAGTGTTTTCAGAGCTGTGCTCTATCTTCTGAGTTTATAAGAAATGTAACACAAACATAAATTAAACCAAAAACCAGAGAAAAACAATTTTGTCTCTGTATCCCGATCTTTTTGTGTTTTATTTTCGGTTTTTGATTTTTCATGTTTGTTGTATTTATTTTGTTACATTTTGGTATAAACTCTGAAGATGGAGCACTGACAGCATCTTGTGTATTAAGATCTGTAATAAAGAATAACTCTTCAACTAAAGCAGTACATGGTGGTTCACAATTATTTATTGTAAATATGATGATCCAATGTAACTTCCTAAGCCTTTACGTTTCCGGTACCGGAAATGTAAAGGCTTAGGAAGTTACATTGGATTATGTATGTACCGGTATGAGGATTGCTTTCTGTAAATATGATGAATGAAATTTGGTCAGTTTGTATTATGTCAATAATCTCATTCATGTATTTCCCTGGTCTTAGTTTATGCTTTTCTCATTCTTGTTAGTTAACTAAAATATTGCATCAGTTTTGCAGTTTTCTTTTTACTGATTTACAGAATAATGAAAATCATGTTAATAATAAAGTTTAATTAAAATGACAACAGCAAAATTGACATTTTTTAACTAGCAAGAGTGATGAAAGTGGAAAACTATTACCAGGAGGATGTTGTTGATAACACCTATTCATAAGTTATACAAACTGATTAAATTTTACTGTGGTATATTTTAAATGAGAGCTGTTTTCTTTTATGATATGATAATTAAAATTTTTGTTTTAACTATAGCTTTTGAAACTAAATATATATATTCCCTTGAAAATACTTAATGAAACATTCAAATTTTAGGAAGAAAGCTCGTTTTTGCATATTATTGCATGTTAGAATAGGAATTATTTAAATTATACATAATTTTAATTACCAAAAAATCAGTGTATTCTAAATAAATAGTAGCTAAAAATTCTACAACATAATTTAAAAATAACATTTATCTTAATCTTTGTGACATTTGTATTAAACATTTCATTGAATTTATTTTTAATCATAGGTTTTTAAATAATTCTCTTTACTTTTAGGCATTTGCACATTCAATGATTTAGACATGTTTCTTCACATGAACAATGCTCGTTATATAAGAGAATTTGAATTTGCTCGATCACTTAGTGGAATGGCATCAGGTGTCTGGTCAGCAATCAATAAATTAGGAGGTGGAGCAGTACTGAGTGCTGTTTCTGTTCGCTACAGAAGGAGCATAGGATTGTTTCAAATTTTTCGTGTAAGGACAAAGGTAAAGAACTATTTTTTTGTTTCTTAATACAGGGTGTAACAAAAAAAATGACTTGATTTTAAAACTTTATATTTATTGATAGAAACATACTACAAAACAGGGACAAAATGCAAAATACTCACAAAACCTTAAAGTTTCAGCTATGTTATTACAAATATTCTGTCCACCAGTAGCCACATGGATAACATCTAGACAATAGCTGAATTCGTCATACACTCTATGTAAGATATCTACGTTGGCAGCTCTTATTCTATTTTTTTAGCTCATCTATGTCATGAGCTAAAGGGGAGACAAAAACTCTTTCCTTCACGTATCCCCACAAGAAAAAATTGCATGGGGTCATGTCTAGTGATTTTGGAGACCAAGAATGTAGGGCAATGTCTCGGGGTCCTCTGTGCCCTATCCAATGTTGAGGCAGTGTGTCATTGAGAAATTGTCATATGTTGTTCCAGTGTGATGGGGCTCTATCCTGTTAAAATATGAAATCATTAGTCGTCCTCAAGCTGTGGAAAAAACCAAGCTATCATCTAGACCAGTGTTTCTCAAACTTTTTGGTTTACGACCCCCTTTTGCACTTAAAAATTTCAAAGAACCCCTGAAGAATGACTTTGTGTAGGAAAACATCCCGGAGGGAAGGGGTTAAGTACCCTCTCATGGTCGCTTCAGTGCCAGCTAAAAATGCATACCAACTAAAATAATATTGGAGTAGTCCAAGACATAGCCAAATATTGCAGTGCCACAGCACTAGCAGAAATTTAAATTTGTCAACTGAAAAGCTTTCGGTTGATCGATTTTCGGATAATGATGCTCTACTGTATTTCTAACTGGACTTGCCTACAGACGCAATGCTGCTAGAGAACACCGTTCCAAATGACAATGTTGTTCTATCATAGTTTAGGCTGAGAGTGGAACTTGGGGGATTCCCTAATAGCGCACAAATTTATGAATATTAGGCTTGTATTAAAATATTTAATTGTTTTTATTACTTATATGTGCAATTTATTTAAGTAAAAATTATTTTATAAATACTTTTTTATTTCTATTATTTCTAAACATGAATCCATAGTAAATTTATAAAATATTTGAAAAACTGGCATCAATTTTTCAGCGACCTCCCAAATATTTTTCGTGACCCCCTTGAGAATCACTGATCTAGACATTGTCTGTGCGGCTACTGGTGGACATAGAGTATTTGTAATAACATAGGCTGGAACTTTAAGATTTTGTGAGTATTTAGAATTTTGTCTATTTTGTAGTATGTTTCCATCAATGAATATAAAGTTTTAAAGTCAGGCCATTCTTTTTGATACACCCTATATAATAATAAATGATGATTGTGTAATACCTATTTTATATAAATTTATAATTATTAAGTTATATAAATAATATTTTCATTTATATAACATTTATTTTTATCATATATGTTGTTTTCGTTTTTTTTTATAGAAAATTTAAAAAATTAAGTAAAAATATACTAATTAAATAGAAATTTTACACTTTATTTTTTTCTACTTCAAAATAAATATTTTTATAATAAGTTATGCAAACAAAACTTTTAAATGAGGTCTATCTGAGTAATATGAAAATAATAAATAATAGACACTTGAATAATGAAAGGCTGTAAGAGTTAATTTGAATCCTCCTTCATGTTGATATCTTCAGACATTTTTACAATTATTAATTAAAGCTAATTTTATTTATTTATTTATTTAGTATAAGGAAATCTTGTATGTATGGGCAAATGACATAATATTACAATTAACCAATTACAGTTCAGCACTGAACAAAAGTAATCTTAATAATTTTAGTGTAGAATAATATATCTGTTAAAAACAATACAAAGTAGTAATAATAATAACAACAACAACTCGCATAACCCAACATAATAATAATAATACTGGCTTGGATGTTGCCCGAGTTAACAAGGTTTGTATTCATGGGTTACAAATAGGGATTGCAATTGCTGGATCCCTCATCCAGCAATCCAGCTGGATCCAGCGCATTCTTCGGCCTGCTGGATCCAGCACTTGGTGCTGGATCCAGCGCTGCGGATCTGCAAATACTCAATTAAATTTCTAAATAATTGCGCAAAAGTCTACGTTGTTGCGTTGTCGCTTTGCTAACTACTAGACTGCTACTAATTACTTACTAATTATTTACTCGCTACTTTACTAACGATAATAATTAGATTACCTGTAAATAAACTATACCAGAGGTGGGGAACCTTTTTACCATTAGAGGCCACATTTAAATTAGGCAGCAATAAGAGAGGCCGCATAAGCTGATTGACCTAAGAAAGTGACTTTTGTGAAATTATTATAGTTTTTCTATAGATTTAACAATTTATTGCATTATATAGAAAAAATGAAATATAATACTACAAAATTTTAAATATAATATACATATAAAATAATATAAAAATATTATAAAAAAATACAATAAAAAATATTTTTTTATTCACTAAGTTAGTGACTTATTTGGCTTTGTTTTTTGTTTGACAGTAATTGTATATTTGGATCAAGCTTCGTAACACACAGCTTTAATTGATCCTCTAAATGTGCATCTGTAATTTGTGTTCTTAAATTTGTTTTTATTTTTGACATGAGAGAAAATGTTTTCTCGCAACAGTAGGTACTTCCGAAGCAGGAAAGTAAACGGCGAGCATGCTCTCGAAGGCATGGATATTCAACAGCATTTTTCCAGATTTCTATGGGATCCTTTTTAGCATTAAAAAGGGATTTGATGATACTATCTTCCCCTAAATCAATTAACTCCATTTGTAGTTCTGCAGGAGCCTCGGATATATCTATTAAATGTGGTTCAAATGCCAGTTTCATAGCAGGAGTGTGCTCGTCAAAATCAGAAAATCTATTAGTATACTCTTCTATTAAACAATCCAAGACACCTACATATTCATCGAATATTTTATTTTCACAGTTCTGCTCATTTAACATTTTAGCTAGCTCCGGGAAGTGTTGTGCAGATATTTCCGATCGACAAAGCAATGTTTTGAAAAATGACAATTTTTTTTCTAAACGCTTGGATCTTTTGCCACATTTCATAAATATACCTCGTTTCACCTTTCAGGCAAACATTTAAATTGTTTTGTTTTGTCATCATATCAGACAAAAATGCAAGGTTTCTGAGAAATACTTCATCTGATAGATCACATTGTTTTCCTTGTTCTTGATAAAAGTTTAAAATTTGTCGTCCTAAAGACAAAACTTTTATCAAAACCTGACCTGTTGATAACCAGCGAACCTTGCAGTAGTATGGTAGGTCAACACTATATGTTTCCTCATCTAAAGAGAGCATCTGCCGAAATTCACGATGACGCATTGCATTTACGCGAATATAGTTGACAATGGCAATGGTTCTATCCACAGTGTCTTGCAAAATGGTAGATTTTGCGCAAAGATTTTGCTGATGCAAAATGCAGTGAAATGATATCAATTTTTTCAAGTTTAAGTTTTCCTTTTTTAACCCCTTCTGCTGCGCTTTTTTTAAAAATTTTTTGAATTAATTATGTTTAATTACATTAAAAAATATTAAAAACGAAAAAAAAACGAAAGAAATGTGTTAATTTTGAAGAAAACACTTCAAAGTACAATTTCCTTTTTCTCGCCTTAGCGCGAAACTTGACACTGATGAGTCATTGTTTACACAGCTGGATGACCTTGAGAACAGCTGGTGTCGTGTTTCGCGGGACATTCTCATGAAACTCTCGGGAGGAGAAGGGTAAAAAGTAGGGTGAATACTAGATGGCCGGATATTTCAAAACTTTTTTTTAAAATTACGATTTTAATTGAAATTTCCGACCCCCCCGACTTAATTAAACGTAATTATAAAAAAATCTATTAATTAAAAAAATTAAAAAACTATCGGATGTTGTTTTTTACATCAGAAAATAGCTTTAAATAACTTTACCGAAGTAAAATCGGTGCGCTAGAAGTTTAGAAGGATAAATAAAGTTCTATAAAAAAATCCCATAAAAAAACAATTAAGCGTTAATTGCCCATCATTAAGGGTTAATTAAAATCGCAATAAAATTTTTTCGCGCGGGAAAAAATTTTTCAAAAAATTTGGGGACTGAAAATACATCCGAAAGTCCAAAAAAACATTTTTTTTTCGCCGATTTTTTTTCTCCGAGGGTCTAAAACACCATTTTCTGTGTAACGCTATGTAAACCGATCGAACTCAGTTCGATTGCGGGTACGAAGGGGTTAACAAAGCAACGAATCCTTCTTTTTTGCCTCTCATGGAAGGTGCGCCATCGGTGCAGACACTGACTAAATTACTGACATTCAATTGTAATTTATTACATACTTCTTTGAAGTTTTCGAAAATATCGGCTCCGCGAGTTCTTCCAGTTAGTGTACCCAACGCAAGTAGTTCTTCGTAACATTGAAAATCTTTAGTTATAGCACGAATAAAATATAAAACTTGTGCCGAATCTGTTTTATCAGTGCTTTCATCTAAAGCAATTGAAAAATAAACATCTTCATTTTGTATAATTGTATGAAGTTGCTCTGTTACATTTTGCACTAATTCGTGCTGTCGATCTGTTACAGTTCTTCTTGAAAGAGGTAATTGTTTGTATTTGTCGACATTTCTTGGATCTAACATACTCACTGCTTCAACAATACATTCTTTAATTATTTCAATGTCACTAAATGGTTTGCCCCTTTTTCCAAGTATATGTGCTATTTTATACGTAACAGCAACTGCAGCGGAATTTTGATTTACAAAGGCACTAAAAGATGCCTGCTGATGATGCTTCTCATTTTTCAACTTTTGAAGTGCAGCTTTTCGTGATTCACCTTCTAAAGCGAAATATTTATGTTCTTTATGAGTCAAATAGTGTTTATTTGCATTCGCTTTTTTTAAAGTATTTAAAACTGTATTGCACAACAAACACATCATTTTATCTTTCTCAGCAGTAAAGAAAAAATCTAACTCCCATTCTACATTAAATGTTCTGTTTTCATCACCTAATTTTCTTCTCTTACTATTTGACATGATGGATAAAAAAACGAATATCAAATAATATCTTTAACAAAGTGTATACTTTCTAGAAATACAATAAAACCGTGTAACTGTTATAAGCACGCACTATTAACTACAGTTTGCTGAAGATTGCAACAGGGAAGCGTTGAGAGATGCGAGTCAGAGAAGCCAAAGCAAGGTGTGACACTCAAATGAGAGATCTGAAACAGAGTTTTGTTTACTTCTTAGACAAGGTAGATGGCGCTGCTAGCGCTAATTTAAATTTTTTTTTGCAAAGACAATCAGCTGACTAATGAATTGTATGACAAATTTTGTGAAAAGTATTTTGTAATTTTAATTTATTTTCAAATAAATATTACATAGAACATTATTCGTTTCTTTTAGATATGTAAATTACATAAACATACAGACTAGTATTCTGATGTCATGTTACAATATGACTGTCTTTGGCGGGATTTTTCGCGTAACTGTCATGGCGTTGATGTACAATAGTTGTTTGAAACGAACTCTACAATTTTGTACTAGGTGGCAAAGGGCCGAACAAGAACCTCGCAGAGGCCGCAGGTTCTCCACCTATGAACTATACCTTAATCAATCCAGCAAAATTTAATAAAATAATAACGTATTCAATCGCTTTTAACGATCTTCTTCAGTTACAAAAAAATACAACATTAACTATAGAACATAAAATGTGTTTTGAATAAATATAAAAAGAATAGTGCTTAATTACATCCCATTTTTTTTTAAACAAGATACATAGATGTACTGCCAGGTCTGATAATTTTCGTATTGTATGCTGACGTAATCCCACTGTTTTCAAACTTTTAAGAAACAGTAAAAAGAAAGAGGATCGGAATTCAACAATGGGTATATACTCGGTGCCTTTACACAACCAACGTTTCAATTCCAAGCTTGTTTATGTGGGTGCAATGATGCGCAGTTTAAAACAAAGGCTCAAGAGCACAAATATACAATCAGTAAGAACCTTGACAACACTGCGCTGGCATCATATGCAAGACAGAAGGATGTTAACGTCCAATGGGATCGAGCGGCAATTATAAAAACGACGACGAATAGGCAAACGGTCAAACATCTTGAGAGATTGGAAATCTGCAAGGTGCACATGACAACTGGTTGTATGAACCATAGAGATGTGGACTCATTGTCTACCATGTGGAGATTTTTTTACATTAATTAATGTTATTAACGGACAATGCTGGTTTCGTTGTTATATCTTACATACAATAATACCCCGAACTTACGCGATAGGTGGGACCAAGCGATAACCATGTAAGTCGAATTCGCGTAAGTTGGGGTATAACTTCGCATATAAATACATACAAATTATTTTTAATTGGGGCCGGAGACTAAAGAAAACAACAATTTAGAAAAAAATGTTTAATAAAATCTTAGATAATACATATGTATAACAAATTATATTATTAAAATCGTAAATCGAAGTTATTTTGTTATAGAAGGCTTCCTAAAATCTAACAAATTCGTCTGACGGCTCAAAGATTTTTTTCTCCTGCAAAATTTCCTTGTAGCATGCTAATAATTTTTTTATTTCTCGTTTTGTAGAAGAAATGTGCTCTTCGTTGGAGTCTATATTTTCTAAAATTTGTAACCTCTTTTTAATTAAACTGAGGCCTTCTGTCAAGTTTCCAACCGTCATTCGATCATTTGATTGAACTGGGTCTAAAGGATCAAGTTTTGCCAATTTACAAATTTTTGATTTTTGTATCGAAGTCTTTGGAATGTAAAGTTAACATTATTAAAGATGGAGTTTTTCTTTTCTTGTTTGATGCAGAAGAATCAGTTCTACTTCGTTTGGATGACACAGTAGAGTCTCAAGTCTCCGTAGATATAACAAACACAGAAATAAATAAGACAAAATAAATTGTAGCTATGCGTCGATTCCGCGCGACACGTCTGAACCTGTAAGCTGAACAATAGTTTGGGGGGGGAGTGAGTAATCAAGGGTTGCGTGGCACTCAAACAAAAGACGAATCGTCGAGATTTGAAAATCACGTAACTCCGGGTTCGCGTAAGTCGGGGTAGCGTAAGTTGAGGTATTACTGTACAGGGTGTTTTTTTTAAACTGATGGTACTCAGAGACATCTGTAGAGCAATCTAACAGCCAGACTGTTACCAAATTTTGGAAAGTGACTAAGGATGACATGGGAAAGAGATTCCACGAAGAAAAAAGTAGTACCGAAATTTGCCGGTAGGGGTGGATTTGGCACTGTTGCAGCGAAACAGCTGAGAATCTGCATAAAATCCAGCTGCAATTAACAAACACACGAATGAATAATCAGACAGAGGTTTCAGTGTAATAACGAAAGTTTAATTAATCAGCAAATAACCTTCTCTCTTCTTCAATGTGATCACCGTCCTGCTGGAAAAGGCATTGCATCCTGAACACCATGTTCTCTATGGCCGAACGTAACATGTCCGCAGGAATGTTCATCACAGTTCGAGAAATGTTGTCCTTCAAAGTCATCAAGTTTGGGACACTACCAAGATAGACCTTGGACTTTAAGTAACCCCACAGGAAAAAGTAACATGGGGTTAGATCCGGGGAGTGAGGTGGCCATGCAAGTGGAAAAAAGCGACTGATGACCCTTTCTTCAGTGAAGTGCTGGTAACTTTTTCGCTACAACAGTCCCAAATCCTCCTCTACCGGCAAATTTAGGTATTACTTTTTTCTTCGCGGAATCTTTTTTCCACGTCGTCCTTAGTCACTCTCCCAAATTTGGCGACAGTCCGGCTGCTAGATTGCTCTACAGATGTTTCTGAGTACCGTCAGTTTAAAAAAAACACCCTGTATATATTTTTTCCGCTATTTATTTTGTTTAGTTATCTATATTTTGTCCGTTTGGACGTTTTCCGTTAATTTTTATATTTATTCCGAACACATTTTATGTTCTATATTTAATGTTCTATTTTTTTTGTAACCGAGGAAGATCGTTAAAAACGATTGAAAACGTTATTATTTTATTAAATTTTGCTGGATTGATAAAGGTGTAGTTTATTTAACTTATTCTACTTCCAGTACATAGTATATATATATATATATATATAAATAACTACAGACTAATATGTAGAGCCTATATATAAAAACTGGTAAGACTGATAGCCACTTAGCCACTGATTATCTGTCCTTACATTATTATAATATATTAATATAAATTAATTAGTAGAATTGCCTTTGCTATTATTTAACTTAAAAATTACATTAAATGTTTAGTTAGATTATAATTATAAAGTTAATTATCTCTATCTCAAGTGTTAAACTGAACCGAAGTTAAGTTTACTATCTAAATGTGTAAGAAGTTTTACTGATTTATAGTGACCAGTCTAAATAATAAAAGCTTCTTAAGTATTTTTTTAAAAATGTTTTATGTCATTAAAAAAACAAATTGCAGGATAGATAGATAGATAGATAATACTATTGCACCAAAAATACATCCACGCTGGATCCAGCTGGAATGATTTCAATCCAGCAAAAATCCAGCTGGATTCAAAACACTGCTGGATTGCAATCCCTAGTTACAAAGTGGCTCATGATTGAAAAATAGGCCACAGTCTCCCTTGGCTACCAGTGGTGAAAGCACTGCTGATGCCAAGCATTGTTACTGTAATGCCCTTGACAGTTGTGAGAAACCAATCTAGCCTTGGTGTTTCTGTGGCAATGTATCTGTTATGGACAAAGTGATTAATCGGGCATTATGAATAATGACCAAAAAGGGCATGCAGTGTGATGAATATTGATTTATTTATCAAATTGACTGGTCATTATGAATACTGCTATCACCTAGTTGGGCAAAGTGATAACAATATGTTGAGGACTGATCATCCCACATACGCTAGCCAATCAGCACTCTGGGTAGCGCGTGCGTATCGTGTTTAGTACCAAATTTTAAATTCTACGACATTTTAATTTGATTAAAAAGCTCCACTTATTTCATTTAGAAATATTTATTTTTTGTGAATTATTTCAAAAGTATTTTAAAAAGAACATGTAATCTTTTAAAACTAAGTACTATTAACTATATTAATTAAATGGTAAAATTTTACCTATGTGCACCATCATGGCAGTGGTTGCATCTGTTTGTGCTCTCAATGGATTCCTCTGGAGGGGAGCCACAGGCCGGACGCAGATTGTTTAATGTCACTAGATATTAGCGAGGTTGAGACCAAAGTTTTAAATGCGAAAACGTGTACGTCGGACGTTCAGCACTGCTTTCCTGTAAGCCTAGAAGTTTGACAATGGCGTTTGGAATGTCGAGCATGATTCCACTGATTTTCCAAACACCATTGTCAAACTTCTTGGCTTACAGGAAAGTGGCGCTGAATGTCTGACGTACACGTTTTCACGTTTAAAACTTTGGCCTTAACCTCGCTATTGATACATACTAGATATTGATATGTGTGTCCAAGAACTACCGTAAATAAATAACTAGTGACGTTAAACAATTGGCAGCCAGTTGGTGGCTCCCCTCTGGGAGGGATCTGTCGAGAGCACAAACAGTCGCGACTGCTGCCAAATTCAGTACTAAACGCAATACGCACGCGCATCTCAGATGCAAGTGCTGATTGGCAAGCGTATGTTGGATGATCACTGCTCAATGTATTATTATCACTTTGCCCAACTAGATGATAACAGTATTCATAATGACCGGCCAATTTGATAAATTACTGAAATTTATTACAATGCTCGATTTTGGGCATTATGAATTATGACGGGTGATTAATACGGGCATTATGAATAATGCTCGTATTAATCACTTTGTCCATAACATATCCACAGACCACAAAGGCTGGAAAACCACTCCAACAGATGAAACAGACAATGGAAATGAACAAGTTTATCATCCATACTCACTATACCATCACAAGACTTGAAACAAATATGACAGCTTACTGACACAACTACACCATAGATCAGCATTTTTCAAAGTGGGCGATAACACCCCCTTGTGGGCGGTGAGTAAAGCTAGGGGGCGCTGGAGGCAGGGTACTGAACGGTGACCAAAGGCAAAAGTTGGGGTCACTGACAGCCATTCCCTTTCCCCTGTTAAACGGATAAGAGGAAACATTGCATTTAATGGTTTCCAGATGTTGAGAACAATGTACGGTAAGGGCACAAAGTGTGATATTCATAGAAAAGTTTTCCTAAGAATATTTCCAATCTTTTCTCACACAAGAGAAAATGAGTTAGGGGGCGTTGGGTATAACTTTATGGAACAAAGGGGGCGGTGGATCGAAAAAGTTTGAGAATCACTGCCATAGATTGACACAACAATATCCTCACCTCACTGTCACTGAACAAAGGGTTGTTGATCAAAAAAGAACAATTATAGACAACCTTATCCCACAAACAACACTCAAACTTATCAAACAACAGGTTGCTGATCAAATACATCAACAGACAGAAACATCTAACATTAATGAAGATCACATAACCTGTCAGGACAATCCAGCAACAAGTATTGATAATAACACACATACAACAACTACCACTAATGATACTACAGACACTTTCTTTTTCACCACTGATAATATAGGCATGGATTTAGTTAATATGCTCTCACTTATATTTTAGGAAACACTCACTAAATATACAGGTACAGATCCCACACAAAGACCACGAATACCAAAAATCAACACATCGAAGGAAGTAGGAAAAACACTAAATTATGTAAACACTCACTTACTACCACACTACATTCATTCAATTTCTACACTCGCAGACATTCATACATTAGTTTATGCTGGGGCAGTCACAGTAGTGACACACCATGGACTGAAAGTACAATCACAGACAAATACACAGAAAACACAATTCTATCACAAGCCTGCCTGGCAGAGAAGAATAGAAACACAAATAAATGACATTAGACAGCAATTAGGCAGGCTGACACAATACACTAAAAACAACATAACACCCAAATTAAAGAAACATCTCAAAAACATTTTCAAGGAAATCAAAACACACACAAAACATGAACATCACAACACACACATTGCAGAATATATCGATACACTAAAACAAAAACTCGCAGCCAAAGCATGTAGACTCAAATGATACAAAACATGTACACTACAAAAAACAACAAAAATGATTTTCAAACAATGAAAAACTCTTGCAGACAAATAACTGAAAAACGGATAACCGAAAAGTATGAAAAAATACATTATTAGTATAGTATATTAGTATATCCGATGAAATTGCTATATTAGTATATCGCTATTAACCTACTTTGCGTTGAATTTTCATCGATGGTAAGCCTAACAAAATTGTTTTAAAATAATAATCGTCGCTATTATATTGTTAAAAATTATTTCTTTATTTCGCACAAAATAAATACAAAAATAAAGAAAAAGTAGAAAATTAAACCTTGTTTAAATACTGGCCTCCCTTTCATGGTCGAGCCAGTGTTGCCAGATAAAACATGCAAAAATTTAACAAAAATAATATTAAAGTAGCCAAGACATAGCCAAATATTGTAGCGCCACATCACTAGCAGACAATTGAATTTGCTGACTAGAACGCAGTCTGAACGCAAACTGATGTGACAGTTGATCGGGGGTCGGATAATCAATGTTCTACTGTATTAAATTATTATTATTAAATTTAATACAAGATGGTGCCTAACGCCTCCCTCTAGGGTCAAATTTATTTGTAATTTATTATTATTTCTGACAGAATAGTTTTAAACTAAAAAGAATGAAATACCTCTGAAATTTATAATCCCTTGTATCTTGCTAATATGGTGGGTTAGGTTCAAAACCATCACTGAAAAGTGAATATCATGTTTAAATGAAACATAGCCTTTTTTTCACTTGCTAGTATATATAATAGTGTAATAATATATATAATAAAATGTGTAATATATATCAGTGGTGGCCAACAAGTCGATTGCCAAGCTAATTTTGGTCGATCGCTAGCGATGTCTTGACTTAATGTGTTATATTTGTAACCGAACGCAACTGTATGCATGCAGTTATGACTCGACTCATAAGCAGTGAGTGCACTTCATACTGAAGCACAGTGTATAAACATAGTATGTATTTCACACTCCCCCTCCCCACTTAGACTATGCCTGTGACAACAAGTCGATTGCAACACATTTTTACGATAAAAAGTAGATCTTATGTGCACAAAAGTTGGCCACCCCTGATATATATAATAAAATGATAGTTAACATATTTACACAATCATTTTATTAAAATCCAAAACCAAAGCTGGAACAGATAACTTGTAAAATCAAAAGCATTCACATTTTTCCAGCAACAGAGTTTAATGAATGAATGTACAAATGTTTTTGGTTTATTTTATAAACCTGCCTCAAGTTTCAAACTACAAAATTCCAAATTGGAATGTTTTAAATATTCAATGACATTATAAAATTTTTAAAATATTGTAAATTTGTATACAGAAAATATATCGGAAAATGTATTTTATATATTAATGAAAAACCAAACACACAAAATAAAAATAACAATACAAATAAAATGAACAATAACTATTCAATATGCCTAAGCCTTTTCGTGTATAATTAATCTGTGGGATTATTGAAGAAATGCTGCCAAGCATTAGATAGGAATTCTGAGTCAATATGGTTAATGCAACTATTTTTCAATGTGGCCATGAATAGCTCTAATGTTTCAAGCATTCTTAAGTGATTTTCATCGTTTTATATATTTATTTTAGGCACTTCATTTTTCATTAATATACAGTAATATCTCAGTTTTCGTCGACTTCGGTTATTGTCGGTTGCCATGGATTTTGTTGGCATGCCACATGATGTCACTGCTAATTTTGCAAAAACAAAGAGCAACCCATGCATTTTCCTGCTTTTTGTGGCACTGTTTTTTGTTGTATGAGCATTACACCGTGCATCTAGCCAAACAATTCCATTGCTTTCCTTTCCTGTTAGCTCCATCATGGGACCAAAGAAAGTTTCCAGAGCCAGCAGCCTTCAAAGAAGAAGGCCAGGAACACGATAGAGTTGAAAGAAATCATTTAAAAATATGAGAGAGGCATTAAAATTGATGAAATCGGTTGCATGTACAGAAAGTGACCATCCACGATAAGTTCCATTGTGAGAAAAAGGAAGCTAATGCAGCAAAAGGTGTGAATGTGATAACGAAAGAGATTGCAAACAATTTAAACATTTGCCAGTAAGGCTACATTTATATATTTCAAACTTTTCTAATAGAATAGTGCCTTTTGTTCACATTGTTCACATGCTCCAGAAACCTCTGCAAACGACTTAAGGAGCATATGTACTGTACAATGTGAACAAAGGGTACTTACTATTCTACAACACTATGCAGAGCAGCACAATCAGATGGTTCAGTAGTTGAATGAGCTGAAGCCAGGATTGTTAAACTGGTGCACTCCAACCACTGACTCTAGCATTGAGTGTAGAAAAGTTTGAAATATGTAAATGTAGCTTTGTTGGCAAATGTTTAAATTACAAGGATGCCACAGTGTTACCATTGGCCTGGAAGTTCAAGAATAGTTCATTAAAATCTAATACATAATTCTCGGTCAATATAATTCTATACATTATTTTAACTCATACAGTTTCATGTATTTATAGTGTTTGTAACAGTTTTGTATATTTTGGTATTTCAATGAAATGTTTGAACCTCTTTGAATTTGGATTTGTTATCGCATATTCATTCGAATATAGAATGATTGTAAATGTTCTAGAGAATTTAAAACCTGACGATGGCCTGTTGATCAGATTGAAAACATTTGTTTAAAGCAATAAAGTTGGTTCTCAGCAATATAAGGTATATGTGTTATACTCATACTGTACTTCTTAAATATTATATGTTGAAGCATAACATTAATATGTTTAATGTTATCCTATGTATTGCGAGAATACAGGCAAAGGTATTGTACCTTCTATTCATCAGATCGGTAGGATCCACTCACGGCACCAAAGGATGGCTAAATAGAAGGGTCTTGAATGCAAGTGGGGAGGGAAGTCACGGGTAAGTTCGATAGGAGTCCGTTCAATGAAATGAGTCATGTACAAAACACATAGAATTTAATGAATATATGACAAGTACAAATGAAATAAAACTAAACTAAAGGAACAAAATATACTTTGATAAAGAGAGAGTTTACATAGGTTCAACAATAATACCTCTGATCTGATTGATGTGTCCATTAGAATATGGAGACTGAGGAGGGTTGGAGGGTGGCAAGATGGGACTTCTAGGCCTGACCACTGCTTCTAGGTATGGCTCTTCTGATGGCTGTCCTCTTTTCTATGACCATCTTGGGTTATGATTTCCCCTTCTCAATGGCTGTCTCTCCTCTATGGCAGTTTCTGTTGTATATGGCAAGTTCTTTGGAACCATGGACTGCCTCAAATAAAGGGAATTTGCCCTTTTTATAGGGAAATTCCTCCAATCGCATTTTGCGGTTTACATCATCTGAAGGCATGAACTGATTTCTAACAGGACTATTCTGACTCAGATGACAGATGTTTGTCGGAGATGTGTGATCAGATCTTAGAAAAAGGAAGTTTCACTTCCCTTCAATATAGGTCCCTTCCAAATAAGGTGACAAATGTGTCCTTAATGTTAAATTATTACATTAAATTATTGTTTAATTGATCAAATTTCTAACTCATAAAATAAAATTAATTTGTTACTTCTGAATTCTCACAGTATTAATATTAGAGTAAAATTAAGAATTATTACAAAATTAAAGTTAGTACAAAATCAAATATTATCAGGAGATGGCAACTTAAACAATACTGTGAGAACAATTGAGGACGACAACAGGTAGAAATGTCCTCTAATTGGAGAAATATTGGCACCAAAAAAGACAATCCAAATCTTGAAAACCAAGCAGAAAGCAATTTCCTTGCACAATTTCACTTATCTAGTTCTTGAAGGTGATCCTTTGTCTTTGTGCTCTGTGTCTGTTATGGCTCCAAAGGTTGTCAAAGGAAAGCATGTGGTTTTCCATCAATGACCATGGAAGTCTTCTCTTTCTAAGAGACGAATCTCACATCTGACCTGGCTCATCTCTAGTCCAAAAGTAAAGCTCTTCTTCCTCCTCTTCCTAGAAATACTTCCAAAACCTGTCTGAATGGCTCTCCCCAATTGGGCAGGAAGTGGGAGCAACTGCAGAGTTGAAGTTACACAAAGAAACAGGAAAAGACAAAAAGAACATATATAAAGAAAAAAGTACAAGGCATACTGCCACAACAGCCATTATAAACTGTTATAGAAGCTTCACATTCTGGTATTGGAATATGAGGAAGTTTGTTATAGTAGTAATTAAATGCATTATTATTTACATTTAATGAATGCTATAAAAAAAATTAATTCAAGTGGAAAGGCGTTCTACCATCTAGTGAGAGAAAATAAAATAAAATTTACATGTTGCCTGACGTATTAAGTAAAACATGCTGACATCATTAGGGAATGTGCTGATTAGTTTAACTGAAGCAACATCATGCGTGATGCTCTCAAGTCGAATTTTTGCATAGACAGATTGTAGAAGCCACAAAAGATGGCATGTGACTTACTTTAAGGTCATAGGTTTCCAGCCTGTTCTAGACTTTACATTAGAATTTTATATATGAATTCTATTAAAATGCTGATTTTTCCCCCCCCCCTTCTCCTTCCCTAAATAAGCTTCTGTAGATTTTGATTTTATGTTTATTGAAGTTTTTGAGTTCTTTCAATGAAACAACTTTATTTTAAGGCACTCAAACAAAACTACTCTGAAAATAAATGCACCAACCTTAAACTGACTTTGCAGATAATAGAGCTTTCCACTACAAATGTTTGGTCAGCTTTTAAGAGCTTCAGGATAAACCCTTCAAAAATCTTAATTTTTCTGGTAATAACATCTACAACAGAATACAAAGAAGATTCATAGATGAGTTCAAAAGTTAAAATTTTTAAGAATCTAATGAGATGTTGCTTATTAATAGCCTACATGCTGCCTAAACAGCTCTTCTTCAGGTAGAGAAAAAAAATTCTTTTTTTTTTTTTTTACATGCTGCCTATTATAATGATGGGTTGAATATGGCCTGCCATGCATGGAAGACCTATTTTTCTTCCTTAAAGTTGATGATTAGCCCTTGGAGTCTGCTTTAAAGATGTCCAGCACTTCTAAGTTGTTTAATATGGGATGTTTTTCTTATCAAGGTGGCCTGTTTAACTTCATTGTCACTGGCATATATAGCTAGGGTGGTGTCTGCCTGTTGTTCGTACATCTGCTTTATGCTCCAGAAGGTATTGTTTAAGAGATCTCTTCATCGACCTGATGTAAACAACGTCCCTACCAAATCTGTTATCATTATGCAGTATTTTATAGCAAAATTTCCACTTACATAAATCTTTAACCAGTGCATAAAAACCTTTAAAAAACAAATGTTTTCTGAACACCTTCCGTGTTCTTCATCAGGTAAACTAGCTGGATTCTTTATTTTGGAACACTGTTACAAAACTTTTAAACAAAATCAAATGATGAAAGTATTTTATAGATTCCTAGTGTCCTTTTTCTTATGTCAGTCCAATTCTTTTTATTCTGTATCAACTTGAATACATAGGGATTATGCAATTCATGCACAAGCATAGGATGCAATCTCCGTATATAGAAAGTGCACAAATGTTTGTAGCTTGTGACTTTATGATGGAGAGTGGTGTTTCACTGGGAGGCATCTTTCAGTGGGGTATTAGCCTGTTCATCATCCAGTAGTCTTCTTTACTTATGCACCATTTCATAGACTAAGTTCTTGGCATAGCCATGAGCCTTAGTCATGTAAGCCCACTGAAGGATGCTTCCCAGCCAGATGCTACTCATTGTAAAGTGATAACCTACAAATGTTCTATGTACTGTACTTTCTATATAAGGAAATTGCATCCTATGTTTGTGCCTGAATTTCATATAGACATAATCCCCACTTATTTAAGCTGCTATAGAATGAAAAGAACTGGGCTGACATGGATGAGACACTAGGAATCTATAAAATACTGTTTAAGGATAACAGATTTGGTAGGATGTTGTTTACATCAGGTCTATGAAGAGATCCCTTAAACAATACCTTCTGGAGCATAAAAGCAGATGTACAAACAACAGGCAGATACCACCCTAGCTATATATGCCAGTGGCAATGAAGTTAAACTGTAACAGGCTACTCTGATAAGAAAAACATTCCATCTCATACTGAACAACTCAGAAATTTAGAAGTGATGGAAATCTCATAAAATAACATAAAAATGTAGTTTTGAAGTCACGCTAACACACTTACTTGAGAGAAAAGAATAAATCAGCAGAAAATGCATTAAAGGGCTTTTAATTCTTTTGCTAGTACTTTTGATATTCATACAAATATTGTCATCAGGCAACCACTCAAATCGAATGCTTTTTCAGAACAAAACTTTTGAAGTACAGAATTGGTATGGTAATTGAATAGAATACAAAATTTTGAACATAAAATATTTTAAAGACATTTTTTAAAAATCGCGTAGTATCTATGTGCATGCACTTAGAAATGTGGAGACAAGCATATAGAAAGACGTAGGAAAGTGGAGATAAGCAGTCAGTTATTATTATTTATATGCTTGTACAAATTAACCTAAATAACAGGCAACTCGAGGATGAGGGAATTGCACGGGGTCAATAACATGGTGAAGACCTCCCAAATGAACACTAGGTTCTCCTTTCACCACAGCTCCTAAGTAATAAAGAATGGTCCCAAAGTGGGGTGTGGCCATGCTGTAAGACCATCTTGGACAATTCAGTATCACACCTTCCCACTGCCACAGAATGCTGATGCTCAGCTAATTGTAATGACAGCATTCTGGTAGTAGCCCCTATGTAGCAGGTGTGGTATGTTGACTTTTCTAAGTGCAAAAGTGCATCCCTATCATTGCAGAAAAGTCTCCATAGAGTTGGACATGGTGAGATGGGTAAATACAAGGAATTTTGTGTGAAGACACGAGATATATGGGCTGACAGGTGACCACAATACGTTAAAGAAGGTTGGACTATTGTCCATTCCCCTGGGTTCCATAAACTGGTCGTAGGAATGAGTGGCCTTTTGACTCTATTTAGGATGTGGTTGTACTTGGCAATACTATAGCCTGCCACATATACTGCTGAATAGATAGAATCAAGCTCAATATTGGTAATGGCTTGAGTAGAGGGTATTAGGAAAGCCCTTCTGATAAGGGGAGCTATGACCATGTTGATATATTGTGGAGGTTAGAACGCTATGGTAGGGATTACAGAGGGAATACTGCCAAATTTGTGGAAAACGGAGAAAACCAACCCTTCCTGTGACCTGAAGATGTCTAGATCTAGAAACGAGATTTTTCCCCGGATCTTTTTCCCAGGGGAAATTGATGGAGGGGTATACTTTAGTGAGACAATGTTCTAACGTGAGAAACATATCTTCCAAGTCCTGCCATACTAACAAGATGCCATCCATGTACCTCAGATATAACAACAGGTATGATATGGAAAGCGGAAAGTCAAAAACCCTGTGTTCAATGTTCCTCATAATTAATTCTGCTAAGACAGGAGACAATGGCAAACCCATTGAGACACCCTATTTTTGGAGGTATATCCTCCCATTGAAATGGAAGTAATTATAAAGAGCAAAGCCTCACGGATCTCCAGAACTTGTGCAGTGAAACCTTCCTTGATGAGTAACGAGTTAGCATGCATGACTGCAAGGGCGTCGCCAGGGGGAGGGGCAGAGGGGCAGTTGCCCTTCCCTAGAAATTCGTAAAAGTTATTTAAATGCTAAGTTTTAATTAAAATAATCTTCTTAGGCTTCTTGTAAGTTAGAGAAAATGTTTTATTTGAGACATTTCTTTTCTGGTACATAGTAAATGATTAAAACTTTATGAATCATTTCTATTTTACCTACATACAATTCATATCCTCTATCAATTTACATCATCTTGCCCCCCTTACCCATTGGCTGGCATCATCCTTGCATGACTGCATTGAAGTGAGGCACAGAAGGAAATAATGCAATGTCATCCATTTTATATAGGTTGTAAACACTTGGGGCAAAGCACCAAGGTTGTGGTTATTGCCTCCTTAGCCATGCTGGACAAAAGGTGTGACACAAGGGGAAGGAGAAGAAGCCCACCAAGCAGATTGGAAAGTGCTTTTTCCAGGTAGTAGGGGTGGTGGGACTTCTTGTTGACCAGCGGCCTCAAGGTCAAGCCTGTTTTGTGCGTCTTAGCCTCAAAGGTAGCCTGGGGCAAGCAATATTGGAGGGAGGGTCCAATTGTACCAAAAGAACCATAGTTAATCCCAGAAGAGTCACTATTTTCCTTGTCTTCCTTAAAATGGCTGGTGTTGGATCCTCTCATAGAATCATGGCATGAGACTGGTCTAGGAATTTGGCAGTTCTATGAAGAAAATTGTCCTTCTTGCACAGCACAAACCTTTTATCCTGGTCAGAGACTAAAAGCCCCATATTGGTAGCTGACAAGTAATGATTCACAGATTGTTCACTCGCTCAATTTTTGGCACTGATGGAAGGTTGTTTTGCAGTGGCAAGTGTCGAGTTAACCAAGAGTTTCAATTGTACTTGGACCCTGCTTGACAATTCCTGAGTGCAGTCAGGGATGCTGGAACTAACTCCAAGGTGCCTGAGCTATGAGGATAGGATGAACTTAGGCCTGTGCTGTAACATCCGACAAACTTCGGAAGGAATGGGCTCCCCTGTGTAGTTGTAGAGGGGAACCAGCAACACTTTGATGCATTGTTTATGTGTAAAGCAAAGGAGAATGGAAATTTCTTATCCAGTTTTGTCTTTATTGCTTTTGTGAAGCCCAAAGCAAGACTGTGCAATTTTTCAAGCTAGAGAGATGCCGAGTCACAAAATTTGGAGAAGCATAGATGGGTCATATAGAACTTAAGCTCAACCTCCACTAGACACTTGTGTTTATTTCTGATTAGCTTTGTGAGAAGGGATTTTTACACACCAGATAGCACACAATGTAAACATGAAGGAAATGCTTTGTAATTAAGATTAGATATCACATTATGTCTTCTGCACTTCAACAGAAAAAGCAGCTGGGCATGTAATTTATGCTATAGTTTTTCCAGCTTCAACATGGAATAGAACATCCAGTTTTTGGAATTCATCGCATAAATCAACAGAAAACAGCATTAAAGGGCTTTTAATTCTTTTGCTAGCACTTTTGATATTCATATAAACATCATCATCAGGCAACCACTCAAATCAAATGCAAAAAAAGCATTCGATTTGATGTGGTTGCCTGAAGTCACGTTATTTCAATTCAAAAAATTTTTTCCAAAAGGAGTTAGATAGATGACCGCATGACTCTATTGTAATAGGAAAAGTATGATGTACAAGGGCAAAACACTGCAAATTTGAGGCAGAGAGCATATATTTTAAATTAAATAAATTAAAAATATGATTAAAAATTGCAGCCTGGCATTCTGATGTCACAATAAATATTTTAAATAATTTACATTGAAAGACAGTAATTACAGCAGTTTTTATCAATATTATATTGATGTTAAGTGTCTCTTTACCTTGTTATCAATACATTTTATAAGATGGTAATTAATATTAACTTTTATTTTATTTTAGCTTTAATTCTGTATATACACAGGAAAAATGTGTGTAAAATGCTTTGTATATTTAAAAATTTGATATTTTTAAAATAGAAACAATTCATAGAACAAGTCATTTATTATTTATGTACACCTATCACTCTTTGTATGTGGTCTATTACATGATTTTGAAACAAAGTGGTTGACAAAAGAAAACTAATCTTTTTATGCAATTGATTTTTTTACATGAGAAAAAACAGTTTATTTGAAAAGTTTTAAAGTTAACTTTTGTTAAAATTGTTGTTGTTGTTAAAAAAGTTACTCTTTTTGTTCAAATCAAAAATTCATTTACTTTTTAAGCACAGTACAGTACTATATGTTCAGTACAGTACATCAAAGAATACATACTGTGTAGTGATTTTGTTTCCTATGCTCCCTTTTGTTTACTATATTTAAATACAGGGGGTACTGTCTAGCAGTCATGGCTGTTGTGTGAATTTTTCTGCTCTCTTGCGATTTGACTTATTGTCGTTATCTTTTTGGAAAATGACTGCATTTTCATCACAGAAAAAGAAAACTTTTTCACCACTATATTCCAGGATGGATCAAAGAAACAAGAAACAAATTGGAAGTGAAGAAAATGTTACAGGCGAGTCACAACAGAGGAATTGATTCTGTCTTATATAAGTGCCAAAAAAGAGATTAACATTCAGGAAGGGATTAAACTTTTATTGAAACTACAAGCTTCTTCAAATAATAAATTACAAGTACAGTATTTTTAGAATGATTAGATAGAATGCAAACCTGGATTAAAAATATAGACACTATTGTGGCAGATCTTGAATCTAGACGCTCTGTTCTCGAAATTCATAAAGAGAAAGGTTACGCCAGAACCGACAAGTCAAATACAGAAATAAAAGTAATAAGTCATATGAAAAGTTTATGAAATGGAAGACAAAGAAAGAAGAAATAACCTTGTAATTTCAGGTTTAGAGGATGGAAATAAAATGGAGGATTGTCTATGCAAAGTTCAAAAATTATTTAATGATAACTTGCAGGTTATGGATATGAATATCAAACGTGTTTATCAGATTGGAAAATTTAAACCTAATGCATGAAGATTGGTTTTGTGAATTGTTTAATTTTAAAGATAAATGAAAAATTTATAAAACTATTAGTAACTTGAAAGGCTCAAAGATATTTATTAATGATGATTACTTGCCAAATACTAGAGCTATCAGAAGCAGATTAAGACTTTATGGTAAAGAAATGCGCTCAAAAGGAGCTATTAACGTAAAATTGCGATATAATAAATTAATTGTGGATGATAAGATATTTGCCTGTAAATATGAAGGTGAAATTTTTCAAACAGATAATGAACCTTATTTATGAATATAACTTTTAGTGAGAAACAAGATGATGAAATTAAGAATTATAATCAACATAACATTTTATACTCGATAATGATAATGTGAAACTTTTTTTACAATATACCAGGTCTAATTAATAAATATTTCTTTCCTAACTTCTGGAATTTAATATATAAGATGGATATATTCTGTTTAGTGGAAACATAGCATACTTCACCAGTAACTGAATCAATGTTTTCTGATAAATATAAAATTCACCAAGTAGCACACCATGGTGAAGGATCTGGAAGATCCAGTGGTGGTTGATTGTTGGACTTAGACTTAGATATAGTCTCTCAAGCTGAAATTATATTCCAATTATGATTTGTTTTAATTTTACAATTAATCCCTGAAAAGTTCACCAATATCCAACTAATAGTATTTTATATTCCATCTGATAGTTATTTTGATGACAATTTTAAGAACATTTTACTGCTTATAGGAAATTACCTGTTAGCCGAAACTAACTTAATTTTATGTGCTGATTTTAACAAATAATCAGGGTGTCCCATTCGAGTGTCATGTTTTACTAGAACCTGGCAAAGTGTTCTAAGAGCCTCAAAAGATCCAATTGTTAATGATACAGGAAAAATTTTATATAATTTTTGTGAGGATAATACAATCTTGTTTGTTTAAATTGTCTATTACCAGGTGACGAAGAAGTAATTTTACTTATCATGCAATAAAAGGAGGAAGTGTCATTGATTTTGTAATAGTATCACAAGAATTATATTTTTGTGTTGTAAATGATTTAAGTGTTTTAACAGAAATAGGCTCAGATCATTTACCAGTTCTACTAACAATGACCCATTAGCATCATCTGGTCCATTTAATAAACAATTTTTAGGTAAATGTGCAAGATGGAGGGATGAACTTAAATCCTCATTTTCTAGTAGATTAGATAGTCTTATTAGATGAGTAAGAATGAACTGTCATACCTGAAAATCTAGTAGAATTTATAACTAAAGCAGCAATGTCTCTGGATTTAATCTATAATGTTAACTCTGTACCAAGTAAAACTCATATAACAAATAAATGGTATGACAATGAATGCTACACCACAAGAAAAAATTTGTGGAAGTTATTTAAAAAGGCTAAAAAGTCAAATACAAATGAATATTATGTTTTGTATAAAAACTGTCTAAAAGACTACAAATGTTTGCTTAAAGAAAAAAACAACTGTATTTTTTGAACTTAAATAGAAGATTGGTGACATGTAACAACTCTAAAACATTTTGGCAAACAATTAGCTGCTACAGATGTAAAAGATTATCAAATTATAGTTCAAGAATCCCTTTGGAAAGATGGTTAAATTTTTACACTGCTAAATTCTCCAAAGATCATTTTGTATATATAAAAATTGTCAATGGATATACATAGTGTTTGTTTCCAATAAGGGAAGGATGTTTATCAGATTTTACATTGGAAGAAATAAAAAGAATAATTAATTGCTTTAAATCTGGTACCTCACCTGGATCTGATCTTATTTGAACAGAATATCTAAAATGTTTTTCAGAGAAATTTTTATGTTCAGTAGTAGAACTCTTTAACAGTATTAAAAGAAATTGTAGCTTTCCAGAAGCTTGGATTGAATCCTGATTATATCAATTTATAAGAAAGGTGATGCTGATGATCCGAACAATTATCGTTTTATTTCCATGGTTCCTGTAATTGGGAAACTATTTACATCCTTATTAAATAAAAGACTAGAAGAATATAAATACTTAAATGTGAGATTTTGTCAGGAGCAAGCAGGTTTTCGATCTTGTCAAGATCAAATATTTACATTAAACACACTGATACAGTTAAAATTGCAAAAAAAAAAAAAGAGAGGAAAGCTTTATGCTGTTTTTATGGACTTTCTCTGCTTTCGATACTGTCAATCGTAAAGTTTTATGGGCTCTACTAGAAAGAATGGATTTAAATAAACAGTTTCTTGATCTTGTAATTGCTATATATTCTACAGCCACAGCAAAAGTGAAAATATTATCTGAAACAACTGATTCATTTGGTGTCAACATAGGAGTTTTGCAGGGTGAGATTTTGAGCCCATTGCTTTTTAACTTTTGTCAATGTATGTCAATGG
The DNA here is from genome assembly GCF_030686945.1 of Centruroides vittatus. Taxonomy (NCBI): domain Eukaryota; kingdom Metazoa; phylum Arthropoda; class Arachnida; order Scorpiones; family Buthidae; genus Centruroides; species Centruroides vittatus. The sequence continues at coordinate 610,416 of NW_027122621.1, read as the reverse complement.
TCTGATAGTCCAACTTACTAAATTTGGTTTACCTGAGATTTCTCTATCTGATCAAGTTGAGAACATGCACTAATGTATACCTCTGACTCTGTACTAATAATACAAAAGAAAATTATAATTTTAGAGGAATTTTGTCATGACTATGGGTGATGGTTTCTTAATAACCAACCTTTACAAGTTGCTTTGAATTATATATACTTGGGAGTTTTGTTTTTGTCTTCTGGAAAATTCTTACAGGCTAAAAATCATAGTATATGTAAAGCTAAAATGGCACAGGGTTCTATGTGGCCTATTTTCACAAGAGCGAAAATTAACTCTGCTTCCACTTATATAAAATTATTTCATTCACTGATTTCATCCGTATTACTCTATGCCACTCCTATATGGGCAATCACTTACTATGATAAACTGGAAATTGTCCTTGCTTTATATCTTAGAAAAATTTTCTTGTTATACAACAAAATTCCAACAACATGCTGTGATTGGAGTTTGGAGCCTCTACAATATCAGTGATTACAATAAAAGTAATGATTTCATTTTGATTACATCTCTTAAAATTAGACAACAAAAACTATGTTAAACTAGCCCATGATAAACTTCAACGATTGTGTTCAATGACAAAGGATGGTACATATAACTGGGCATTGGCATTGAAAAATCTGTTGGATCGACTTGGTTTTTCTTTTTTATGGCTATCTCAGGATCCTCATTTGTTATCAACTCTTAATTATAAAACTATGTTATGAACAAAGTATACAAGAAGACTGGTCTCTGTTAGAAAAGAATAAACACTTTCAAATCAACCAATGCCAAATGTTATTGGGCTAGAAATGGCTATAATACTAATAAATTATGAATCGGCCCAGAGAGGGTTTGAGTCCCACTCCAGGCTGATTCTTTTCTTCCAGTAGTACTAAATTAATTAAATTATTTAATTAAAATCATAATTATTAAATTTATCAAGAGATGGCACCTAATGCCTCACTCTAGTGTCAAATTGTTTCATAATTTATTTAGTATTATAGCCGTTTCTAGCTCTAGCTCAATAACATTCAGTATTGGTTGGTGTGTAACTTTATAATATATCAGGTTTAGTGATGATGATTGTTCATACCCTTTCAAATCTATTGCAGCATTTAAAACAACGTTTATGTGCAAAGATTATTTGCTTATGGATATAAATTGTTATGTTAAACGATTAATTCTTCATTTGAGATGCAATCAAAATTATAGCTTAATGTATAATAGCAGATTAACAATAGATTTTGAAAAAGTATCCAAAATAATTATAAAAACGATGGAGTCAGATTTTATTCTTTGTTTTACTTCTTAAAGTATATGGAAAATTGTATTTTTTCCCTCCTTTTCTGACTTATGGATATCTAATATAACTAAAAAATTCTTCAAAACATTTGTTAAAAATGAATTAAAAAATTTTTAAGTTAAAAAAGGTAAAATGAAATCAATTCGCAGAGAAAGTAAATAAATAGTTTTTCTCTGCGAATTTTATGAATTTTATTTTATGAAAAATAAAATAATTTTATAAAATTTATGTATCTGAAAGTTTTTTCTTGATAGGTATTGTACTATACAGATAAAGATGTATACTTTGAACAACATATGGAAACCATTCACGATAACTTTGTGAGAGCAGTCTGTTACGGAAAGGTGACTTTCACCGGTGGTGTGACTTACCAAGAAATATATAGATATTTGAATTCCAGTGAACTACGACCATCACCAGAACCATCTCCTGATTTAAAGTGTTGGATGGAAGCCAATCGAATCTCTAGCGAGAAGCTACGAAAGAAGCAATAGATTTTAATGTGAAATTTCAAGAAACATACCTCAAAATATTAGGTAATAAGAGAAATTAATTATATTACTTAATAAAAATTTGTGTATGAGCTAGGTTTGTGCATATTTAATTTTTAGGATGCACTTCTAGTATTTGAATTAATATATATGTATTTATTATATTTTAGATCTATAAAGTATTTAATGCTTTATTGTATAAAAAAATTTTGTAATGAATTTAAACAATCCTCATTTAGTATTGTAAATGACTAAACTCTAAGAAGTTTAAATATTTAAATTCTTAGAATCTCATTCTATAAAATTTGAATGATTAGAGATTAAAATACAGTTTGAAAATTCTGAATTTGAAAGAGGTATTCCTTTTGTAAACTATGAGATAGTTTAGAATGTTAAGAGAATATAGAGACTGCATAGGAATTTTGGCAATGCCTGCTCATGTTGGATAGGACCAAAGTCTCTTAGCCACCAAAGTTTTTCTCTTCAGTCCTACTGGTCCTATTTTTTGTGTCCTCTTACTGTACGGGTATCTTCTATATTATTTATTGACTGCAGTGCTGTGATAACAGTAAAAAATTAAAGTTATTATTTGAAATATGTTTGATTTATGTAATAGTTATTGGATAGTATCAATTTGGATATGCAAGGTACAAAATTTTAAAATTAGTTGAATAAAAGCAAGATAAAAAACATTAAGACAAGTAAAATTTTTCATATGATTTGTTTACAAAGAAGTGAAATTTTATGTATTATTTAAAAGGCAGGATTTCTAAACTTATGTGATATTTATGTTTCATGGTAGACTATTTTTCAAAGAATTTGTTAAATGAGATCTGTGATATGAAGAATTCATAGAAGTTGCATTTAAAATATGATTATCATTTATATCATACATTTAAAGTAAATCTTAGTTCTATTTTTGTTTATTTTGTTGTGAAATGATCATTTGTAATAACTGCATGCATCTTACACAAAGGGATTAATATTGAACAATAGTGTTTGGTTATATGCATTTTAAGAATTTACTTACCAAATGTTATTTAAAAACTTGTCAAAAGTACAATTCATATCTGACAATATTTGTTGTTAAGACATTCCAAAACATCCATTTATAACGACAATCATTATGTTAGATATAGAAGAGAAATTTGCATCAATTGGTAATTTGTAACAAAGGTTGAGAATACAATTTGACAAAACATTATAGTTTCTGCTTCTGTAAAATTGTCTTTGGTTTTATTGTATTGTAATTGTTTAAAATGTTAAAGTATTATATAAAAAGTTGTGTTTTGATTTGATTTAATTTGGTAAAAGAAATATTGCCAAAAAATATTTGAAGCATTAAAGATTCCAAAGTATATTCACATAAAAACCAGTATATGTGTATAATACATGCATATATGAACAAACAAATTAATATGATCTTTAAAGATTTTTATATTTAATATTAAAAGAATCTTAAATAAATCTTATCTTCTAATCCAAAATTTTTTTGGACTAGGAGGGATGACTTCAAAATGTTTCAAAACTGAAAAGATTTGAAAAAATAAATTTTTTTATAATACAGCCTTATAAGAGTTAGATCAAGTGCATCACATATTATCAAATCAAAAATGATATATACATATACACTTGCAATTCATAATTCATTACTATTTAGTGATTTACCGGTATAGTGTTAGATGCCAAATTTCAAACAATTTCATAGTTAGTCTATAGGAATTTGCAAAAGAAAGAAGTTTGTTAACCATTTGTTTTTGCTCTTAAAATTTGAAAATAACAAAAGGTGTTAAAAATGTCTATGCTTGTTGAAAACAATTAAATATTAAAATGTTATGAATGTTAAAGAAAAATGTAATCAGTATAACAATAATTATAATTGAACTTTCTCTTAATATATTTATCATAATTAATTCATCATGCATCATTATATCAAAAATAATAATTTTTTCTTTAGCATACTATAAAAGGTTTGTAATTATCATTGTCATATTTTGAATTTAGTTTTATTTATTTTTGTAAATATTTATTCGTTATATATATTATGTTTCAAATCACTACTTGTAGACTTTGTGCTTATCATTATACTCTATAACTTTGCTGTGTTTAGATAACTTTTCACAAAAGTCTAGAATTTTCTTGATATTTGATGATCTTAATGAATTTCTCAATGAATTATAATGATGATTATTAGTTGCTTTTATTTTTTTTTCTATACTAATGTTTATAGAATAGCTTCTTATAGAATTGGGAAAATATTCCTTAAAAATTAAGTTAAATTCAAATTTTTTTGTAAGATTTGATATGTTAATTAAATAACCAAAGTATAAAATATGTTGGAACAAAAAATGATAAAACATATCTATTGAAATATTATTGGACAGATGAATAATTAGTTATTATTGCACTTTGGCATGGATAAACTGATTAGATTTTAATAAACTGACTGATTTGATATTGCAAAGTGTCATTAACAAATATATAAACATCTCAAGAACCTGATGTATTAATAATCATCCAACATCAACCAAATTAATCAGGCAGAAATTATGCTACAAATATTAATTAGAAATTAATTATTTCATAATTAATTAAATTATTAATTTTTGCCTGATTAATTTGTTTAATGGTTGGATGATCATTAACAAATGTTGAATTTTTAATTTTCACACTATTAATACAAAAATGATGTTTACAAAAGCAATGCTATTAATTTTAAATTAAAATTTTATTACAGAAGATCTAATGTGGATTAATGATTATATGATAGTTTGGAGTCTCTCTTATCAAACATTATCATAATCCTATCAAATTTAGTTAAACAATTGCTAATTTAGCCTATTACTGCTAGTGTAGATATATACAAGGTGGGCCAATGAAAACGAAACGGCAGAGTTAACAGATAACACATTATCAGCCTTAATTTTATGATCAATTTTTTTCCTTGCATGATTTCGGAGATGTCCCCCTCGAGAATAAAATCGACCTGTCCAAGTGTTTGCTCAAATATAAATTCAACTATCCAAAAACTCTGCCGTTTCATTTTCGTTGGACCACCCTGTGGCAGCACCAGCACCAAAACATCCTGGACCCTTGGTACTTCCGGTTCTTTTTTTTCCTTGCTTGCCCAAGTAAACATTATCTGTTCCGAACTTTTTTAACACATTCTGAAAATATTTCAGTTACTATGTAATTGAAATAAAGTGATGAGAGTTTTTGCACTGCATGTTGCCAGAAAACCAGGTTAAAATTAATTTTTTGTACATGTACATCATTATAACTGTAACATATAAAAAACACTCCTTGACTTTTGCAATCCCCCATCTGTCCTTGTATTTGTGCATAATATTCATGTTCTTCACAGCTGCAAAGTTTTACATCTAAGAATGCAACCAAACAGATATGCGGTTAATCTTCCTTTTTGATACTTCCACCACAAATCTTCATTTGCTTGATATCTAGTTTGAGATTCAACTAACTGAATTTCCTGTTTTGTTAACTTGATTTCATTGATGAGTTTATTTTCAAGTTCAGTACATGATAATGAAACATCCTCGAAATGCAGAACTTTATGAATAATTGATGGTTCAAGGTGACTGTTCATTTGGTGGAATTCTGATTCACTAGCTGTTTGTTTCATCACTTTCAGACGGACTGACTTCTGTGATTGATTTTTTTTACCAGTGGCCTGATTTATAAACGACAACATAAATCTATCTTTAGTAACAATCATAACTGATAAAGTTATAAAGACATTAGTTATATTTTGTAAATATGTAATTACCTTCAGAGATTCCAGAAAAAATTTCTGATCCAACAGTGTTGGAGTTGGAGGATGTGATAACATGTCTGCGTTTTGTTTGGTGGGGATGGATTATTCTGCTTTGATTTGCATACCCAGCTATACATGTGCAGTGACCGCTTACAATAACTCCATTCATTTGCACCACTGCCCAGGGATGTTGAAACATCATCTTCTGTCCAGACTGTATTTTTCCTTTTACCATGCTTTTTGTTAAATAGGACTAGTTTAATTTAGATCTATAAGTGACTGCCACTTTAAGTGGAAAGATCTTTACAACGATTGTTCCACCAAATTTCTTTAGCTATGAAAAATTATCTGTAGTAAATTTAAAATGTACATAAACAAAACATTATAAATAAAGATTCCACACTCCAACTTGTTTCGTAATGGGTGCTAAAATAGCAAATTTAATTCTTACCTTCAAATCGCCATCAACGGGTAAACATGATTTCTTTCACCTTTCCACTCACTAGGTAATTATAACTCTCAAGCATAGTATAATTTTTCAGTTGTTGTTTTGTGTAAAAGCAGAGAGATCCATTAACATGATCTTGGGCCATGCTTTCACGTTATCGTGAAATAACATTTTTGCTAAATCATCATCCATTGGATCAGGTCCATTCAACAAGCAGTTCTTGCTTGTTGAACATTAATTTTTGCTTATACCTATGCCTGCTTAATTCATCTAAATCTTTATAATATTCGCTGGACATTTTTCGGAACAGAAATGATTGTGACTGATATACACGATGTTTTTCGCATTGACTATTAACCAACACTGGCAACATAACTTCAACATTCTAACGGAAGTTGAAGAAGGTCCAATCACGTGACTTGCCTCAGGCTTTGTTTACTTTTAGACACAGTCAATACTATGACTATTTTAGTTTAAAAAACAATTTTCCAGTTTAATGATTTATTTAAACAAGTATATTTTTAAATAAATGCACAATAAAACAGTTTTAAGCTATAAAGAATTTGTGCTGAACTTTAGTAAGAAAATAATTTTGTTTATTGATGATCACAAATAAATTTAGTTCTTAGAAAAAAAATATTTTTAACTAGAGATTGTCTCCTCTCTGGAAAACATGATCTTTTAATTTTTATATTATAAGATGCTAAAATGTATCTGTCAGTTAAAATTAGAAGGATAGTATCTTAAAAGATAGAATGTATCAGTAAAAAGTTTTCTTTTTCTTATTTATATAGGTTTAAATAAATTTCTCCTTAATAATTATGTACTCTATATATGTTAACGATGTAAACAATGCTAAATAAGTTACAAAAATTCCCGATTAATTGATACAAGCATTTTTCCACATCCAAATATTTTTTAAGACAAATGCCTATTTTAAAAAATAACTAATGGTAAACCATCACATTTATTAAAAAGGAAATACTTTTAAAATTATGTGTTGCAAAATGGATTTTTCACATCTTCTAATGACACAGTAGTTTTAGACAAAGGAAAAGCTGTTTGAGTTTATAGTTGCAATTTAAAATCTGCATATAACCTACCTCTTCATGCAACTCTCATTTCCTTTCAAACTACCTTTTTAAGTACAGGTATAACTATTGAGTTAAATACACAAAAATAGTGCAATTAACTAGATAGTACTCTTAAAAGAAATCAATTATTATTGGTAATTTCTTCTTAGAATTTGATGGCTTTATGAGACTTTGCCCCATTCAGAAATGCAACAATTAAAGTAAACATAAAAACATAATAGATAGGACAAACTTATCTGTAGCTCTCTTGAGACAGAATGACGAAATCAGGAGGAGATCTGATTTATTAACTGTGCTATTGGAGCAGTTTTTAGTTTTTGTTTCATGTTCTATACCATCAGTTGGTTTGATAAGAATGATTAAAAAAAAAAAAAACTGTTTGAAAACTCCACCCTGTGGACACTAAGAGGGCTTCTTTTAGCAAGCCCATTTTGGATTCGGCCAAGCCTGCAATGGGATGGCTAGGTGGTGAGGGATAGGGCACAATATATCTGGATGGACAACTCTCCTGTGGATTTTTCAAATCTGGATTCCCCAGAGCAGTATGTTGCCACCTTGATTGTTCAGTCATCCAGCCACACATTTGAAATAGTTATTTGGAGTATGTGTGAGCCAGAAAAGCTATTAAGTAATTGAATGCAAAACGTATTTCCACAAGGTCGGCTCCATGGTAATACCAAGAAAACCATGTATGATGGCAAGCATTGGTGCACCCAGAGGAGACAAAGGGGCCCTAGCACCCCCGAAGTAAAAGGAAAACAACATTAATAGTAAATTTTCCAAAAATTTTTTATTTAAAATTTATTGACAAGACTATCTTGTTTATAAAATCGTACTGCCTGCTGTCTTATCAGCTTAGAGGTATGAAGGAATAGATGTCAGGAGTCAAGGTGGCAGCCTACGCTCTGGGGGACCTGGGATCGAATCCGAACGGGTCGAAAAATCCCCAGGAATTTTTTGGGGGGTGGTCCGTTCGGATATGTCGGGCCCCGTCCCTCACCACCCGGTCGCCCATTGTGGGCTGGCCGAACCCATAATGAGCCTACTAAAAGAGGCCCTCTTAGTGCCACAGGGCGGAAAGAGTTAAAAAAAAAAAAAAGATGTCAGGAGTTGAAATTTGGCACAGAATATTGGGTGCCCAAATCATGCACGCATAAAAAAAAGAGACTTGTAGGTAGTCAAAGGACCGAAAACCGAAACACAATAAAATACAAAATGGCGACACTCTCTACAAATAGGCAGTAGTGCAAGATTTATGCATGCATTGCTCGTTGAATACAGTGGAACCTCGGTATACGTCTGCTTTAGAATATGTCCAATTCGGAATACGTCCTGTTTGGATGAAACAAATTTTGCTCGGTATACAACTTAATTCAATTATACGCGCCATCTATGAACAAGTAGCACTATCGGTATATCCAGTCCAGACTAGACGTTAGCGATGCCACAGTTTATAACTTTCGGTTTTCCGTCGGATGAATAAGTTTATTTTTTACAAATAGAAGACAAAGTCGCTCCAAAATTTAGACAATCACCATTTTTCTCTGATGTTCTAGAATGGAATTAGACAGCTGGACCTTCCTTTATAGGCTATGCAACTGCCTATTCTTTGAAAGTTCCTTTAAAAACACAGAAAACCAATAAAATTAAAAAATTCTTTAAAATTGGTAATGGAGATCTTACGACGTCTTGTTAAATCATCAGACTAATCTACATTAGACAGCGCTCACTCTCAGTGGATAAAAGGAGCCAGAATCCCGGAAAGATAGAATGATTTAACAAGACGTCGTAAGATCTCCATTACCAATTTTAAAGAATTTTTTAATTTTATTGGTTTTCTGTGTTTTTAAAGGAACTTTTAAAGAATAGGCAGTTGCGTAGCCTATAAAGGAAGGTCCAGCTGTCTAATTCCATTCTAGAACATCAGAGAAAAATGGTGATCGTCTAAATTTTGGAGTGACTTTGTCTTCTATTTGTAAAAAATAAGTTTATAACTTTGTTACATTTCTTCTGATTTTAATTTGTAAGTAAAATTTTATTGTTTTTATTAATCATGAATTGCAAAAAGGCAAATGAAAAGTAACAGAAAACTAAAGACATGACTAGAATCACAATGGAACTGAAAAAAGAATTGTTGAGAAATATGAAGATGGCATGCATATCGAGATTTAATTGTTGCATACCGTATTCTAAGAACGACGATATCGACAATCGTGAAAAATAAAGACATTATTAAATCTGCTAACGTTTAATTTATGCAACGACGAAATTCTCGTATATTCCATACGGACTTACACCTTTTGGGACTTATAGCTCCACGTTCGTGGTTCAGTAAGTGTTTCAGAAAAATGGAATTTTACATTCTGAATGTTTTTGCAATAATAAAGGAAAGGGGTTAAATCAATTTCTAAACAGATTATTAGTATTAAGGAGAGTTTAATTTGATTTTGATTTAATGATTTAAATAATATAATACAATACACTGTAATAACTTTAATAAAAAAATAAATAAATTTTACTTTAGATTTTTAATGTGCTCAAACAGTGTTTAAATTATTTTACAATCCCATTAATATACCATATCGAGGGATTTTTTTTACATGAGAACAGATTAATCATTTTTACATTACTTCTTATGGGAAAGGTTGGTTTGGTATAAGTCCAAACATCAGGAACGGATTAAGGTCGTATACCGAGGTTCCACTGTATTGTGAATCGAATTTTGACAAACGAATCTTTGAAAAAAAACCCATTTACCTGTCCGTGTTATTCCCCACATATTTCTGGTCGCCACGTACTAGCCTCGACGGATTGACCGGAGATATCTCGTTTTATCATCGGAACTTTTTGAAACTAGATGGCGGGTCGTTATAATTTTATATTAAAACTGACTTCAGAAATAGAATTATTTTGGGGGATACTATAGATTACCACCTATGGAATTTCGGGACTTTGAGTATATAACTGAACTGAGGGACCGAGACGAGTTCAACGATACCCTACGTTTGGACCGGAGACGAAAAATAAAAAAAGTTATCATACTTTTTTCGGTGATCGCGCGATGAGTCGTGTCTCGCTCTCCGCTAAGCCTACAAGTCGGCCATATATACCTTCAACAGAGGCAAGTGTTGATCCACGAGCACACCGATCGTCTGCAGTTGGAGTTAAGTCCTTTTCGCACACCCTCGCGCTCCTCGACCTCGGGGCTACGGCCCTCAATCTCGCTATCGCGATCGGAAGTCGCGATACTTCAACAAAAGAAAAAAAAAAGAACTGGCGTTCGACTGTTCGTGCTGTCGACGGACTCCCCCCGGGAGGGGAGCCGCCGATTGTTTAACGTCACTAGTTATTGATTCACGGTAGTTCTTGAACAAAAGGAAGGACTTTACCGCGAGATGGCAGCACTAGCAACTACGGTGCCGTTGCATGATAGCATTAAATATGATAACTTTTTTATTTTTTGTCTCCGGTCCAAAAGTAGGGTATCGTTGAACTCATCTCGGTCCCGAGTTCAAATATATATTCAAAGTCCCGAAATTCCATAGGGTGCAATCTATACTATTCCCGGTTACTTTACGCTTTATCTGTAATCGTTGATGCAAATTAGTTGATTTGACGTCATGACTCGCTCGTGCGATTATGCAAAGTAGATGTGCAAGTTGCTCGTTTGTGTGTTTCATTATCACGTTTATTACAAAGTTCTGAAAATGGAATATACCTTTTGGGACTTTAAAAAAACAAGTAAAACGGCAAGGCCGTAGGTCTTGCCGTTTTACTTGTTTTTTTTATTTATGTTGTGTCTTTTATTACTTATGAACTAGCACAGGGGTCAGCGGTTTGTCGTTCGGTAAGTGTGTTTCAGAAAAATGGAATTTTACATTCCGAACGTTTTTGCAATAATAACCATTCAATGAGTTTGTATTTTTGTGAAACAGAAGGTCCGAAATGGAGATGCCATGTCAGGACGTGACAGAAAAGAGGAATTCGGACAGATAACTGGTTTTTTGGTTCCTGCATATCCTTCCTTGATGCTTTGCGTTTTATATACATTTGGTCGCTGGAACTTTCTTCGTTGGAATTTTGTAAAATGCAAGTAGGACTTGATTTTTCTACAACCATTGATTGAAACAGTTACATGAGGGAGGTCTGCGCCCATTCTGTAATGAGTCGTCGCGACGGGAAGATAGTTTCGTCGATTTCAACAATCCTGTTAACATCGCCTATGTACTGTACACACGAAGGAAGTAAAATGTCGGTCTTCTTTTACCCTAACAATGGGTGTTTGGTGGACTATGTCGATAGACAAATGAATGTTTCCTTGTTCCAGTGCCAAATCGTTCGGCAGAAACGTTATTGAAGGAAATGGAAAATCACGTACATGAAGGAACGACCGTTTTTTCGGATTGTTGGAATGGGTACAGTACCAAAGATTTACAAGAAGCAGGATATTTTCATTATCAAGTGAATCACAAATTTAACTTTGTCAATGCGGATACCGGATGCCACACTCAGAACATAGAGAGGTTATGGGGAAATTGTAAATGGGGGAACACGGTACAACAGGGTACTTCTCGTCATCATCTCAACTCCTATCTAATCGAGTTTATGTGGAGAAGAGAGAATTGTAAAAATGAAGCATTTTCAGGAATTTTACGAGACATGGCGAACTTCATGCCTCCAAAATGATAAACTATAAACAAGAAAGAAGTGAACAGTTTTGGAAATTTGTTAAATATTAAAACTAACCCTTTTGTAAATCGTTAATTTATTGTTTGATTTAACAACTGTTTTAAATTTGAAAAATAAAAACTTGCATTGCTCGGAAAAATCGCAATTTCCGACTGGCGTCCTCTTAACCCATAAGTACCAAAACAATTGCGAACGATACAATAGCCACCATTATTTTTTCAAAAACGGGAAATTTTTCCATTGAAGAAAGTTCAACCTGGGGCGTCATGCAACGGAGAGAAATTTCAACATTCGATAGGTTAATTTCAATGAAAATGCATCATGGAAGACGTCGTGGCTGTGGCCGGCGAAGTTTGAATGATCGCGCTCAAAACTGCGCTCAAAACCAGTACCAAAGATGATTGGAGAATGAGAACGAGACCCGTCGTGAGCGTCGAAGTGATCCTGCTTAGTAGTGAGTCTCGGAGACAGTCTTGTCCCAAATACGGCCTTGCCGTTTTACTTGTTTTTTTATTTATGTTGTGTCTTTTATTACTTATGAACTAGCACAGTGGTCAGCAGTTTGTCAAGTGAGAAGAGCTAAATTGTCATGCAAATAAGATACCAAAAGTATCTTATTTGCATGACCAGAGAGCCGCATCGAGGCTTAACTGCTTGGCCGATCGCCGACCAACTGTTTGAAGGACGCCCCCTAGTGCGCGTTACAGGCATTCCGTGACAATAATAAATTCCTATTACAAATATACTGAAATTATTTATATTGTTATTGGCTATTGGCCAAATGAATAATAACAATTTATAATGTTAATGTAAATAATAATTTATATTGTTGATTTAAATGTGCGAAATACGACACACGACAGGGGCGCCTCTAGTGCCCGTTTTCGGCATAACGTTACACGGACGGACGGACGGACGGACACGCGTTCAATAGGTTATATATATAGCTATGCTTTAAATGCTACCACTCGCACGCGATTCATATTGATCAACGCGAGTGGTCATGTGCGGACGGGCTAAAGAATGGTAGAGAGTATGCCATACGAGTTGAAGTTTGTTCGGCGGCTCTATCTCATAAACTCATAAGTTATAAGGCTGCTTGAGATGAGGTGAGATTGGAATTTATGTCCGAAGAGCCGCACTTTCCAACCCCTGAACTAGCAGATAAGCTCGGCGTTGCTCGGGCGAAAAGTAAAGATAGCGAAGATTGGCTTAATGTAATAATCTTAATCTTATCCGTTTTCACAGAATGCAAGAATTAGGTCCCCTATTTCCAACTAATTAGAAAATTTGTAATTGATCTAAAAATATGGTCTATTTCCCGCAAAAACGCAAAAAATCTTGCAAGTCGTTTTCTCTTAACGTTTCCATTCTTAGAACTTCCATAGTTAACACTTCCCCCGTGGGGAAGTGTTAACTATGGAAGAGGAATTTCTAAAAATCCCTTCTTAGTGTACATTCTCTTGACGTACCCTATAAACGTAATCAAAAACGCAAAAACCGCATCTCTAAAATATAGTATAATAGAAGCAGAGTTCTTCACGGTAAGCCTTAATCCTGTCCCTCTTCCCTGGGGGAGGAATTTCGACATCTATATAATAGTAGGTATGTAAAAACGCGCGTATTCGAATGCAACGTTGTGTCAAAATTTCAAAGCAATCGGTGAAAAACTTTCGGAGATTTAAGATTTTGAACAAACGAACATTTACATTTTTATATAGATTAACAATTGCTTAAGGTGGAAATTTTATTGAATTCTCATCAAAAATTTTTTAATCCGTTCAACTCGGCTCTTCAAGATTAAATTTTGAGTGCACCATTGTTGGCAGAGAAAAACTGGTCCAAAGTTCACTTAAAAAATAATAATCTATGTACAGTTTTACAATAATTTGTCAATTATTCAATTTTCCGTTGTAGAAACGAACCCTTTTGTAAATCAGGAGAGGGGAAATCAAATAACACACTTCTGTAGAAAAGGAAATCCGAGATTTCCAGTAAAAGGATGGAGTAGGAAACATTGTAGTTCCATGTTTTCTTCCAAGAAAATGCAGAAGTCTGTTCACCACTCCAACAAATCATACCTATTCCTTACCTGTCAAAGCAACTCCTGAAAGAAAAAGAGAAGAAAAACGTTACTCGAACTTTGATCAAATTCAGGTATTTTTTTTACCAAGGACGTGCTCTCCGTCAGAGATTTTATCAAAAAACTCAACCCAGTGTAAACTGTAATTTAGTATTAGTAGGAAGAATTGATTTTGCAATGGACAATGGCTGGGGAAAGTCATTCGAGTTCATACTTGAATGACTTGCCCTATAAAAAGTTAAGTTCCCTATATAAAGTGATGAGAGTTTCAATTCCCCATAAACTGACTAGTGTCGGTCATCCCGATGTAATAAACGGACAATGTTGGTTGGCTGGACAGTCACATGGTAGATACTTTAGGGTGCGACTATGCAGACGCGAATTTAATAGCGAGAGAGAGGTTGCGAGCGATATATTTCTCGCAAAAGAAGACCATGCACAAGAGAGAAGCCAGAAATCTCGCTGGCGAGAGTGAATTTCTGGTTCTCGCACATATCTGACAGGGTTTCATATTTATTGCGTCTCATCTCTTCTCACCACATATTCTTGCGTCTGCATAGTCGCACCCTTAGCTGCCAATGGATCCAATTCTTTTTGTGGATGGTCCGTCTCCGATACGTTGTGCCCCATCCCTCTCTACTCGGCTGGCCTGACTGAATCAATGATCTGGAGAAACGGACGGAAGTAGCCAAAAATGAAAAATGGACGTTCCAACTTGACCCCCATCATTTTTAATGTGGAATATTTAGATGGTAAAACGGTGATTAAAGAGTCTGAATTTGTTACAAAAACCCTTTACATATTTTGAAGATTTTCATATTTCAAAAACAAAAGATATTTCAAATACAAAGCATGACATATGTTTCAGAAAAAGATCGGTTATTAGAATTTACGTTTACCTAATACTAGCGAGGTTGAGGCCGAAGTTTTAAACGCGAAAACGTGTACGTCAGACGTTCAGCGCCGTTGTCCTGTAAGCCTAGAAGTTTGGCAGTGGCGTTTGGAATGTCGAGCATGATTCCATTGACTTTACAAACACCATTGTCAAACTTCTAGGCTTACAGGACAGCGGCACTGACGCATACGTTTTCGCGTTTAAAACTTCGGCCTCAACCTCGCTATTATTTATTAATTAAAAGTCGTGACACACTTAGGTGTAACTGGACAGTCACGATTTTTAACTTTTATGAAAAATTAGCAAATGAGCCCGGCGGTGCTCGGACAAACGATTTGGATGATATGGTAAATATTGTACGTTTGGAAGTTGTTATTACTATCAAAAACAAAAAATCGCATTTAAAATAGTACAGAAGCCGTTTTTCAGGTTAAGCCTTATCTCTTCCTCTCCCTGCGGGGGGAATTTCCAAAAATCCTTAGTGTGCATTCTCGTGGCGTACCCTAACTGTGTACCAAATTTCTAGGTTCAGCGGTTTGCTCTAGGCGATGAATTTTATATAATTATATACATAAAGCTAAAATTACGATACTTTATAAGCTTATTTACTTAACATTTGTACGCAAATTTTGTATAATGCAATTCGTTAAATTCAAGTAGTAATAAAACTATAAAATTTACAATTGCGCGACATAAAATTCCAAATTTTAATGACAGTTCGCATTTAAAACCCACAGGTTTCTGGAATTAAAATGTAACAAACCACTTAGTGTTTACCCATTCAAATATACGAGTTCGTCTATATCTATCCTTATCTGGAGCTAAACATTCATAATGTGATGGTTTCACTGTGAAGTTTGAATCGCGTGGCAACGTTTTCATCATCATTAGTGACCGGTTAATCAGTCTATTGGCCATTTTCATTCCGAAGAATGGGCGTTCGCGGAGGGAAAAACGGGACACTTGTCCCTCTCTGGAGTCGAGTAAAATAATCCACAAATTATAATCGTAAAAATGATCGAGCTATGTACCGTACGTCCTCGTTCGTGTGACACTATTTATCTGGTCGAAGCTTTGTCTCCCTGAAAAAATTTTCTGCAAACGTTCATGTTACAAAGTACATTGAAATGGTAAAGGAGAGAGAACTAAAAAGTTTGTGGACAGCAGAAAAGATCATACAGAAAAACAAAAACTGCGAAAGAATTTCACATTTCATCCATCTGAAGAACAAGGAGCGGATTTTTCAAGCTTCAATGAACAATAGAATCGGACAGAACAAGATCAAGAACAAATATCAGTATATAGATGCCGAAGAATGTGAGCCGAAGCGATTTGTATAGTGGAGGAACAAGAATGTTGCTGTGGATGGAAAACTTCTTAGAGAAAAATCTGAATAATTAGAATAATATTTGGGACATACTAGATTTAAAACAGGGAGCGGATTGCTGGATAAATTTATGAGGAGGCACGAAATAGTTTTCAATAAAAATCTATGACAGAAGTGCGAAAAGGGATTGCGTCAAGCGATCGAAAACTTTATCAGAAATTGTAGATCCGTAGTCCGAATGACGTCTCGATGCAGGTAAAACGCTTATATTTTTAAAATGTCTAGCTGAAAAATACGATTGCGTTCGAAGGTAATTTGTATCACAGAGGTAAAACCAGCAAAATGTGTAACTCTTAATTCTTTTCGACTTGAACCTGAAAAATGAAAATAATAATAATAATAATGTTTATTGATTTAGCAAATTGCTTTCACAAGGGGGTAAATAAAATTGTTAATACAAGTTTTAGTAAGTGTACAAAAAACTTGTACAGTTTAAATAACGAGGTCGTACTGGAAAATTCTTCTAAATAAATTGGTATAATTATAATGAATCTCAAAAATATTTGATCTTATTTCATAGATTCGCAACTCATGAACAAGTGATTTACCATCGTCGTAGCGTCATTTTATAAAACGAATAGTCAGTATTATTCGATGTTAATTCTTTTGCCATTTAGAGTACAGTAGAGCGTCGTTTATCCGAATCAATTGCGGATTGGGGTTGTTCGGATAACTTATTTTTCGGATAACCGATTATGCACGAAAAAATATATTAATCTATCCCATGTTGAAATTTTTCTCCGTTGCGTATCGCTACGCGTTGAATTTTCGTTGATGTTAAGCCTAACGTAAATTTTTCAAAATAATAATCATGGTTATTGTATCGTTAAAAATTATTTCTTTATTTTGTACAAAAAAAATAAATATAAAGACAAAAAAATTATATTTTGGAAGTTAATCTAGTATCAAAATCGTTCGATTCAGCATGACAGTCAGTCTGGAACGCTTTCGGTTAACCAACGTTTCAGTTGATCGGCTTTCGGATAAACGACGCTCTACTGTAATTGTATATTTATTTAGACGAAGTTGAATCAATAACGATTAGAATTTATAATTTATATTAGACAATAAATAAAACGAAGGATTCCAAGGAATCGAGTGACTATTAGGGTCGAGTTACACACAACAGTGACGTGCCGGCACAGTGCAGTAAGATCGATAAATATCACACATTGTGATCTGTATTCTGTCAATCATACAAGTGTGGTAGATGAAACTCTGATTGGCTATGTGTGATATTTATCGATAGTACTGCATGAAACGGTCACTGTGCCGGCACGTCACTGTTGTGTGTAACTCGACCCTTACCTGGGATTTTTACGGTAAAATCCTTCTCTTGCAAATAAACATAATCCCAGTATATATCTCAGCCTTTGTTCGCACTCTGTTGAGAAAGCTCTATCATCAGAATAATCCAAACAACTCTCAAACGATAATCCAAGGTTATTTAACAAATTCTTAATAGTACTGGGTAACATTTCCTTTGATACTGTTTTGTTGGATGACAAGAGTTCAATATATATCAGTTGTCTGTAGTCATTTTCTGATAATACAGTAACGTTGTTCTAAAAACGAAGTAAATTCAGTGATGAATTCACAGCGAGAGGTGGTCTACCTAGTTCTGTCCTTAATTGTAGTTTGTGTAATGCAAAAATGCGTGTGAATGTAGAAAACTAAATATATTCTTATTTTAAGAAATATCTGTAAACGTCATCTCTAATTTTGCATTTCAAAACTAAATAAATTTATTCTCGTATGTCATAAAAACCATTGACAGCTTGTTATTTTGAAATCTATTTAAAGCCTTTAATTATGTCAGAGTAACCTCTGAATGAAAACATGCTCTATTTGAAATTATAAAAGGAATTCTGTGTCTCGAACCCGAAGGAATTTGCAGTAAACTGCACTTGCTGTACGTAGCATGAAATCTATACCGTGATCTTGAAACTAAGGACCCAATATGGTGGCTCCATAGGAACATTGGTGTCCTGAGTTCGACTTAAAGACCTCGATTGTTACTATGATTCATGTTTCGATCTGTTTTAACAAACACAGTTTATTCTCATCAACTTCCTTGTTTAGTAAATAAATATCGAACTCAGCTTTAAACATTTAATAAACCATCAATACACCTTTCTTGCTGAGATATGTTTATTATTCCTTGTTCGGGGTTTCTGCGGTTGCAATCAAATCGATTTCAAAACTCAATACAGTGGCATCTCGTACTTCGAACGTTTCAGAGTTCAAACACTAAATTCGAGGGAAATTCGACTCGGAGTTTGAACGATATTTCTACGTTCGAACTCCGAAGTACGACGCACCACTGTACGCTATTTTCCGTCAAGTTCTTAAAATCGATTCTACATCACAAATGTATTATGATGGGGTAAAAGCTTTTATGTTGTCTAATTTATTGTTGTAGGATTTGGCTTAGTGTCTCTGATCAGGTAAGTTCGTTGAGACATGCATCTTATCACAATAATTAGCAGAAGCAACGTTTATCGAAAACAGTTCAGTGATAATGTCTTACTTGGCGCCCTTTTCATCTTTCTCTTTTAGCATTCTCGTGTCGCCTATGACGAATTGACTGGCTAGTGTTGGATTATTATTCAATAACCTGCTATTTTTCAACTGCTGTTCCGAAAAGTAATACGAGATTGCTATTTAAAAATAAAAGTAACAATTGAAATTACGTCACCTGTCCGTTACTGTATAAGTAGCACCTGGAGAATAGTCTGAAGAACAAATAGTCGATAAAACATTAGCCTACTACTCTGTCGTCTTGAGAATCCGGATTCGTTCCAGGTCGGAAACAATATATTTTAATGGATGATCTGAACTGATGAGAACAGGGACACTAAGCTAACTACTATAAGTTAGTCAACAAAACAAAACAAAAAAAACTTCGTCAGAATAAAACTGTGAAGTCAAATCAATTTTAAGAACTCGGGAGAAAATACAATATCGAATTTGTGAAATAGATTTGACTACAGTCGCGCAGAAACTCCAAAGACGGAAGTTGAGTCAATGAGAATCTACTATGTCTGTTAAGACAGGTTGTGACATCAGTTGTAGTAAATTTTATGCGCCCATGAACGTAATAAAGAGTGTCCATTTAATTAAGAAAGTTCAGATATATATCTTATCACCCATCTCGATTATATTATAACTAGCAGGTAGGCCCGGCGTTGCTCGGGCAAAAGTAACGATAGCGAAGATTAAGATTATTACGTTATAGTCACGAAAGAAAAAGAGTAATTTCATCAACGAACTAAGTATTTCTAAAGAAAGGTCGAATTTAAAAATCGAATGTTCTAATATTGTTCGATTTTCACGACGTTTTCTGATTATATCGTTCGATTTTCATCGAATGTTTTAAAGAAGAAAGGTCGAGAAAAACCGAACTAATCTGTTTAAATTTGAAAATCGAATATGTTCTAACATATTACTATTTTTTTTTTTCTTCCAGCGCCCGTAAATCTTGCACGTCGCTTTCTCTTGTTCTCCATTGTTATTTAACACTTCCATTGTTACTTAACACTTTAGTACTTAAATTTGGTATCCCGTGTACTGAATTTCAACTTTCAACTCCTAACCGTTTTAGCGAAAATTAAGATTATTACGTTATAGTTAACATTACCCGTTTTCACAGAATGCAAGAGTTGGGACCCCAGTTTCCAGACTAATTACAGAATTTTTAGATGGGTCTAAAAATATGTTCGATTTCCCGCAAAAACGAAAAAAACTGCATCTGCGTCTTGCACGTCGCTTTTTCTTAACACTTCCATTGTTGACACTTCCATTGTTACTTAACACTTGCATTGTTGATGGAAGTGTTAAGCCTTAATCCTTTCCCTCTCCCCGTGGGGAAAAATTTCGAAAAATCCCTTCTTAGCGTGCGTTCTCGTGACGTACCCTAACTGTGTACCAAATTTCAACTTTCAACTCCTAACCGTTTGGCTCTGCACTGATTATTATTATTATTATGTTGGGTTAAGTGAGATATACTCGGTTAACACCGGTGGCTGTGTACTATGCCGGACCAAAGTCAAGGCATAGTAACCAAAACAGAAATTAAAGAAGTGTATCAGTGTGTGTGTCTGTATTCAGGAACTTTCTCACAATATGACATGTATTCAATATAGTGGCCTTCTGTAGTGTGATGTATGTGTTTCTATTCAATTCTAATGTGCCCAGGCTTTTGTGTAGTGTGTGTGGTATGACACCTGTAGAGGAGAAAACAACAGGTACAATAAGCACCCTATCCATCCTCCACAGATGCCTTATTTCCTGGGCGAGTTCAGTGTACTTGCTAATTTTTTCAGTGCATGCGTTTTGTATATTGTGAGTGTTTGGAATGGATATGTCTATAATGTATGTGATTTTATTGTGTTTGTCAATGAGTGTGATGTCTGGTCTGTTGTGGTATATTGTTTTATCTGTGATTATAGCTCTGTCGTAGTACATTTTGTGCGTGTTGTTTTCCAATACTGTCTGTGGAATGTATTTGTAGTATGGTTCGTGGATGTCTACTAATTTGTGTTTCTTTGCAAGCTCTTGGTGTATTATATTTGCTGCTTGATTATGTCTGTGTAAATAATCTGTCTGTGCCAAGAGCTTGCAACCGGAAGTGATGTGTTGTATAGTTTCTGGCATGATGTGACATTTTCTGCACATGTCATTCGTGAGTGTTGCATCTTTGAGTATGTGTTTTCTGTAGTTTTTAGTATTTATGACCTGATCCTGTATGGCAATCATGAATCCTTCTGTCTCCCCAAAGAGGCATCCCCGAGCTAACCAGCTGTTTGACGCAGTTTTGTCAACAAAATCCTGGGCCAGATCATAAGGATGTCTGCCATGGAGTGCCTTTTGAGCCCACGATTGCTTAATGGTGTCTATGCCTTTTATATGTTGTGTTGTGTCCATATGATGTGAGTGTAAGTTTAATGGTGTGTTATTTGAGTCTGCTAGAGTTACTGCTTTATGTAATTGTGATGTTTCTTGTTTTTTGTAGAAAAACTCTCGCAGTGACTGTATTTGTTTGTAGTGAAGGTTAACTATGTCAATCAGGCCACGTCCGCCATCTTTACGTGGAAGGGTTAATCTTTCTGTGGCAGATTTAGGATGATGTTGTTTATGCTTAGTAAGTGTTGTTCTTGTTTTCCTTTGGAGTTGCTCAAGATCTGTGTGAGTCCAATGTATAACTCCAAAAGAATATGTGAGTACTGGGATGACAAATGTGTTTATTGCTTTAACTGTATGTTTTGAATTTAACTGTGTTCTGAGAATAGCATTTAACCTACTTTGGTATTCTTTAATTAATCTTTGCTTTATTTGTGTATGTTCTGTTAGTTTGGCCTGTTGGAATCCTAAATACTTGTAGAACTCGCCCTCTTCCATGGATTCAATAATGTCTCCATTTCCAAGTGCAAAATCTTCTTTCTTCAGGATTCCTTTTTCTATGTGAACTGTTTTGCATTTATCTAGGCCAAATTCCATTTGTATGTCCTTGGTGTATGAATGTGTGATTTGTAGGAGTTGATGAAGTTGTTTTTGTGTGGATGCATAAAGTTTTATGTCATCCATGTACATAAGATGTGACAGTGTATACTGTGTTGTTTTTTTGTGTCTGATATTGTAACCATATTGCGTGTTGTTTAACATGTTGGATAATGGGTTCAGGGCTAAGCAGAACCAGAGAGGACTCAAGGAATCTCCTTGAAAAATTCCTCGCCTAATAAAAATTTGCTTTGTTTGTATGGAAGTGTTACTAACCCTGAGATGTAGTGTTGTTCTCCAGTGCTGCATAGTGTTTTGAAAGAATGCAATGAGTGATGGATGTATTTTGTACATGTGTAGAATATGTAGCAGCCAACTGTGTGGAACACTGTCGAATGCTTTTCTGTAGTCTATATATGCCATGTGTATGTTTCTGTGTTGTCTGTGTGCTTGCCGTAGAATGACTGAATCTATGAGTAACTGTTCTTTGCATCCCCTGTGGTTTCTACGACAACCTTTTTGTTGTTCTGTTAGAATGTCGTGTTCTTCAACATGTTTGTATATTTTGTTTGCAATACAGGATGTCAATAATTTGTAGAGTGTTGGAAGACATGTAATTGGTCTGTATTGTGTGGGGTCTGTGGTATTGTTGTTTTTAGGTTTCATGTAGGTGATGCCCTGAGTAAGAAAATTTGGCATGTCTTGTGGATTGATGATGATGTGTGTTAGATGTTTAGCTAGTTCCTGGTGCAGTGATGTAAACTTTTTGTACCAGAAATTGTGAATGTTGTCTACACCAGGTGTCTTCCAGTTGTGTGTTCTGTTAACAGTGTATTGGAAATCATGTATGTTTATTTCAACACAGGGCATAGTTGGTATGTTGTGCAAGTTTCTGTTCTCCTCCTCGATCCAGCCTGCTTCAGCATTGTGCGTGACAGCACTGGACCAAAGAGAAGACCAATATGTTGTGAGTTCTTCTTCTGTTGGTGTGCCACTGTGCTGTGTAACAGTGTTTGCTTTGTTATTGATTTGTCTGTAAAAGAGTTTTTCATTGTTTGTAAATAATTTATTTTGTTGTTTTCGTAGTGTACATGTTTTGTATCGTTTGAGTCTACGTGCTTTGGCAGCAAGTTTTTGGTTTAGTGTATCAATGTATTCTGTAATGTGTGTGTTGTGATGTTCATGTTTTGTGTGTGTTTTTATTTTCTTGAAAATGTTTTTGAGCTGTTTCCTTAATTTGGGTGTTATGTTGTTTTTAGTGTATTGTGTCAGCCTGCCTAATTGCTGTCTAATGTCATTTATTTGTGTTTCTATTCTTCTCTGCCAGGCAGGCTTGTGATAGAATTGTGTTTTCTTTGTATTTGTCTGTGATTGTACTTTCAGTCCATGGTGTGTCACTACTGTGACTGCCCCAGCATAAACTAATATATGAATGTCTGCGAGTGTAGAAATTGAATGAATGTAGTGTGGTAGTAAGTGAGTGTTTACATAATTTAGTGTTTTTCCTACTTCCTTCGATGTGTTGATTTTTGGTATTCGTGGTCTTTGTGTGGGATCTGTGCCTGTATATTTAGTGAGTGTTTCCTGAAATATAAGTGAGAGTGTATTAACTAAATCCATGTCTATGTTATCAGTGATGGATGAGGAAGTGTCTGTAGTATCATTAGTGGTAATTGTTGTATGTGTGTTATTATCAATGCTTGTTGCTGGATTATCCTGACAGGTTACATGATCTTCATTAATGTTAGATGTTTCTGTCTGTTGATGTATTTGATCAGCAACCTGTTGTTTGATAAGTTCAAGTGTTGTTTGTGGAATAAGGTTGTTGTGTATAATTGTTCTTTTTTGATCAACAACCCTTTGTTCGGTGACAGTGAGATAAGGATACTGTTGTGTGAATCTATGGTGTAGTTGTTGTCTGTATGCTGTCATGTTTGTTTCGAGTTTTGTGATGGTGTAATAAGTACGGATGATAAACTCGTTCATTTCTACTGTCCATTTTATCCGTTGGCGTGGTTTTCCAGCCTTTGTGGTCTGTGGATGCATTGCCACAGAAACACCAAGGCTGGGTTGGTTCCTCACATCTGTTGAGGGCATTGCAGTAGCCATGCTTGGGCCGGTGCTGCTTTCGCCACCGGTAACCAAGGGAGACTGTGGCCTATTTTTTGAACGTGAGTCTCTGCCTAACCCACGAACGCGGACCTTGTTAACCCGGGCGACGTCCGAGCCGGTATCACACTCTGATCTAGTTATTACCATGATGAATATCTCCACAGAATGTGGACGTGGTCACTCTTAGCTTCATTTCTCCCCATAGACCTTACTGGCATGGGTGTCCCTACCAGGAGCTTATGCTCCAGCCTGCATTCCCCTATGGATCAGTAAAATTACTGGGCTCTCCCACCACGACCAGGTGGTGACCACGGGAGAGTTATTATTATTATTATTATTATTATATTATTATTATCAACTCGTCTCGATTATATATATAGATAATAATGATAATAATAATAAGCGCAGAGCTCAAACGGTTAGGAGTTGAAAGTTGAAATTTGGTACACGGTACACTAAGAAGAGATTTTTCGAAATTCCCCCGCAGGAGAGAGGGAGAGGATTAAGGCTTTATCCTCTACTGTACTATTTTAAATGCGATTTTTTATTTTTAACTGCGCTTTAGTAGGATACGCTATGAGAATGCATTCTAATAATTTTTGTAAATTTCCCGCGGGGAAGAGGTAGAGGGTTAAGGATTACCTTAAAGAATTCGGTTTCTATTGTACTATTTTAGATGCGATTTTTTCGTTTTTGACTGCGTTTTTAGTAGGGTATGCCATGAGAATGCACATTAAGAAAGGATTTTTGAAAATTCAACTCTCCCAGGAAAAAGGAGGAGAGAGTTAGTTTTAGTCAGTATAAAGTGTAAATAATAAAGAAGAAAAGTAAATAATGGCACATATACATTTTGGAAATTAATAAATATTTTAATGATTTCTACTCTTCGGGTAACCCAAAAACAATAAATCCAAAATAAACGAATTTGAACGAATGTTTGAATTCGTTCCAAGCTCGAAAAATTCGAAATATAATGTTCCAAACAAGTTTTCTTATATTTTAGAATTTAAAATTAATCATTTTATTCAAGTATAATTATCATAGTTCTTGCAGCCGGTGAAAACGGGTAAGACGTGAAATCGGCTATAACCTAATAATCTTAATCTTCGCTACCCGAGCAACGCCAGGTTCATCTCTGCTAGTGTATATATATATACTGTATACAGGCAGAGATAAGCCCGGCGTTGCTCGGTCAGAAAGTAACGGCAGCGAAGATTAAGATTATTAGGTTATAGCCGACCTTACCCGTTTTCATCGGCTGCAAGAACTATGATAATTATACTTGAATAAAATGATTAATTTATATATGTTTCAGTAAAAACCCGTTTTTAGTGAAAACGCGTTTTAACTAGTTGAAACTAGTTTTTACTGGATGTCATTGTTAAAACTAGAATTTACTGCTAGTCAAAAGTGAATCTGAGTTAAAACTAGTTTTAACTAGACAAAACGGGTTTTAACAAAATGGCTTAGTAAGAACTGTTTCGACCAAGGTCTAACACGTTCCTATAGTGTATGATGAATTTCGTATCGCTTTAACCCTTTTCCCCCGACATCTTGTTTACGTTTATTTTGCGATCCCTCCTAAGGCAATATAGGTCAGTCAGGCGATGTTATTTTAAAAATTCACCAAAAATCAAATTATCATTATATCTATATGAAAAAAATCACTTACATTTATTAATATCTTTAGTTTTAAACACGATGTTTTTCAATGCATTTTATTAGAAAAATTTATAAGAAAAAAAAAAAAAAAAAAAATATATATATATATATATATATATCAGAACTGACACATAAACTTAATAATTTGTAACATTTTGTGAAAATTAACATCCTCTAGTTACACAGTTGTTTGCTGGCACTGAGCCAGAAAGACGTAGAATCAGTGGAGTAGCGTAGTGGGGGCGGCAGGGGCGGCCCGCCCCGGGCGGCACTTTTAGGGGGCGGCAGAATTTCACAATAAATACACAATACACAATACACCTGTACAATACACAATAATGACGATTGTTCTTTGCCGAAAAGTTCTTTAGAATTACTGTATATTTTAGTCTTTTGAATTGAGATACCTAAATAAGGGGGCGGCGAAATTTTCCTCCGCCCCGGGCGGCTGACTCCCACGCTACGCCACTGCGTAGAATATTGTTTTGTACAATTCGATATAACACTTATGCATGTATGTTTATTCGTTGTAAAATTATCGCACATTATATCAAACATTTGTTTGAAATCAACATTTTATACCGCTATCAACTAATATAATGAATTATTATACAGTCAAACTTGTTTTTATGCGGGGGATAGGGACCGCATTAAAAAAAACGCATTAAAAAAAATCTCACGAAACTTCACGAATGGCTGTAAATAATAGTTTTCGCAACACAATTAAAAAAATAATTTTTTTATGCGGTCAACAGGGACCGCATAAAAAAAGTCTCACATAGAAAATAACTCAAAACCGTACGAAATAGAATTTATTGACAACAGATGTCAGCACTTGACTGCATCGTCTGGTCTATTGTCTGTTTTACATATTTTTGTCCAGGTGGTGTTTTGTTGACTTAAAAAGTAAATTATTTCATTTTTCGCATATTCATGCAATAATATTACTATAATAAGTGCATTTATGCTATAATAAGTTTATTTAGCTATAATAAGTCAACGTAAGACATGACGAATCGCACGAGACTAGTCGCCAACTATACCGCACAAATTAAAAATTCGCATTAAAAAAATCGCACAAATAAAAATCGCACATAAAAAGAGCGCATAAAAACAGGTTTGACTGTACTTTATTCACTTCATAACCAACGAGATTATATCTGTTGTTAATAAATTTTACAAAAATCGATATTTACCAAAGTAACGATGAATCGGTACCCTCGAAGTTTTGCTTAAAAAGCCAGGGTACCGATCGATCGGCGCCTTCAGGGACAAAGGGTTAAATTAATGTTAATAACACAGATGTGTGACCAATATTTTCAATAAATATCGTATTAAATAATACAAATGTTTTAATCCCAATCATCACTTTATTTATTTTCCCCAAACATATTTATGTAGCTAAAATTAGTTTTAACTAATGTTAAAAGTTAAAAAGTTAATGTTTGATTTTAGTTTTATCTAAAATCAAAACATGTACAGCAGTAAATTCTAGTTTTAACTAGACAAAACGAGTTATAACAATGACATCCAGTAAAAACTAGTTTCAACTAGTTAAAACGCGTTTTCACTAAAAACGGGTTTTTACTGTAACATATACATTGATTAATGATTAATGATATTGAATGATTAATTTGTATGTATAGTAAAATCTTTCTTATATATATATATATATATATATATATATATATATATACATATACATATCTTTAAAAATGTCCACTTTAATACATAAAGTTCTCTTCAACGTATTGACAATATATCATTCACACACTCATCCTCCAGGAATTGTTTTTACATTACATGATTTGCCACACAAAAGTAAATTGACTAATGACATAGTGTTATCTTTGTATGAATTATCAGTGATGTAGACATAATATTTTTATTTTTAAACGTTCCGTTCTTAATATTAAGAATACTTTATTTTCCAGGCCGTAATCACAACTGGCATGACCACAATGGGGCGGCTGGATGGTGAGAAGCTGGCTTTGACGCATCTGGGACAAATCTCCCCTCTCAAAATTTGATATTCCACTACGGATCAAAACTCGGGTCCCTCAAAATGGCAGTAGATGTCATCCGGCCACGGATATAGTCTATAGAGGTCTTCCGTAAATTAACAAGCCACAATTAAGGTTGACGTCATAATACAATAGGTGTATAGGAACTATCATGCGACTTGGTTTTTTATAACAGAAATTAGAAGCGAATAAGGAAAAAAAAATCCATTATTTTTCCTTAAACCAATTAAGATAACAACTTTAAAGACTTCAGATATTGCATAAATATACAATAAAAATGGCAATTTTCTATTGCTTAACCTTCATTGATCAAATGCAGAAGTCTCTGGCAAATATAGTCGTAAAATCTCATGGAAACTTTGTTGCGTCGCTCTCAAAATTTTTGATATATCAAGCTTAAGATCCCAGAAAATTTTCTACTGGGGGAAAAACTTGCAAACAAATAATTACATAAACAAATTTTTATTTAATTATTTAATTTTGATGGGATTTTACACAAGTAGATTATAGCATACAGTATTGCATCAATACAAAAAGACAGTGTCCCATGGTCGAGGGTGTAAGGTACGTATCTCAATCACTTAAGCGTAGTTCACACTGAGCGCGATTCGCTGGCGCAAACGAAAAACAGAGCGAATAACACATCACACATGACGTCTTTCCGGTGAATTTTTCCATTTCGAGAATCGCTTCCAAGTTCGAAACTGTCTGTGAAGTTCCAAAAACGGGTTGGCATTAGACATTTATTATAGTTATTTGGTAAAAGGAAACTGGAAAATCGTCCATTGTTAAAAAAAAAACAAGAACCGATCAAAGATCGGGTTAATCGTGCTAGTCATTTGAATCCGCGACGAAAAAAAAATGAAAGGCAAAAAATGCTTGATGTCAAACAGAACGCGATAATTGTAATGATTAATGGTAGTAGACGAGTGTCCGCCAGTAGAGATGGACCTTTGACAAGTCGCTCGTATACGAAATATTAGATCATTGAAATTTGGAAAAAGGGAAAAGTTAATAATGAAAAGGAATATCGCGTCGAATCATTAAATTTCAAAAATATCTCAGACTAGACAACAATAGGGAAAATATGAGCGGAGGTTTCAAAGTTCCATCAAATTTTTCCATCCAAAGTTAACGGAGAGTGTCAAGTAGATTCTTCGGAGCGGCTCTTTCTCGTGACTCGAACAGGGGTCGATTTTCGCTTAGAGACAGGCGAGGGACCAATCGAGAAGCGGCAAAGAGGGGGACGTGGAGCCAATCAGATAAAACAAAATGAAGAACGGAGATTGATATTATCGCCGAGCTTGAAGGACAGGAGACTTTTTCTCGGGAAAACCGAACAAAAGGGTGCACCTTCATACGGTCGTCAACGCGCAAGGACATTTTTTTCGTTCATCGTGCCCAACAGATAACTTGTGCCACTACGAACAAATCGCCATTGACGATATCCGAATCTCCTCGCCTGCTGCTGCCCCGAGCTTACAGTCGAAGACAACGGAAAAACGCCCTAGAGAAACTGGGACCCTTCGAACCTATAACTGTTTGCAGAATACTGTACTTGGTGTAAGTTGTCTTATGTTAACAAGTATCTCACAATAATCCGTTTATTTTATCTGTCTCCTCAACCACACCCACACGCGAACGACCCTAGACCTTCTGAACACGGGATTAACGATTTCCTCCAGGAAGTCGGCGAACTTACATGTCGAGCTTTTTCGCCTCAGTCTTATTCCCGCTAGTTTTCACGTGGATTTTGTTTTCAAGATGGTTACAGAAAGCATATTACAGAACGTTCAATTGCTAATAATAATAGCACTTCTCTCGGAGGGAGAATGTCAAATTTTAGGCCCCTTTGTGCTTTGTTTATTCATAGTTTCCTTTCTTAATTTTACAATATTTATTTTTATGGAAAAATTCATTTTTAAGCAAGATTTCTATTCATAAATTTAATTTATTTTCACTTTTAACTAATAATTTCGAACTAAGCATTTATAATTTATAACAGAAGTACTTGTACCGTTTAAACTTTGTCTTTGACTATATTTTAACCCTTTTGCGGCTGGGGTACCGATCTATCGTTACCCTAATTGTTAAGCAAAAAGGCCAGGGTACCGATTGATCGTTACCCTGTTAACAATCGATTTTTATAAAATTTATCGACAACAAATGTCAGCACTTGACGGCATCGTCTTGTTTATCGTCTGTTTCACATATTTTGGTGTTTTGTTGACTTAAAAAAATTTTATTATCGGTTTTTTTTCTTAATTTTTTATTTTCTGATAATTTTTTTATTTCATTTATAGCATATTCATGCAATAATATTACTATAATAAGTTCATTCATGCTGTAATAAGTTTATTCAGTTATAATACGTCAACGTGTTATAAATATTTAAGTTGTGACCTTCAGTTTTGATATTTTATATATTTTTTTAATTCTTAATTTATATTTTAATCGAAAATATCAGAAAATGTTACATCTATTGCTACTGGTAATCATATGTTTATTACAAGAGTATATAATCTCGTTCGATATGACGTGAATAAAGTATATTAGTTTATTCTGCTATCAACTAATATAATGAAGTTTTGATTTAAAACAAATGTTTGATATAATGTGCGATAATTTCACAAGTAAATGTACATGCGTAAGTGTTATATCGAATTGTACAAAACAATATTCTACATCGTTCTGGCTCAGTGCCAATAACAATGAAGTAACCGGAGAATGTTGATTTTGACAAAAACAAATTTTCAAGTTTGAATGTCAGTTATGATATATATAATTTTTTTTTATAAATTTTTCTAATAAAATGTATTGAAAAGTATCGTATTTGAAACTAAGGATATTACTAGACGGCCGGATGGCCGAGCGGTAAAGGTGGCAGCCTACCGCTCTGGGGGACCCGGGATCGAATCCGAACGGGTTGAATAATCCCCAGGAATTTTTCGCGGGGTGGTCCGTTCGGATATGTCGGGCCCCGTCCCTCACCACCCGGTCGCCCATTGTGGGCCTGGCCGAACCCATAATGGGCCTACTAAAAGAGGCCCTCTTAGTGCCCACAGGGCGGAAAGAGTTAAAAAAATAAAAAAAGGATATTACTAAATGTACCTGATTTTTTTCATATAAATATAATGATAATTTAATTTTTGGTGAATTTTTAAAGTAATATTGCCTGATTCACCTATTTTGCCCTTGGCCGTTTTACAAAATAAACGTAAACAAGGGGGCGTGGCAAACGGCAGGCTAATACCCTATTCACACTGTACATTTTAAGCGGGATTAAGATTTAAGCAGAATTAAGTTAAGTCGCATTGTCGAAAACAAGATTAACTAATCGTTCACACTAGGTAATTAAAGCGAATTATTCGCTTAGCCCTCAAGTGGGTGTACTCAATATTACATTTTAAATAAAATCAAACTTTTGCTTATTTTTCGTAAATCATCATAAATTAATTTATATTTAGTAATTTAAATTATAAATAACTTATTTAAAGAGCATAAGACGTTAGTTAGGAATTATTAACATTTATTATCAGTGGTGATGTTATCGTTGGCAGCACGATTCTCTCAATGTTTATATCACTTTAGCGATAGAACTGTGTTAAGAATGGATTTTTTCACAGAAATGTGTATATATATATATTTTCGTAAACAAGAAATTTATATTATTATTTAAACTTCTTGTAACGAAGCGGCATATACATGCTAACAGAGAAGAGTATCGTTTGTTCGAACATTTGTACCTGCACATCTGCTTCCGCCATTATTTTTGAACTTGTGGCGGACCTCGTGGAAAGTTGAAGCGACTTAAGCTCCTTTGAGAAAGCGATTTAAGCTGAGCCGGTTGTTGGTAGTTAAACCGGTTTAACGTTAAGTCAGTTCCGTTCATATTTCATACTTAAGCTGGCTTAGTCATTTAAGCTGGCTTAAAATGTACTGTACAGTGTGAATAGGGTATAAGGGTTAACCACACTCGCTAAATTTCATTTTGCTTAACGTATAACGCGCTTGACAACGTTGACAGTACGAAAAACAAATGATAAACGTGCTATTTTACTCTTCGGATCGGGCGAAAAGGCTGATGTTGAGTATGAAAAATTCATTACTTTATAAATAATCTAAAAATTTAACTTATTTTCACTTTTAACAAATAGGAATTACAAATAAAGAATTCGTAGTTTGTAACTTTTGTAACTATAACCCGAATCTGACACAAATGCAGTTCCCGCTGTTGGCGTTGTTAGCCGTAGCGGCATAATTTAGAACTAATGCTCACTCACGGGTAAAGTGGCTAGAAAATAATGAAATTAAATTAAATGAATAATGAAAATATGAAAGGATATTATGTAGCCATAGCAAAAAGTAGCACTATGATTGACGTCAGCGCCACCTTTTCTACGACGTCACTAACCTCGATGTGTGGGCCCAACGGTGAAACTGGAGGGATATAAGCGCTTTCGACACTATATTTTCTAGCCACTTTACTCACGGGCTAGACGCTTGTGGGCATCTAATACTTCAGATTGTTATAATTTTTTTCATTTCTCATTCGCGTAAAGCCGAAACGTAAGTGAAGTATAAATGGTAATATTGGAAGACAATCTCCCTTTATTAAAGGTATAGATGAACATGTGCAATGTACAGTACATTTTGTAACTCTAAATCTTCCGTTTCACATGGTGGTCCATCAGACATAGTAAAACACTTAAACACGAAAAAACATAAAAATGCTATTCAAATTACGGTTTCCAGCAACAATATAAATAATTTCTCAAATGTGAAAACCCGAAGTGAAATGGAAAAACAGTTATCACTGGCAGCCTAGTAGGTAACATTTTCTTACCACACGTGATTCGACAATTGAGAAATATAAATGGTTGAGCTTTGTTTTTAGTTGTTCTTGTAAAGGTATTCTTGTCTTGAACAACTCTGTAAGCCTCTTAGGCTTAGTTATTTCGCCTGATTCTTTTGTTGATACTCCACCCTCCAAACTGTACCTAACAGGTTATATTAGCATAGATGAGCTAAAAAACTTCAGGCAACTAAAGTCCAAGACTCCAGGTCATCCAGAATTTGGCATAACCTTTGGCAGTGAATGACCACAGCTTTAAGTCCATGGACTGCCATCATAAATAATTTTCACCGATAAAATCGGATGTTCTAAAACAAAGTGCAAGGCAATGCTATTGCGTCATTTACGATAAAACAGATCAATGAAGATCGGAAAGAAGCTTGTTTCATGTCAGTATTAATCGATGCATCTAACAAAAAGTTAGCGTCTCTAGTCGTGAGATATTATCGTGCAGAAAAAGGAGTTAAGATGAAGGTATTAAAGTTAGTTAATTTAGGTGATGAAATTTCAGAACTTAGTTTTTGTGTTAGAAGTGTTAAAGAAGTTTGATCTTTTTGAAAAGGTAAGTTATAGCTATATCAGAGGATAATACAAATAAGAACTTCGGTGGAAAGAGGAGAAAAAGAAAGAATAATTTTGTACTTCAAAATGCAAGAAAACATTACCAACAATTTAATTGATATTGGTTATCCTGAGCATGTGATACATAAAGCTGTTTAGACTGCTGCAGATTGTCTACCTGTAGATATTCAGTTAATAGTTAATAAGATTTACCAACATTTCCACATATAGTGTGTAAGAGTTCAGGAACTCCAATTGTTTTGCGAATTCACCAATACAGAGTATAAAACTGTTTTAGGCAAGACAATATGACTCTCTCTCGCCTGCAATTCAGAGAGTTATTGACTATTACCCAGCATTAAAGTCATATCTCCTTTCCATTGACAAATGTCCTGTCAATCTAAAAAATTTCTTCGAAAATCCACTTTCACTTACACTTCTACATTTCCTTGCTAGTCAGTTAAAAACATTTTCTGATACCATCAAATATGTTGAAAAGCAAGAGATAACAGTATTTGAAGTGAAGGATGAAGTAAACAAACTTGTGGAAAAGTTAAACTGTAGGAAGGCAGAAAAATTTCTTATTACTATGAGAAATCAGTTGCAAGAGTTAGAGAAAGAAGGCCACATAACAGTTTAAAGTTATGCACTAGATTTCTATGAAACTTGCATTGAATACATTCAGGCGTGGTGTACACCATTTCTCATGCCTTCCCAGTCTATGGATTGGGTGAATTTGAAGAGAAAGGAGCCTGCAGTGATATCGGACCCACTCGCTTCCTTCCTCCGTGTTATAGGTATATATGTGTGTATGTTGGCATGTTACTCTACGGCATATATTTTGTCGGATTTACATGTTTATTTATTTATTGATCTATTCACACTCAGATTCTTCAATATTATAAAACCAACACACCTTATTACTGAGAAAGTTCATTTATTCTGCTAAACAAACGTTTAGCAGAATAGTGTACAGTTGTGTACAGTTCTTGCTCCAAAACCCATTCTATGGGCCATCATCAGGTTAAAAACGTTCGAATCCACAGCGTTTCGAACAACAAGTTCAAATTTAAATTATATCAGAACTTAAGTAATACAATGAAACTGAATTACGTAAACCAAACATAACGAAAAATAAAGTAGAATAAATAAAAAATAAGCTAAAATAAAATACAAAATACTTTAAATAAACATCCACATAATGTATAAACCAATGTATTCCATAATGTATTCCAAGTTTTTTGTTACGCCTGTTGAATGTACCATCCTACGAGTTCTTTCTGATTACATACTTCCAGGCAGACGGTAAAATGGTTGCATCCTTATAGTTTAAACACTTTTTTGTTAAGCCAGATCTGTATATTTCACATTTCTCAGTTGTTGATGCCAGAGCCGGTGAGTGTACTGGTACAATGATTCTAGCTTCCCCATTTAACCATGGATCCATCTGTCTGCGCTACTTTGATAACGCAGTTGTATACCGACTTTTTGCTACGTCATATTTATGATCTTTAACCCTTTTGTTAAGGTTTCTAGTCGTGACTCCTATATATTTTTGTCTATGCCCAAAAGGTCGTTCTTGTATGGTATTACGTACACACCTGGCTGTTCGCTCTCTTTAACCTTATCCTTGCTATTTCTAAGTAACGTATATAAGGTGGGAGCTCTTTTCTATATAATATTAGTGTTTTTGTAGTTCGCAATTTCATAACAGAGGATAGACGTTTATTATACGTAAACTTCGTGATACTGCTGTTTTCATCATGATTTTTCTTGTTCTTTCTAGGGTCCTTGTATGAGGCAATTAGGCGTTCTACAGTTCTTGCTCCAAATCCCAACCCTTTAGCTACTTCTTTAATTCTATTTAGCTCTTCTATTGTATCTAGTACGTTCGAGCAATACAGAAAAGCTTCTCTAATTAGAGCTCTAAAGGCTGAGAGCTTATGCGTCATAGGATCATTAGATGTCGTTGGTATATATATATATATATCGGGTATATATCTTCGAACTCTGTCATCGATTAGATCATTAAAAAAAACTGTTGGTATACTGACTGGAGTTGTTTAATAAAAGCAGTATTCACATTCCTTAATTGAATCATCTGCAGATGTTATAAAATATTATACAAACTCAATCTAATGTGAGTTTGATAATCTTCATTTTAGAGAAGAAAGAGACAGTATACTCAAGGCTAAATATCACACATGGTACCCGGAAATACTAAATAATTGTCATTGTTTTTATATTTATTATCAGCAACTGCCGTTCATTGTAAAGAGAACGATTGTTCAGATTCGACTAAATAAGTTTCGTTTAGTATGGAAAAATTTGTATATAGATTTAATTTCATCAGTTCTGTATGCGTAATTTTTTTTTAACTCTTTCCGCCCTGTGGGCACTAAGAGGGCCTCTTTTAGTAGGCCCATTATGGGTTCGGCCAGGCCCACAATGGGGCGACCGGGTGGTGAGGGACGGGGCCCGACATATCCGAACGGACCACCCCCCGAAAAATTCCTGGGGATTATTCGACCCATTCGGATTCGATCCCGGGTCCCCCAGAGCGGTAGGCTGCCACCTTTACCGCTCGGCCATCCGGCCGTCTTGTGTGCGTAATTACTGTATGCAGGGAAATGCGACCCTAAATCATTATTTGTTTGATTGTAAGAAATTGGATCATTTTCGTCCATCAACATTATTTAGTAGTGTTATTTGTAAACAACAAGCTGATAAAATTCATGGATTATTTTTTAACAACGATTCAGTTGAGACTGTTTGGTCTAAGTATGTAACGTCTTCTCCTAAAACTTAATTTATATATGTAGAGTAGACCCCTATAACACGGTAGATACATTCCGTGTTATATGAATTCGTGTTGTACGAGTCACTTGAATACATGAGCCAATCACAGCCCGACACGTGTGCAGTTTAGGGACTACGGCTGTTTGAAAAATTTTCTTCCATAAAATTAATTGATTCGAGACTAATTTGACTCAACATTTCCAAATCACGTGTAATTTTTGGGAATAATCCATATAAACTATGCTATAAATAAAAAACTGTAGGATTACTTACCAAGTGTGCACCGTTCGACGACGCCATTGCTTAAGCTCGTTTTCGTCACGGAGCGGCTCATCGAACGGCGGGCGTGTGTTTCTTGATCAGCAAAGTTTTCACAGAAAAATAACTTAACTTTGGAGACATCATTTATAAAAATATAATTTTTATGGCCGTTGAATAATAAATGTTTTTTAGTAGGTTCAGTGCTCGTTTAAACTCAACGGTTTGTACAATATCCGCTATTGGTCCAGATTCGACCAATCCTGTCGTGACACGACTCGGCAATGACGTTTTACCGTGCTATACGATTCTCCTTTAGCGTGTTATACGAACCCGATCGCAATTTTTAGCCGTGTTATACGAATCCGTGTTATATAAACCCGTGTTATAGGGGGGTCTACTGTATTTAAATAAATAAATAAAATATTTTGTTACGGCAACGCTACACGTGGGTGATCTGCCGACGGGGATGTCTGTTGGGAGGACCTTTATGGTAAACTGGCCCATAGTTAGGTATTACAAACGTGAAGAAAACACGGAAAATTCTACGTTGCCAGCCCGTTAGTCAAGCACGAACCCACGACCGACTATTAGTGTTAAGTGGTGTTATTTACTCGGTCACTGGTAGACTTTAAATTATTTTGAATTTTAAAAAATATTAAACGCCAGCGTCATCTTTCCAGGGAATGGATGGGCGTGGTGCTCCATTCCGATTTCAGTCTAGCTTTTTCTTTAACCATCTTTGGTTTTATCTTCACGTACCGTACCTATCACTTCTACACCTCACTTAATTCAGGTACCAATGTACTGTACAGTACATATCCAGTACCGCAATTGTACAACTGGGATCACTAATAGTAATATAAAATAGGCTTTTCTGAGTTACAATTGATACACGTATTGATATGCAATTAGTGATTATGCCCGCGAACAAATATCTACACAAAGTTGGTGAGGGCATTACATATAGCCAGGCGCCAGAGCGAGTTTACCTAGCTGTAGTAGAATCAGTCACAGAGAGCCCCTAATGGGATCACGTACAGTACCTATCATCCTCTAGTATTTCTACATTGTTGTGGTATGGCACCGATGCGTACTTATGACTCGGAGATCCTTGCTGCCTGTAGGATTAGCCTGGCCAGATAGGTTGAAGGTTTAGTGCCAAACAGAAACACCGCGATTCTTCGGGTTGGAGGTTTGGGAAGAGTTCGTAACGGATCAATATTCATAATATAACAGGATACTATAAATCAGTATCACACGAGGCAAAATCAGAAGGCCTTAAGACAGTATCTCCACTGTCTAACAAGAATTGTGGATGGCTGTTGAGTGAACCGGCTCGCGTACTCGCTCGCTCAGAATTCACGGAACAGAACGACACTTTAAACATAAATTTTGAAAACTAAATCATTTATTAACGAAGTATAAAATACGATATGCAAATTACAAGAGGTTGGCATTTAACGCGTTACAAAATTTGCATACTCGTATCAATGAAACAGTACAATTTTATCGGATAAGATACCTTTGTTAGATACATATTCTACAAAATTATCTGAATTGTGGATTATTGCACAACACGAAAGACTTTTCGTCTTTTCCAAATTTAATGTCTTAAATATAAATATAGGTACTTTTAAAAAGATTATCTTCTATTCTCGAATTAACTCGTAAATAGTCGAACTATATTTAATTGATCTTTAGAAACAAAGCACACATCTTACAAGTTTGAGCTTTGGATACCGCTTTCGAAACTTCATTCAGATAGCACGCGTACTACAGTTTAGAAAATGTGACTAAATCTAATTTACATTGTAAATGTCGCATGCTTAGGTGTCCCAAAAGTTAATCGAATCTAAATTACTGTATTAACTTGAAGCAAATGCACTAATTTCGGTACAATAGTCTACTAATTTCTAAAAGAAATGCATCTTCTAAATTCGGTATTTGTATCTGCAACACAAACAGTGAACTGCCTTTTGGATCACCCCGTATAGGTTATGTATTTTTGGCTTCAGACGATGAACATTATTAAAAATGATGGTGGAAATAATAATAAAAAATTGCGCATCGTATTTAATTTACTTTATAATTTTTAAAATCAAAATGTGCATTGTCCTCTGTACAGTACGTAGCACAGATACGACCGAATACTGTTCACAATTTCTAACAATGACGTTATAAACGCAATTTTTATTCAATAAATACGTGTATTTTTCTGTTGGACAGAATTTAAATAATTAAGAAGAAACTAACAACTCTCTTTTAAATTAAATTCAAAGAATTGAAAACGAGAATTAAATTGATCTCAAGGATCAGTTTCAACTTGATAAATGGTCGGCAATGAGGTATACTTTAAAGAACTTCATCGTTCGATGTCAAACCTCACGCCGAAAACCGAATTACGCTTGAGCATTAATAAAATCAATAATAATACTAATAATAATAAACAAAGATAACAATGAAATTTTCGAGTAAATTCGAAGAATAAGTTATATTTTAGAGACGGTTTCAAATAGAAATTTCGTGCGCTTCGACCGTCTTTTGTTCCTCTTTTAACTTTTCGCTGGATATTTTGTTAAATTCCAGCCAACACCGAAGATCTTTATGCGGTTCCGGTGGTTCCATGTTGCAAGACTTCACCGGAAGTCTCTTAAGAACATCCTCGAACGTCACTCCGTTGGTCAGAGTCATTTTGATGATGCAGAAGGTCCTGACGAAATTGTCTCTGCGTGTGGTCAGTCGATGCTCTATATAAAAGTCTCTTCCGCTCCAATAGATCAGCTGCGAATCAAAACACTTTATCTAGTTTACTGATCAAAATTTAAAGTTTAGTGTGAGAGTCACTCACGCCTTACCTTGTTGGAGATTTTGTAAATGTCGAAGACCTGTATACTGCGCCTGTACCTGATGGTGATGCCTGTTATGACTATGTCGGCGTTCAGAGAATTTGCCGTGGCAACTAGACCCGTGGCCAATAAATATTTCAAGCGACTGAACTCGAATTCGCGTAAGTATCTGGCGTGATTCATGTGAAACAAGAAGTCCATGTCCGTCAGCAAACACATTCCTGAAATTAAAAGAACATGAGTCTAGAAATTAGCTATTTGTATTTAAAATCTACTAGAAATTAGCCATGGTAGCAAAAAATAAATAAATAAAATAAAATAAAATAAATTCGTAATTTTGAAGATTAAATAAGTAACAGCTACATTAGTATATCGGACTGTTCGAAGATACGAGTCGGAGCGATGGTTACGACGAGGATTTCTCATTTCATTTTCCCAGAACTGACTTCAAATTTTCTGGGTTTGGCACAAAATATAAAAGCGGGGTCTTTAAAGAAGCCGAGAACAGAGCATTTGTCGAGCGGCGCCCCCTGTAAACCCTTTTAAGCTTGGACCCTACGCGAACGTACTGAACTAGTTGTACACCCGCGAATCCTTTTGCACCTACACTCGGGCGAATTCTCAGGGCTTGCTTAGCATGCGCCGCATGCTCAAGACTGTCAATATATTTTTATATGAGAACAAATACGCCAATAATAATACAGTCAAACCTGTTTTTATGCGGGGGGATAGGGACCGCATTAAAAAAAAACGCATAAAAAAAATCTCACGAAACTTCACGAATGGCTGTAAATAATAGTTTTCGCGACACAATTAAAAAATATTTTTTTTATGCGGTCAACAGGGACCGCATAAAAAAAAGTCTCACATAGAAAATAACTCAAAACCGTACGAAATAGAATTTATTGACAACAGATGTCAGCACTTGACTGCATCGTCTGGTCTATCGTCTGTTTTACATATTTTTGTCCAGGTGGTGTTTTGTTGACTTAAAAAGTAAATTATTTCATTTTTCGCATATTCATGCAATAATATTACTATAATAAGTGCATTTATGCTATAATAAGTTTATTTAGCTATAATAAGTCAACGTAAGACATGACGAATTGCACGAGACTAGTCGCCAACTATACCGCACAAATTAAAAATTCGCATTAAAAAAATCGCACATAAAAAGAGCGCATAAAAACAGGTTTGACTGTATATTCTAACGTGTAAAACTCTTTTATCGTTTGTGTTTCCTTTAACATTGGCAGTTAGTGGCTAGCCGTTTTAAGTCAGTGCGATGCTTGCGGGAACACGATGGCTTGCTCGTATGAAGATTTTCCGCAGCAAATAAATGCGCGCGCATGACGTCATTCGAAGCTTGTATCGAATATCGAAGACCAGATTGTATCGAAAGCTTGCGGTACCCAGTCAGCATACATGTATTGTGTACAAGGCGGATCTACAGAGATTAATATGGCTTAAGCCCTGGACCCCCAGTGTCAAGGGCCCACAAAAATTAAATTATCATAAATTTTTAATACTTTATTCACTTACTTTAGCCCTTGTACTGTAGCCCTTGTATTGTATCACTTACAATACTTACTTTTTTTAATATTTAATTCATTATAATATATTTCATATATTTCATGTGTAGATATAATGGACTTTATAATAGTCCATACTTTTCTATTCACACGAAATAACATTTTTGCCTATTGTTTAATGCTAGATACGGTTTCTTATTTCCCGGTCTATTCCTTGTCCCGGAAAAAAGTGACTTGTTTCCTGGGATCCCGGGAAATCTCGGAATATAATTAATTATTTTTAAAATATAAAAAATATCTTGAAATCGAATGATATAATTATTTTTCATTTTTAAAAGAAATTTAATACGTTCTGCAACCTCCAGAATCATTAATAATGCTGTGTAAAATATACAGGGTGGGCCAGCGAAAACGAAACGGCAGAGTGTTCGTGTTCGTCCAAGCAAAGCGCTCGGACAGGTCGATTTTACTCTCGAGGGGACATCTTTTGCAATAAAGTTTTTGCGATTCTGAATACAACAGACAACAAAAAATTTTAAAAACTCATTTATTTTGTATTAAGTAAACAAGCATTTATTTCGAAAAAAAATGTTTGTTTAGTTAATATTCAGAATCGCAAAAACTTTATTGCAAAAGATGTCCCCTCGAGAGTAAAATCGACCTGTCCGAGCGCTTTGCTTGGACGAACACGAACACTCTGCCGTTTCGTTTTCGCTGGCCCACCTTGTATATTAAAATTACCTTTGAATTACGTAGAAATTTTCACAAATAAAAAAAATTTATTAAACTTTGTTTGAAACTGCTTACAAAAAAAAATGCCTTTGAATCGAGTTGAAAATTTAAAGAAAAAATGAACTTAGATCAAACTTCTAACTTAGCAGGTAATTTTCGTTTCTTAAATAAAACATAATACGAATTATTATTGATTTGTTGTGAAACCGTGTTGTATTGTCTTAGAAGTGTTGAACACAAGATCGTGTTAACAACAATCACATGGCTTTTTCCACCTTTATTTAGTTGATACGGTACACGTTTCGGGCCTTGTGTCCCTCATCAGTCAACTAAAATAATATAAGAAATAGTGTATACAGAGTTTTAACATTATTTACAGGCAAATTGTATAAACATTTTAAAACGTATGTAACGTACCAGTCTTCCCCCAGTATGGCACTTGCACACGGTAAGTTTGCACATTACAAACCCGAGAATTAGAAGGTTATAAAACCATAAAATTCTTGTACATCTATTTAAATTAAAAAGGTACATCTATTTAATATAATAAAGTAATAAAATTACATCAACTATTGGGTAACAGTGGAACAGGTTCTTACTATTAGTTATCTTCTTTCTCCTATTAGAGACGATTAATGTACTGTACGTTTTCCAAGTTCGTTTGAGCACTTCCTTTGGTACGTTTATGTTGAGACGAATTTCAGAATTTTTCTTATAGACAAATTTCTAGACAAGTCCTTCAAGTGTAAGCTTTAGTTTAAACTTTATTCTATTGAGCAGTATTTGGATCAAGGTCCTAGAATATTCTAGGACCTTGTATTTGGATTGTACTATAGTTGAAATTTACATAATAACGTGGTAGGAATTGAAACGAATCCAAGCCCTCTGGTGGTGTTTTTTGGACGAAAGTATTAAGATTTATAGTACATGTATATTTAGCCAGTTTTTATTTATATTTATACTTATGTTTTTATTTATACAAT
The DNA here is from genome assembly GCF_030686945.1 of Centruroides vittatus. Lineage (NCBI taxonomy): Eukaryota > Metazoa > Arthropoda > Arachnida > Scorpiones > Buthidae > Centruroides > Centruroides vittatus. The sequence goes on along the minus strand of NW_027122621.1, from coordinate 568,367 downwards.
TTTTTGAGTTAAGTATAGCTAGACTTTCTTTGAACTTTCTATTATATGTGTCTTTTTCTTTGTACAGAATTTTGGTGTTGTCCTTATCAATATTGCAGTTATTTATTAGGCAGTGATCATGGAAGACAGATTGCATTCTTTGCCCACAGGGTGGAGAGTTAAAGAAAAATATTTGTAATCGGATTGGACGTTTTTAGATTTTTAAATAAATTTTTCCTAGAGTAAAATGAAGGTCAGTATTTTAATCGTTCTCTCTTATTGCAAACAGAAATAAGATCACGGGCGCCTCGAGATCCGAGAAGAATGGATTCTTTAGATTTTAAGATAAACATTAAATATAAATATCGGAACAGTTGTCATCAAGGCATCTCAAACAATCGACTTGAGAAGGTTGCTTAACACAAGGAAACACCTGGAATTTATTTTGTTTAAAACCGCTTATTTTTTAAGAAAACAAGTTTAGTTAGATGTTGGGCACGTACTGTATTTAATTTACCTTGAAAGAAAGCATCGCTATGGAAGCTTAGAGGAAATTATTTTACTAAAATTAAAAACACCAGAGGCGAAGAGATAAGTATCTAAAAGACAGAATAAGACGCGAAATAACATGTTATTTATCGTCATCACGTGGGCATAATTAATTAATGTACTTTATTTCCTTATACCGCCCAGTGGCATAGCGTAGTGGGGGCGGCAGGGGCGGCCCGCTCCGGGCGGCACTTTTAGGGGGCGGCATTTTGTCACAATAAATAATAATAATATCTTGTAAAAATTTGAACCATTTCATTTCATATTTTTGTCGCACCTACGATTCGGACCGATTAAATGAGCACGGAATTTTTCATTACTTATTCTGTGACGAAACTGGTGAATCTCCTTTCTTTAAATGAATGTATAATAATGACATCTTGCTCATTGTAGCGACTGACAACACTGTCTGTACTGACTTGTAGGAATTCTCCGTATTTTATTTAAGGGGCGAAATATTCATATGCCCCGGGCGGCTGACATCCACGCCACGCCATGATACCGCCAAAAGCTTTCGTTCTCAACATAGAAGTTTCATGCGATTGCCAATTAAAAATGGGAAACGACGGTGTCGAGGACTATACTTAACGACAGGGCCGGATTTACATAGGGACATTTAGGGCCGTTGCCCAGGGCCCCCACAAAACTATGTTTAAACATAATTTTTTTTTCCTATTACTGCGACAGCCTAGTGTGGTCTAATCATGAGGGCCACAGGCAAAGAAAACCAAACCCGGGAAAAAACCTATCAAACATCGGAAAATTTCGGGAAAAAGTTTTACATAGGGGACCGTCCATAAATTACGTAAGGCCGATTTTGGCAATTCTAGGGGGGGGGGCGGGGCCCGGGGGTGAGAGAACCGTAATATTTTCGTGTTGATCCCCCTCCCCTTCCCTATCTTACGTAATATTTAAGCAAAATTTTATAGAAAGATTTTAACGAAAATAAATTTGTTTAATGAAACCCTAAAAACTTTAGGTCCAAAATATATAATTATTAATTAGTTAATTAATATGTACTATTATTTATAAAAGACTATGTTAACAAATTTAAAAATATAAAAATTTAATGAATTCGAATGAACAATTCATTTTAAGAACTTTATTTTTTTAATTATTAACAATCTTTTTATTATTATCATTAGTCAACATCATAATATTCATTTTTATATTAATTTTAATTTTCACAAAAGGACGCAAAAAACTTCGACAGATCGACCAGATAGTGCACGTGTAAACAGAAACTTCATACAAAATAAAACATGAGAAAATAGAAACCACATTTTTTTGCCATAATGGTTACATCTTGGCTAAGGCCAAGAAAATAAACTACATGCTGTAAAATGTGCTAGGTGCACCGGGGAACTAAATTATAAAGCTTATAAAACTGTATATAATGGGGCAATACAACTAATGTTACTTTACGCGGCCTCTAGCTGGGATCATGTAACTAGTAAAAATTCAGTAGCAAGTAAATCACTCTCTCTTCAAAGACAGTTTGCCATCAGAATTTCAAAGTGCTGCAGAACTGTTTCTACTAATCCCGCTCTGATTCTAGCATTGCTCCTTCCTTTGCCACTATGTATTGTAGAAAAGGTTCTGAGCTACTACATGGACGCGTTTTTTTTATGCAGCGCTCGAGAAGCGCTTTACAGCTAATCCTCTGAAACCCGTTTCTAAATGGCCAACGCTGCTCGTGACGTCATTTCGCTACATTTTCGCTGCATAAAAAACGCGCCCCATCAGAACTACAAACATTAAGGCTCAACAATGGTCTCTACTCCTATTTACGGCTGTTCAAATGCTACCATATGGCAATTATCCTATCTCTGATCATCACCCTGTAAACAAGGTTATCCCCAAGGTACATTCCTCCATGGATAACCATGCAGACATTAATATCTACACAGATGGGTCCAAAAGCCCCTTCATGTCCGCTCAAGTATCTGTATCTTCCTCCAAACTGACATATTTTGCCCAAAATATGTTAGAAGGTACAGATACCCCACATATCAAGCTGAAGAAGATGCTGTCTACCAAGCTGTTCAGTGGGCCACTTCACTACCAAACAAAACTCTGTCTATCAACATTTACAGTGATTCTTAGTCCGTCCTAAAATTTCTAATAAATACCAATTTCAATACCAATAAAATCACATATATCCAGCAACATATTAAAAATCTTGTAAATCTTGTAACTTTTATGTTTGTTCGTGGCCATACTGGCATCCTAGGAAATGAAAAAGCCGACTTTGAGGCTAAGTCAGCTGCAAAGGACACTGACTTGGACAGGAACTTGGACTACACTCACATTCCTCTCTCACGCAGCAGCCTTAAAAATTATATTTATGAGAACGCTATGCAAAAGTGGAATCAACAATAGTTGAGCAGTAAAACTGCTAGAATAAGAAGATTATTATCCTAGTGTTGAATGCAGGTTCTCATCACCACTTAGAGATTTGACGTTTGCTACTGCTCAACTACTTACTGGGCATGTATAACCGGAAAGAAACTGCCTCTTGCCTTTGCTCTACAGAAAACCTAGACACCATCGACCAATGATCCACCATTGTCCAATTTACGATCAAAATAGACTTATTCTGAAATTAAAAATCTTTACCCTTGGTTTCAGGTGGCCATATCCACTCGATAAGCTTGTTCAGAAGCCACTGTTTGATATTTTTTACAATTATGTCAAAAAAAAAAAAAAAAATATGGAAGATAAGATTATTTATAATTTCTAATTTCTAGTTTTACATTTTAGTTTTCACTAAAAATCGAATACTAATTTTATATTTACTTTGTATCATGTATTTTGATTTATGTATTCTTAGTGTTATACACCCATAGGAGTGGTGCACTTATTCAAATAAAAAAAACAATGAGAAACCCCTACACGGCCTTTCTCCCACGAGAAAAAATGTGTAGAGAGTGAGTCTGCTAGCGTTATTATTCTATCACGTCACATCTGACGGCGTCAGTATAACGAGCGTTCTTCATAGAAACCGCCAAATTAAAGCCAAATTCAAAACTCCACCACTCAACGAGATCAAAAAATAAAAACAATATATTACATAATATGAGATCTATTACCCCCCCCTACCCCTGAGTAAGAAATCATAAGAATCCTTGATCCCCCCACCCCAAAATACCTTACGTAATTTATGGACGGCCCCTAGGTATTTTTCAATTAAATTAAAATAATTAGTTTTACACAATAAAATATATGTATGTTTACAATGACCTTATTTTTAAATGAAATTTACAACTTCCTAGTTGAAATCTAGTTGAAAGTACAGTATTTTGTGTAAATTTTCTAAATCATCAAATTTGCCTACTCTCAAAGGGGGGCCTCACCGAATTTGTGCCCTGGGCCCCTGGATTGGTAAATCCTGCCCTGCTTAACGACAAATTCATTATTGTTGTTACACACATTTTTTTGAACTGTTGTCGTCATTTCCTAAGAAATTAATTCCCAACCTTCTTTTCTAATTTCTTTAGTGTTGTTACGTATTATCCTGTCCTAAACCTGTTGACATTTTAGATTTTTATTAATGTTTTATTTCAAATAAGACCGTAGAAACTAAACGTTTCCAAGTTATCATTCGAGGTATCGACGCGTAGCGCGCTAACAATAGCGTAACATGTAAACTAACGCAATAACGAATGACGTATGGCTATGATGATATAAAATGGTTCGAGTTTAGTCGAGATTCGAGAGAAGCAATTGTTATAATTACTCAAAAACCCTTTGTGACGACAAATGACGTAAACACGAACATATCCAAATCGAGAGAATGTATAAAATTTAGAATGGAAATGTGTTGCTGCTCAACAAAATAAGTTTGTAGATAAATTTACGAGGCATCTCTGCATTATTTTGTCAATGAAGTAGGCCTAGGAGAGACAACTGTCGATACGTGTTCCAAGGGTGCGATGACCACACGAAAGACGACCTTCGACTGGCAAAAAATTTCAATTTCGTAATAACCTGACCTAATTACGAGACCTAAAGTGTTGTCGTCTACTTTCGACTTTCAAGAACATCGTCTTCGTTCCCAGTTTTCTTTGTTATTTATTAACCTACGGCACATTCGTTACTCCTTTAAGCCAGTTTGACTACATTCCTAGTTTTGGTGACTAGAAAACGTCAATGTAACGTCAGATCTACAGGAAAGTGACGAAACAGATGCATGCACCTTTCGTTTTCGATTCGAGTAAGAAGAACCGAAGTGAATCACAAAATTGGATTAAAAAAATAAAGAAAATACACAAAAAATTGATTTTTTGTGTATTTTTTTCCTCGGAAAAGCAATAATTAGAATATAAATAATTCCAGAGTTATTGATACGTTTACGTAGCTAAAAAATTATTTGTTAAGCATCCGGACCAAGAATTTAAGTAATTTAAAGCATTTGACGCTTTCAATTTAGAATAAAAGTAGAAAATTATAATTAAATATAAAAATAAATTCATTAAAACTTTTTGTAATTATTATTACAGAAAAATAAATAAACAAAAGGAAGTTTTAAATTCGTCTTCCAAGTAGAAATTTATTATCATTTTTATAAAAGCTATCAAAAGAAGAATCATTTTATATTGTTCTTTAATTAATACTATAGAAGGTATGACTATTGTTCTTAACAATGATTCATGTATAAAAATTTATAAATTTAAAAACAATTCTCTCTTAATGCTAGAAGTATGCACTTTTTAAAGGACTTTTCTTAAACTCTTCCACGTTTACTACAATACAAATTAGAGACGAGACGGACACACAGGGGGCCCAAAAGTCAGTTAACTGTTGCAAAGATTAAATTACGATTTCATTTTGTAACTACAGTAATTGTATTTCCTCACTCTGTTTCTTAGGCCTAGACCCTTCAGTGCGGTCTATCCCCTAATAGTAATAGTTATAGTAATCGTCATTTATAAAATTAATTTGATAAATGAACACCGTACTCGTGAATACGATTAACGATTTCTTTGTAAAATAGGGCTGGCGGAAATACAGTATTAACACGTAAAAATACGTAAACAGATAATGAAAATCTTCTTTACTTGCCATGTCCAATCACCAGGAACAAACTATTCTCTACAGCAGACACGACCTTTCTTTAGAGGCTACGCCTCTGCCAAATTATGTTCTTGGTGATTGGACATGGCGAGTAAAGAAGATTTTCATTATCTGTTTACGTGCTTTTACGTGTTAATACGATTAACGATGTTAGTGGTATTCCGGAGTATAACCGAAACACGAAATAGAAGACAGTTAACTCTGCTTTGGGCCATCCCGTGCTTAGAAATAGCTTAACAAATTGCTTCAATGTGAAGTTCGATAACTGCTCTATTGTGACGTCTTTAAATTTTCGAGTTGGATAATGTCGAATTTAAAAGAGCAGAGATTGTTTCCAGATTTGCTATTTAATAAAATAAGGAAAATTCTTGAGTATGCTTTCTATCTACGACGACAATAATGTAAAATTTTCCTCCTAACTGTCGCCGGTGTAATATAACAATGTCCCCATGCTAAGTAATTGTTTCCTTCTAACAAAACAGCAATTTATAGATCAATAAATCAAATAATAAAATTAAATCGTTAAATATTAATAATTTAATTTTTAATAATTTCTTTTCATAAAATACTTTAAAATTTGAAGAATCGATTTGAAATCTTCAGAAAAAAAAGACCGTGAAACGTTTTTAAGAGAATGTTTTTTCTTAATATACAATCGAACCTCGATATAACGCCAGACTAAATAACAACACCTCCTAAAACACCACACGAATGGATCGCCTCACAACCATTAAAGTATATGAATTATAAAGGCGTTATCACAACCAAATTGTGCAACCTTCAAACTGAAAATTATAAAGTGCAGACCTATTTTATATGTATATATAACCCTTATATATAAAGTACTGAGGTCTGCGTGCGATGAGCGCGTAATTTTTACAGTTTGAAATACTTCGGTTTAGCGCTAACTTCAGAGACCAATAAAGTGTACGCTAAATTGAAGTTTGACTGTATATCTGGAGAAATCAAAGGCGAAGTTATTAATAATTCGCGTTTTTTTTTTCTAATGACCACATAGTTAGAAACAAGCGTCTGAAATTTTCCCCTCGTCCCATTTTTTTTCTAAATTTTTCCGCTTAATTGACGCAATTTTCGTAAAAGCGAGGTAAACCGATCTTACAGGAATTCCTTACTCTATCGTATAAAAAAATTTTATTTTTTTCGATATAAGATTTTATCATCGAATTCTAGATAAAAGTGGTGTTTTTCTGTCCTTCAGAAAAACCGGAAACCGATTATGTATAAATTCGTATTCTAGATAACATTTCTAGCTTATCGTATTTATTTATTTAAATACACTTTGGCCTGTCGGCCTTTTTCAAAGTCTATTTTTCAAAAAACAGTACAAAGAACACAAACAAAAGAAAGGCCCACCAGTGGCCAAACACTGGTTCCGTTCCCCGAACACTGGGAGTTCGGTTGTGGGTTCGCGCCCTGCTCGAACGGGCTGGCTACGTGGAGTTTCCCGGGTTTTCTCCACATCCATAACGCCTGAATAGGGACCAATTACCCTTAAAAAGACCTCCCGGAAGGCATCTCTCCTAGGCAGATCGCCCAAGTGTTGCGTTGCCGTAACTTAAGAAACAAAAGGAAAAAAACCAATTTGTAAAAGCTTTTCTAAGCTTTTTTTAAGAAGTTTACAATTGCTTACCTCTTTCCCTTCGTTGCATAAACTATTCCAAAGCTTTATCAACTGGAGCTGTTTCGTCCACTGTTACTATGATCTCTGATAATAAATGATTATTTTTCATTTCAGAACTGTAGTTTGCCGGTCTGCGATGTTTATTGATTAAATCGAAAAGAAAGCGGTCAATTTTTGTTGCTTTAGTAACTTAAAGCCGTCCAAGAGTAGTTTATTTTCTATATAAAGTCGATATTTTATCTATTTTATCTCGAATAGACACAATCATTATAGTACAAATTATGAATTGACCTGGTAAAACGGTTTTCTTCTATTTGCAATTTATTTAAATTATAATATGAACGGGAACCCCAGATTGATATTCCGTATTTTGCTCATTACAAGTAGGGTAAAAATGTTTAATTAAATTAAAATTTTAAATTGGCCGTTATTCCTGTAAATTTGGCCAACGCTGAAGACTGTTTATATATAGATTCCATCGAAATTTATCGTGCATATTGATGCCTAGGTAGCGTAAATTGTCAACTCTACCGATTTTATTATTATTTATTTTAATTTGCAACTGATCATCATATATATTAACATATATAACATATATATATATATATGTAGCGTGCCGTGACATTTGATGATAGGGAAGCTGTGTTTCTGTAAGAAGCCGACTTACAGGGTCAATCAATTAATTGCGCTTCAGGGCCCGTTCGCATTCGTTTGTTCTATAAGCCAGTAAAAACCGTACACTTCTTTAAATGTACTTTTAATAGATTATCTGACATAATTAATAAATAAAAAAATTCAATATAATTACCTCCGTTATTAGATTCAATAAATTCCCTATGCCCTCTAAATGCCAATTCTTGCTTTGAGAAAAAACATATAACATCTATTAATTTAGATATATCTATTAATCGTAATTATCTTGTTATAATTTTCAATATTTAATTTATATTGTCTGCCAATGTTAAATTCTATTCCGCTTTAATTTCCAAATTGCTTCAATTTTACGAAAGAATCGTCATTCGTCATAAATTTTATCGTCAAAATGTCGAAATTTTTTTGTTGACGTATTTATATTTAATTTAGGCATCGGTCTTTCTCTTTTAATAATGTTTTCTTTTTCATTATACGGTCTTGAGCCTAAACTTTTTTAAAATAAATTTTTGAATCACTAGCCACGATATAAGGGCTAAAATTAAAATTATCAGAAAAACTTACTTGGTAAAACAAAATGTGTGATGAATATACATGCCTAGTACAAAAAATTCTTCAATTGTATTAATATACTTTTAAAGAAACTTATAATTAAATGTCTTTGTGAAGAAACGTACATAAAAATAACAAAATATTTACTTTTTAAATCTTAAAACAATCCACTTAGTGAAATAGCTCCCTACGAGTGGCTAATGAATGGAATCGGAGACGGTCCACGTAGGTGTGTGCGTGCCAAATCCCGAGGGTGCCGATACCGATCAATGTAAAATGCCTCTTTTGTCGCATCACTAGTATATATCAAAGGACGCGACAGGGTTGTTGTAGATTTTAAACGTTTCTCACCATAGCTGTAAAAATCTAAATATGTTAAACTTAACAGATTGTCTGTCGTTCGTTTTCTAACTAATTCGTTTTAGGACCAAGTGTCCACGGAAATGTCCAAAATTTACAACTTTTCGGTCACTCTCGTTGAACTGGAAAAATGCTGTCTTTATTACATTTAATATTATGAAGAGATCAGTCCCCACTGTACTCGGCAAGAGATTGATTCAGTTAAGTAAAATTTCGGCTCTTTCATCAGAGTTTTATTTATATCCCTAATTCCCTAATCACTTAATTATTTAACTACTTCTTAAGTAGAAATAAGTTGAAACCGGTTACTTTGTACTTGAATATCTGTATTCTTGGGAAAAAAGTGGAAAGACAAATTTTTAGGACAACAGATACATAAATCGTAAATTTAAGGAAAATAAATTCTAGAGCTTTTTTTGTACCTCGTGCATCTCATTCATTAAATTTAGTTGTAAATGATGCTGCAAAAGTAACAGTTAATTTTTTTTAACATTATACAAGAATTGTACACGTTTTTCTGCATCCCCTTACAGATGGGACATACTAAATTGTAATATCAATGGTTTAACATTGAAATCCGTAAGTAATATAAGATGGGAGAGCAGAATAAACGCAGGCTAAATATATTAAATATTTTAATGGATTTTTTAAAACTCTTGTCAACTATACAGAACTATCATAAAAACATGCCAGTAAACTCCTACCGATTGGGTTAAGTTATAAATCTAGTCTACTCATGATTCACATAATGGGACGAGGGCGGCCGAATATCTAGCAGGCAGGCAGCTAAAGCCCAGAACCGGTCCTGGATAGAAACATTGGAAACGTTATGCGTGTGTAGCATCCAGTGACATCGTGTGAGGTTGGTACTCTGTAAAGCGCATGAGCCAATGCCTATAATCTGGCTGCTTGGAAGCTGACCCGGTTTTGATATTCGAATATACAAAAGCAATCTTATCGTTTTTTTCACATGTAGTATAGAAATTTCTAATAAGATATATAATGCAGTTATAACAAAAAAATTATTTTAATTAATTCAAAGTATGTTTAAATATGAGAATTTATATTTTAGAAAATACAAGGGAAGGTCATTGGAAGGTGGAAGCGCCGCTTCCACCGCTTCCAATGACGGCACGCCACTGATATATATTATATACATAGTTTTGCTTGTAAAACACAGAAATTTAGTTTTATCAGTATTGATACACAGATTATTAATTTTCGGACATTCAGTTAATTGTTTTAATATATTATTTCAGTTATCTGGAATAACCCTTGTATTCCAGTCCGAGTATGATATTACAATATCATCTGTATACATTATAAAATTGGTTCCTGGTAGAAATCAAAAAGATCGTTAACATAAATATTAAATTAAACAATAAGGGACCTAAAATAGACCCTTGAAGGACTTCTTTGTTAGATATAAATGAATTTGAAATAGAGTTGTTCACTTTCAGATAATAATTACGATTTAACAAGTAAGATGATTAGCGGCACAATGGTGTACCTCTCAATCCTATATTTTTCAATTTTTTCCGAGAACTGCTAAATCGACACTGTCAAAAGCTTTAGAGAGATCGACAAATACCGATACAACTGAATGGGATTTGTTTGAAATGTATCAAAGCGTAGGTAGTGGAAAAATTCCTTTTATAACTTTATTAAATATTATGAATTACTTTATTTTTACTAACGTAATTGCTGAATCTTGTATACATTCTTTTTCAATAATTTTAGCCAAAACTGGAATTATAATAATCGGTCTATAATTTTCGATACCCGATCTGGTTTCTTTTTTCTCATAAATTGGTAAAACAAAATTATGCTTTAATTCTGGAAAAATATCTGTATTAAAAGATAAATTTATTAAATATGAAAAAAGGCATGGCAACTGTATCAACTGTTACTTTTAATACTGTATTTCAATATCCGTGTTGTCTATATTCAGAATACTGCTTTTTAGATTTATAATTGTGTCATATATTTCTTGTGGAGTACAATCGGCAAGAACGAAAGAATTAGGCAAACTTCCCTTTGATGTTGTTTGAAAACGATGTCAAAGTTTGTTGATTTGTAAACCCTCCCACTTTGTGGTAATGATTTGCAATGATATTGCTGATATTATATCAGCAACGTCATTGCAAATCATTGCCACAAAATGGGAGCTTCGTCGTTATAGATTTCTCCATTATATATTAATCGTTTCATTGTTCCATAGACATATCATTTATTTTACATTTATGGGTAGTTTTTTAATGCCTTTCCAAAACTGAGATGAAGAATTTATATCAGAAAAAAGATTCGTATAATACTTTCTTTCTTAATTCGAAAATTACTTCTAATCTGTCAAATATGTGCTCTTATTTTCTTCTGTATTGTTTCATATTGTTGTCTTGACGATTTAATCTGTTTAAATTTCACATACTTGTGAGCACTATGTTGGCCTCTTTATTCCTAAACCTATTACACTGTATGTGGACACAAGATCAGCCTTAGAAAATCTGTTTATGAAATTGACACATCCACTTCTCAATATTTGTAAAAAAAAAAATAAAATAAAATAAAAGCTGAAAAAAGGGGTGTAAGGTCCGAAATGCATACTTTTTTGGGAAAATAAACTGATTTTCTAAGGCTGATCTTGCGTTCAGTTACGGTGTAATAAGTCTAGGAATAAAGGGGCCAACATAGTGCTCACAAGTATATATACCAAGGCTAGACAAGAAACGTATTATACTGTTTAAACTTCCTCAATTAAGTCTTCTTCTCTCGTATCAATTGCAAAGTATTTTCGTCTAGTATTTTTGAGAAAAAGATTTTTCGACTAAATACACGATTATTTTTGTTTTCAAGAATCGGAAGATACTTATTTACAAATATTAATAACATTTCTCGAAAAAAATTGGTCAGTTGATGAATCGAAAGATCACGAGTATAAAAATAATTCCATCAGAAACAGGAGTATAACGCTTTACGTAGAAAGTAAATACAGCGATTATTAATTTTTCGACGTCTAGGAGACTCATTCCGTCCTAAACAGCAGTCTTTCTTAGAACTATATGTAAGTAATCGGATAATAAATAAGTCCCGATGATTTAAAAATTCAGTCTTACTAATATTGGTTAAGCCAAAGTCAATCAAAGAGTGGGTCTTGTTATCAAGTATACTTGCTGAGTTCAAGTCTGTCACAATAGCTAAATTGTTGGAGTTGCAAAAATTAATCAGTTCATGTACTGTACATTCGGAGATTCTTCTCTAAGCAGATTGCTATTCAAATCTTCAAGTGATATTAAAAAAAAAAAAAAAAAAAAAAAATTTGAGCTAAGAGTACGTAAAAGAGTATTATAATCTGTAGTTGGAGACCGATATAGGCCCTATCGTTACAATCAATAATTTATTACCAGTTATCTTTAGTATAAGTATGTTTCTCTACTATATGTTAATTCAGTAAAAAGCTCATAATGCAAGGTTTTGTTTATATACAGGGTGATTCAAACGTCACAGAAATTTTAAAAAATTAATAACTCACAAACTGTTTACAGTAAGATGATGCAGTTTTCACAGAAATGCTTAGTAAAAAGCGGGCTTTTTTAGGTGTAATAAAAATTTTAGTACCAAAATAGTTACATTTCTTGCATAGATGGAGCTGTAACATTTGTAAATTTGTTAAAATAAGAATAAACAAATAAAAATGTCCTTAGTGTAAACTCTAGTAATAACTATACAAATGGTGTAATCTTATCAAGCGCCACCTATGGCAAGAAATGTAACTGTTTTGATACTAAAATTTTTATTACACATAAAAAAATTCCACTTTCCTCTAAGAATTTCCGTGAAAACCGCATTATCTTACTGTAAATAGTTTGTGAGTTATTAATTTTTTTAAAATTTCTGACTTTAGAATCACCCTTTATACCACTATTCCTCTATGTTTGTTAAATTCTCTTTCAATCCCTTCAACATTATAATCTATAATTGAGCTGAAAGTTGAAAAAAAATTGTAGGCTTATAAATTCCCACCGTTATCTGTACGTTGTCTGTTCTTTCTTAATCTTAAGAACGGAGTTAGACAGACGAACGCTGAAACCAGATATGGAAAGCGTAGGAAACAGGAGGACCTGATTAACTACACGAACCTCCAATATAAACCAGAAGTGACGTTATTTCAATTCAAAAATTTCCCTCCTAAAGGTGTAAGATAGATGACCGGCACGACTCTATTGTTAGAGGAAAAGTGTGATGTATAGGGACAAGCCATTACTAATTTGAGGTGGAGAGCATATATTTTTAAATTAAATTAAAAATGTGATAAAAAATTCCAACCTGGCGTTACGACCCTGTCACAATAAATAATTACTGGTATTTTGTTAAATGATGGGTTTACTTCATTAGTTCACGACTCAGTTATAGTCTACTATGTCAAAAAAAACATTGTAATTTCTCATCATTGTACTTAATAATTCCATATATTTGTTATTTAAATTTCTCATATTACAATAAAAATAAACACCTCTTTTAGTAAATTCTGATAATTGAATATGTCGAAGAAGATTATTCATCAATTAATAATAGTTCAATATACGCATTGGAGAGAGATTACAGCATTACTTATCCACGTTTATTATTTTACCTTGTTTTTTTAACATTCTTGTTTTGTAAAAAAGATTTCTGTTGTATGATATAAGATGTTCATTTACATAAATATTATTTATTGCTTCTGCACTACCACAGTCTATACTATTAAGTTTACGTTTTTTAAGCTTTATAATGTTAACAATTCTTTGTTTTGTAATAGCATTTCCAAATTTTACAATTATTGGTTGAAGTTGCTTTCTTACTCTTTCTTTTTTAAATCTATTTAGCTCGATACACATCTAATATAAGATACTTATCAAATTATTGTTTATAAAGGACATAGTATTATTAATTATTTCAAATAGATCTTCATTATGCAGTAGTGGTATTCAAAATATTTCTAAGTTCAAATCATTTCGAGTCTGTTCCAAATTCTTTATCTGATCCTGATTAAATTATCCTGATAATCGATTAAAGTTATATTTTTTGTTCTTTTATATTTCCTATACAATGTGATTAATTTTAAATGACAAGTCACCACTGTTTCCTGTATACAGGAAGTATACAGGAAGCGGAAAAAAGATGTCGATAAATTGTGATCTAGGTACTGAAAGGAAAAGCCAGGATACGAATCTTAGTCTTTATCCCAATTACTAGAGCATGAATAAATTATAAATAATTTATATTAAAATTAAACTCTTTAAAGACAAATATAAGATTGGATCGAAGAGATAAGTGCTTTTTATAGACCCTTAAATATAAATATAGAACCTTACTCCTTCTTGCTGACTTCGTTTATCAGATACAATAGAAAATGCTTTATCAAATTTAAACTAAAATAAATATTATCCTTCCTTTTCTAACTTGTTAGTCTGAAGATTGATACAATCTTCAACTTTTTGTGTCAACAAATCTTCAACTTCTTTTAACATTAAATTAATGCTTCTTTCATACAAATTCTGTGATATCGTTCCCGTTATCTCTATTCTATTATCCCACGTAATAATGCAAAAATATGATAAAGATGTGTAAACTTGGATAATTTTCTGACATCTTAATGATGCTTAATTGTAATAAAACATCCAAGCTTAATTAAAATTAAACGATAGGGTATGCGGTACAAATGTTTTCTGCATGTTTACTCTCATGTGAAAGTACCGTAGAAGAGAGATGATTGGTCTGCGTATTGTCCGATACGAATCCTCCGTACTGTTTTCTGGGAAGGATGTTTCCAGGATGGAGTCACCACAAAGGTTAAGAGGTCGAGTCATTTGTTGAGTGTGAAATTCTCACATTCTTCGAAGTGCGGTATTAAATTTCTATAGGCGATATAAGATGATGGACACTGGAGCTACACAATATAGATTTGAACCTGAATTTTAGTTTTTTTTTATGTGTAAGAGAATTATTTTATTTATTTGTTTAATTTACTGTATCACCAGCACTGTTATTATTATTCCTCGTGTTTAGAGCTTATAAAACAAGATATTAAAACGTGACGTTATTTCCTGTTTAGCGAAAACGAAGTCTCTGGATTTAGGCTAACTCTTGTATGTCGTTGAATAAATTTTTTGTTTTTTCATATTTCTTTTCAGATATGGTGGTATTGTTATATTTGAAGTGTAATAAACATGAGCTGACTAGGAAATTTTCAACAACATTATTTTCATCGAAAGTAAAGCATATTTAAAGGTTACGCATACAAAAACCAAGTTCGATTTTGCTTTCTAAAGTGACACGGTTTTATAGAAATTTTCAAATTCAAGGAAGTTTATCGAGTATGACGATAAGACGAAGTAAGATGACGGGGAAATCTGGTATTCACGCGATTATTTAATTACCCCTTCGTCTCTTCATCTGATCATCTACAATTACTTTCGACTTAGTTTTACACGTAGCCGATTTTAATAACGTTTTTATCTTCTTAAAAGATTTATTCCGTTATCATTTATCAAATATGACAAAGGAGCACGTCATTCGATCTTTTATTCATTTTGTCACTTACGCTTTTCGTGTCATTTTAAAGAATTTATTGTTTTATATTGGGTAATAACTTTATTTTTTGTTGTTAAATTCTTACTTTTTATATCTTTACGACTTCCTTCTATTAGCTATTACCTAAGCATTTCAGTATCTCCCATTTCTAGTTTCTGCACGCACGAAGCGTTCTTTGTCCCAGTTTCACTACTGTATATTTTCGCCTCTTCGATCGGTATCTCGCCAAGAATGGCATTTCTTCGCTTAAAACTTACATTATTTATCAATATTTACCTTCTGAATTTTGATACAAATAATATACTAAACAATAGATGCACCCTTCGGAAGTTCTCAGTTCTTATTATTTTGACCCGACACGTGACTAACGACTCTTCTTAGTCACGTGTTAACTCGTAACAATAAAGGACACGCCCGAAGACACTTTCGAAGCATCGAACAGTTATTTTAGTGGTGTTTGAGTTAACAACGCTCCTTTCGCTCACCAAATGAAGTATTCGGTGTGTAACTAAATTAACGGTTTAAGTTTATTTACTATCAATAGCACTAAACAAAGATCGCAGTTTATTACAATTAGATATGTGAAAATATCACTTTTCTCGAATTTGAATATTAACCACATCTCGAATACTTAATTTTTTCAGTTAAATTTTACTTAACCACCATGTATTAACCGAAGTTTATAACGTTTTATTTATTTATTCTTAAAAATTATAAACAATCGAGTCTAATTTTAAATATACAGTAATGTCGCGCTCGTCCGACTAATCGAGACCAATGTTAGCTGGAATTAATGAAAAGTTCGGATTAACCGGGTATAACAGTAAGGATAGGATGCTTACGCTTTCGGGCCATTTTTTACTGTTGTAAGATACTTTAAAGCGGCAAATACAGATTAGAATTGTTGTTAAGTCAAACAAGTTGACAGAAAAAATGAGCAACGATGCTGACTACACGTGACTTACGTTTACTTTATACGTGAGGTTCAAGCGTAGCCTACGGTTGGCATTATTTTAGTTAGGAGAGTATTGGAAATATTAAGATTATAATAGTGTTAGTAATTATGGGGAAATTTTCCAGCCATTTCGGAAACAACTGACTTTCTATCTGGCAGTCCTGACTGACGAGGCGCTGTCGTACATCTGGCGCCATATTACAGGTAGCATATTCGTAGTATTCGTATATATATTCATTTTTATCAATGGGATATTCGAGGATCAGAGATCTTCGAATATCCCCTTGATTCTAGAGCACGGCCATCTTCAATTATAATATTTACAAATTTCCGTTTCGTTGTACACTTCGCGCTCTTCTTTCTCTTGTTCGACAGAATAGAATAGGGAAGTTTTCGAATCTTGTATTGACAATGTATTACCGACGAAGATTCTGGGAAATTAATTACTTCTGGTTGCAATTAAATAAAGGGCAATTTCCATTTTCAAATCACTCTAAACATCAATCGTCCGACGGCCGGATGGCCGATAAAGGTGCAAAGTATCTCGACCTAAATTTCGTGGGAAAGTAAGCACGACGAATAGATTTTTCTTTCGTACATCGTAAACGAATAATTCATTTAACGTATTATTTACCACGTACTTAAACTTATGTATGTAAATTGTCGGTATTAATATCTTTTAAATGGCAATTTATATTTCTCAAAAAGAAAATTTTTAAAGTAATCGCGCGTTAATCTCGCTTTAATGCTTCCAAATAAGAAATAGCGCGATAGCGAAACTGACGTATTTTACTTTTTCGGCTGTTTTACAGACAGAACAGAACAGCTAGGAAAATAACAGTATTGTAACAGAGGGAAAGTATGGCGATCGTCAAAAGATGACGCCCCAGATTTTTACACTTTTGGATTCAGGAGGAACTTTTAAACATCAAAAAAGAAAAAAAGAAAAAATCGGGATTTCTTCTATATGTATGGATGTTAGTGTGTGGGGGCACGATTTTGTTAATCCTCTTTGCAGCTTAACTCCTGTGCTTTTTGTCGAAATTTTCTGAAATTTTTCAGGGAGATCTGTTTATTGGGGATCGATGCTATTAACCTTTTGTGATTAAAGGTCGAGGGGCGGAGAGATAAAGAGGCTCGTGTGTATCTCCAGTTGGATCGGATTTCATGACAATTTTACTTGTTATTTGCATTTACAATATTTTACATACAACACATCCCTACCCTCAAAATTAAAGTTTTTGCCGTTTTATAACAATTAAAGATATAAAAATAAAATAAGTTATGCAACTGTTTGCTGGATTTTCATGTTTGCTGGAATAAAATTGGAAGAAAACAATTTGTTAGACTTTGTAAATTTGTAAATAGAATTCGTCTAGCTGACAGGACAAACTTAGCGTAATTATTGTTGATCCGAGGCAATCCTGGCGGGTGTATGGCGTACTGCACCGAGTGGAATCAAATCAATTCATATACATATTCGTAAGCTCTCTTTTATTATGAACTTTTATTTTTCCCACGATTTGATATCGGTATATTCAATAGGGCAGAAAGGTAACCATGGTCTTTAGTTCCTATCTTTGAATACATTCACAATGACGCTGGAATAGAAACTGTAAGATGTTTTACGAACCGTCAATTATCTTCTTCGACGGTTCATCACTTTTACTTTTGTTGCAAGAGTCTTTACTGTTTGATGAACTTGAATTGTTTCGAGGAGTAACAGGCGTTCCAGAACGGTTGAGCTTGTTACTACTTGTCGTTATGCGAGACACAGTTCGTGAGCACGCGTGACCTAATAGAGATGGAGAAAGGTAGACCCGCACCACCTTCCACTGCGGGAAGCTCGGATGCAGCAAGCCATTTCATCTTTGCAAGATATTTTGCCAGTTGTAATAGCCGTTCCTTAACAAATATTATTTATCGCTTTATCACCAAAAATGTCGACATTCCATGGAAATATTTATCTTCTTTATCAGAAAGTTGAGTGGAAACCGAAACGTTACAACCTTTATTACGATCGTTGACGTTGAACATTGTTGCCAAATTCAAACATTTTTTGCGCCCGTCAAAAAACGGGTGCTCTTAAATATGAGAAAGAATATGCCCTGCTCGCAGTGAGGATAGTTCTACAATAACGTACAGAATTTTAATTAATCATGGTAGGACAAAGAGGATATCTTGTCCTTCCAGTAAGACAGTGTACAATTAAATGTAAATAAAACCTTTGTGTTCTTTACAGTTATAGTTTAAAACGTTAAAATGCGAATTAATAAACGAAGAATACAAAATATAGAATTTTTCAGGGGATATTTAAACGCGTGGCACGGTAATTAACAGGAATGATCATATATTTGGATTGGTTTATTCGTATACGGCAACGTGACACATGGGCGATCTGCCAGAATGGATGGATGCCTCCTGGAAAGATATGGGAAACTAACCCTATTGAGGTGTTACTAACGTGAAGAAAACCCGAAAAATCCACGTGGCCGGTCTATTGGCCTGGCGCGAATCCATGGCCGACTGTCGGTGTTCGGTGGTTTTATCTACTCGGCCACTAGTGGGCCCCTTTATTTCAATATTTGAAACCCAAATATTTTAAGTGTTAGTTAATCCTTATATTTTTATGCTTAATTTTATACCTTTTTTTTTAGTTTCGGTATTGACAATCATAGTAACAGGACCGAACTTGGGCGAAGCAATTGCCTAGAATCCGGATTTATGAATTCAAATAAGACACAGCTTAGGGCTTCATTTTAAATATTTTGTTTCTTTTTTTAAGGGACATCTTTAGTGTCTTGGCTTAGGGATTATCGTATATACAAATCCGGTCTTTATCTCGTGTGACGCAATCACTACCGCTTAATTACGTCAGTCAGTTACGTGTTGCATTTAGAGAGTAATCTGTTGTCAGTTCATAAATACAAACTATGAAGGCAATATTCAAATTTAAAGTAATCGTGCTGCTTGTTAAAATACTAGTTTAGTTTCCCGCTTTTATATATAATAGAGAAAAAGTATGGTCATCGGTAAAAAAAATGACCCCTTCCCCCAATATTTTTACATTTTTGGACTGAGGAAACCTTGAAACGTCGAGAAATGCAAAAATTTCGGGTTTTTTTTTGTATGTATGGATGTTTGTGTGAGGGCACAATTTTGTTACCCTCTTAGAAGCTTAATAACAGCTGTGGTTTTGTCGAATATTTCTAAAATTTTGCAGGGAAGTTTGTGTATTAGGGACATTGATGCTATTAAGTTTTGGAGATTAAAGGTCGAGGGAATAAGAAAATAGAGGAGTCACGTGTCGTATCTCGAGTGGAATCGGACTCCATGAAGATTTTACTCGTTAGCGTTTACAATACATTATAAAACTCGTCTTTACCCTCAAAATCAGGTTTTTTGTCATTTTATAATAATTGTTAACTTAACGTAAAAGGTTTTTAAAATAAAAATACTGTATCATAACAAATGGCGGCACATGCAATTTTAAATTTTTTGCCGTGAAAGTTACACAACTCGTTGCTGGATTTTTTAAAAATATAAACAATAATTTTACATTTAATTAATAAGGTGCGAAAACAATAATTTATTTTGATTTTATATCTTATAGTGAAATTATGGTTTAAGTAATGAGGTAATGACGTATTTTGATGATGTTTAAATATATTTGAGAATACTGCATTTTCGTTACTCGAGTCGATCACGTGAATACTTTCATCATTGCATATTTAGTTATCAAGAGACAAAATTCGTGATATTATTATTCATTAAAAAAGTAAATACTGCACCTGAAGCGATATAAGTCCGGTGTTCTACACCGATTCGAAGTATTCGACCGTATCACGTGATATTACGGTTATTGTACTAATTTATCAATTAAGCTGTAATTAATTATACACATTACTAACTATTTAAATCGTGTACTAGAACCCACTTTGAAAACTATTCGTAACAGCGAAACGAGGTCTCCAACTGTTAATTAAGTAATACAAAAAAATTAGGGATTTTGCATGTGAAAACTTAATAGTCCCTGTAAATTATTGTTTCGTCACTTTTTATACGCGTAACTAAGTGAAGATAGTTTTTGAATTGGATTGATTACGCTTCACTTCAAGAAACCACTGTGAAGCTAAGAAGCAGCGAAGTACAGAAGTACTTATTTTAACATATTAACCGCGTCCTTTTTTAATTTTATTTTTGTAAGACCTCAACGTATTATTTATTAATGTAAGGAGCGTCACAAGCACAACGACAAGTGGCCAATGTCATAATCCTAAACCATTTGATCTTTGAATTTTTATCCAGTAGAAAGGACGTGTAAAGATGAAGAGACCGCCTAAATTTGAAAGGGCTAATGATGATGATAAATATTTAAACTGATTAATACACTACTTGAAGATTGTTCTTTTTTTAATTTAAAGATTTTACTCGATTTTACTCTTACTTTTAGAAGTTTTTCACGTTAATCTTTAGGTTCTCGACACGAAATTTAATGAAAAGAATCAAAATTCGAAACAAAATCGAACTAAATCTAAAAATCGTTGTCCAAAATCTACATAAAAAGGTTATATTTTGTTTTAAAGGTGGAAAACCACTTTTTCGTTAAACTCCACGAATGTGGAAAAATTGAAGATTCATATATATTCCGATAAGTTGAATAACCTGCAGTTTAGGGTCTCATATTTTCACGTGTATCATTATTTGGTGAAAGAAAGGGCTTGTTATGTTTTAGCTTAGAGCCGTAAGTCCGGCCCTTAACTCTCTGTACAACTTACATGGGAATCAATTGACAATACTTGTTTCATGGGGTAAAACAAATATTTATGACGGCAAAATTGGTATGAAGATATGTAAAGTACAGTCCCTGGCCGAATTATTAGACGCACTACAGATTTTTCATAATTCAATGTTTTATACCCGGTCTGGTGTAGGTCTATCTTATAAATTACGAAACTTATTTTTTAATGTCATTGTATACCTATATTTGTTATATTTCATTACAATGTCAATATATTGGTAGGTATCAGAGCTTAGACATTGAAGTGTAGCGTACAAGTACGAACGTGTTTCAGTCGCGTTCTCGCTTGCTATTGGTGTGGACGTGTTTCTGTTCACCTCTTGTATTTAGGGCGTGTATACAATTACGGAAGTGTTTGTTTTCTTCGATAGTAGTATTTTTACCAACCAGATATAATAAATTGTGATCTTTTGACATGGGGAAGAAGGTGGACCTTTCACCACGTAAAAAAGCTGAAGTCAAAGCCCTTGTGAATACAAAAATGTATTCCAACCGCGAAATTTCACGAAGGTTGAAGGTGTCTGAAGCTAGCGTACGACATATAAAGAAAAAAGTTGAATCAGATCAAGATCCGAGTTCGAAAAGAAAAAATAAATGCGGCAGAAAGCCAATTTTCAACCCAAGGTCAGAAAGATGTCTGAAGAAAATTTGCTTAGAAAACAGTTTGCTACCACTAAATCAATAAAATCTCAATTGGAAGATGCAAACGTGAATGCTTCTGAGCGCACTGTTTGCAGAAAATTGAAAGATCTGGATTTTAAGGCTTACCGTCCAGCAAGAAAACCCAAGTTAACAGTTGCAATGAAAGCAAAGCGTTTGAAGTGGGCCAAACAGTGGCGTGATAAGGATGTAGACTTCTGGAGATCGGTAATTTAACATTATATAGATTATTTACTATAAAATAGACAAATTAACAGTAGGTACTTGATTCATAAGGTATATATATATATATATATTGTTTTCTCAGGTCTGTTTCAGCGATGTAAGCACATTTGAAATTTTAGCCAACAAAGCACATTTTGTCCGTCGTCGTAGAAACGAAAAATTTCGTTCTGACTGCGTCATTCAGACTGTTAAGCACCCCACGAAAGTAATGATTTGGTCTGTCATCAGTGGCAAGGGCATGGGGCCTGTACGTAGTAAAAGGCACCATGAGGCAAGACCAATATAAAAAGTCTTGCAAAATCGGTTGCTGCCACAGGTTAGAGAATGGTTCCCAAATGGGGAACCATTTATTTTTATGCAAGATGAAGCTTCCTGCCACACAGCCAGGTCTGTAAAAACATATCTACAAGAGCAAAATATCCCTCTGTTGCATTGGCCGGGTAATAGTCCTGACATGAACCCCATAGAAAATGTTGGAACTCATGAAGAGGGAAGTGGCCAAAGAGGTCATCACAACCAAAACGCAGCTTTTGGGAAAAATCATCCATGTGTGGAATCATCATCCACAAATGCAAGAGACAGTCCAGTCTTGCATCGACAGTATGCCGCGCCGGATTGAGACTCTCATAGCTGCAAAAGGTGGCTCAACAAAATATTAAAATTTAAATGGCAATTTTGTGTTTTTTTTACTATGTTAATAAAAACAAAAATTTTCAATAAATATAACGTTTTATTTGTGTTAGCACCTAATAATATAATAAAGTAAACTGTACATTACAGGTTAAATTCATTAGTAATAAATATTCAAAGACCAAATTGTAGTAGCTGATAATTAAAATTTGCATAAAAACTATAGTGCGTCTAATAATTTGGCCAGAGACTGTACAACTACCCATACTATTTTCTCAGTTTGCATGACTTACATAGGCCTATAGTTCTATGCGAACTTCTAGAACGTTATCACGGAGTACATGGAGAAAGTCGATACTTGAACTGTTATTTTCTTTTTTTATTATTAAAGAGTAATATGCATATGCATATTACTCTTTAATAATGCATATAAGAATATTACGTTTTTCGTGCAGAATTTATAACGATTAAAATGTGTCAAAATTGTATTGGAAACGATAAATATTCCAGTTTTTCACTTAAATTAAGTGGAAAAATTTGACTAAACAATATTTCGTGAACGGGTATCAAGATAAACGGGTAAAATGAAAATATCTTTCCTATGCCAATCTCTTTTTAAATTACGAAATAAAAATTTCATTTTCGAAAATAAAAAAAATCCAATTTGGGCTCTGAACGCGAATATCCGATGTGTCAACGTTTTAGTGTTTTAGGAATACTTTGTCTATAACATTGAACACACAAAGTATTTAAACGAGGCGAATTTCGAGGAGAAAATAAAAGAAACTTAAGTTCTGACTAGATTTAGACACTTGATATTAAAATTCAACATGGAGTAGGTCTTAGAGAAGCGACCCGTAAAGAATGACCTTTATAGAAGGCACACGATCCCTAATTGCGTCATTAATTGGACGACTCGACCGTTTCGTTACGGGTTACAATTTTAATTTCGAAATTTACGTGTCAACGTATATGTCGACTTGCATAGAACAAATAACTTCGATCCTGTACACTCGGGAAAAAATATTCGCATTAAGGCCAAGTTACGACCGTAGAAGGATTAAACGAGAGCAGAACAATGTTTACATAATTTAAACATAATTATTCGAACTGCGGCATTCTAGAACAATGATACAACTAAGTTCCAAGTAGTCCTCGTCTACATTAGTAATGCAGTTACTGGAATGACTACATAATAAATAACAAAAGGCTTATTTACTGTAATACGTAAAAGGCCTACTTAGAAAGGCCTCTTGTTAATGACATTTGTTTATAATTGCAGCAAGTAGGCGGGTTGTCACGACGTTCCTTTATTTGCAGACCTCTCGTTAACGTACAGTAGTTTTATTTATATAAATTCGTTTATTAGGAAAACTCGAGGCAAGAATATATTCTTGTATCCATAAATTATTTATTACGCAGTGGCAATTTTTATTACATTTCATGTATGGCCTCAGGGTAACAAAATGTTAAAAATAATTAATACACGGGTATTTTTTGTAACAATAAAGTGATCACTCCGCTTTATTCTAGAAAAATATCTTCAAACTCTGAAACATCCCCCGATTTATTTTTACTTTTCCGGCTGTTATACATAACAAAGGGAAAGTACGACGATCGGTCGAAAAAGACCCCATAAATTTCACATTTTTAGACTCAGACACTTTGAAACGTCAAGAAATGCAAAATAAATTCGGGGTTTTTTCTGTATGTATGGATGTTAGTGTGTGGGGGGCACGATTTTGTTCACCCTCTTTGAAGCTTAATGACTCCTGTGCTTTTTGTCGAAATTTTCTGAAATTTTACAGGAAGGTTTGTTTATTAGGAGGATCGATGCTATTAAATTTTGGTGATTAAAGGTCGAGGGGGTGAGAGATAAAGGGGCTCATGTGTATCTCCAGTAGTGTCGGACTTACTGTAATGACGATTTTACTCGTTATTAGCATTTACAATTTTTTTTATAAAACCATGTCCTTCTTCAAAATTAAGCTTTTTGCAGTTTTATAATAGTGAAAAATATAAAAGTTCTTTAAATAAAATATTGTAACAAATGACGCCACCAAATGTTGCCGGGAAAGTTAAGCGACTAGTTGCTGAATTTTTTAATTATAAATCTTTGAATCTGCCCTTTATTCTATGGATTTATTAATAAATGGGTTAGTACCAATCCAATTTATCCATTCACGAAATATATTCAGATAATAAAATATCGAGTAATAAATATAAGAAATAGTTTCCTATAAATAAAATATGTTCTAGCACATAATTTGTTCTTTATAAATCCGGTTTTTTCGTGAATAAAAGAAAGTTCTTCCTGAATTAAAAATAGATCTATAGCAGCTAATTGCGAATCAACGACAAGAAATGACACAAAACTTCACACAAAATTGGCAAATTTGCTTGTTTTAAAGCAAAATCAAACTGAAATTTTTCAACTTACGTAAGAAACGTGCAAGTAGTTTACTCGAGATCTAGGTAATTCTTTTCTTTAACCCGTTAGGTAAAGAAGGTCGATGACATCCGTTTATAAAATAGCCTACAGTATAAAGGAGTTAAATGTGACTTACCTAACGTGTGAACCTCCGTGTTGATGGATAATTTTTGTCTTATGTAAAACAGTTTGTACATGTAAAGTCCTATTAGTAATCTCGCGAAATACGCGACTTCTACTGTTGCGTAAAACAATAAAGCTAACAAAAGAAGTCCGATTATTACGTAGAGTATATTTGTGTCCATCTTTCCACTTCGACAATCGACACTAAACTAAAACAGGTTTTATCATTGAGGTACTCAAATACATTTCGCTCCGGCGCGATTGGTCGCGCGGTAACTCTAAAAAACTGTATCCCTTCGATCACGTGACTCGATCATCGTCGATAATTTAATTTGTGTTTTTAATTCGTCGAAGGAGTAATTTTCTTCGAAAAATGCTTGCCACTCGCTTCCGATTTCGATCGGAGCTTCGGAATTTTCCTGGTAGCAGCACGTGGAATAATTTGGAATGCATCGTTGATTTTCGGATAAGTTTTTCTGGAGGAAAGGAAAAATATTCGTTACGTCACGTGATCCAGGAAATCGTTTGTTTTCGGAGTCTGTTTATTGTATTCTTCACGTGTACAATTTCCTCATCTCGAATCGTTGCAACAGATAGGCTTTTAAAATTTAATAAAATCTTCTCTTATTAAATTAAGGTTTTACCCAGTTTCTTGCCTAAATATGGGAGATTGAAGAACAGGATGAAATTTATCTCCCTTTTTATGAGTTATGCTTCATTTATTGTTTGATAATCTAACACTGGCATACCTAATAGGTAATTTGTCGTCTAAACATAAGGAATTATTGACGAAATCCACCTTTTTTATGAGTTACACTTCACTTTTTGATACGAGATACACCACAAACTGATCACATTCTACTTACGCTTCGTGCGAGACTCCATTTTAACGAATTTCCCTTTCGTATATTCGATAATTTGACAGCATAACATCAAATACTAAGAGTAATTATTTTTATTACAAATAAATCTTTGGATAGTTAATTAGCAAATTTCTCGCAACAATTACGTCACTAAATACCGGATATCTTCTTGTGTGCAAAGAGAATTACACAAAGCCGATTAACAAGTAGAATTGGTTGGAACGTTTATTTTTATTTCTAACCTAGATTCTCGATTTTTTTTTAAATTAAGAAATTGGGTTATAGAATATAAATAAATGTAAAGCTTATATTAATAAAATAATGTAAAAGATAAAAATTACTTCGAAACAACTCTTATCTTAAAACCGATGGAGTCAGATAAAATCATTCTTTTTCTTATTTGTACTATATATGTTAGTACACGGTAAAGCTTATAGGCGACGAATAACTCTGTCGTCACTTTTCTCGTGTTATTTTGAAAATGAAATTAAATTATCATCCTTAATTGAATGCTGACCTAATGTACTGTACGCCATTAAATTTAGTGTACAACATTATCAGTTTTCGCAAACAGTAATTTACTTCTAATTCATTATAACCTGTCACGTGTAATTGAAGGTTACTTTACACTGTAAGAACTATGCTGCTGTGTGCAATACAAAATTTTATTTTATGAAATGATAAAATATATGAAAATTAATATTTGTTCTCCTTTTATTTAATTACTATTTTAAATATATACCGTTCGTTTAAAAAGCTATGTACATATTACAAAACAATAACGCAGAAATTTTTTTTTATTGTTTGGAAAAAATAAGTACAAGTATGGTCACGTGGATCCTTCACAATTATCTTTTATGCTAAATTATAAACTGAACTTACAGGAAGTTGTCGAGTGGTTTTAAGGAGTCTTGTGTGGTAAAATGACTAAATTTTCTATTTTCGAAAATGTATTACGTATGTTTTATATACAATATAATATACACAGAAAATATATAAGCTAATTAAACAATAGAATTTTAATACTTTTAAAATACAATCAAACTTCCAATTACGATCATCAGTAAACGGCGGGAAAACGGCGTCGAACGAAAATTTATATAAAATTATCTGCAAATAACGGCAATTTTTAAATACTTTTGTCAGTGGCTGCTGTCGGAAGTTTGACTATGTTTAAACTTTACAAAAACATAAATTGAAAAAGTATCAGTGGCGTGCCGTGACATTTGATGATAGGGAAGCTGTGTTTCTGTAAGAAGCCGACTTACAGGGGCAATCAATTAATTGCGCGTCAGGGCCCGTTCGTATTCGTTTGTTCGATAAGCCAGTAAAAACCGTATACTTCTTTAAATGTATTTTTAATAGATTATCCAACGTACTTAATAAATAAGAAAGTTCAATATAATTACCTCCGTTATTAGATTCAATAAATTCCCTATGCCCCCTAAATGCCAATTCTCGCTTTGAGAAAAAACATATAACATCTATTAATCTAGATATACCTATTAATCGTAATTATCTTGTTATAATTTTCAATATTTATTTTATATTGTGTACCAATGTTAAATTCTATTCTATTTTGATTTCCAAATTGCTTCAATTTTACGAAAGAATCGTCATTCGTCAAAAATGTTATCGTCAAAATGTCATCGTCAAAATGTCGAAATTTTTTTGTTGACGTATTTATATTTAATTTAGGCATTGGTCTTTCTCTTTTAATAATGTTTTCTTTTCCATTATACGGTCTTGAGCCAAAACTCTTTTTTAAAATAAATTTTTGAATCACTAGCCACGATGAAAGGGCTAAAATTAAAATTATCAGAAAAACTTACTTGGGAAAACAAAATGTGTGACGAATATACATGCCTAGTACAAAAAATTCTTCAATTGTGTGAATATACTTTTAAAGAAACTTATAATTAAATATAACTTTGTGAAGAAACGTTCATAAAAATAACAAAATATTCTTTACTTTTTAAATCTTGAAACAATCCACTTACAAGTTAGTGAAATAGCTCCCTACGAGTGGCTAATGAATGAAATCAGAGACGGTCCAGGTAGGTGTGTGCGTGCCAAATCCCGAGGGTGCCGATACCGGTCAATGTCAAATGCCTCTTTTGTCGCATTACTAGTATATCTCAAAGGACGCGACGGGGTTGTTGTAGATTTTAAACGTTTCTCACCGTAGCTGTAAAAATCTAAATACGTTAAACTTAACAGATTGTCCGTCGTTCGTTTTCTAACTAATTCGTTTTAGAACCGAGTGTTCACGGAAATTTCCAAAATTTACAACTTTTCGGTCATTCTCATTGAACTGGAAACATTTCTGTCTTTATTACATCTACTATTACGAAGAGATCAGACCCCGCTGTACTCGGCAAGAAATTGGTTCGGTTAAGCTTCTGTTTAAGTAAAATTTCGGCTCTTTCATCAGGGTTTTATATATGTTTCTAATTCCCTAATCGCTTAATTATTTAACTACTACTTAAGTAGAAATAAGTTGAAACCGGTTACTTTGTACCTGAATATCTGTAGTCTTGGGAAAACAGTGGAAAGACAAATTTTTTATGACAACGGATATATAAATCATAAATTTAAGGAAAATAAATTCTAGAGCTTTTTTTTTGTACCATTGTACGTCTCATTCATTAAATTTGGTTGTAAATGATGCTGCCAAAGTAACAGATAATTTTTAACATTGTACTAGAATTGTACACGTTTTTTCTGCATCCCCTTACAGATGGGACATACTAAATCGTAATATCACCGGTTTAACATCGAAATCCGTAAGTAATATAAGATGGGAGAGCGGAATAAACGCGGAATAAATGTATCAAATATTTTAATGGATTTTTTTAAAACTCCTTTCAACTATACAGAACTATCATAAAAACATGCCAGTAAACTCCTATCGGTTGGGTTAAGTTATAAATCTAGTCTAGGGTGAGCAACCGTTTTTATAACACGAGTCAGAATAAATTTTACGTTTTTCCGCGGGCCGTAGTAGTCAATTGACGCCTTCTTGTGACTCGTAATTTTTTTAGTCTGCAAATATGAAATAAATAAATAAAAAGTTAATTACTAGATTTATTTCTCTTATCGTTTTCGAAAATTACAAAGAATTGGAAAAATAACTATTAATTAGTTATTTTTTCAATTTAATAATCTATTAAAGATCTTGCAGGCCGGACAGAAACTTTTCGCCAGCCGTAGCTGGCCCGCGGGCCGGGGGTTGCCCGCCGTTGATCTAGTCTGCTCGTGATTCACATAATCGGGCGAGGGTGGCCGAATATCTAGCAGGCGGCTAACAGCCCACAACCGCTCCGGGATATAAAGTCGGACTCTTTACGCGTGTGTCGCTTCTACCAGCTAAACCGTGACGTTGGTGCTCTGTAAAGCGCATGCGCCAATGCCTATAATCTGGCTGCTTGGAAGTTGACAGGCAGGCGGCTAAGGCCAGGAACACACATGCGTAAAATTTGGCGTAAAATCTAGCGTAAAACAGAAAGCGTAAAAATTTTTCTGAAATTTTGGCTGAAACAGAACTGAAAATAGAGTAGAGCATGTCTCTACTTTTTACGGCGTAATATTTTTACGCCAAAATTCCTCCAATAAAGAGAAGTCTTTTCTGTGACGTCAAAGTAGACACGTGCTTTTTATTCTAACAATGGCGGCAATGAGGGTTAACCCTACAATTGTGACGGTCTCGAAAAAACAAAAAATAAATGAAATAGAGGAGTTTACTGTATCCATTCGACCACATCAGTATCATGTATAAAGCCACTATATTTAAACAACGTTTATGGATGGCTATAGGTGCAAAATTTCAAACAACAGGTAGGTCTAGTAGAATTGATTTATAGGTTTAGTATTTAGATTACACGCACGTTCTTTATTTGAATTCGGAATACAAGTGTATTAATTTAAATTTTCTATATTACAAGAAAGGAAGCGGAAAAAAATGGAAGGTACAAAGGAATAGATATATGATAAGAAAAAATTAATAAAATTAGCACTGTTGATGGCAGTGGTGTTTCCTATTCGGTCAGAATTTTTACGTATGTGTGTTCTGGCATAAAAGCGTAAAACAGAAACTGAACTGGAAGCTGATTTCTGATTCAGTTTTCTGCCACACAATTTTACGCATGTGTGTTCGTGGCCTAACAGGCCAAAGCTGCTCCGGGATAAAGTCGGACTCTTTACGCGTGTGTCGCTTCTACCAGCTAAACCGGGTGAGGTTGGTGCACTGTAAACCGCATGTGCTAATGCCTATATAATCTGGCTGATTAGAAACTGACCCGGTCTCGACATTCCTTCCGCCACTGAATTATTCGAATATACAATAGCAATCTTATCGTTTTTTTCACATGTAGTATAGAAATTTGTAAAAGATACATAATGCAGTTATAATAAAATATTAATTTTAATTAATTCAAAGTACGTTAAAATATGAAAATTTATATTTTATAAAATACAAGGAAAGGTCATTGAAAGGTGGAAGCGGCGCTTCCATCGCTTCCAATGACGGCACGCCACTGAAAAGTATGTATAAGTTTTGTAAATACTTTAGACATTTTGTGACGAAATTCACTTAAACTATTTCACGGGTTTCCCCTAAAAAGACAATTTTAACATTTAACTACAGTTGTGAAAGATTGACGGGACGGTACCGACTTTAAGATATGTTCAAACAATTGAAATCTATTGTCTACTGCATTGTTTTGTAATATTTACAGAAGTTTTTACTTCGAAATAAAGAGTAAAAATATAAAATATTTTGTCATTTAAAATCCTAATTTTAAAAGAGAAATTAAAGTCATAAGTAAAACAGATAGGTAAACACTAAGGTCGTATAATTAGGTTATGTCACGTTTCGCTTCATAATGGAGCTATTGACATTTCTATACATTATTACAATAACTCATTAATTCCAACTACACTCGACCTTCTTGTAGTCTTTGTGCTACAGAATTTGCCTTTTTATATTTATTATAAATATAAATGTCATTTTTTTTTTTAAAAATAAGACTGATTTTATTTACTGCATTTTCTAATAAATGTGACTTGTTAATTTTTACATTAAATGATAATATAATTGTTAGTTAATGAAAATTAAATTTAACAGCGCGATAGTCACTTTTTTTTTAATCAGCTGTACGTATGCCATTCTTACCGGTATCCAATGAATTATCATCCCTTTGTTGAGAAAAAGAAGTCGAGCAAAGGTGATTTAAATTACTTCCCAAAACTTGCAAATTGACAGGTTGGAACAGTTGGAAGCTTAGTTTGATGATGGTGCTAAAGAAGAGAGAGTCAAAAACTGCAAGTAAATCGTATCCCAAGTGTTCAGCGAAATTCGCTGTATTTTTCTCCTAGCTCGTCATGATATAAGATAATTGCTTGAACTAGAGTTTCTCCAACGGGATTCCGGCTGTTTTTTAACCCGGTAAATTCTTCTCATCCCCGGAAATCCCGCAGATTTCTTAAAAATTTACTTGTTTTCTTATTTTGTGTTAAAGTTGAGGAAATTTTGCAAATAGAAAGTATAATTAACCCATAAACTATCAGAATACATTTGTATTTATTAATTTTAAGCCAGCTTATTAGTTTTTTAAATTTTTGTTTATTCTGGCGCATTACAGATTATCAACAAGCAACACGTAGCCTATTTGTGACAGGACTCTGAAAATTCTTTACTTGTCACAACCTGGAACATCTGGAATAATTGTGCTTACGCTGTCTTAATTTTTAACCATGCCCAGTAGCTTCAATAACTGCATTACGCCAGGTTGTGTAAATTGGGCAAGGATACAAACTAGTACGAAGTATGCAAGTATGAAGTTTTTCTTCGTAAACCCGTTAATTAAAGCCAAACGAACTGCCGAATTATCGGGCTGTAAGCTTGATGCCGCTATTACAGCAGCCGAAATAGACAAATCGAGAATACTAGAGAGGGAAAAAGTACTGTAACGCATCTCGAAAACGAAATAGAAATCTTCCAGGCTACGGGTGAAAAAACACATAACTTCCGTCTTCTCTTAAATGCATTAAAGACGATTCCAATCACATCAATTGAATCAGAAAGGGCATTCTCGGTAGGGGTCTTTTCACTACTAAAATAAGAATCGGATCGAGTGAGCGGAGTATTGACCATCTTTGCTTTTTAAAATCTTATTATAAAAATTTACAATAATATTTCGTATTATGTTTTATTTAAAAAACGAAAATTACCTGCTAAGTTAGAAGTTTGATCTAAGTTCTTTTTTTCTTTAAATTTTCAACTCGATTCAAAGGCATTTTTTTGTAAGCAGTTTCCAACAAAGTTTAATAAATTTTTTCTATTTGTGAAAATTTCTACGTAATTCAAAGGTAATTTTTAATACATATTTTACACAGCATTATTAATATTATGATTTTGGAGAACATTGCATGCCGTGTAATTCAAACACTAAAAAGAGTGAATACACAGCTTTGGACAATTTAATCTGTTCAGTTCTTGGCTTGTCTTTCTCAGTGCTATAGTGTTTGATGCTTGAAATAACGAGGCATGTAGGCCCCAGTTTTTTATTATTAGTTCATGGATACTGCAATGTCTCTTCATTTTCTCCACTGCAGGCGTAGCATTCAAATTATCACTTTTATTCTAGCCATTCAATCTTCGAAGTAATAAATACGGATAAGTACATGTACGGATATTTATTTCGTTTCTATAAACGTGTTCTGTATTACGATATGTAGTGTGCATTCTTTCATAGAGTTGCACATCACATTTAAATGAAATTGTTTATGCTTCATTCGTTTATTTTTCTGTCAGATATTAGCTTCTCAACCCGTTCAATTTTAATTGCATCAGTAATGTATACCTGCAGTCTTTTATTTCTAATTTATAGTTTGGATGTTAATTATCGTACGCCGTTTCATATCTTTCATATTCGAAAATTAAAAATTTCGTTGAGGAAACATACCGAATAAACATGCTTCCGCCATCTTTTATTAAAAGTCTGTATTAACCAATAAAAAATAATAGCTGTTACTTTTTATAAAAGATATTTTATAAAGGAAATATTTTATAAAAAGATAGCCTATTACGCTGTCAAATATTTTTTGAAAGATTTTTTTCAAATATCTTTTATAGTGTAATGTTCATCGTATAATTTACAGAGTCGTTCCGTAATGTCACAACAAATTCTTCTGGCTTAACGATAGTATTCAGTATCACCCCAAGTATTTGTTGGAACATCTTGATTATTTTTGTGATGATTTTCTTCAATTTTATCACATAATTCTCGAAAACCTTCTTTGGTACCAATTTGATATTTTGTATTTGTAACGATGTCGTCATGATGGGCATTTCCTTGTCAATGTCAGTTTTTTAAGCTTTTTTTGACGTGACATTTGATCCGCGACATTGCCAAAAGATGCGTTATGTCGAGTAGTTCTATGTGATATGATAGTAAACACGATACAGTGCGTCTACTGCTTCAGCCATGTTATCAAAATCACAACGAAAGTACTTCGTTATCTCTATTTTCATCATTTCTAACAGTCCCAGTTTTCCTATTTATCAGGTAACCAGGCACAAATATTGATTTTTCTTCACGAATTTGTGGACAGATTTTTCACAGCAAACGCTGTGATACGTCGCATTAACTACAACATTAAAACAACCACTCAATGTTTGGAATGCGGCAAGGTCACCTTGGAATCAAAATATAGCACCACTTGACAATTTTTACGGGGACACGAAGTTTATGCAGAGAAGGTTTGCAGGCTCGACTATCTGCAAAAGAGAATAATCGGTGTCATTGAGACTATTCCTGATGTACAAAGAAATGGAATATCTCCTGCACGTTTTTAGGGTCAAGAAGGAAATACATATTAAAATATGATAAATGCCGAAAAAACTTGAAGATATGTCCTTTCGTTTCAACTTGTAATTCGAATAAAACATTTTATTTAGATCATTTATTAAACTGTGTTTGAAATATCAGATTCGTTTTGTAAAGACCATTGTGTATAAATCTCTCAAATGGCAATGGGCAAGACATCTGGCAAGAAGGACTGACAACAGATGGTACACGAGAATTACGATGTGGTATCCACGGGGAATCAAGAGACCCAAAGGACGTCTAAACTTAAGATGGGACTATGACATAAGGAAACAAGCAGGCACAACATGGTGGAGAGAAGCAAATGATTGGCAAACATGGACACAAATGGAGGACGATTATTTAAGGCAGTGATTCTCAAAGTGGGGGTCGCAACCCCCAAGGGGGTCGTGAAAAATATTTGCGGGGTCGCTGAAAAATTGATGCCAGATCAATTTTTTCAAATATTTTATAAATTTACTATGGATTCATGTTTAGAAATAATAGAAATAAAAAATATATAAAATAATTTTTACTTAAATAAATTGCACGTATAAATAATAAAAATAATATAAATATTTAAATACGAGCCTAACCCCCTCCCTCCGGGATGTTTTTCGACACATACTTATTCTTCGGGGGTCCTTTGAAATTTTTAAGTGCAGAAGGGGGGTCGCGGTCCAAAAAGTTTGAGAAACACTAATGTAAGGGATGCTACACCATAATTTGAAATGGTAGAATAAGCTGAAGCTGATGATGATGATATATATATAGGCCTATATATATCATCATCAGCTTCATCATTGTCATATCATTATCATAAATAGTAACATACGTCAAAGGTAATAATTGTACAGTATTTATTTGTCTTTAAATGTTATATATCATTAATTGATTTTAGAGAAAATTTACACAATTACACTTTCTCATGCAATGCACTTATTACACACTGAATTTTGACAGCGATTTAAAACATATTAGTCTCAATTCAGACGCTACATATATAATAGATACATTTTTAAAAAAGGAGTAGATATGATCATCTTAAAGTATTATTTCAGTATAATATGTAATAGAATAGAAATTTCTCTTTCTTTGGATTTGAGAAAGAGAAACAATTAACTTTTTATTATTTTTGTATCATTATGCAAAGAATATTGTATAAGATATAAAAATAATATTTGCATAATATTGAAGAGCTTTCTGTATAGAAAAAATTCTGTATTATGTTTCTGAATTTCTATTTAGTTCAGTTAGGAAGATTTAGATGGAATGTGACCGGGAAATATAGAAAATATTATAAATATAATTTTATTGCTAAAGTTCTGACTTTCTTTCTATCTTGACTAGCTCCACTTCAAATGTCTCTCGACATCTTGTTTACGATTATTTTGTGATCCCTCCTAAAACAATATATGTCAGTCAGGCGATATTATTTTAAAAATTCACCAAAAATCAAATAAACATTATATCTATATGAAAAATATCACGTACAGCACAGTACATTTATTAATATCTTTATTTTTAAATACGATATTTTTCAATACATTTTATTACAAAATTTATAAGAAAAAAATTATATATATCAGAACTAAAGTTTAAACTTGATAATTTGTAACTTTTTGTCAAGTTTTGTAACTTTTTGTCTAGTTACCTAGTTGTTTGCTGGCACTGAGCCAGAAAGACGTAGAATATTGTTTTGTACAATTCGACGTAACACTTATGCATGTACTGTACGCTTATTCGTTGTGAAATTATCGCACATTATATCAAACATTTGTTTGGAATCAAAATTTTATTCTGCTATCAACTAATATAATGAACCCAGTGGCGTAGCGTAGTGAGGGCGGCAGGGGCGGCCCACCCCGGGCGGCACTTTTAGGGGGCGACAAAATTTCACAATAAATAATAATAATATTTTGTCAAAATTTGAACCATTTCATTTTATATTTTTGTCGCATCTACGATTCGGACCGATTGAAATGAAAAAATATAAATAGTAACAGTATCGTTCTAGTTCTAATTGGAAGTCGATTTGTGTTTTATATTCAATTCGTTAATAACTTAATCTTGTCGATTGTCAAGGTGTAATCATAAGTGTTCTATACCTGTTATATCAATGTAAATGGCATACGTGTAAAAATTTTTGTAATAAATGTGATTATTATATTGTAAAACATATATATATATATGACTTTTTTTATTTGTAACTTGTACAATACACAATAATGATGATTGTCCTCAGGGCCGGATTTACATAAGGACATTTGGGGCCTGTGCCCAGGGCCCCCACAAAATAGGGGCCCCCACAAAACTATGTTTAAACATAATTTTTTCCTATTACTGCGACAGGCTAGTGTGGCCTAATCATGAGGGCCACAGGCAAAAAAAAACCAAACCCGGGAAAAACCTATGAAACATCGGAAAATTTCGGGAAAAAATTTTACATGGGTATTTTTCAATTAAATTAAAATAATTCGTTTTACACAATAAAATATACATGTATGTTTACAATAACCTTATTTTTAAATGAAATTTACAACTTCATAGTTGAAATCTAGTTGAAAGTACAGTACAGTATTTTGTGTAAATTTTCTAAATCATCAAGTTTGCCTACTCTTAAAGGGCCCCCGAATTTGTGCCCAGGGCCCCCGGATTGGTATGGTAAATCCGGCCCTGATTGTCCTCGCCGAAAAGTTCTTTAGAATTACTGTATATTTTATTCTTTTAAATTGAGATACCTAAATAAGGGTGCGGCGAAAATTTTCC
Organism: Centruroides vittatus; assembly: GCF_030686945.1. Classification (NCBI taxonomy): domain Eukaryota; kingdom Metazoa; phylum Arthropoda; class Arachnida; order Scorpiones; family Buthidae; genus Centruroides; species Centruroides vittatus. The sequence goes on along the minus strand of NW_027122621.1, from coordinate 531,663 downwards.
TCCGCCCCGGGCGGTCGACACCCACGCTACGCCACTGAATGAACTAATATACAGTGGAGAGTCGTTTATCCGAATACCGGTTATCCGAACGCTTTCCAGTCGGACTGTGTCGTACTGAATCGAACTTTTTTGATACTAGATTTACTTCTAAAGTATAATCTTTATGTTTTTATATTCTTCAATATATTTATTTTGTTTGTACAAAATAAAGAAATAATTTTTAACAATACAATAGCCTCGATTATTATTATAAAAATTTTCGTTAGGCTTAAAATCGACGAAAATTCAACACGAAACGACACGCAACGGAGAAAAATTTCAACATCGGACAGATTAGTATATTTTTTCGTACATAATTGGTTATCCGAACAACCCCAGTCCCCAAGGGCGTCGCCAGCCAATGGGCCAGGGGGGGCAAGATGATATAAATTGATAGAGGATATGAATTGTATGTAAATAAAATAAAAACGATTCATAAATTTTAAGAAACTTAAGAAGATTATTTTAATTAAAACATAATCTTCTTGGGTTTTTCGCGCGGGAATTATAAATCGGGCAATAAATGACTTAGCATTTAAATAAATTTTTTTGTATGTCTAGGGAGGGGCAACTGCCCGTCTGCCCCCCTCTGGCGACGCCCTTGCCAGTCCCCAATTGATTCGAATAAACGACTCTCTACTGTACTTTACTAACATATGCTACTCACATACTCTGTCATCACTCTTTCAGAAAAAAGCTGAATCGATTTCAGGTTTTTCTGGATTAGGTTTTATTCAAATTATAATATACTTGAATAAAGTATTCAGATTTTATTTTATGAATTCACTTAAAAAAGTTGAATTAAGCAAAATATGGGATAGTTTTATTTAGTTAGTTAATTTAAATTTACATATACATTGTGAATGTTACTATAAATTCTTAAGGTAAACAAAAAATTTTACTATTTTTGATAAATCGTCGGTTAAGTTTGAGCCATTACGGACGGGCCCATCCAAAAACGTGGATGAGCTTGGACGAGAAAACGGGATTATGGCGCCTCTATCTGGCTGCTAGAGATATATTTTGCAGATTCGAATCCGGGTTCCTATCTGCGTCTGTAAGGTATATTTTATGCCTCAGTTGTGGGGATCTGGCGTAAGTCACGGGTCCTTAATTGACACCAAATACAGGGTCTTCCAGAAATATCCTATTATTTGAAATTATTGTAATTACGTTATCATCAAAAACCGTTTTAATGTACATTAAAACATTGGAAAACTATTAGAGTTTCACATTTTCCCGTTAGTTTTGCAACGCGTGCATCTCATATCACACGGCATGCATCCAACCCATACTCAAATTCTTCTTGCACGCACTGCAGCATATACATCTCGGGACAACTACAATTGCGCAGATTACTCGTGTTGCACTATGATGAATGATTCCGACTTTCCGAACACTAACAACCCTTTCCTATTGGCGAGTAAGATTTTCGTTAGATACAGCAGAGATAAAACGCTTAAATGCGGATGGGAAATGACATCCGTACAGTTAGTCTATCAACTGGTGTACAGACGTCACATACTTCTCAGATAATAATTAACACAGTAACGATCATTTAAAAATGGCAGTAATTATTTTGGAAGACACTGTACAATCCGTGCCATGCCGTCAAGTACCGAATCTGGAAAAGAAATTCCTGACGGGGCAACACGCATTTTATTTTGCCAAGCAGTGTAACATATATCAATAGTATTTCTAACATGAAAAAATTAATAAAGTAAATCACATTGTATTATGGTTAGTTCAATTCATTGGACAGATTACTTAAACCGAGCAAACAGAAAGGGATAAAGGTCCTTTTGTTTAGGCTGGATTTTTTAAAATCATAAAGGTTTATGCAGTTTGCAGAGGTTTCCGACTCAAAACTAAATAAGTACGGTACACTGACATCTACTACGGTTTCGTCGTCTATGTTCAGTTTGGCACTAGCGCCATCTGGTGAGCACGATTCGAATTATTTATTAATGATCCGAATGTTATTCATTCCGGTGATGGTACAGTACAATTAAGAAAGTTTGTATTTATTTTGAATTAGCTGTAATAATTTTCCATACGAAATCTCGTGACATTCTTTAAGAAGCTTCGTCTTACATTTTACGCTTTAGAATTGGCAAGCACGGTTAAAAGAATAGGCGTGAACTTTGAACCAGCCACAAACTATTCTACACTTTATAACAAGCTACGTCTCAAGGATTAAAGGAGTTTCTAGTTTCTACCCATTAATCATACATGTTTATCTACGGGTATGAAGGACAAAATTTCTGTTTTTATCTCAACTTCGTATACGGCAAATTTAACTTTTATATTAAAAAAAAAGCAACAATTTAATATCGTACATCTGCTAAGCAGCAAATTTAAATTTATGTATTTTCATTAAATATTTATTTCTGTACTGTTTACGTTTTTCAGAGGTTGAAAATCGTAAATAAAAGCTCCCCACGTGTTTATCATCAGCAATTGCAATCCCACGCAGATGAAATTCAAAATAATTCCCGGTTTTACCTGAAATCGAGTATAAAATTAATTATATATCCAATTAGAGAAGACATTCTAATTAAAAGTAAAGTACCTACTAGATCGGAGGTTTTCAAATTTCCAGCCTGATAGACGATGGCGCAAGGAGGGTTACCAACAGGTAACATGAAAGCGAAGGAAGTGGATATGGTTACGGGAAGCATCAAGTAAAGTGGATGAACGTGAACCGCTAGTGCCTATAAGAATGTAAAATATGGCAATACAGTATCTTTTAAATAATCTAAAAATATTGGCATACAGTTTCACTAACCACATTATAAACGATAGGAAGAAGAATGGTAGCCATGGAAGTGTTGATGATGATTTCTGTAAAGAAGGAAGTCGCGAGGCACAGGACGAAAACGATGACGACGGGAGAAAGTACATTCAAAGACGAAAGATTATTGGCAATCCAAGTAGATAGTCCGGATGCCTAAATTCGGAAATTATTAAAAATTATAATAATAATCCTACACTTATGGATAAAACACGTGGGACCTACTTGTGTTCCCGCGGCTATGGCAAAACCGCTCCCAAATAAGAATATATATCCCAGAGGAACCTTTTTTTCGGCAGTTTTCCAGTCGAGTAAAGGTTTCTTAGTTCCGTGCTTCCATGGATTAATGGGGATGAGGAATAAAAGCATGCAGGCAATTAAGACGGGAACCGTATTGGAAATCTTTTTCCTAAAAATCACGATTAATAGCTAAATCTAGTAAATGCAAACAAGAAGAAAGATAAAGAGAATAAAAATAACCTGTCTGAAGTGAGAGTGATCCATCCATCGATAAATCTTGGATCTCGAAAAAACCATGTTAAAATCAGAAGAATATAAATGATTAATATCGTAACTTCGTGATTGCTGAAATGAAAATTATAAAATTATTATGTTTTGTTTGCTGCTATAAGAATTTCATCGGTTTTATCATCGTCATTAAAACATTGCAAGTATTTCAATATTTAATTCATATGCCTCTATGTCCCGATTTTCTATTTGTTATATATTTTGTCTAAGAGGACTTAGCCTATTAATAGGATTTATTGCACTGGTGTTTTGGCTTTAGCAATCGATGTTTTCTCTGAATAAGGTTTTCCTTGATTTCTAAAGCCAAAACACCAATGCAGTAGGTACTATTAATAGGCTAAGTCCTCGTAGACAAAATATATAACAAATATTTCAATATTTGTTTGTTGTTGTATTGCATTTGAACAAAAAAAGTAAATAAAAAAATTTCAGAACGAGTTGCTTAACTTTTCTGGCAACATTGGTAGCGCCATCTGTTAATAAAACGGCAAAAAGCTTAATTTTGAGGGTAGGATGGGTTTCATAGAAAATTGTAAATGCGAATAACGAGTAAAATCGTCATCATTAATCGTCATCCGAACCTTATCGAGATATAATACGACCCCCTTTATCTCTTCATTCCCTCGACCATAAACTCTAAAAGTTAATAATAACAATTCCCTTAATAAACAAACTTCCCTGCAAAATTTCAAATAATTTCGAAAAAAAGCACGAGAGTTATTAAGCTTCAAAGAGGGTAACAAAATCGTGCTCCCTTCACAAACACTAACATCCATACGTACAGAAATTACCCTCGAATTATTTTGTTGCATTTGTCGACGTTTCAAGGTATCCCGAATCCAAAAATGTAAAAATTTTTTTGGGGGGGATCATTTTTGACCGATCCTCTGTTATATATAACAGCCGGAAAAGTAAAAGAACATATAGCCTATTTATACATGTATGTATGTGTGTGTTGGGCTGTATCTTAGAACTTCACGAACCAAAACTTTTAAAATTTGACAGAAACTTTTATTTATGGGGTAGTAATGCTATTACATTTCAGATATAAGACGAGAAGAGGGGAAGGGATATCTGCATCGGATCGTGATTACTCCTACCAGCTTTTAACCTACTATTGAAATGTTCTATGTTTTTAAAGGATAAAATTTTATTATATTTCTTCCCATTGTACTTTAATAATTTAAAGACTTTAAACAAAACTTATTATACCTGATAGTACCCAGTTCTTGATATTTATTTTTAATGACTTTTTCAATGACGGATTTTTCCTCTTCATTTTCCTTCTTACTAAATTAATTATTAAAGAATTTGTAGAATTAAATTCTCTGTAGAAAATTGCTAGATTTAGTTTAGGGAATTATTTCGCTTACCGACATCCAACGACTACCAATTGCAATACGATGAAGACTGCAATCCCGCACAGAAGCATTCCTGGTATGTTATAATACATCCAATTAGAGAAGGTTATCGGATTATGATCGAGGTAAGTGCTGCAGCCGAGAAGAAACACGTGGTTATTTTTTATTTTCTATAAAGTTTAGAAGGAAATTTCCAACTTACTCTAACATTCCAACTAGTACCAAATTTCCACCCGTACCGATGACTGTACCAGTTCCTCCGCAGGTTGCGGAATAAGCTACACTCAACAACAATGCTTTTCTCAGAAGGTAATATTTTCCGTTTCGAATATTATAACTAATTTTAAAAACGTTATTAATTAAAATTCAAAATAGTTAATTAAGTAAGTAATGTTATTTTTAACATAATAATATTCGTTTGGGAATATATTTTAATATAATTTTTATATCTCTAACATTTAGAGATATATATATATATATATAAACAAAATATATGAATTAAGTTTAACATTCTTATACAAGTAATGAAATACACTAATAAATAAACCCATACACAACATATATTTGTATAAGAATGTTAAACTTGAGAATTATTTTTAAATTTTATTATAGGTTTGAATAAATGTTTATTTTATCAGATAAAATTCGTACGTTAAGCGATAATACCGTTTCGCTTGTTGCGCATTAAAAGATACATACAATGCTAAAAATATGATTAAATTGTCGTATGTAAACAAATAATTTATTATAAAATTAGAATTCGGCAAAAATTAAAAAATCGTTAAGTTAATTTCTTTCGTAATTTAATGACGTTTCTCGATCGCAATGTGATAATTTTTTAATACAAATAATTGTCCAGAAAATAATTACAAGTGCTTTTCGGATATCTTCAGAATTTATTTAATTTTAATATTCTAAACCAGGGGAGGAGCAACCTTTTTAATCAACGGGCCAATTTAAATTTTAAAATTTTTTGGCAGGCCGCACATAAAGTAACACTTATTAATAATTTACAAAATTTTATTTATAATAAACATTAGAATAAAAAAAATATAAAATTTAAAAAAAGTAAAGATTTCATATACAAATTTTAATGCAAAATAAAAACAAACAAGAAAAGAACAGAAAAACGAATTTACTTGAAATTTTTAATGAGAAATTTGGCACTGTTTTTTCGATACAAGCTGATCAATATCAACCGGAATTGATGAGATAGCTACACGTACGCAGCTTTCCAATCGTGCATCACTCAGTCTTGATCGGTGGTCATTTTTGATTAATTTCTTGGTTGAAAATAATTGTTCGCAAACATACGTACTTCCGAACAGAGACATCATTTGCTTTGCAATTTTCGTCAAAAGCGGAAATTTCTCAGAGCTCACGTAAGATTTATAAAAATTTTCGATGTTTACTGAGAAAAATACATTTTTTAAATCGGTATTATTCTGCATGTCAATCACTTTCATTTGAAAGTCTTCGAGAACTGTATCCACATCGATATTAAATAGCGAGGAAAACATTTTCATGGAAACCGCTGTCTTCTCAGCTTTGAACATTTGGAATCGTAATTGAAATTCGTTGATTAAAATGTCTATATATTGTGCGTATTTTTGAGAAGTAGTAACGTTTTCTTTTTCTAAATGTGGAAAGTGAGACACATTATTCTGCAAAAGATGCTGTTTCCATAATTTTAATTTGCGCTCAAAGCCCTGAATTTTATCATACAAATTGTAAATAAACTGTCCTTTGCCTTGAAGTTCCACATTAAGATCATTGAGATGCTGAGTCATGTCGATAAGAAACCCAAAATCGTACATCCATTTTTTATTACCAAAATGAGGAAAGGCATATCCCTTCATATCCAAGAACAATTGTATTTCGCTTTTTAAGTTGTATACTCTTTTTAGCATTGCACCTCTACTAAGCCAACGTAGTTCGGTATTAAAAACCACATCGCCATATTCAGTTTCTAAATCTTCCAGGAATTCTTTAAATTCATGGTGAACTTTATAAAAAACAACGCGCGCGACTTTATAAAATTGATTAGTTTAATTATTGGTACTGTGACATTTGGCAAACTCCATCTTTTCGCACACAAATTTTCCTGGTGAATTATGCAGTGGTTAACGAATATTTCCCTTCCTGTGACCTTAATGTCTTGAAATAGCCTTCCCGATACTCGTACCTCAGTGCTTGACATTGCTCGTGCTCCATCTGTCGATATACCAATAATCTTTTCTAATGAAATTGAAAAATTTTCCAACACAGACTTTAGTTCATCGTATAAGTCTTTGCCGGTTGTAGTCCCTTGCAATGAAATCAATGAACACAATTCTTCGGTAATATTAAATTTGGTGTCAATACCACGTAAAAATATAGCCAGTTGTGCTGTATCGCTAATATCGCAACTCTCATCAAGTGCCAAAGAACAGTATTCGAATTTTACAATGCGTTCACGAAGCGTTGTTGCTATGTTCTCGGACAAGTCTTCAATTCTCCTTGCAATGGTGAATCTTGATAAACTAATGTTTGAAATAATATTGATTTTATCAGGAAATGCTATTTCTGCAACAGCAGTCAGACATTCTTTTATCATCTCTCCATCCGCAAAGGGTTTCATTTTTTTTTGCCAATATTTGACTGACAACAAAACTAGCCTTTACTGCCGTATTTGATAAAATAGCTTGATTTTTAAAAATAGCCTGTTGATTTTCCAAGTTTTTCTCCATTTGATTAAACTTATCTATCCGGAGTTGTCCTGTTAAGTTTTTATATTGTTGTTCATGTTTTGTATCGTAATGCCTTTTTATGTTATATTCTTTTAATGTCGACACAGTCTCTGAGCATATTAAGTATACAGCTTTATCTTTGACGAAAGTGAAAAAATAATCAAATTTCCACTTTTCTTGGAAATGCCTGTGCTCATCCGCAACCTTCCGTTTTTTTGTTTGCTATTATGCATTAAAAATTATGCTATTGCTTTTCCGACATGCTATTATGGATTAAAAATTTGAAAGTTAAAAAAATTTGTAGGAAAACTTAATTTTGAATAAAAACAACTCTAATATTACCTTTTTGACAATAATATTGCACTCATGCCTTTCAAGAAACACAAGAATTGCTAAAATTGCTAGTTAACAGCTTACCAGTCTGACTGATTGTGTGACAGAAGCAAACACAAACAAGCACAGACGCGGCGCGTTCGTATTGCATGTTTGAACAAGTCGCCGACAAGTGAGTAACTCGTCACAAAAAATTGTTTCGGTTTAGTATGTACTACCATTTTATTATAGTTAATTTTATAACAATATATTGATGGGAGAAAGTCGATAAAATAAATTCAATTTTGGAAATGCTTGGCGGGCCGCATAAACATGTTTAACGGGCCGCGTGTTGCTCATCCCTGTTCTAAACAGTTTCGATGACTAATCATATTTTTTAATTTTAATTGCGTCATATAATCGATGCATTCATATATTTTCTGTTTATAGCTTTCATTTATGACTTTATAAAGTCGTAACAGATTTAATAAAATATAGTTTATATAACCATGTGACTGATATGCAAATTGGTTATACATCTATAATTTAAAATATAATATATTTAAAAAATCGATCAACGCTTTTATCGGCGTTTTGTTCGAGATTGGGAGTAGGGTATAGTGAGGGTCACTACAATGCATTTACACACAAAAACACAATTAAATTCCACATTTGGTTATGTTTATCGGTTTTCGGTTGGGAGGAGGGGTGGGTCAACACCCTAAAAACAGGGATGGGCACCCGCGGCCCTCGGGCCGCATGCGGCCCGCAGTAATATTTTTTGCGGCCCGCGTGGCATAAAGTATGAATAAATATATCAATTTCCCAGCTTAATGAGATATTCGACAAAAATTCAAACGTTATTTTCTACAACTTATATTTGTGAAAAGTTTTTTCGCAATGAATTTAGTAAAAATTAAAACAAGAAACCGGCTAACAGACACATCGAAACTAATTTAAAACTAGCAGTGACTGATATTTAACCAAATATTTCCGATATATTACGTTTAGATCGGTGCCAGAAGCTATATTAAGTATACCTATGCTAATTTATAATTATATATGAATAAAGAATTGTGATTTACCGACAGTTCCCGCCTCTTTTCTCTTGTGTGCGGCCACACAGTTAAATTCCACATTTGGTTATGTTTATCGGTTTTCGGTTGGGAGGAGGGGTGGGTCAACACCCTAAAAAGTCAGTAATGCATTGACATCGAACTTAGGTAGGCCTCAAAGCTTCAGACTTTTATCTTTATTAGAAGTGGGTGAAATGTGAGTTGCAAGATTTTCGGACAAGATACAAAACAAGTTAGGTAAAAGCGTTTAATAACAATAAAATGCTATGAGTGAATCGAGAAGTCTGATTGAATGATTAATGAATACATTGAACACTAGGTGCAGATAAATTTCTAAAATTTTTTAATATTGTTATCACGTAACTCTATATTTCCTGATCACGTAACTGTATATTTCCTGATTTCCAGCTTTAATACAGCTGGAGAAATGATCCAATGACATATTAAAATTTTCAAATGAAACAGCATAAGGATAATAAAATACCTTTATAATTTCAAATAAGCTGGCTGGATACTTAAATACGGCTTAAACTTAACACGGCTGGATAAACGGGCCAATGATATAGCCCGTTTCGAATGAAACGAGCTGTCCTTAGCCCGTTTATCCAGCTGCATTAAGTTTACTATCCGTATACTGTAGTAATGAAATAACGCAAGTTATATGTAAATAAGAAAAATACAATTATCATTTTATATCATTAGAATATGAGTTTAATCAAATACCAGCGTTTACGATTATTTTCAGAATGACAGAGTGCACACGATAATTTAATAGAAAAGTATAAGAAAAGTTTAATAGAAAAGTATTTTAAAATTTTATTAATTCAATGCTGGTTCATTGACACATCATTTGGCCCATCATATACATTAAATCTCAGTCTGATTAAAAAACTAATTAATCCGCCCGGACGGATTTTTGACACGTTTCTAATGGTAAAATTGTAAATAATCACGAAAATTTTATGAAAATTTGAAACTCGAAAGATTCTCTGATGTAAGAAAAAAAAGTCATTTTCACAATGAAACTTCTACTTTTCCTTTGGATCGGAAGAATAATATATAATTCAAATTTATTATCAGTTATTTGTTTGAAAATATAAATAGAATACGTTATGACTTTGCAAATACAGAATCCTCTGTTTTGCATTTGCAAAGTCATAACGTATTCTAAAATTTTCAACTTCTTTGCTATTTATTATCTTCGGAGATGTTAATGTGATAATAAATGAAATTTCGTAAAAGATCTGCATGTTTTAATTCTTAATTAACTATTTTATAGGTGAAAGTAATATAAAATAGAAAAGTGATATGGTAAAATCAGAACAAGAGTATTGCAGATTTATATATTAGTAAAATATAATTAATTAGGTTAAAAACGAAAAAACTTTAAGCTATATTATGCAATTCTGAGCGATAATTATAAATATTTATTCAGTTTATGCATAAAAATTTAATATAAATTTATATAACATATTAGAGTATAAACTTTTAAATTAACTTAACGAATATCTAAGATATTTATGTTTACTTTTCCTCCACAACAGAATTATCTCCTTGTATTTCAAATTTATTTGGCGAGGTTTCTGAAATAATATAAAAATAAATTTCGGTATTTTAATTATTTTTGGAATATATTTTAATATCATTTTCATATCTCTAATATTTAGATATATATAAACAAAATACATGAATTAAGAAACTAAACATTTCTTTCTCGGATAAGTGACGGACAAGAGGGAATTTCTATTGATTGGATAATTATTTCTATAGAAGACCGAACCCACACTTTTTACTTTTATTTGTCTATTGGGATTCCGACAGAAGCCAAATTCGAGTCTTGATCTCTCACATGATGTGAAGTTCTGTCAAGAGGAAATTAAGGATAATTATGAAAATTCAAAATGCAGGGATAATACATCAGAGGAACAGAATTACACCAGGAATTACAGGAATGACAGTAACGAAGCTGGAAAAGGGATAAAACTGAGCGATTTCATCCCTTTTCCTATTGCTAGTTTTTAGTAATTCAAACTCTAAAGATGGGTCAATGAACAAAAATGAGCTTCTGTTTATCTAAGAGGCGCACTCGCTTATCCGGGAATTACAGTTTAAGATATATTGAAATTTTTAAGTAGGCCTATTCTTACCACTTTCTTTTAAATCTTTCTCTAATTCGTCTACGATGGCATCGACTATGGGAACCATCATGGCAGAACATGCTGTATTCATCATCCACATGGATAAAAACATACTAGACACAATGAAGCCGGCTACAAGACTAAAAAAATTTTAATCTATTTTACTTTATCATTTATGAATTATTGATAAGAAATTACAATTTAAAATTAGACTTAAGGAATTTAATAATTGTGCGTAGTATGGCTGTATAGAAATTAGTGACACCGAATTACAAAAATTTGACTTTACTAACAGACTATAATTAATATTTATCTACAGTATAAAAGAAAATCTAAAGTATTACTCGAATTAATACGTAATATTTATTTATATTTTCGAATTTTCTTACAGTCTCATACTGGTTCCAATTAATAATAAAATTCTCAACGCTATTCTTCTATGCAGATTGCAATATTCCACAGCTGCAGCCATGATTAAAGAACCTATTGTTAGCACATTTGTATCCTGCAACCAAAAATATTAAACTTTCAGAAATATCTTTTAAAAAGAAGTGGATAGCGCTGTATCGAGTGTCACTTACGACAAAATATATTTGACCAACTTCCGAGGATTTGAGGATACCCAGAATGGGAAAAAGTATCAATGGAAGTATGGCGGTGACAGGGATGGGTACGGGTTCGAATACAAAATACAATGCCATCCATAATATTACAAATGCACATTTTGATTCCTTTACGGAAAAATATTAAAAAAATTATCAGTAAATTAGAAAAAAATAACGTAAAAGTTATCTGTTTAACGATAAAAAATAAATTGTAAAATTTATCTTATTTTTCTGTTTGTAGTGATGTTTTTACATATCATCTTATTAGATTAAGCAACGTTCGTTGCGTGATTTTTTATCCTGCACGTTTTCAGAAATGCTTTCTCTTCCTATTTGGAAATTTAATTAGTATTCGAAAGATGAAACAACAATTACGAAAAGAATACAAAAAAGAAATTACCTAATAATTTCGTATTTCAAATTTAAATGATACTGAAAATGTTGAAAATCATTATACCGCTAGTAATTTTACAACAAATACTCATACAGACAGGAATAAGTACATTTCGTATATTAACGCGGAATATCCAGATATGTTATACAAAATAGCGTATAGTGAGGCATTCAAGTACACGCAAAGCGGACTATTGATTAATAATACTGTTTTAAAATAAATTTCAATTAAACGAAAGACATTAAACTGAATTTGATCAAGTAATCAAAGTCGTACTTACTTGCAATTTATTAATTTATCGTTTAAAAAGTTTTGATGTGAAAGACTGATATTACATCTGTAGAATTGGAAATACTGATATCTCTAGGTTAAAGAAATTCGAGATACAACCGTTTGCTTTCTTTCAGTTTACGTTCGTACTTGCTTTTACTCTTTTCCACCGTGTTCGATAGGAAAGTCTCTAATGGGATTCATTATGGGTTTAGCTAGACCCACAATGGAGTGGTCGGGTGATGTGGGTATCCGGAACTGACCACTCCCTGAAAAATACTTGGAGTTTCGAATCTCTCCAAATCAATAGGATGACACCTTAACCGCTCGGCCATTCGTACGTCTTCTTGAAGAATACCAAAGTATACTGTATATGATAGCAATTTCCAATATATATTATGCTTATGGCAACGCTTTCAATGGACAGTCGTTATAGCAAAAAATCGTTAAGCGAGAGATAGTGTCTTTTTTAGCCAACGATCTTAACAAATTTATATTGTAGTGTTGGAAATTTGAAAGATGTCACTACTCATCAGGAAAGTATTTAGCAATCTCCAAAATACAAAATATAATTTAAATACAGTAATTAGTTAAATCATTATTTTCATAATTATTTAAATTATCTCTTTTCGTTTGTAATTTTGTAAGGTAGGATAAATTGTAATTTAAATAATTATTTCCATAATTATTTTAATTGTAATGTTTCTTATTTTAATGAAAATAATTATTTAAACATTAGACACATTTCTTTATGTAACAATTCGTGAAAGTTAAAATTTTAAGATCTTTTTTATATGACGCATACAAGTCTAGAATTAGGATGATTGATCGAAAAATACAGTCATTTTTGAATAATGATAGTAAATAACATTAAGAAAACTTTCCTAATAACATCGACGGTCCTCTGCAGAATATGCAATATTTTATTCTCGAAAGCTTCGATAAATATTGTTATCTGGCTTACCATTGGTCAATATAAACGTCTATTTTTATTTATTCAACAAATCTTCAATCTATACATTTAACAAATTTCAGCTTTAAAAATGGATTTCGTAGAAAAAATTTTAGATCTGTTCGTTTGCTCGAAATAGCTCATATTTCTACGTAAGTTCGATGTCACATGTCATTTTTTCAATGAGAAATCCTAAAGAATGATCTCAAATTGACGTAAAAGTATGCGCCGTCTCAAACAATTGAACATCTTTGAACAGCTTTTCTGCTGGTATTTAGAATTACTAAAATTTATTTCGTTGTAAATTAAAATTAGGATTTTATACACAACAAATTGATAACACAATCGGTTAACAGATAGAAACATTTTCAATTATAATCGAAAGTTAAAGTCAAAATTATCAGCTGTTAGGTTATCAGTTATTATAAACAGATGAAATTTATAGAAGCACGAATTTTAAAGGAATTTCCGGCAGGAGACACGCAAATGTACAGTTTTTGCCTGTTCATCACCACAATACACGTGTATACTACATATGACCTTGTACACTGTTTAAATAATGTATATAATTAATTCGTTCAAATGGTAATCCGTATTATAGAGATTTTTAAAAAAATATATTTACAAAGTAACGACCCAATAGACGGTTGTTAATTAATGATAAATCATTTCTAATAATGAATAGACTTTGGATTCTTTTGATACTTTTAATGTAGATAAATAAATATTTTGATTAATTTCTTTAAATATACACTACAACTGTAATGACGTAACTCGCACCACTGTTGTCACCAGTTTACTACTTATAAATTCCTTAAATTTTTGACTTTATATTCGTTCTAGCAGAGTTATTTTCTTTGGAATAACATAAAAATTTAAGTTTAAAAATATTTATATAATCGATAAATCAAGGATTTATCCAGATAACTCCGTGTTAGCCGATATAAAAATTATTGTAATAAAGTTTACTTAATTTTCAACAGAGAATAAAATATTAAAAAATTTATTTAAATAATTAAGTAATGTGTAAATGAGTATTATAAAGTATATTAGTTAAAGGAGTACTTGCCTGAGTTCCTACGTATAAAATTAATGGTAGAAGTAAAAGGGGTACAGCTACGGAAAATATTAATTTCCAATAATCTTTGACGATTCGAAATATTTTCACAAGCAACATATCGTTTGTCTGTTTCGTATTCTTCTGTTAACGATGTCTATAAAGCGTAATCCTTTGTGTTAAGTGAGGAGGAACGATATCGCATGACGAAAATTGCAATTTGATGTACTGTACTCTAAACCTATAGGAATAACCAATTATCTTCGTTTTTCGATATCTTTCCTTGTTAAATTCTTAATTATTATATGTACGTTTACAAAAATAGTATTAAACAATTTCGATAATTTAATTTATTTCCAACAATAATTTTAATTTAGTTATATTCTAGTTTACATAACGATATTTAAACACCCGAATCACGTGGTGAGATTACAACTAAGCTCCGGATATTCTAAAGTTACACCAAAACACGAAGGATTAAGGATAAATTTTAAAATAAATTTCGAATAGAATTACTTTGCTTTTTCTATGACGAAAAAAGTGTTTACAAGTTCTCTTCTATGTCGTTGTAACTTTGTTAAACACAAAGTGATTGAAGTGATTGAAATGATTAGGTTGGCGATACGCAATTTATTGTTTCCGTTCTGTTCATTCGAGCGCAATATGCGATAATAGCGAAGTTGAGGCCAAAGTTTTAAATGCGAAAACTTATACATCGGACGTTCAGCGCCACTTTCCTGTAAGCCTAGAAGTTTGACAATGGCGTCTGGAATGTCGAGCATGATTCCACTGACTTTCCAAAAGCCATTGTCAAACTTCTAGGCTTACAGGAAAGCGGCGCTGAACGTCTGACGTACGCGTTTTCGCGTTTAAAACTTCGGCCTCAACCTCGCTGTTGATACCAACGAGTGTTTGATTTTAGACACATTCTTCTTTACTAAATTTTCTTTCATAATAATGTCGCTAATGTTCACTAGAGGATGCCAATCTTGCATACTTTTCTCTATATCAAAATACATAATTTTACAAATAAAACACAGGAAAACCTACCGTATGATATTTCAAACGTTTTTCGGGTGAACTAGTGACCATAATCACGAAATATAAGCCACATTCAATACTTAATCTATATATACTGTACTATATAAAATTACACGTCCTGACCGATTCTTCATCGCCCAGAGCAAACCGCTGAACCTAAAGAGGTGAAATTTGGTACACAGTTAGGGTACGCATGAAGATGCACACTAAGAAGGGATATTTGGAAATTCCTCCGCGGGGGAAGAGGGAGAGAATTAAGGCTTAACCTGAAGAATGGCTTCTACTGCACTATTTTAAATGCGAGTTTTGTTTTTGATAGTAATAACTTAATTTCCAAACATACAATATTTACCAAATCATCCAAATCGTTTGCCCGAGCAACGCCGGGTTCATTTGCTAGTTCGTTAATAATTGCATGAAAATTGATGAAAAAAATGTTCAAAACAACTAAGTCTTCGTATAATTGCGCTGTTTATACTGAGAGGATAGGATTGATGATAATATGCAAGGAACGAGCTGCCTCTCGGACTTTCTAGATAAACTGGTGCCCATGTAGGGTAAACTTGCTTAATTCGTACTTGCGCCTAATTCATACTTCGCTTATATCTTGACTCCAGTAATAGCTATTAGCGCTTCTAGTGACAAAAAAAACTAAATAACAGTCGGCCATATTACCATCTGAAAGACAACGCGCTGTTACGCTGCTCCCGACAAAAATATTTAAAAGGTAAGTTTTTTCAACTTTTTCTGTAATATTTTTACAAGTTTCGTAAGAACTTTCTTCAAATTGGATCGTGTATAAGTTTTTTAACTATCTGTGATGTATTAATGCGCATTTTTGTGATTTCATCTGATGTGATGATATATGCGTATTTGTTGTCAAATTTTTTGGCGTCAAATGTAAAGTTTGTTCGACTCTTGCATCTATTTTGTACTCGAGGAAAATTCTTAAAATGTGCTGGTACGATTTAGGAAAACCATTTTAGATGAATGTCACAATAAGCTATTACCAATTCGTAAACTATTATTATTATTATGTTGGGTTAAGTGAGAGATACTCGGTTAACACCGGTGGCTGTGTACTATGCCGGACCAAAGTCAAGGCATAGTAACCAAAACAGAAATTAAAGAAGTGTATCAGTGTGTGTGTCTGTATTCAGGAATTTTCTCACAATATGACATGAATTCAATATAGTGGCCTTCTGTAGTGTGATGTATGTGTTTCTATTCAATTGTAACGTGCCCAGGCTTTT
This sequence comes from Centruroides vittatus, assembly GCF_030686945.1. Classification (NCBI taxonomy): domain Eukaryota; kingdom Metazoa; phylum Arthropoda; class Arachnida; order Scorpiones; family Buthidae; genus Centruroides; species Centruroides vittatus. The sequence goes on along the minus strand of NW_027122621.1, from coordinate 515,114 downwards.
GTGTAGTGTGTGTGGTATGACACCTGTAGAGGAGAGAACAACAGGTACAATAAGCACCCTATCCATCCTCCACAGATGCCTTATTTCCCGGGAGAGTTCTGCGTACTTGCTAAATTTTTCAGTGCATGTGTTTTGTATATTGTGAGTGTTTGGAATGGATATGTCTATAATGTATGTGATTTTATTGTGTTTGTCAATGAGTGTGATGTCTGGTCTGTTGTGGTAAATTGTTTTATCTGTGATTATGGCTCTGTCGTAGTACATTTTGTGCGTGTTGTTTTCCAATACTGTCTGTGGAATGTATTTGTAGTATGGTTCGTGGATGTCTGCTAATTTGTGTTTCTTTGCAAGCTCTTGGTGTATTATATTTGCTACTTTATTATGTCTGTGTAAATAATCTGTCTGTGCCAAGAGCTTGCAACCAGACGTGATGTGTTGTATAGTTTCTGTCATTTGTGAGTGTTGTATTTTTGAGTTTGTGTTTTCTGTAGTTTTTAGTATTTATGACCTGATCCTGTATGGCAATCATGAATCCTTCCGTCTCCCCAAAGAGGCATCCCTGAGCTAACCAGCTGTTTGACGCAGTTTTGTCAACAAAATCCTGGGCCAGATCATAAGGATGCCTTTACATGGAGTGCCTTTCGAGCCCACGATTGCTTAATGGTGTCTATGCTTTTTATATGTTGTGTTGTGTCCATATGATGTGAGTGTAAGTTTAATGGTGTGTTATTCGAGTCTGCTAGAGTTACTGCTTTATGTAATTGTGATGTTTCTTGTTTTTTGTAGAAAAACTCTCGCAGTGACTGTATTTGTTTGTAGTGAAGGTTAACTATGTCAATCAGGCCACGTCCGCCATCTTTACGTGGAAGGGTTAATCTTTCTGTGGCGGATTTAGGATGATGTTGTTTATGCTTAGTAAGTGTAGTTCTTGTTTTCCTTTGGAGTTGCTCGAGATCTGTGTGAGTCCAATGTATAACTCCAAAAGAATATGTAAGTACTGGAATGACATATGTGTTTATTGCTTTGACTGTATGTTTTGCATTTAACTGTGTTCTGAGAATAGCATTTAACCTACTTTGGTATTCTTTAATTAATCTTTGCTTTATTTGTGTATGTTCTGTTAGTTTGGCCTGTTGGAATCCTAAATACTTGTAGAACTTGCCCTCTTCCATGGATTCAATAACGTCTCCATTTCCGAGCGCAAAATCTTCTTTCTTCAGGATTCCTTTTTCTATGTGAACTGTTTTGCATTTATCTAGGCCAAATTCCATTTGTATGTCCTTGGTGTATGAATGTGTGATTTGTAGGAGTTGATAAAGTTGTTTTTGTGTGGATGCATAAAGTTTTATGTCATCCATGTACATGAGATGTGACAGTGTAAACTGTGTTGTTTTTTCATGTCTGATATTGTAACCATATTGCGTGTTGTTTAACATGTTGGATAATGGGTTCAGGGCTAAGCAGAACCAGAGAGGACTCAAGGAATCTCCTTGAAAAATTCCTCGCCTAATAAAAATTTGCTTTGTTTGTATGGAAGTGTTACTAACCCTGAGATGTAGTGTTGTTCTCCAGTGCTGCATAGTGTTTTGAAAGAATGCAATGAGTGATGGATGTATTTTGTACATGTGTAGAATATGTAGCAGCCAACTGTGTGGAACGCTGTCGAATGCTTTTCTGTAGTATATATATGCCATGTGTATGTTTCTGTGTTGTTTGTGTGCTTGCCGTAGAATGACTGAATCTATGAGTAACTGTTCTTTGCATCCCCTGTGATTTCTACGGCAACCTTTTTGTTGTTCTGTTAGAATGTCGTGTTCTTCAACATGTTTGTATATTTTGTTTGTAATACAGGATGTCAATAATTTGTAGAGTGTTGGAAGACATGTAATTGGTCTGTATTGTGTGGGGTCTGTGGTATTGTTGTTTTTAGGTTTCATGTAGGTGATGCCCTGAGTAAGAAAATTTGGCATGTCTTGTGGATTGATGATAATGTGTGTTAGGTGTTTAGCTAGTTCCTGGTGCAGTGATGTAAACTTTTTGTACCAGAAATTGTGAATGTTGTCTACACCAGGTGTCTTCCAGTTGTGTGTTCTGTTAACAGTGTATTGGAAATCATGTATGTTTATTTCAGCACAGGGCATAGTTGGTATGTTGTGCAAGTTTCTGTTCTCCTCCTCGATCCAGCCTGCATCAGCATTGTGCGTGACAGCACTGGACCAAAGAGAAGACCAATATGTTGTGAGTTCTTCTTCTGTTGGTGTGCCACTGTGCTGTGTATCAGTGTTTGCTTTGTTATTAATTTGTCTGTAAAAGAGTTTTTCATTGTTTGTAAATAATTTATTTTGTTGTTTTCGTAGTGTACATGTTTTGTATCGTTTGAGTCTACGTGCTTTGGCAGCAAGTTTTTGTTTTAGTGTATCAATGTATTCTGTAATGTGTGTGTTGTGATGTTCGTGTTTTGTGTGTGTTTTTATTTTCTTGAAAATGTTTTTGAGCTGTTTCCTTAATTTGGGTGTTATGTTGCTTTTAGCGTATTGTGTCAGCCTGCCTAATTGCTGTCTAATATCATTTATTTGTATTTCTATTCTTCTCTGCCAGGCAGGCTTGTGATAGAATTGTGTTTTCTGTGTATCTGTCTGTGATTGTACTTTCAGACCATGGTGTGTCACTACTGTGACTGCCCCAGCATAAACTAATGTATGAATGTCTGCGAGTGTAGAAATTGAATGAATGTAGTGTGGTAGTAAGTGAGTGTTTACGTAATTTAGTGTTTTTCCTACTTCCTTTGACGTGTTGATTTTTGGTATTCGTGGTCGTTGTGTGGGATCTGTGCCTGTATATTTAGTGAGTGTTTCCTGAAATATAAGTGAGAGCGTATTAACTAAATCTATGTCTATGTTATCAGTGATGAATGAGGAAGTGTCTGTAGTATCAGTAGTGGCAGTTGTTGTGTGTGTGCTGTAATCAGTGCTTGTTGCTGGATTATCCTGACAGGTTATGTGATCTTCATTAATGTTAAATGTTTCTGTCTCTTGATGTATTTGATCAGCAACCTGTTGTTTGATAAGTTCAAGTGTTGTTTGTGGAATAAGGTTGTTGTGTATAATTGTTCTTTTTTGGTCAACAACTCTTTGTTCGGTAACAGTGAGGTGAGGATATTGTTGTGTGAATTTATGGTGTAGTTGTTGTCTGTATGCTGTCATGTTTGTTTCGAGTTTTGTGATGGTGTAATAAGTACGGATGATAAACTCGTTCATTTCCGTTGTCCATTTCATCCGTTGGCGTGGTTTTCCAGCCTTTGTGGTCTGTGGATGCATTGCCACAGAAACACCAAGGCTGGGTTGGTTCCTCACATCTGTTGAGGGCATTGCAGTAGCCATGCTTGGGCCGGTGCTGCTTTCGCCACCGGTAACCAAGGGAGACTGTGGCCTATTTTTCGAACGTGAGCCTCTGCCTAACTCACGAACGCGGACCTTGTCAACCCGGGCGACGTCCGAGCCGGTATCACATTTAGATCTGGTTACTACCATGATACATATCTCCACAGAATGTGGGTTTGTGGTCACTCTTAGCTTCATTTCTCCCCATAGACCTTACTGGCATGGGTGTCCCTACCAGGAGCTTGTGCTCCAGTCTGCATTGCCCTATGGATCAGTAAAATTACTGGGCTCTCCCACCACGACCAGGTGGTGACCACGGGAGAGTTATTATTATTATTATTATTATTATTATTATTTTAACTAAGTTTCTGATTTGAAAAATAACCGCGAAAGTTCAAAACAAATTAAAACTTGATTGTCTTTAATTTTAGAACATGTCAAAAAGAAAATATAATTCTTGGAGTAAAGAAAATATGGAAGAAGCGATTATATAGAACGTGTTCGTGTTTTATTATTGTTTGGAAGAAGCGATTAAAAAATATAATGACGGGACCTTACAATTTAACGAAGTATGTCGTGTATATAATGTACTGAAACCGACATTTAGACGACATTTACAAGGACCGAATACACATCAAAGAATTGGACGTCCGAAAGATTTAACTGAGGAAATGGAAACAGAATTAGTCAGACATGTTTTGCTGTTGGAATCTAGATTTTTCGGTCTGACAATAACCGACTTACTGCGCTTAGCTTATCAGTTAGCAGAAAAATACGGATTGAAAGATAGATTCAATAATGAATCACAACTGGCCGGATGGAAATGGTATTGTAAATTTATGACGAATCACCCAGAAACATTCTTACGTACTCCAGAACCAACATCAATGGCTTGCTGCAAACGATTCAACAAAGAAACGGTTATGGCGTTCTTCGACAAATATGAATCTATCAATGTTTACTTCCTCAGCAGAATTACCTACAATAATACTCAAACACCAAAACACTTGCTGAGCTTACTGCTATCTTTAATTTCTAACGTTTTCAACCTAATTTTTATAGGTCATCCTCAGGAAAAATTTATTACATTTCCACATTCGAATATAAAGCTTTCGAATGCTCGCGACATTTAAAACTTTTTGAATCTTTAAAAATTTTTTAACGGTTTAAATAATAACGGATTAAACCAACTACAAACACATTAAAAACATTACTAATTAACCAACATAAATAAATAAATAAATAAATAAATAAATATTTATCAAAAGTAGATTAAACTAGTTAAAGCTGCCATGTCCTTTCTACGGGTTTTTTAATCCCATTTCTTTTTCTATTATGTATTTCCATGCCGTTGGAAGATTATTTGCGTCTTTTGCATTTAAACATTTGTCTTCCACCTTACTCTTATATATTTCTACTTTTTCCATCCCTAACGCAATCGTCGGGGAATGCCTTTACTATTCTCGCTTCATCCCATTTTACGTTCGCTCCTTCCTCTTGTCCCATGATCGCCAAAATGGTGTTATTGTGCCCTTTTTTTACATCATATTTGTGTTCTTTTATACGTGTTGCCAAATTACGTCTAGTTACTCCAATATAATCTTTTGTTACCTCTAATTGCTCATTCTCAAAGATAATCTTATAAACTCACGCCTTATCCTGCATTCTCATTGCGTCCTTATCATTTCTAAGTAATCTGTATATGCTTGGTGCTCTTTTATAAACCATTTTTGTGTCTTTATATCTACATAACTCTTCTATCACTCCTTCCATTTTTCTGTCGTACGTGAACTTGCTGATCCGATCCTCTCTATTAAATCCTCTGTGTCTATGCTGTTTGTAACTCTTAAGCAATCCTTCTATTACGTTCGCTTTATAACCTAACTGCTTTGCCACTTTTTTAATTCTGTTAATCTCCTTAATTTGATCTCGTACGTCGGTGCAATATACGTACGCCCTTTTAATAAGCGCTTTAAACGCTGACATCTTATATTTGAACGGATCATTCGACCATGCCGGTATATATATGTTAGTAGTACGTCAACTAGAAAAGGATATCTTAAAATCATTTGAAGAGGACATTGTAATGTACAAGAGGTATGTGGATGACGTATTGATAATTTGGAAGGATGAACGAAAGATTGGAGATTTTTTAATTGCTATGAATGACAATCCGCATGGGTTAAAACTAAAGATGGAGCAAAAAAGCCGTTTGCAGCTCCATTTTCTGGACATAAATATAAGGTTTAGAAGGGGCGGTATACAAACATCAGTGTATTTAAAACCCACGCTTGCGCCCCTATATATACCGGCATGGTCGAATGATCCGTTCAAATATAAGATGTCAGCGTTTAAAGCGCTTATTAAAAGGGCGTACGTATATTGCACCGACGTACGAGATCAAATTAAGGAGATTAACAGAATTAAAAAAGTGGCAAAGCAGTTAGGTTATAAAGCGAACGTAATAGAAGGATTGCTTAAGAGTTACAAACAGCATAGACACAGAGGATTTAATAGAGAGGATCGGATCAGCAAGTTCACGTACGACAGAAAAATGGAAGGAGTGATAGAAGAGTTATGTAGATATAAAGACACAAAAATGGTTTATAAAAGAGCACCAAGCATATACAGATTACTTAGAAATGATAAGGACGCAATGAGAATGCAGGATAAGGCGTGAGTTTATAAGATTATCTTTGAGAATGAGCAATTAGAGGTAACAAAAGATTATATTGGAGTAACTAGACGTAATTTGGCAACACGTATAAAAGAACACAAATATGATGTAAAAAAAGGGCACAATAACACCATTTTGGCGATCATGGGACAAGAGGAAGGAGCGAACGTAAAATGGGATGAAGCGAGAATAGTAAAGGCATTCCCCGACGATTGCGTTAGGGATGGAAAAAGTAGAAATATATAAGAGTAAGGTGGAAGACAAATGTTTAAATGCAAAAGACGCAAATAATCTTCCAACGGCATGGAAATACATAATAGAAAAAGAAATGGGATTAAAAAACCCGTAGAAAGGACATGGCAGCTTTAACTAGTTTAATCTACTTTTGATAAAATATTTATTTATTTATTTATTTATTTATGTTGGTTAATTAGTAATGTTTTTAATGTGTTTGTAGTTGGTTTAATCCGTTATTATTTAAACCGTTAAAAAATTTTTAATGATTCGAAAAGTTTTAAATGTCGCGAGCATTCGAAAGCTTTATATTCGAATGTGGAAATGTAATAAATTTTTCCTGAGGATGACCTATAAAAATTAGGTTGAAAACGTTAGAAATTAAAGATAGCAGTAAGCTCAGCAAGTATTTTAGTGTTTGAGTATTATTGTATGAATCTATCTTAGATGCAGGTCAATTTACAACTGAAAAAATTTATAACATGGACGAGACTGGTGTAAGCAGTGATTCATAAGCCTTCTAAAATTTTTGCTCAAAAAGGGAAACACCAGGTTGGAGCTATCACTAGTGGCGAACGTGTATCAACACCACATGCATCTGCTGTATGAACAATGCTGGAGAATTCGTGCCACCCATGTTCATATTTAAACGTAAAAGAATGACAGATGACTTAAAGCGTGGTGGGCCACCGAATACGTTGTACAGTTGTTCAGAAAGCGAATGGATTCTGAGTACATTATTTGTGGAATGTCTTAAACATTTTATAAAGTGTCTGAGACTTCAAACATCACAAGACAGTCAAGTTCTTCTCATCTGAGACGGTCATTCGACGCACACTAAGAACATTGATGCCATTTATCTTGCAAGGGACTATGGAATAATCATGCTCTCTCTGCCAGCACATACCACACAAGTTGCAACCACTAGGTAGGCCATTTTTCAAATCACTAAAACTGAATTTTAGTGCTGCTTGCGCATCGTGGATTCGAAACCATCCTGGTTCCTTAATAAAGCAAGCAAACATCGCAGAAACTTTGAGAGAGGCATATCCTCAAGCCGTTTGTATGGACACAGGCATGTATGACTTCGAATTGTGGATCATGCGGATTGTGGCCTTGCAATCGCTTTAAGATCAGGTGTGAGGAATATGTTGTTCTTGGCGAAGATGTTAATCTAAGTGAATCGGCGGAAGTCTCCCAGAATCTAGCAACTAAAAGGCAGCAAGAACAAGCAGGTACTTTAACGTGTGTGGCACAATTCAATCAGACTTCTGAGCAAAAACAGACTTAAGAAGTTGAGTACCCACAACTTCCTGAGGTACCAACAACTTACCCTTCGGAAAAACAGCAAGATCAATGTCTAGAAGAGAAACCGAAGGAATGTTCTTTGGGTATCAAAGTAAACATTTCTAATACAGAGACAGTTCGAGCGACACTTGAAATAATATTTCCAATACGTGCTATTCCTGGAAATTCAAAACATATAAAAAGAAGAACTACAGGCACTCTTGTTCTTCCTTATAAAAAAGAGCTCGAGAATAAAATAGAAGAATTCAAGAAGAAAAACGTATCAAAGAATCTTGGTGCAAAGAAAAGTAAAACAACTAAAGTATCACAAAAAAAGAAACAATAAGAAGATGAAAATAACAGTTGGTACTATAAATTATGCCAAGAAGACGTAAAAGAAAGTATGATCAAATGCACACAATGTGAGATATGGGTACATGAACTTCGCGCAGGAACCAATAAAAACAAACAACGGAATACAACTGCGATGACTTCCAAGAATTGGCGAAGACCATCAGCCAAATTTGTTAAGAGTTAATCTACACACGCATTAATACATTATTGATTAAGATTTTGATTCTTAAGACTGCAAACCAATGATAAAATATCAAAGTACGATTTAAGATGAATGGTCCTAAATCGTGCTTTTCGTTGTTTTTTTAAATTGTTTATTTGTCAGAAGTTTATAAGATTTATGCTAAATTTGATTATGGTAGTAATAAAATATTTCTCAAATAAAAGTTACTTAAAATAAAAAATAATTTGTTTATTAATTTCGATAATATGATGGTTTTTCCTTAAGTGGCACGAATTAGGCGAGTTTACCCTAGGTGTCAGACAAGGCCTATTAGTGGCCGAGCGGTCTTCGTCCCTGAACACTGGGAGTTCGGTTGTGGGTTTACGCCCTGCTCGGCTGGCCACGTGGAAGTTTTCCGGGTTTTTTTCACGTCTGTAACGCCTGAATAGGGGCCAGTTCCCCTTAAAAGATCTCCCGGAAGGCATTATTTTCCCTCGCGTATATGGCCATTCTATCTATAATACCGGCTAATCGGACGCAATGCGTCCATATTTTCGTTCTCTCGAAGTACTGTACAGTGCATAGCCTATATGAGCTGCACACTCAATATTTAACCATTCGACGAAAGACAAAAACAAGGTATCAGAGGAGTAAAAAACGCCGTTGGCGAGGCGCGAACCCGCGACCAACTATAAACCAGTGTTTGGTTTATAGTAGAAATTTGCAGATAGTAACTAAATGTGCATAATTCGAAATTTGGAAATGGATGATACTGCAGTTGTCGATTATCGGTTTTTCAAGCATCGTAAATTAAAATAATTCTTATTCTAGCTGCTGTATAAAGAAATTGGGAAACAATAAATGTTGCAAATTAGTGAAACGATGGTAAAGTTTTATTTTTATAAAATTGTCACACTTGCTGGTTGAACTTATAACGTCGTCACCGGTGACGTGACAACTGACAATGACATAAGTCAAGTCACCGAAGTTAGAATATATTTTAAACAAATAAAAAAAGGAAAATGAGAGAGTCGAAGCCCGACATGTCCGAGACAGACTGGTCATCAGAGGTTCAATTAAGAAATAAATAGTCCGTAGACTTTTTGTTATTACTTCTTTACAAACTTATATTAAAACCTTTAAGTAAATTTTTGATTGGCGAATAATGCGAATTGTGAAGTTGCCACTATTAAGTTGGCCAATGTCAGTGCTGCCAGATGCTTAACAAAACAACTAGTGTCGTTCGTTTACCCATCAAAAGTATTATTTCTCAAGATTGTAAACAAAAATTACAGCCCAATGAATCTTTGGGAAGCTTCGTACAATAGCCTTCATAGTTAACGGAAAATATTTTCTTATCTGCGTGTAAAACGAGTTTCATAAATTCGGTGAACATTTTAAAAGCGACATTGACAAACAGAGAGTAATTTTACATAAAGGTATGTTTGTAGACTTGTGAAAATAAAAAATGAAAGAGTTGAGAGCGTAGATTCTGTCGTAAACATTTTCTAGAAAAATCCACAATTGAGGTCACAGCTAGTGAAGTTCATCCGATTTCTCCCAACGATTCCTGTATTAGCTGCCACGAGAAAAGATCATTTTTAGCCTCAGGAGGCTGCAAACCTACCTCAGATCTGCAATGACTCTTAGTCACATTGTTATCCCGAATGTTCATCGAGAGAAAACGAATTCTTTGAACTTGGATTCCGTAGCCGATAAATTCATTTCTAGAGCAGAGACATGAAAGTCAATTTTCGCCGTAAAGGTCTAAATTAAAATAAACAGAAATTACTTTAAATTTTTTTTTCTATTTATTCACAACAATTGATCTCAGTATTCACCAATAGCACACTTAGAAATATCTCAGAAATCTCAAATTTAATTCCGTAAATTAATAAGTTGGTTGTAAAAGTTTGTTAGTTTTTATATTTAAAAATATATATATTATATATTTATGTATTACGTTATTAATAGGAACTTACTTGGTCCTGGCTCAGCCATTCTGATAAGTTTTTCCAAGTGCCGCCCATCTAAATAAAAATGATTAAAATAAAGTACAGTAAAGCCGAATTTTAGTTTTTCCCTTTATTTATTTTAGGTAAACTTAAAAAACTGAAAATTTTAAATTAGGCTGAAACTATTATTTAATATTAACTGAAATATTTCAACTAAATGTGTGTGTGTATACATATATATTAAATACATATACACATACACAGACATACATTTACTGTGTATAATAACAACATTATAATTAATTACACTAAATATGTGATTAATTATTACTTTTATATTTTATTTTAAAGTAACAAAACGGATTACTTTGGTATTGAGTGAGTGTTGCAGCGCCCATAAGCATCCTTCCAGGATTCGTCCATACAGTAGTAAATGCCTTTCGAGTTTAATTGCAAACTTAAGTAGAGGTACAGTACAATATCTTCATTTAGGCTTACATTTGTAATTCAACGTCAAGTGTTCAATGTTAATTAACCCATTAAGTGATTTTTCTCCGTAATACAGTATCAACCGTATTCAAGTGTATGTTTATCCACCCAACTCGGATAAGGTTGACAATTACCGAATAGTCTCAACATCATCGAAATTTCACACATTACTCGTAAAATATATCGTGTTTCCGCACAAATAACGTAAAATCATGTTCTTATATTCGAAAATCGCTTGTTTTCACGGTTTTGAGACATCCTACTTCGTTTATAAGAGCATGCCCGTTACGTGAGCCAGCTTGTTTTGACTTATAAGAGCATTCACTGCTATGTCAAAAAGATTTAAATATAAAAATGTATTGATACGATAACTACAGGATGACAAAAACAAATAGCAAGTTTATTTAGGTAGCCACATTCAGGAATACAATGGTGACTTCTCCCCAGACATAAAAGCATGCTCTTATACGTGTATACTTACTTGTAAAGCATGCTCACGTATGAGTGTGCTGTTATATGCAGGAAAATACTGCACAAACGTATACTAGATATAAACAATATAAAAACAGAATGAACTTTAACTACTCAATTGGTAGTCGAATGACACCTGGTTGGACTATCTCGATTACATGATAATTTCGTTTTGTTTGTTTTTCTAGTCGACTTTGGACAATTATTATATGACGAATAATCGTGTATTTTTGTCGATAACAACCACGCGATTTAAACATTGACCGCCAGTAGTTTCTTTTTAAACTTTTCTTAAATTTTGATATTCATCCTGCGAGCTGTCGGTAAGCCCAAAGTTTTTAATGTGTGTGTTTTTATTATTACTGTATTATAATTTGGATTGAATTATATTAGTGCAAGAAATTAATTATTATTATTATTATTATGTGTTGAGAAATAACAATAAAATTGGATTTATGACATACTATTTATCTGAGTTTCTCAATGTTATGACGTAAACAAGATAATTTATTTACTTACAAAAAATCATCAAATTCGTGACACGTGGAGAAATGTGTTTCCTGAAACATACGTGGAAAGTCTTGTTTGCCGTTTTGGTACCTTTCGCTTTAACTCCGGTTTTACTTCTTTACGATTCTCAGGTAATTCGATTTTACTACAGCTGTCACAATTATTAATGTTAATTAAATACTTAATCATTCGTTTTTTTTTAAATTTTGTACACAGGAAACGAAATGCGCATTTGTCATCCTATGGATGGCTTGTTACTACGTATTCGAACCGATTCCCGCAGCCGTGACGTCACTGTTTCCCATTGTTTTGTTTCCGATTTTGGGGATAATGTCCACCATGGAAGTAACTCCATTTTATTACAAAGTGAGCTTTAAGAAAACAATTCTTTTTCGTTATACTTAAACACACTTTAATGGATCTTCCAAATATTTCCTAGGACATAATTATGATGTTTTTGGGAAGTTTAATAATAGCGGCTGCTGTCGAAGAGTGTAATTTACACAGGAGGATCGCGCTGAAAGTTCTGTTAACGCTGGGAACTACGATACGCTGGTAAGATTAAATCTAGAATATAAATATTTAATTTTCACTGCAAGTTAAACTAATTTTTATTTGGTATTGAAAGGGAGCCACCAGGTAGTCACACTTCACAAATATTTGTTTCAAATTAGTCATTCGCTGATGTTTTTTTATAAATTATAATTTTTTAACCACTTAACCACCCAGAAGGGAAAGTGACAACGGTCCCTTATGACTTCTGAAAAAACTACTCGGAAGTCAGATATTAATTTCCAAAATTATTTTATTACTTATGCAAAGTAAGAGACGTAATGATAATTAAATTGAATGATTTATAAAAAGATAAGATTAAAGTATAAATTAAAGGAGTCGTGCAGTTCTCTTTTATCACAGTTTATTTTTTGATTTCTTTGAAGGTGGATTTAGATTTCTGATAAGATTCAGAAAGTGAAAATTCAAATCGAAAAGCCCTTAACTGAAACTGGAACATATATTATATAATATATATATATATATACAGCCATACCATGATTTGATGCTATCATTTATTCATGCGTGAAATTAGCATTAAATCGAGTGTGACGATAAACCGAAGAACTTGAAATCTTTAGAACAGAAAAAGTTGGAAATTGAGCGTTTCGATACTGAAGTATCGTTTATGTTTCTGCCAACAGCGCAAGGCATGCAGATTTATTATATGACGTAAATCATTATTATATTGTTTAACAATGAAACTTATCTAAAACAGAGTTTCTAGTCAAAAGAAACCTGCCTAAATGAAAAACAAGTCTCGGAACAGAACTATTTGTTTCCGGGTGGCTTTCTTCAATTAATGGAGATAAATTATGTAAATTTAATATTTTAATCATTCGATCTTACTTCTTGAGATAGCCAAAGTTCTGAGGAATTTTTTCTTTCCCTACTGTTATATATAACAGAGGGAAAGTATGGCGATCGGTTAAAAAATGACTTCCAAGGTATTTACATTTTTGCACTCAGGGGACCTTGATACGTCAAGAAATTTAAAAAACATTCGGGTTTTGTTTTGGTATGTATGGATGTTAGTATGTGTGGGGGATTTTGTTCACTCTCTTTGAGGCTTAAGAAATCCTGTTTTTTTGTCGAAATTTTGCAGGGCGGTTTGTGTATTAAGGGAATTGGTGATATCAAATTTTGGTGATTAAAGGTCGAATGGGTGGGAAAATAAAGGGGGTCGTATGTATCTCCAGTAGTGTCGGACTTACTGTAATAACGATTTTATTCGTTATTACGATTTTATTCGTTATTACGATTAAACGATTATTAACGATTTTATTCGTTATTACGATTAAACGATTATTAACGATTTTATTCGTTATTACCATTTACAATTTTTTTTAATAAAACCCATCTCTTTCCTCAAAATTAAGCTTTTTGCCATTTTATAATAGCTAAAAATAAAAAAGTTTTATAAATAAAATATCGTAACAGATGGCACCACCAAATGTTGCCGGAAAGTTAAGCAACTCTTTGGATTTTTGCTTAGAATTTCTGCTTCTGGATTTGATCAAAAGTTTTTCGAGAAGGAAAGAAGAGTAAACACACGTTTTGTAACTTTAAAATGTAATAATTTTCAGAAAATTTAGAATCTATATCGTGTTCATAAGTTTTTAATCATAAAGTATCAGTTTTGCGTTTATGATCGCGAGTATTGCGCTGTTTTTATTTAACACCATTATGAAAAGTGGATTATTAGAAATTGTTATGAAAATTTTATAACTGTCATCTTCATTAATTAATGAATATCAAAAAATATCTGATAACATTTACGAAGGAGTGTAAAAAATTAAGCAGATGGCACATTTGCTGTACGATTTTCATTACTGCGAAACAATAAAGAATATTGTGACGCTTGCGCCTTAAGTTAGAAGCAACTATGAAACAAAAAAGAACAGTCCGTTTTACATAAAATGAATTGCATTATTGACCTACTTACTTAGCTATTTGTCATCTGGATTAGTGGTGCACGAATTAAGAACCTCGGATCAAATCCGGCTCGCTGCAAGTGTTAATATGGTCCTGACCTACAACTTATGCGCATTTTGGTCCACACGTATAAAAATAGCTGCACATTGGATAAACATCGAATTTTTAATTTTGAATGTTTGTATATTAATAAATGGCGAACTTAAATGCAATTAAATATCGCAGGTTAATGGTGGGTTTTATAGTGACCACGATGTTTTTGTCAATGTGGATGGTGAACACTTCTGTTGCGGCGCTTATGGTTCCTATTGTTGAAGTGGTAGTGGATGAACTAGAGAAAGAAAGTAAACAGCTAGAAGGTAATATGTTTATTTATAAATATGTCTCCATAAAAACTGTGGCGTATAAATTAATAATATTAATTCTTTCAGTTCAATACTCAGATAATAACAGAGATCAAGTTCAAGAAGTCACCATAACTGGGTAACGTACAATACACTTAATTAGTTATTAATATCTACAGTGACTTTTCTGTAAAAGTTTCTTAATATAAACTGAAAATCCAATGCATTAAAATGTTATAAATCAAGTTTTAAAAGGTCTGCAACCAAAGACAGATGAAAGGTAAAATTCCTCGGTTGTTCGTGAAGAAATTCCTCAATTGTTTGAGGAATTTCTCCACTATTAAAAACTCATTTAAGTAGATTCTAGATTATTCAGGATCTCATTAACAGGGAAGCTAATTAATAGAGATGCCAAAAATGATTATGAACGAGTCATTAAGTCATTACAAACTGCTTTGCGACCCATCTCTGCACCCAACCACTTTGCAGGCAATTGGTCAATAAGAGAGGAACGAACGATAAACTTTGATGACCTGCTTTTTCTCTCTCTAATCAGGAACTACGCCAGTATAATATTCCTATTTGTAAACAATCCAAGTAGACATCTATCCAAGTAGACAATATAAAAACGAAAAAGTAAAACATTAAGGACATAAAGGTAAAAAGAATCGTGCATATAGTTTGTAAAGTTTAATTAAAAATTTAAGTTAAATAAATAAAACAATTTCAGTTAGAGAATATTCAACGTACTTTATTATTTACAAAAAGCAGTCGGTTCCTAGTCAATATTAACTTTACTTTTAGGGCTGCAATTTGAAAGAATTGTAGACTTATAAATTCCCACTGACGTCCGACCATCCGTCTGTCTTTTATTAATCTCGAGAATGAAGTTAAATAGATGAAAGACGAGATCGAATCTGGAAACCGCAGTGGCGAGAAGCCCCGTTTAATGCTATACAAATATCCAATACAAACCTTATTGAGGGATGCTCAATGCCGTTATTCTGATCTATCGAAATATTTTAAAATATTTTTTTGAAGTAATACGTATCACATTTTTGTGAAAAATTTCGTATAATTTCTCAATATTATGAAATTTAAATACAGATTGGAGAGAAAGTACCAAAACGTAAGAAAAGCTTTACTATTGAGTGTTGCTTATTCGTCAATTTGTGGTGGTTTAGGAACGGAAGTGGGTACAGCTCCAAATTTGATCCTAGTAGGACTGTTAGAAGAGTGAGCATTTTTTTAAATATAAAGTCAAATACTTTAACTATCTACCTAAATAATGCTGCTTTAATTGTTATATAATTTTCAGTTTTTATCCTGAAAACAACCAAGTCAATTTCTTAAGTTGGATGATGTACAACATCCCTGGGATGATCCTTTGCAACATAGCAGTCTTTATTATCCTTCAAATCATTTATGTAGGATGTTGGTAAGATTAAATTTTTAAAAAATCCGAGATGAAATCATGTTATTAATTTATCTATAAGATTTTTTTCTTATTTTTAAGTGACACTATTCCCGAAAATCGTAAAAAATGTATTAAAGAAACTATTGAAAAGAAGTATCGGGAACTCGGTAACATAAGGTAAATATTTGACTATCCACGAATTTATTTTTAACTTTTTACAATTTTCTAGTCAATTATTAAAAGAGAGAATCTCTCTAAATTTCGATTTAATAATTACCCGTTTGCAGGTTTCTCTATTTTGATATTTACAATCAGAAATTGAATAATTGGATAGTTTCAGTGTCTAATTATTCGAATATCCATTAACAATATTTACTTTGTTAATAGGAAATTGAATTTTCTATTGGGAAATTAAGCGATGTTGTTATTCGACATATTGGTATAATATTATATAGAGTAAATGAGGGTGAGATGGTGAACACGTGTAATAACTATATAGTTCCTCGTATTAATATATTGTGTTAGTTGAAAACTATGCTTGCCATGTGTTGCTGTAAAAGTTAGAAAAAAAATCGAATGTTTCTGTTCCTAACTTGCAGTATGGAACAGATGTTTAGCCCGACGATATATAACTACTAGACTCGGAATCGAATAAATGTTAACGTAGAAACTACCGCCTCAGTCTGAAGCCATACAACTAGGCGCCGTCATGACAAAGGCAAAAAGTGCATGTGTTATGGACAGATTGTTGTGTGCCGACTTATGGTAGTATTCTGGCGTGATTGCTATTTATTTAGACTCGAGTGTGCGGGAATTGTTACAGGAGCATAACAGGAATGTCATCGAATTGCCACCAGTTAATTGTATGGCAAGGTATAAAAAAGGATTTGGTATCATGTTTCACTGGTAAGTTAGATATAGGCCTAGTTGCTCTGATACCATAACGTCGGTTGGCGATCAAAATCTGGTAACTCGTTCTGAAGTAATTTTTCTGGAGAAACATTAAACTTCCTTTAGCAGTCTGTTATTACACTATGTTGATTTTTTTTCTATTTATATATTGAACTAGATTGAACTCGGGACGTACGAGAGTTTTACAGATCACGAGAAACATGTTTCGTTATCCACTAATGCCGTAATTCAAATTTGAGCAAATATTGGAGTTACGAGGAAACCAAGCAATAGCACTGTTCTTTGAATCTGTTTCTAAACACAGAACAGATACACCTATTTGCATGAAACATCAGTTCCTACAAAGTTTTATTTTTCTCAGTATCATCAGAGACGACCAGTAGTGCCTTGAAGACCACTAAAGCGAACATCTTTTGCTGACATAGATAATATTATCTATGAAGAGCCGATTGTGTAGTAGCAAGATAAAGCTCAGATGCCTGACCCACCACATCAGATAATCAGGCTCTTTTTTTTTTTTTTTTTTTTTTTTTTTTTTTGTAACTCTTTCCGCCCAGTGGGCACTAAGAGGGCCTCTTATAGCAAGCCCATTATGGGTTCGGCCAGGCCCACAATGAGGCGGCCGGGTGGTGAGGGACGGGGCCCGACATATCCGGACGGACCACCCCCCGAAAAATTCCTGGGGATTTCTCGACCCGTCCGGATTCGATCCCGGGTCCCCCAGGGCGGCAGGCTGCTAACCTTGACCGCTCGGCCATCCGGCCTAGATAATCAGGCTCATCGTGGTGTTTCTGTAAGACAAATGTAAACCAAACTTATTCATTTTAAATGTCAATAAATCACGTTTATTGATCGGTTACTTCATTTAAAAATATTCATATGGAACTCTCCATAAATTACGTCCGCATTTTTCTTGAAACTTTTACTCCCCCTCTTGTTCCAGTTTTCCCAAGTTTCCGTAACCTCCTTCCCTCTTCGGATGTCCAACAAAACTTAACCCTCTGTAAACTTTATCACTTTACAAATGATAGATATCATAAGTAGAAATGAAACTTACAAGACATTTTGAAATATACATAATAAAATGCATAAACTGTATAAATTTTAATGAAATATACGGACGTTCACTGAAGCTCAATCCTTGCCCCCTTGTCCGATTTTTGTGAGACTTGTCTTAACCCCCCTTCTCCTTCCAGTGGGGATGTCATTTATGGATAGTCCTTATGAACGGTTGTATATACAATATATTATCTAGTGCAGGCACTCCTTGATTTACAACAAAACTCCAGGAACCAATAATTTTCGAAGTCGAGGAGTGCCTGTATATATTTCTTTTATTTTGTATTTCTTAATTTGACAAAATGTTCAGCCGATATGAATAATAATTTAACTATTGGTATCTACTATTAAAACTCAGTTTAATATTTTTCAGAGCATTTTCACAATTTCATTTATTACTTGTCAGTTTTGAAATTAGTCATGAAAATTGTGTATTTATGTAATGAACAGTCGTACCTATTTTTGGTATTTCCCGCGGATGCGCAGCTTTCTGCATTCAAGTGTCATGGCGGACGCACGTTCAATTCGCTTCAAAGATTGCGGCCCAGTTCGGGGTCTAGTAGTTCCTTCAAAGCTGTCTTTGATAGATATCTAAGACAGACCCGGGATAATCTGCATAAAAATACAGCAAGTCCTATAAAGGAAATACGTGTAAACGTGTAATTTTTTTGTCAATTCTGTAGCCAAAAACCAATTTATCACGGTGGCCAAACTGAGCCTCGCGAGCCGCATACAGCTTTTGTAGACCCTTAATGCGGCTCTGTAATACTATACAATTTCCTTCATACGCTTGGTAACCTGTATATACTACGTATATACCCACATATGTAAAACCTTGGTAAGTTCGCTCTCGCCTGATAGGTGATATGTGGGTTCTATCGTGACAAGGTTTGGCCATCCCTGGTATTAGAAATAAGATATTTATTCTATTCCCATTTTAATTTGTGGGAATTTAAAGTTAAATTGTTAAATATATAACAGATGACTAAAGCTATATACAGGTTAATTGTTTATATTTTTTAGATGTTTGTGATTTCATCTCGATTTATTACTTTTAATTTCATTTTTCATTAGTTTCCACGAACTGGCAGTACTAATGGTGACATTATTGCTGGTTGCGAGTTGGATGTTTCGAAGTCCAAATTTTATGCGAGGTTGGGCCTCTGTATTATGTTCTAACATGTCTGTAAATTTTAATTCATTTTTTTCACAATTCTCACTCGTTGCAATGCGTCTGAATCATTATTTTGAATTGCAGAAAAATTAGTAACTCTACTCCGGCCATGGCAGCTTCCATTTTGATGTTTATTATTCCCGCAAATCCTTTTCAACTCGATTGGAGGAAGAGGCTCCTCAACTGGAAAACTGCTCAGAAGAAAATAGCGTGGGGTTTATTGTTAATTTTTGGTGGAGGATTTGCCATAGCGGAAGGAGCCAAGGTCGTTGATTATTTAATTTGTTTAATAATATTTAAAATAGAATTTAATTAAAAATAAATTATTACAGAAGTCGAAACTGACAAACTGGATTGCTCTTCAGTTGGCATACTTACCACCTTTGTCGCCTGTCGTAATTGTAAGCATTCTTTGTATTATGACTTCCATTCTGACGGAAGTGATGACCAACAGCTCAACTGCCACTCTTCTCCTTCCCGTAGCCAACAAACTGGTATATATCAATAATAAGTATCTTTTCTTAAATTTCGATTTACTTTCATTTTTAAAGCAAACTTCATGACAGAATGTTGAAATATATCTGTATTGAATAAGCTAACAACACACAAAAAGGATTTCATTTAACAGTTACAAAACTAATACTATAACTTCAACGTTTATATTTGTTTATACAAGGTAATTCAACGTCTCTATAGGTCTATATCTAAAGGAATGCAAAGTATTTACGATGCTTAAATAAATATTTATTACATATGATGTGCACATTACATCATATGTATTAAAATGCATTTGTTTGTGCCAACTCACTTTAATTTTATCGATATCGATCGTATTCTAGGACTTGATTCCATAATAAAGCGAATTATATGTTTACGTGTATGTTAAAGTTTAAGTCTGTACCCTTGAATATAACGTTAAACACATATTGTACTGTACAATATCTGCTTAATCTTTGTTATACGCACAGTAAGGTAGCCTTGAAACCTAATGAATAGGATTATCTTTATTAATTGCTACTGAGCTACTGAGAAAGTAGCAAGATGCGAAGATAGATATTTTTTGATTGTTTCCTCAATTAATCATGTTAGGAGAACCTTCTAATCTCTGAAAGTTTAGGTTTCGTTGTTTGACATGTAAGGTAAGCATTATTTTTGTTTTTGTAAAAATTTATTTTATAAAACCTTGTCTTCTCTAACATATCCTGTGATTGAGTTTAACGAAAATTCAATTTGTGAACATAATTAATTAATAAAGTAAACTAATTTTAGGCTAATGTGATTAAAGTACATCCGTTATACCTGATGATGCCTTTAGCAATATGCGCTTCGTTTTCGTTTATGCTACCGATAGGAAGTCCTTCTAGCGCAATTGCTTATGACACGGGTAATATGAAGATTGTCGACTTGGTACGCTTAATAAGTTATTTATTGTTTTTGATACTATCGATACTAAATACGTGAATATTGATAAATTACAGGTGAAACCAGGAATATTCCTTAACATCGTATGCTGCGCAATTCAAATTTGTTCAATAAGCACTTATGGATACTACATTTTCGATCTGCGAATGCCAAACGCCAACAGTACAGAAATTGTTAATAACTATACAAATACAAACAAATAAAGAATATCTTGAATAGATTTTCAAGTATTTTACATTTTATAGAGGTATACATTCGCTACATGTGTGAAAAATCGATTATTTAGAAGAATAGTAGAAGTACAGAAGTATATACACGAATACGATGGGTTACGCATGGAAGGTTTCCTTTAGAAAGTTAGATTGCGAACAAAATGAAAATTGTTAAGATTGTATTATTTTGTTTTAATTTTCTAAGATCTAGAACTAGTACACAATTTCTCTCCTTCCAGAGCTCTAAAACAAACCGAAAAGTAATTCCCTAGTATTCAGATATGGATTTTTCGATAATAAGAACTTATTGTAAGAACTCTGGTTTTGTATGTCGCTAAATAGAAGTATTAAAACATATATCATAAAATGGTCTTCGTTGCCAGGAACAGTTCTGGCGTAGGTCTTAAGGCTGGTTCACAATATAGCAACAACTAGCAAAACGCGTTTTTTCACTTTCAGACTATATTCTAGTCAAAATTAAAAATAATTAAATGCCGAAGAGAACTCTTTCGTAGTCTGTCTTAGGGGGACATTTTTCTGAAGTGAAATCCATAAAAAAATTCGCCAGAAATGTGTAAATTTTTCGACAAAACGTCTCTGAATTTATACAACTAGAGAAACGCGTCTTTTGACTTTCAGACTACATTCTGAACCGTGAGCCACTGCCCGACGTTTACTGTCACGTGATGTTGTGAACGAGCCCCGCAAGGTCTTTTACTTGGACTTAAAACGTCAAACGTGTACTTCTGCTACAAGTTTAACGTTTGTACTTGCGCTTCGACCTCTCTGTTCTTTAGAAACAACTGGAAATTTCCAGTCAAGCATAACGGAATACTTTTTATGAGAAAGTAGAGATTGAAGAATTGAAAAGAAGAGATTTTAAGAAATTCGAGAAGAGTTGCTATAATTTTTTAAAAAATTGTTAAAGTGACACGGTGCAGCTATCTTTTTATCACAATTTCAAATTTTAAATTTAATAAAGTAAATTTAAAACACATTTGCCAATATGCAACTTAAGGGAATTCCGTCATCGAGCATGAACTAAATGAGGTCATTGACGTCACTGCAACGTAAGTACGTTCACCGATCCGAAATCGTTTATTCTATAGCTAATATTTCCACAAAATAAGTAGTCTGTACTTTCTGTCAGAACATAAAACGAATATAATCAATATTTCATCTGGATTAGACAAAAATGGCAAGAATTATTAAGAGTTCACATACACAGATAACAGCTTTTATATTACGGGACATTCCAATTTTCAAGGCGAGTGTTAAGTTAACAATTTGACGTCGTCAACGACGTTCCAACTGGAGTACGAAGTGCTCAGTTCCCATAATTCCATTCCCAGCAAGATGGATTTCATTCAAATGTCTCACCAATTACCCAGAATTTATTGGAAAGTAGCAGTCAACATATCTATTGAATGCTGAGCGTGTTCTTCTTCTTCTTAATGTTGGAGGTTGGACGCTTGCTATGAGGCTTTAGCGTCCCGTTGACGTTTACTTGCTGGCTAGCCGTCCTCTGGCGGTGAAGTTAGGCATCAGCTTGTAGATGTTTATTGATCGGAGCGGAGGTGGCACCCACTAGTAACGGAACGTTTTGGTGTACTCTTTAAAGCAAATAATCAGAGCCTCCTGACAGGTAGTGAGAAGAGAGAGGTTAAGATAATTGTTGATCTTGGCGTTATTTGGCATGCTAAGAGGATAGTGGTTTAGAATTTTTTGTCGGACATTGTTGAATTTGGGACAGTAGTCGAGGCGGTGCGAGGATGTGTCGATCTAGGATGCGTTCTTTAATAGCGGTCGCTCTGCGTCTCCGCTACTACCGGAGTGCGCTGCTGTTTGTAGGCATTTAGGAACGACGGTGAAAGAAAGAAAGGTACTTATGGGTTAAGAGGACGCCAGTCGGAAATTGCGATTTTTCCGAATAATGCTAATAAATTTTTATTTTTCAAATTTAAAACAATTGTTAAATCGCAATTATACACGCAATAAAATAATAAAAATAGCCACACTCTACGATTTATAATGATATAACAAAATTTGATTAATGTTACCTATGATGCCAAAATGGCCGCCCTTCCAACTCTTCGTGCTGCCGACTGACCTCCCGGAGGGGAGCCGCCGGTAGGCCGCCATGTGTTTAACGTCACTAGTTATTGATTGATGGTAGTTCTTGAACAAAGTAAAAAAAAGAAAAAAAAAAGAAAATGAAACGTCTACTAAAAATATAGTTAATCTAACGAAAACGAAACGAACCTAACCGAAGCGCCGCCATTTTGGCACCATAGGTAACTTGCTGTTTTTTCATTTTTACAACTTAAACAGTAATTTTTCTTCTTTTTACTAGTTATTTACTAGTTTATTGTTACTTAGATAATTTCACCCAAAAACGCGATTTTGATCGCAATTTCCGACTGGCGTCATCTTAACCCATAAGTACCGAAAGGAAGATGGCGGCGCCCCCACTATCGATAGTATCAAGATGGAGGAATCTATAATTCTGAAATATGAGCTTTTAAAGGCAAAAGAAGGGTCCTAATTGTAAAATTTAACCATAAAATGGATTATTTGTTAAAAGAGCATTCAAAATAGCCACGAAAAAATTAGAATGTCGGCTACCATTCGAAAAAAATTCGAAAAGACACTTACATCACCGCGTACACTAACTTGCGCATTCACAACTTCTAAATTTTCATTCATAAAACCACATAATGGACCCCGAAACGAAACTATCTGAGCCATGGAAGACGCCATGTTGCTTTCCACCGTAAACTACTGCTACAAGCGGCCATTTTTGCCGTTCGACGGCGCGCACTCCCACCGGAATTTAGGAACGCTTTCCGCAGGAATTTTTAAACGGATGTCGCTCGAGCGGAGTTACGCGGAGGAATAAAAGAACGCACCCCTAGTCGGGACATGTACTACATTTATCTGTCTTTTTAATTTTCCGGGTGAAGAGTGTTAAGGTTAATCATATTCGTCATTGTAAACGGCGCTTTAGTTAGGCGCTATCCGTTCATTTTTGTGTCCGACCGTCAAGGGACCGCTCGGGATCGAGCTTCATAATTTGAAACTTGACCTTGTCAGTTATATATATACAAAAGGTAAATTATTTACAAGCTAAGTCTTTGTCTATTGTCTGATAAATGTACACTTTCGTTTTGTCAATTGTTTACGATAGGAGGCGTCCTTTTGTGTAAGATCCAAGTTGGATGTATGTGAGTTAATAAATGTTCTTGTTACTTTCGTCTCGCCCTTTTTTGATTCGTTCACGGTTATAAGAAATCACCACTAAGAGAAAGTGATTTGTAAGCAGCGAGTTACTTCTTGCGCGATCAACAAGGACGTTTATCTGGCGATCAGTGATGGAGGGTATGCTGGTATGTGAACAGTCGTGTAGCCAGGGGTAATTGGAACGATTAGGAAGTGGTTCCAGGCGTCTTCTCATGTTCTGCTGGTGATCGAAGTACAGGACAAGAACGAGGTCTTCAGGTGTGATGTAGTTGGAGTTGACAGAAGTAGACGGATTACTTTTGGCGAGGGCGTCGACTTTTTCGTTGATTCCGGTGCCTAGATGGGCCGGAGTCCAAACGAGGTGTAAGTGTTTGCCTTGGCAGTAGTGGGTGTAGAGGCGCTCGTGAATGCTTCGAATGATGGTAGGGGAGTTGACATTATAGTTAATCAAGGTGGAGAGGATAGATTTGGAATCTGTGCAGATGACGGCATTGTCACAAGAGGTAGTGGCATAAGAGATTGCCTGCAGGATGGCATAACCCTCGGCTGTAAAGATAGGAGGGTCAGGGTGGAGGGTGTAGTGGGTTGTGACGTTGTGAGTATCGTCGATATACGCAGCTGAAACTCTGTGGAGCGTTTTGGAGCCATCAGTGGCAATGAAAGTGAGGGAAGGATGATAATCGCGCCAGATCTTAAAAAAAGACGGATGCTGTCATTAGGGTTGTTTGTGCACTGGAAGTCGTAGTCTTCGAGAGAGATATGGTGATGAGTGTGAAGGCGGGTGTTGTCAGAGGGGAGATTGTTGGGCGAGATGGTGATGTTGTGGCGGGTGATCCAGTTGCGGGTGAAATGGTTGAGCGAAATTTTGACCAGAGTAACACTGTCTGGGTGGTGAATATGTAAAATTTCGTGGAAGAGACGGTCGTCGTTCGCTTTTTTTAGGTACTTGCTGTACTGTTTGGTGATGATTTTTTGGAAGCACAGTTCGATCGTGGTCCTTTTAGCTGCCCGGAGGGTAACAGTGTTGTTGGTTGTAAGAAGAAGACCCAGACATAATTTGAGGTACTGTGTTTGAACGGATTCGAGGATCTTGTGGGCGTGAGGGATGCAATGCAAGGAATTGTGTAGGTTATAATGCTACCGATGATGCTGTCGGCTATGGTGATGAAGTCTTTGGGGGCGCCACCGTGCTTCTTGCTGCAGAATATCTTGAAGATGTTAAGGAGACGATTGCATTTGTTGTGGATGTGATGGATATGGACCAGTGTAGTTGTGATGTGGATGCCGAGGAGATTGACCCTGCGGACAACGGGGAGGGTTTGACCATTAATGGAGAGGTTCTGAGTATTAAGAGGTTTATAGGGGATAGGGAGAATGGGGCACTTCTGAGGTTGGCAAGCAATTACGTTGTGATCGGCCCAACCCGCGAAGGAGTTGAGGAATCGCTTGGTGTGGTACTGCAGATCGGTAGGGGTGTTGGCGTGGATAATGGCTGTGATATCGTCGGCGTAGACGTAGATGTGTGTGTGTGTGTGTGTAGGTTTTCCAGATGGAAGACGTTGTGCACGAATAAGGAAGGGGAAAGGAAGATGAAGGGGGAGATGACACTGTCTTGTGGAATGCCTTTACAAAGAACGCGCTCAGAAGACAGGAGGCCACTCCATTTCGTTGCGTTGAGTCTATTGGTGAGGAAGTCCTGAAGCCGTAAGAGGGAGTTGCCTTTAAGGCCTTTCTGAATGGCTTTTTGAAGAAGAAGGTGATGCTTGATGGAGTCGTAGGCGTGGCAAATGTCTAAGGAGATGATGTTCAGACGTTGCATTGCGCAGTGTGTGGATGCGGTCATGAAATGGGTGAGGAGGTCTCTTGTGTCTTTGCCAGGTAGGCCACCAAGGTGTTTGTGGTTGAATCATTTTTTGGTGATGGCTAGACGGGTCTACCGTTGGAGGATCATTCTCTCCAGGGACTTGCAGACTGTAGACGTGAGGGCGATAGGCCGGTAGTTCGTAACATTTGATGAGTTCTTTTTGGGTTTACTGATGGGAATAATAGTGGTTTTCTTCATGTTGAGGGGAATTTTGCCTGTGGTCCAAATATAATTGAAGATAGTCAGGAGATGTGCTCTGTTGTACTGGCTAGCTTTTCGTAAGGCAGACATGGGTATGCCGTCTGTACCTGAGGGGTCGTGTTCCTCGCTTTTGGATGGCTACGTTCAACTCCTGGATCGAGAAAAGCGAATTGTAATCGACCTGGCCGATCGGGGCGTTGTCGATGGATGGGAGGCGGATGTCTAGGGTGATTTCAGAAGAGTGCGGAATGAAGTGGTGTGCGAATGCTTCTGCTTGGCTGTATGGGTTCGTTATGTTGTCTCCGTTGATTTTGAGGATGAAGTGAGCTGGTGGGGTGACGGAGGTCGCGCGTAGCTGGTGGATAATTTTCTAGACGTTGGTTTTATAATGCTGGCTATTGGCCCTACATTTCCAGTAGTCGCGTTTGCTCTCGAGAATTGTTTGTTGGAATGCAGCTTTGGCACGCTTGTAAGCCATCCAGTTCGTCACGTTAACGTTTTCGATGAATTTGTAGTACGAATGGCGTTTGCAGGCCAATTTCTTCCTACACTTGCTGGTCCACCAAGGTTGACTGGGGCGACCATGATGAGTCCCGGTGAAACAGGTTGCAAGACAAGACTGGTGGTGACTAACAAGGTCATAGTACGTCCAGTCGTTGCCCTCGGGCCAGATGTCGATGTGTAGGGAATGAATTGGATTGGCAGGGATGGTGAAGGGCTGCGACCCTTAACCATGGGGAAGTCAATGGCGATCATGCGATGCCTGCTGCCATGACTAAAGAAAAGGGGGTCCAGTGTGCGTGTGTAGCTAAAGAGGCTGAGACGAGGTTCAAGTCGATTGCAATGTTGAGGGTCAAGTCGATTGCTAAGGTTGTAATAGGTGGGTTGCCCGTTATTGAGAGACACAAGGTCAGAGCTGTTAATCAGATGGGCAAGATCAGATGGGCCTCTGGAATCGGCGGTGTCGTTGCCCCACAAATCATGATGAGTGTTGAAGTCGCCGCAGATGATAGTGGGGGCTTGGGGATGGGTGCCAAAAGGGTGTCGAAGGGAGGGTTCACACTGCGAGCGGCAGACTGGGGGGAAGTAAGCCTTAATGAGGTGGATGGGGATGGAGGTGTAGATGATGTGTTGAGTCAGCATCGACAACAGCGTCACTTCAACGTTGAAAAAAGAACGACTTTTAACGAACGTTGAGATCAGTGTTGAAAATTGGAATGTCCGGCTAGTAAAACTGATACAATTAGTAATGCACTCATAATGATATATTTAATTATAATTAACAAATTAATACATGTCTATAAATACTCGTAAATAATTTATTCTTGTAATTTACAAATTAAAAAAAAATTTGAAATGACGTCAGTCACGTTAGTATCAGTTGGAATATTTCTTCTGTAAAAGGTCGTGTTAGTCCGCCATTGCGGTTGATAGGGTTCGTCTGCGTCTACTGAACGAATAAATATTGAACAATGTCGTATATAATTGGAAGAGGATTGTTAAGCACAGTTAAGAGATCGTCATGCGTTGTTTCTTCGTGTAGAACAAAGAGTAAGAGGATATTCTACTTATTAATGTTAGTTGAAAAGCCAAAATAAATTGCATAAATAAATAATAAAATTTCAGTTTATAAGAGATCGGTATTAAAGTTTCAACGATTTTGAAGTTGAATTAATGCTAATTCCACTGTTAAGATCTGTAATAATGGGTAAAATTGCACATCTGAATGAGCAGTTTGTACCCCAAATTTTAAACTCCTCCTAAATGACCAAAAAAGTTTCTTTGAATTATTTACTTGTATGGGCATGATCTATAGCTCTGATAAGGTTCCAATCTCCATTCAGAGCTGCATTTCACCCAGTAGGATAGCTCTACAGTAAACTGTTGGTAGGAGTTCTAGGTATTTTCGTACATGTACACATATACAAATAAATGGCTCAAAACTAATTACTACCAATTTTTCAGCTTTGTTAAATTTTGTAACAATTTACAAAATATATGTACAGTACAAAGTATATTTTATGTATTTAAAGTGCCGATTTCAGCATTTGATGCAGTTGTTGAATCATCAAAGAAATCACCCCAGGCAATACCTTTGAGTAGCCCTGGTTTCATCCCCTATCTGCTAAAAGTAAAAGGTATGAGGCATTGGGATAATATGAATTGTGGGCTATTCCTGATTTTGCTTGTATCAAGTAGTCCTGCTTTGCCATGCAATTGGCTGAGTGGTAAAAAAAAAATGATATATCCAAGTTAATTTGTTCTAAATTTTGATATTACGACTTGAATTCAAAGTTTATCCTTCAAAGATACCGACAGATTCCCATTGCCTTGACTGTAATTGCCGAAAAAATTTTACCCATATTCTTGGCCGTTGAGAGCTTGTGTGGGGTAGATTGGGCCTGTTTTGACTCTTAGTGTGTTCCTTCAGCCTTCTAAACATGAAAAAATTAAATGTATTGTTGTAAAATGCAAAGTTAGTGTGTAGTGAAAAGAACCATGAGATATAAATAACAATTTTATATCAATTTTTGTGGGTGTTAGAAATATTTTTTATGAATTTTGTGTGTCTTTATTTGTCTATATGGAATAGTTATGTAATGTGTGCGACAATATAATTATTAGTTATTAATTAATATTTTGTTGAGACAAGATACTGGTATGGTGTTGGTTACACTGCTGACTTTGATTTTTTGTCCATTATAGACAGGTGTGACTGGCAATAGGATTAATTGGCAATATATAGGGAATGACATCCTGATCTATTTTGTCCATAAAAAATCAATGGGATCTGGACTGAATTCAAACCTGGATCCTTCATGATGATAAGGCTTAGATCTTATCTGACTGATTATTAATTATTATACTTTGTTAAAATTATGAAAATCAATAATAAATGTAAATAACACAGGTCTGCAAAAAAAATTCTTTTTCCAACTGCATGGGATATTTTTGCTGAATTATGTGTTTTAAAGAATGGAGATTCTAAAAATGACTTCCATAACATCCCATTACATATAGGTTTCTTCAAAACAAAAAACAAATTTTTGATAAAAACTCTTATTTATTACAATGAACTAAATATATTATATTTTCTTACAACTAATCAAAAAATTGTTTCTGATATTTATACACAATTTTAGGTCTACTCTTTTTTCTTATGAAACCTTTTCTTCTTCTCTTTGATGCTTCTCCGAACTCATTTCCGATTTCCTTTTCTGGTATCCAGATTGAGCTTCCAACAGTAGTCAGCTAACATACTGACATCCCATTTTCCTTGGTAACATCTCTTGATATCACGGACATGCTGGTGAAATTTTTCACCCTGTTTTTCGCTGTAGGTTCCCAAGTTTTTGGGAAAATAGTCAATATGGGAGTGTAAGAAATGAACTTTTAAGCTCATCTTGCATCCTTGAGCTTTGTAGCTGCCAGCATGTGTTGTACAATGATTTTATAGTCAGGGGCCTTAGTATTCCCCAAAAACTTATGCACTACATTTTTGAAAGAGTCTCATGCTTCTTTTTCCTTTTCTCCCATTGTTTCTAAAAAGAGGGGATCAAATAAAAGGTTTCTTATGTCGGGGCCAGAGAAAACTCCCTCTTTTAACCTGGCTTCAGACAGTTTTGGGAACTTGGAACACAGATATCTGAACCAATCCCCATCTCTTGGCAGTGATTTGACAAACTGCTTTATGAGCCCCAATTTAATATGAAGAGGTGGTAATAGCTATGTCCTTAGTCACTAGTACTTTCAGTTATATTCTTACCTTGTACATCAACAATCATGTCAAGAAGCAAATCTTTATTCTCTGGCAAGATAGCTGGGACTGTGACACCACTGGTAGGCTCATCTACACTTTCATCCTCAAGGTTGACACTACTGCAATTCTTTGCCACTTTTATCCTAGTTACACCCTGACTTAGTTACTTACAAGACATGGCAACTTTAAGCAATACTTCCATAGATTTAACCTTGAGGACAATCCACAATGCAATTGTGGTATTCAGGAGGACCAAACTCCACTTCCCTTAGTTTTTCGCTGTAATAGGTACAATCACATTAGGGATAGCTTAGTGAGAGCTGCTATTCTCGAAGGATACAACTGGCCTTGTAACCTGCACCAACTCATTTACACATGTACAATGTTCCATCATCTACTTGCATTCATATCCCTTAGTGGAGCTCTCGAGAGCACTGACTCCAGAGACACAGATGGCAATTAGCTTTCCTTTGCTTTGTTTCAACTGTCAGTTGTCAGTATATAGCTGCCTTTCAATTTTGTATTTTAATTCTTATTTTCCATCTTCTTTTTCAGTCTAAATTTAGTTAGTCCTAGTTGTAAGTTAGTTTAGGGACTCTTAGCTTGGTTTCCAGTTAAGTTAAATTAGATTAGGGTTCGTTAACTTTAGTCGTCTAGTTAGGTTTATCCTAGGTTATGGTAAATTAGTTTAGTTAGTAAGTTAATGTTTAAAAAATAAATAAATAATTAAAAAAAATAATAAACAAAAAAATTAATAATAATAAAATTTCGGGTCTTGCTCGTTTGTCATTGTGTTCGTTTGCTTTTCGCGCTGTCTGTCTAGCTGTTAAGTAGTATTAAGATTTGCAATCACATTTAGTTTTATTAGTATTAATAGATATAAGTCTTCCTACTAACAGCCACTTCGCACTAACTTTTTCACTTAGCTATTTGTGGTGGCACTCAATTATTGGTGTTCGCTACGCTCAGGTTTTCTTTTCGACCCTTTGGGGACCACAGCCTTGTAGCCTAAAAACTGCATGCCAACATCAAACATAGAAGGTACAGTAGCCATGTATGCTGTTCAGAGGGATCCTATCTTTTCTCTACTGTCTATCTCCTCTTCCCCCTTCTTCTCCTCCCCTTTTCCTTGCCCTCTTTTCTGCCTCATGTATGGCCAATGTCTTTCTTGTATGTATGTATATAATTGTTCCTTTTTTTTATTTTTGGAGCATCTTACAGTGTATTTACAGTTCTAGCTTTTGTATTGCCATTTTTTGCATTTTGAACAATCAGAGACTACACAAGATTTTACAGTTTCCTTTATTTTCATATTTCTGACTGAACAAATACCCAAAGCAGCAAAAAATTTGCAAGTTCATTCTAACAATATTTGCTGAATGCTAGCTGTTTGTAAATTTATTGCCTCCGAGGAATAATGCTTTCATGTATATATGGAGATGCCTGTTACAGTGATCGAACCAATTTTTTATGTAAATCATATCTCAAGTAGAGTACTTTATTTATTAAATGAAGTTCATTTCAGTTGCAAATGAGTTCAGTTTTTTATCATTTATAACAACCTTGAATGGGGTGCATGTGTATTTATTGCCACAGGGAACATAGAATTATGATAATTCAAACTATTTTAATAAAAACTCCAGGATGATAAGTATAATTAAAATATATGAAAAATAGAAGAAATACTAAAATAAAGTTTTCACATTTCATTTTTTTCTACACCTCAGAAACATAAAGGGAATTTTTAGTTTTGTATGTTGATGTGGATGAAAACCTCAAGATAAATGTTTATTCTAATGTAAGATTTTGTCTTATTCCAGAGGTGTAGAAAGGAATAAAATGTGAAGACAATTTAATTTAGTGTTTTTCATATTTTTTGTGAATTTTATTAAAACAAAAGATCTTAATACTTTTGGAATCTACTTTCAAGAAAGTCGAAAGGCCCGATGCAGGCATCGGGGCATATTATACTGTAAAAATATAAAATAAATATAATTTATATTGTTAATTTAAATAATAGCTAGGGGTGCCCCTAGTAGCTGTTTTTGGCATACCGTCACAGAGAGACAGAGACTGTCCATTTTTTCTGCTTTATATAGTAGATTTTAAGAAAGTAAAAATTATAATTTTATAGAATATTATAACATTTTAAGATGATGTAATTTTCTATTTCTCTATTTTAAAAATTAACTTCACTTTCTAGAAGTATAAGCAATAATCATATTTCAAGTTATGCTTTATTACTATGAGATGAATGTGTCTTTATGATTGTTATTTTTAAAACTATGTTGTATTACTAACATGGAAAGTTGTGTGTGAAATTGTTGGGAGTTTTTTTTATTCAAGTTAGAATAAAATAAATTTAGTTAACTTTTTCAGCTAGTAGAGAACATGTCTTTATAACACATGAAATGTAAAGGTTGTATAAAAGAGCATAAATCACTCATTTTTTGCAATTTATTACTTTCTAAATATCAAAATAATCTATTAACTTTTTTAGTAATGTTCAACGATCCAATTGAACATGCCACTGGATTAGAGAAGAAAGAATTATTAGCAATTCAGAGTGGAAATGAAGTGAGTAATGGCAAATATATTTACATTGGTTAAAAATAGATAAAAACAAGATACAGTAGAGCACCGTTTATCCGAAAACCGGTCAACCGAAAGCGTTCCAGTCGGACTGTGTCATGCTGAATCAAACGTTTTTGATACTAGATTAACTTCTAAAATATAATTTTTTTGTTTTTATATTTTTCAATATATTTATTTTGTTTGTACAAAATAAAGAAATAATTTTTAACGATACAATAGCCTCGATTATTATTATAAAAATTTTCGTTAGGCTTAAAATCGACAAAAATTCAACACAAAGTGATATGCAACGGAGAAAAATTTCAACATTGGATAGGTTAATATATTTTTTCGTACATAATCAGTTATCTGAACAACCCCAGTCCCCAATTGATTCGGATAAACAATGCTCTACTGTAATTTATTTCTATATTATCTTTAAACAAACAGTAATTTAAATATGAATTTATCATATAAGAAATGTAATTTGCACCTTTTAAGTAATTAAATTTGCTTCAGAAAATTCAATTGTTGAGGAAAAATTATTGGTTATTCATACCTATACACTCAAACCTGTTTTTGTGCGATTTTTTATACGTGCAATGTGTTTTGTGCAATTATTTTTGTGCAGTATACTAATTTGATTGAAATTCATATACTGCACACAAACAATCACACAAAACAAATTGCACAAAAAAAATCGCACAAAAACAGGTTTGAGTGTATATTTGAATATATTACCAATTTTGCAACTTTTTTGCATAGTTTTTAAAAAACTACTTTTAGTAAATAATTTTACTAAATACAGTAGAGCAGGGGTGAGCAACCTTTTTAATCAACGGGTTAATTTAAATTTTAAAATTTTTTGGTGGGCCACACATAAAGTAATACTTATTAATAATTTACAAAATTTTATTTATAATAAACATTAGAATAAAAAAGTATAAAATTTAAAAAAAAGTAAAGATTTCATATACAAATTTTAATGCATAATAAAAACAAACAAGAAAAGAACAGAAAAATGAATTTACTTGAAACTTTTAATGAGAAATTTGGCAGTTTTTTCGATACAAGCTGATCAATATCAGCCAGAATTGATGAGGTAGCTACACGTATGCCGCTTACTAATCGTGCATCACTCAGTCTTGATCGGTGGTCATTTTTGATTAATTTCATGGTTGAAAATAATTGTTCGCAAACATACGTACTTCCGAACAGAGACATCATTTGCTTTGCATTTTTTGTCAAAAGCGGAAATTTCTCAGGCCTCACATAAGATTTATAAAAATTTTCGATGTTTACTGAGAAAAATACATTTTTTAAATCGGTATTATTCTGCATGTCAATCACTTTCATTTGAAAGTCTTCGAGAACTGTATCCACATCGATATTAAATAGCGAGGAAAACATTTTGATGGAAACCGCTGTCTTCTCAGCTTTGAACATTTGGAATCGAAATTGAAATTCATTGATTAAAATGTCTATATATTGTGCGTATTTTTGAGTAGTAGTAACGTTTTCTTTTTCTAAATGTGGAAAGTGAGACACATTATTCTGCAAAAGATGCTGTTTCCATAATTTTAATTTGCGCTCAAAGCCCTGAATTTTATCATACAAATTGTAAATAAACTGTCCTTTGCTTTGAAGTTCCACATTAAGATCATTGAGATGCTGAGTCATGTCGATAAGAAACCCAAAATCGTACATCCATTTTTTATTACCAAAATGAGGAAAGGCATATCCCTTCATATCCAAGAACAATTGTATTTCGCTTTTTAAGTTGTATACTCTTTTTAGCATTGCACCTCTACTAAGCCAACGTAGTTCGGTATTAAAAACCACATCGCCATATTCAGTTTCTAAATCTTCCAGGAATTCTTTAAATTCATGGTGAACTTTATAAAAAACAACGCGCGCGACTTTATAAAATTGATTAGTTTAATTATTGGTACTGTGACATTTGGCAAACTCCATCTTTTCGCGCACAAATT
Organism: Centruroides vittatus; assembly: GCF_030686945.1. Taxonomy (NCBI): domain Eukaryota; kingdom Metazoa; phylum Arthropoda; class Arachnida; order Scorpiones; family Buthidae; genus Centruroides; species Centruroides vittatus. The sequence goes on along the minus strand of NW_027122621.1, from coordinate 480,937 downwards.
TTCCTGGTGAATTATGCAGTGGTTAACGAATATTTCCCTTCCTGTGACCTCCTTAATGTCTTGAAATAGCCTTCCCGATACTCCTACCTCCGTGCTTTGACATTGCTCGTGCTCCATCTGTCGATACATCAATAATCTTTTCTAATGAAATTGAAAAATTTTCCAACACAGACTTTAGTTCATCGTATAAGTCTTTGCCGGTTGTAGTCCCTTGCATTGGAATCAGTGAACACAATTCTTCGGTAATATTAAATTTGGTGTCAATACCACGTAAAAATATAGCCAGTTGTGCTGTATCGCTAATATCGCAACTCTCATCAAGTGCCAAAGAACAGTATTCGAATTTTGCAATGCGTTCACGAAGCGTTGTTGCTATGTTCTCGGACAAGTCTTCAATTCTCCTTGCAATGGTGAATCTTGATAAACTAATGTTTGAAATAATATTTATTTTATCAGGAAATGCTATTTCTGCAACAGCAGTCAGACATTCTTTTATCATCTCTCCATTCGCAAAGGGTTTCATTTTTTTTTTCCAATATTTGACTGACAACAAAACTAGCCTTTACTGCCGTATTTGATAAAATAGCTTGATTTTTAAAAATAGCCAGTTGGTTTCCCAAGTTTTTCTCCATTTGATTAAACTTATCTATTCAGAGTTGTCCTGTTAAGTTTTTATATTGTTGTTCATGTTTTGTATCGTAATGCCTTTTTATGTTATATTCTTTTAATGTCGACACAGTCTCTGAGCATATTAAGCATACAGCTTTATCTTTGACGAAAGTGAAAAAATAATCAAATTTCCACTTTTCTTGGAAATGCCTGTGCTCATCCGCAACCTTCCGTTTTTTTGTTTGCTTTTCCGACATGCTATTATGGATTAAAGATTTGAAAGTTAAAAAAATTTGTAGGAAAACTTAATTTTGAATAAAAAAAACTCTAATATTACCTTTTTGACAATAATATTGCACTCACGCCTTTCAAGAAACACAAGAATTGCTAAAATTGCTAGTTAACAGCTTACCAGTCTGACTGATTGTGTGACAGAAGCAAACACAAACAAGCACAGACACAGCGCGTTCGTATTGCATGTTTGAACAAGTCGCCAACAAGTGAGTAACTCGTCACAAAAAATTGTTTCGGTTTAGTATGTACTACCATTTTATTATAATTAATTTTATAACAATATATTGATGGGAGAAAGTCGATAAAATAAATTCAATTTTAGAAATGCTTGGCGGGCCGCATGTTGCTCATCCCTGCAGTAGAGCATCGATTATCCGATCCCCGATCAACCATCACATCAGTTAATCAACCGTGATCTAGTTGGCAAATTCAAATGCCGGCTAGTGATGTGGTGCTACAATATTTAGCTATGTCTTGGCTACTTTAATATTATTTTTGTTAAATTTTTGCATGTTTTAGCTTGTAACACTGGCTTGACCATGAAAGGGAGGCCAGTATTTATTTTGTGCAAAATAAAGAAATAATTTTCAACGATACAATAGCGACGATTATTATTTTTTAAAAAAATTGTTAGGCTTAACATCAATGATAATTCAACGCGAAGTAGGTTAACAGCGATATACTAATTACATGGGATATACTAATATATTATACTAAAAATGTATTTTTTCATACTTTTCAGTTATCCGTTTTTTCAGTTATCCGATCAACTCCAGTCCCCAATTGAGTTGGATAATCGATGCTCTACTGTATATTTAAGAAATGTCAATATGTAGTTCAAAACTTTCATGTTGTTATAAATATTTTTCATCTGTAATGCTGAGTCAGTTATCAGTGTAAGGATGATATCCCAAAGGATGATTCAAATTATCTCTTGATAGTTTCCTTTAACTTTCATTAGCAGTTTTGTACTTTAATTTGAGAAGTTTACTGAAAAATTTTATCTTTATCTTGAAATGCATCTTATAAAAAATAGTCAGAGAGGAAATTTTGAGAGTGCAAAACTTATCTTTTATCTTTGAAAAATGAAATATTATTTATATTGGAGTTTGCATAAATTTTATTCTTTTTAAGATGTACAATATCAAAAAATTTTGAAAAATTTTATTAGGAGACACACAATAAATCTGAATAAAGATTTTATATTAACTATGCAATTTTTCATCAACTGTAATAAATATTTTAAATTTAAGGAAAGGAATTTTTGAATTCATTATTATTATTATGAATGAATGTAAATCTTTCAAAATTGACTTCACATATCCGATACTTTTAGAATTATATCCTTATGATTAGATAGATGAAATAACAAAATATTTACTTTCATATACGAGTAATCCCAAAAGTAAGGTCTCCTATTTTTTAAAAATACAAAGAATCTTTTATTTTCAATAAACTTCATATCATTTTAAAGCTTGAACATTTATCTATTTTTCTACATAATTGCCATTTCAGTCGATGAAATTTTGTAGGCATTGTGGCAGTTTTTCTAAGTCCATGTCATACCAGCTTGCCGCCATGTCGTGGAACCCATCTAACGCACACTTTTCGATATTGCAACTTTTCCATTAAAATCCTATGAATGATGCTTCAAGAAACCCCAAGAACCAAAATGCACAGATCATCCAAAGTGATTTGCCGATCTTCATGCATGATTTGCTCAGTCATTGCGATTGTCTCATCGGAAATTGACGATTTCCCATTTCTTTCTTTGTCATAAATTTCAGTACTTTCAGATGCAAAATCCCCACACCACTTCAGGACATTTTTGACATCTATGCACGACTAGCCATACACTTCCGTCAATTGGTGATGAATTTCAATCGGTTTAACACGACATGGCGGCTAGCTGGTATGCTTGGTATGACATGGGCATACAAAAATTGCCACAGCGCCTACAAAAATGCATCGACCGAAATGGCGATTATGTAGAAAAATAGATAAATGTTCAAGCCTTAAAATGATATGAACATTATTGAAAATTAAAGTTTCTTTGTATTTTTTAAAAAATAAGAGACCTTACTTATGGGATTACCCTCATAATTTGTTTTATGTGATTAGTGAATAACTGAATTTTTAGGATCCCTTCAATATGCGTGTATATAAGAGAGGTCCTGGAACAAAAGATAAGCCTACAGAAATTCCTTCGATGTTGGACAAGAGATTGATTGGTTGTATATGTAAGTATTTTACACTTTATTCCTTCCTTTATAAAATTTATTTGCAAATGGAAATATAGATCAAATTTTCTGATATTTGGGTACTTTATTTAAATGGTTTTTAATCTAAATCTTTCAAATATGCTATTGACTTTTTTAATTTGTTTAGAAGAAACACAAATATTCATTTTTATTTTTTCTTTTTAACTGTTAGAAAATTATTCCACTCTATATGCAGAATAATTTTGCCAACTTGATTATTAATTTTAATCAGTTTTTCTGTTTAATAAACCAAGTAGTTAATATGACAAATTGGATTGCTGTTAAATTGTTTTACCAAGTTAGATTCTGAATATTTAAAATTGATATATACAGTATAACTTCAGTATCTTGAGTTATACTCAGTGTACTGGTTAACTTATAGTTTGGTATCCACATCAGTGATTTTGCCATGCCAAGTTAACAGATAATCACATTTGTTCGTTGTGATTTGTTGCACAGTTGACATACAGTATGAAATTCACACTTCATTCATACACTATCTAGCGGGAAGAAAGGAGAATAAATCAAAGATAGATGATTGTGATCATCTCAGCAACATACAGTAGCAGATACAAGGTGAGTGCTGCATGGAATTAAGTCCTCCCATTGACAAAAAACAAAATTTATTTGTGGAAAATTACAAACTTATTCTATTAATTTTTCATTAATGTGCCAGTCTACTGAGCCATTTTATAGAAAATGACATCATCCGATGGCAGTTACTCACTGATGGTTGGCTGCATCTGATTCATACAATAAAAAAGTTTATTCCAATCAAGTATCCAATTCGAACATAACCATGTGATTTTGATACTCAGTTTATTTAGGTCTTATGCACAATGTTTAAAACATTCATATCACATAGTAAAATTGTTAATGTAGATACTCAGCTTAATAATCCAGATAAGTTGACATTTCTTTGGAATTTGACCAGAAAAGCTTAATTTGACATTACCAACAGAAGACTTAAGTTGATATTCATTCATCTAATGTTTGAAAAAGAAAGCATAACTAACCAGTACTATTCTTGTCAAAAATTGGTACAATATAGAAATAGTGAAATTAATACCTACTTCTGTGACCTTCCATTCTATGTTTTATTCTAGGTAGACAAAAAAGCATTTATTAGAACAATGATTTTTAACCAAAACACACAGCACAAGTTTAAAGTCAGGTGAATATTGCAGTACATTTTATTATTAAATAAACAAGTCAGAAACAGGTTGATTTACAGTTGACTAGCTTATTATGGAGTTAATTGAAGCTAAAATATAAAATTTTGTTCACATAAGCAATAGTAATACCTATTTAAACATCTCTAAGCCCAATAGTTATGTTAAAATGAAACACTATTAATACCAGTGAGTGATTTTCCAAACATGTAGTCCATCAACATTGCTTGTTGATCTTTTTTTATTATTTTAATTTTTTTAATGAAAATAAACCAAAACCTGGAAACAAAATTGATGAATTAAACAACTCTGAGATTCCAACATTTTAATAAAACTAATGTTTTTGAAAGTCATGGTGCTGCTTAAAAAAGAGAGACAAGAAGCAATCAAGTGCTAAAAAGAATGTTAATTTTCATAGCACTTGATTGCTTCTTGTCTCTCTTTTTTTGTTTGCTTTTTGGAATTAAGCACAGAACTGCTGTGGAGAACTTATCATACAGGAATATTTTTATTGATGGAAAAAGTAGATTTTATTTTGTATTTTTTAAAGGCAATACATTTCAGACATATGCCCTTCATCAATCCTTATTATGGTGACTGTGGAATAACTAAATATTTAAAAACTTAGAGTAAAACTCTAAAAGTGCAAAATAAAACTTACTAAAATATAGAAAATCCACAAATAAAAGGGGTGAAAACCAGTGGCATGCAGTGGCATTTCATGATAGGGATGCTGTGCCGTCCTGGATAGAATTATTGGAAGCCTTATAGGATATTTTGGCATGTAGCATCCATGAGATGAACCACATAAGGTTGGTGCTCTGTAAAGTGCATATGCGAATGCCTGTAATCTGGCTGCTTTACACGATTCAGATATTTTTGCTGTGGAAGCTATCCCGTATTCAACAATACAACACTCCATTGAGAATAGGCATATACGAATTTATATTCAAATCTACAATAGCAATCCTATCATTTTTTTTTTACATGTAGTGTAGAAATTTGTAATAAGATACATAATACAGTTATAATAAAATATTAATTTTAATTAATTCAAAATATGTTAAAATATGAAAATAGTCGCACGATGTGTGTTTATATTTTAGAAAATACAAGGAAAGTGGCACTTCCACAGCTTTCATGGACAGCATGCCACTGGTAAAAACACAAAATCTTTAAAGTAAACGAATAAAAACTGGTTAAAATATAAGGTGCAAAATGCTTCACTGTATGTTTTTCAGGTAGGCTGATTGTTATACACTATTCGCTTGTGCCAGTAAATATAGGTGGCATATGAGTTGACCAAAATGGCTGCCACAAAGGGTATAACGTGCTTGACAACGTACGAGAGTTACTTGTGTGTTGTCTTTTTAATAACTTTTCTCTCTGTAGTCAAAACGTTTTATTCGCATTTGTATCCGACATTAATCCTAGTTGATTTCGTAGTTGTTTATGTCACGATGATTATTACACTTTGTGACATTTTAGAATATGTGGCTGATCGATAAAGATGTCTTACAGAAGGAGAGGAAATACTAAAACTGATAGATGTGAAGTTATCCAGCTCTTTCTCAGCAAACAATTCACTTCAGTTTCACCACAGCTAATTTTGCTGAACTTAAAATTCTTTTATACAAATGTTTTCACTCTATCTAATATAGGCCATCGTCAGGTTTAATATTATAAATGTTCTAAAATGGAATGTACCGTTTAAGAATATTTTACATATTTAAAATTCAAAAAAATAATTTAACTTTAAAATAAATTGAAAGAAGTGTGTATATTAAATAAATAAATAAACAAATAAAACACAGAAAACAAAGCTAAGTAGAAAGAAATGATTTAAGGGTTTTTAAATGCCATTCTTTTTTCTATTATATATTTCCACGCTGTTGGAAGCGCATTAGCATCCATAGCATAGCATTTAGGCAACGGTTTTTCATTTTACTTTTATAAATTTCCACCTTTTCCATCTCCAACGCAATGGATGGAGAGTGCACCGTTTAAATGACTTTATCCTCTTCCCATTTTACAATCGCTCTTTCAGTCTGTGCCATAATTGCTAATAGTGTTGTGTCCTTTGTCAAAATTGTATGTATATTTTCGCAGACGTACCGCCAGGTTTCTTCTAGTCACACCACATAATCTTTTTCGATTCCTAACTGTTGATTTTCAAATGGAATTTTATATACCCCAGCTTTACCTTCCTTTTTTACGCTGTCTTTATCGTTCCGTAGCAAGCTACAGATATTAAGTGCTCTTTTATAGATCATTCTCGATTTTTATTAAAAAAAAGAGCATTTGATACAACGTTGACAAATGACACAACACAATATTATCAATTATGGCACAGACTGAACGAACGATTGTAAAATGGGAAGAGGCTAAAGTCATTTAAACGGTGCACTCTCCATCCATTGCGTTGGAGATGGAAAAAGTGGAAATTTATAAAAGTAAAATGAAAAACCGTTGCCTAAATGCTATGGATGCTAATGCGCTTCCAACAATGTGGAAATATATAATAGAAAAAAGAATGGCATTTAAAAACCCTTAAATCATTTCTTTCTACTTAACTTTGTTTTCTGTGTTTTATTTGTTTATTTATTTATTTAATATACACACTTCTTTCAATTTATTTTAAAGTTAAATTATTTTTTCGAATATATTATATATTTAAAATTCAAAACGGTACGTTTCATTTTGGAACATTTATAATATTAAACCTGACGATGGCCTATATTAGATAGGGTGAACACTTTCTATTCTAACAAACTACTTTATACCCATAGCAGCCGCCATTATGTAGTTCGCGCTAATACTGCTAGGTGTCAGATCTATTGTTGGCACAAGCAAATAGTGAAAAGAGAGAGGAGAGATGGGTTTACCATATTATACATAATAAGGATTGATGAGGGGCATATGACCTGAAATGCATTTCCTTTAAAAAATAGAAAATAAAATCTACTTTTTTCATCAATAAAAATGTTCATTTATGATAAGCACATAATTGCTAATGAGAACTTAATTCCAAAGAGGAAACATTTTTTCTTTTTTAGAAAGCAGCATCATGACCCTATTTTCTATTAAATTTTTGGTGGTAACCAAAATGATGATTATATTTGTTATTTTTTAACTGATACTATCTGATACAAGCATCCTCATATACAAGATGCTAACATACCAAGACAGTTATGGGCTCTAGTGCAACAGTTACTTACTTATAAGGCATCTTGAATAATATAGCACTATTGTCTGTATATAGCTAGATCTGCTACAGCTTCCTTTTTATTTAGATTGAACTTCTGAATTACAGTTGATTGCATAAAACTAATTTTCTTTTCTTTCGAATTTTAAAATTGTAGTTTTAATTTTTAAATTCATTTCACACTACATCTGGAATGGTTCCATGGCACACTGATCTCAATTGTTCTCAAAAGTCTATAACTTTTCATTAAGTGCTATGTGATGAGCTTTCTCTCTACATGTTTGTTTTTGGCCAGAAGTAGTATCACAAATGATATAAATCCTATCTTTGAAAATTAAAGTTGAAATTTTAAGATAGTCTGATGCACTAAAGGAATTTGTTGTTCCTCCATGACAGTATCTGTGTTTGTCTAGAATTAGCAAAAGATTTTGATGGCATTTGACTTATTAAATAATAATAAATAAATTTGTAAATGAAATTTTAATGATGTAGAAGTTAAAATACTTGTATTATTAGTTCAAGAGCATGCACCTTCTGCATCAGTCCCAGAGATTGAAGTAAAAGCAAACTTCCCACATCAGGAATTGAAAGTGAATGATTTAATGGACTACTATAAGCAGTAGATGATTAGATTATTTTGAACATTATGGTCTTGTTTTCTTATCTTCTATTTAGGATGAAAGTAGCTCTTATATTTAAGTCTGCAATATATTCACAACTGCTAAAATGTAAATGGAATCTTATGTTAAATCTAATGATTTATTATTGAGGAATACATCTTGATAACTTGATAACATATCAACCTATCAAGAAAAACATCATAGTGATTCATAGTAATAATCATATAACAAAATAGGAACTTTTTAGCAGTTGAATTTACTGTATTTATAACAAAATATTTACTGTATTTAAGCTATCCTGCACCTCTGGCACTTAGTCCCAAAAAATTTTTTACTATGTAGTGGGTGATCAATTAACGAACAAATTGGATAATGAACAATTTCGCAAATGATTTTTATGTTTGGACAACGAACACCTCACAGAACAAACAAGAGGAAGTGACATAAAATAATGAATACTGATTGGTCTTCTCTTGTCTTCAGGCAACAATTCAAAACTTTTCGGAACGCACAAGACGTCGACATTGATGCTCAACCCAGTATATACTGATCAAATAGTATTCCTCCAAACTTTGAAACTCTCCCTTGTAATTCCAGCTTTTTATTTTTCTGACAGAAACAATTCTTTTATAGTGTTCGAGTGGGCACTCGTTAAGTTTTGCATCTGTTTTTATTTTCAAAAGGTAGAGTATAATAGCATAGATAGAGCGTGGGCAGATGATGTCTGATGTTGCTGAGCAGTACGGCTCGAACAGGTCTACAGTAGGCTACAGTTCAATCTTATCTACGAAAGATGTGGTATAATCAAGAAGAATCAAGCAACTTAAGAAGTAATGGAAATCACATCTGAGAAATAAAGAACATTGAAGAACTCATAATGGAATCTGAAACTGATCTGATGACAGAAGAATGCCAAGAACTCTTGAATAAAGAACGCCAAGAAACTTGGCAAGATATGTTTTCTTCTGAAAAAAAGATTAATGCTGATATCTGCTATTAAACATCTTTTGAAGAAGTGGGAAGATGTCAGAACAATGTTCTTAGAATGGCATCCAAACCAGGTTGAGGTTAATAGGCTTAGGGATCTCTACAATTACAATGCTATTAATTACTTCTGAAAAATCCTGAAGAAGAGAGAAAAAGCAATCGACATTAAACAGATTCTTTAATCCCCACAAACGGAAAAAACATGACTAATAAAAATGCAAGACTATGTATGTATGTATGTATTTTTATTATTATATATTAATAAATATAGTAAGAAAGTATAGAATTTTTATTTTTTGGGGTCTCCAAAACAAATTAATCAAATTCCCATAAAAACCTATGGTAAATCGATAATTGGTTAATAAGCAATTCGGATAGTGAACAAAGTCTTGGAACAGATTATGTTCGTTAACTGATCACCCACTGTATTCTGGTTAAGAAATAAAATAAAATTAGAATGCCCACATTTATTTTTCAGAGAAACAGAGTGTCATTTACTACTAAAATATTCTGTCAATAATTATTATATGCAAAAGTGGAACAGCTATAGCAAAAAAAAAAAGCTCAACATCTTATATGTGAAGTTGTGATCTCTCATAAGCTAATGACTTTTCCAAATTGCCACTATACAAGTATTCATGATACTGCATATTATAATTGAAAAAATAATTTTACAAAAGTTGCATCTCATAAGCTGTAAAATATGGTAATACAGTAGAGCATCGATTATCCGACTCACTTGGGGACTGGGGTTGGTCGGATAACTGAAAAAAACGGATAACCGAAAAGTAATGAAAAAAATACATTATTAGTATAGTATATTAGTATATTCCATGTAATTAGTATATTGCTATTAACCTACGTGTTGAATTTGCATCGATGATTAAACCTTACAAAATTTTTTTTTTATATAATAATCGTCGCTATTGTATCGTTAAAAATTATTTCTTTATTTTGCACTGTATATACTGTGTATTCAATACACAGAAAAGTATTTGTTTTATATTTTGAAAAATATAAAACAAAAAAATATATATTCGGATTACATATTTTACATAAAGTAGGCCTATACATTAGAAAAAGAAGTCTAAAATTTTCTTTTGCTTCACAGCTGACTCTCGTTTTTTTGCCACTAAATCTCGCACGTTTTAAAAACAGCAATTGGATAGCTTCGTTAAATAAAATTAAGCCTCGTTTAAATATTGGCCTCCCTTTCATGATGCAGCCATGTTGCCAGCTAAAATACGCAAAAATTTAACAAAAATAATATCAAAGTAGCCAAGACATAACCAAATATTGTAGTGCCACATTACTAGTGGACATTTGAATTTGCCGACTAGAACATGGTCGGTTAACTGATGTGACGGTTGATCGGGGGTCAGATAATCGATGCTCTACTGTAATCTCAATTTTTGTCAAGTAAATTTAGAGGTATTTAATTTTAGCAGTACAAATGCTATACAAACAGTTGACTTGTTCTTTAAAGTTGAATCTGATGTTAAATATGTATACAAGATCTATTAAAAACACCCAATACATTTTTTTTTTTTTTTTTTTTTTTTTTTTTTTTTTTTTTTTTTTGATAACTTGAACATTTTATTGAGCATTGTTATTATTATTGTACAGGTTAATAATGCTTCAGCATCTTCCTGTGCCCTAACTTTTCTACTCCATTCTGTTCTGTCTCGACAATCCCCTTCTGTTAGTCCTTTGTTCTCCATGGCTTTTGTTACTTCCTCTATCCATGTAGTCTGCAGTCTTCCTCTCCTCCTCCTGCCTGCCAGAATCCATTTCAATATCTGTTGTGGTACTTTACCTTTTTCCATCCTCTGAACATGGCCATACCAGGTTAATTGTTTGTTAAGGATATAATCGACTATAGAGTTTTGATGATCCATTTTTTTCCTAATTTTTTCATTTCTTACTTTATCTAGTTTTGAACATTGAGTGGATCTTCTCAAAAAGGCCATTTCTGTGGATTCTAATTTAGATTTAAAGTTTGAATTTAATACCCACACTTTTGCTCCATATGTTATCACACTTAGAAGTAATGATTTATATATGTTTATTTTTGTTATTCTAAAGATTTGTTTATCCCATAAGATTCCATTTAACATTCTTATCATAGATCTTCCTTTCATAATTCTGTTCCTAATTTCAATTTCCGTACCTGACTAATGACTAATGACCATCATTAGTCATTTTTGTTCATAAATACAGTCTCCACTTTCTTTTTCAATGATCATGAATGCCTTGAAAATATCATCTTTGCAATTGTCAGCAAGTAATGTCTAAGAATTCTTAATTAATGCCTCCAGTGTGAGAAAATGCAAAATTGGATTCTGGTGTGACATTGATGTAGATTGTACATTTTCTTTTTGTTTATCTGTTATCATTTTATACATAAAAGTACATAAAATGTTAAGGCATTTTTATTAATATATTATTAAATATATTAATTATATATTAATAAATAAATCGACTCCTCCTCCTGGAAAAAAAAAATGAGTTCTCACCACACATGCGGAGTGAATTCATTTTTTAGATGGGGTGACGACTTAGCAGAGTGTGGGACAGCAAAAGTATGTTGACTTATCCAGTAGTGATGAGTTAAATGGTGTCGAGTAAACCAGAGTTTTTTAACATTAATGCCTATGTAAGTCAGCCGGGACTACTTAACTGATGGTGTCGAGTTATCCGGGTGACGACTTATGCTGAGTCAACTGTATATGTTAAATCATCATAATCATCAGCTATAACTAATTGGTCATCTGCAAATAATAATGTATATACAGTATTGTCTTCAACCATTAGACCCATACTACTACATTTTCTCTTCCATATTTCCATAGCCTTTTGAATGTAAATTTTAAATAATGTTGGGGAAATACAGCAACCTTGGTGTAAACCTTTAGTAACCAGAAATCCTTCAGATAATCTTGTTGTTATTTTAATTTTAACAATAAAGTTATGATATAATTTTTTAATATTTATTATTTTCCTATTTATTGTTGTGTTATCCAATACTTGCCGTAATTTTTTAATTGGTATACTATTGTATGCCTTTTCTAAGTCAATAAATAATAAATGTGGAGTTTGATTTCTAGCAACTTTTTTCTCGATTATTTGTCTAATACAGAAAATATGATCAAGTGTGGATCTTCCACTCCTAAAACCTGCTTGTTCCTCATTTTCCATATCTTTGTATTCCTCTTCTAAGTAATATTTTAATAATTTTCCATATATCCTGCTGAATAACAGTAACAGTAATAGCCTTGTAATTCTTACACTCATCTTTTTTGCCTTTTTTGTATATTGGTGACAGATATCCAACTTTCCAGTCTTGTGGGATATCATCATCTTTTATACATTGTTCCATTAAGTTTTTGCAAATTCTAAGTAACCTATCATATTCACACTTAATTAGCTCTGCTGGTATTTCACCAATGCCACTAGCTTTATTATTTTTTAAAGATTTAATTATACTTTCAAAAAGTTTCATATCTATCTGAATATAGTCATCTTTCACATCCTCATTCTGTATTATAAATCATATATTCATTTCTGTTTAAAGGTTATTAAAATAGCCCTCTCATTTATTTAGTGATATGTACTGAATAATATTGGTTCTCTTATTATCATTTCTTAAATTTTTCAAAATTTGCTGTGCTTCAGTATTTTGTCTTCCACCTATATAAGTTTGTATGGTATTACAAACTTTCTCCCAATTGTTATTCTTTTCTTGCAATACTTTTCTTCTAATAACAGCCTGAAGTTTCTTATACTCTATTTTATCTTCTATATTTTTTGTATTTAGCCATTTTAAATATAAATTTCTCTTATTTTTCACCAATTCTGCTATTTCTTCATTCCAATAATACATTTTTGTCTTACATGTTCTTGATTTAACTTCTAATGCTTCTTTAGCTGCTTGATGTATACTCTGCACTATATGATTGTATCAAAGTAGGTTTTTTCTAATTTATCATCTAGCCGTTTCTGATACAAAGTTGAGTACTTTCATTTTGTAAAGAGGTAGATTATATCTTGGAATTTGTAATTCTGTCTCTTCTAATTCATTATTGATACTACTGTCAACTTTAAAGTATGGAAAATTTATTTTACTATTAATCACACAATGATCACTTCCACAATCAATCCCTCTAAAAACTTTGACATCTTGGACTGATAGTGCAGTATTCTGTTTCACAATGATATAGTCCAATATTGATTTTGAATTCAACATGTCTTGATGTCAAGTGTATTTATCTATATCTTTATGTTGGAAATACCCATTTATTATTTTTAATGAGTTCTCCATACATGGTTCAATTAATCTTTCTCCATTATCAGTTATTATATCCTCTCCAAAACATCCAACTATTTGGTTCTTATGCTTTTTACAAATTTGGCCATTAAAATCCCCTGCCATTATAATTTCTCTATTGTTGCCAATATTATTTATTGTAATATTTAATTTCTCAAAAAATTCATCTTTAATTTATTTTCACTGTCACTTAAAGCCTATACAGTAGAGAGTCGTAAATCGGCACCCTGGTAATCGGAATCGCCGGTAATCGGCACGATTTTCAGTCGGACTGTGTCGTGCTGAATCAAACGTTTTTGATACTAAATTTACTTCTAAAGTATAATTTTCATGTTTTTATATTCTTCAATATATTTATTTTTGTTTGTACAAAATAAAGAAATAATTTTTAACGATACGATAGCCTCGATTATTATTATAAAAAATTTTCGTTTGGCTTAAAATCAACGAAAATTCAACATGAAGCGACACGCAATGGAGAAAAATTTGAACATCGGACAGGTTAATATATTTTTTCGTACATAGACCGTAATCGGAACAAATCCCTAATCTGAACAACCCCAGTCCCCAATTGATTCCGATTTTCGGTTCTCTACTGTATTTCCAAAATTTCTACCAAATAGAGTTAAATTAATTTTAATCATATTTTCATTTATTGCTTCCCAAGATGTAACATTTTTCTTCTATTTCATCAATATCAGAACAGAAACTCTTTTTGATCTAATATCTTTTGGTTCTCCACTGTAAAAATGTAGATATTTATCTTCTATAACCAATCCCTGTCCATTCTTTTTGGTTTCTGTTAATACAATAATATCCTGTTGTATTCTGTTTAATTTTGAGATAATTAGTCCCTTTTTATTATAAACACTTTGCACATTCCATGTTCCTATAATTATTGTTTTTTTCCATAGCCTTTGTTGTCATCCTGAATATCCAGCCTGCTTATTTCTGTTGGGTTTTTTTAGCTTTTAAGTTTTTTCCGAGAATGGGGGAGCTGGTCCCATGTCTCAACCTCCAATCTGTAGGTTGGGTGGGATTTTTAATCTAGGTTTACTCCTCTAGGAGAGTGGCTGTCACCACCTGCAAGTCCTTCCTAAAGTATTAATCTCACAAAACATTTAAAATACAGTATTTTCAAATTGTTGGAACAAATGGGCTTACCATTTGAAACTTTGAAATTCAAATTTTATTGAGCATTTATTTATTAAAAATAGGAAACAACTTTTACTTTCTGCTTTTAATGGAAGTATTTCAGAAGTCTAAAAACATGTTAATTAATATGACCATGTCAATTCTATCTCCTTAATCTTACCAAAATATTTCATTAAACACATTTTTGTAGATACAGAAAAATTTTTATCATTAAAGAATTCCTGGTTATTTCTAACAGTTCCTACAAATTAGATCAGAGTTGTTAAGATCTATAATCTTTAGTGTTTTTATAATTTATTATATATATATATAATATATAAATTTTTTTCCATTTAGGTCATGAAGATTCCACTCATATTAATTACATGTGGCTTCACATGGGCGATCCCAAACGTTGTGAGTGTGGTTACTGGTTCAAATTGGTACCGGGCAAGTTTCTGTGAAAATATCTCTAGATGCTAATTAAGAATATTTAGTTTGTAATCAGATTAGCCAATCAGATTCACGCTGTTTCCAATTGGAAGTACTCCAGAGAGCGATCCACCATGTACATTGATTACTTAAAATAAATATTTGAATTCTTCAAATGCCTTATTTCATTTCAAAATAAGCATTTTCAGCTTACTAACGTGAGCAAAATAAAAATGCTTCATTTTTAAACTGTAAATAAAATTTAAATTTCTATCCCCTTTTTTGCTTTCTTTTTGGGTTCAGAGGGTCTGAAAATGTGACATCAGACAGTTAACAGTCTTTCTTCCCGAACAGTGATATGAGAGGAGCGAAAGACCTGATCTGGCCTAACCTAAAGCTCAGTCCTTAACAATGGTTTGGGAAGAAAGGTCGAATGTCGCGTCCGGTGAGGAAACGTGTCAAGTTCAGGTGATCACAATCGGGAGTCAAATCCGTTGCTGTTGACCGAGTGTCACGTTTGGGAAACAAGTCCGTGGTCACATCCCGGTAAGAGACAGTCACGTTCCGACTAAAAAGTATCTAATCCAGTAAGAGTGTCGCATCCGGGTGAAGGAGGAAGAATTGGGGAAAATCGAAGAGGATCACTGCCTAAGCCAAGGGAACGACTTTGGCAGCTTTCTCCTCCTATTCCTCCCAGTTCCGACTTCCAGAAGGCACTGGCGTACCCGTGGCGAACGAAGAGGCAAAAAGCGAGAAAATAGGAAGTGACAACTCGAACGAGCTGTCATTTCCTAACAAGGTCTGTGGCCGGATGACCCCCGAAGGCCTTGGTCAAGTGCGACAGACCCAGAGTGTAGCGTTGCGTAATTCTGACTCCGGGAGGATGCCACGCCACACGCACTTGGGGAAGGTCTTCATCCGCTGCCTCTCGCCCGAGCCCCCGGCCCTCCAACGTCTCTTCGGGCGCGGTCAGATTCTGATAGACTCGTTCCGCGCCGTTGGAGGAACCTTCTTCCTTTGGAACCACTCCAACGTCGTCATTCTGTAAAAAAAGAAAATTTGCAATTAGTTGGGTGAAAACAAAAGCTTAAATTAGGTCGACGAGAAATGCAAAACGCTCACCGCAGCTCCCTTTTTAAATCTAAAACATTCCAATCGAAAACGCAAATGGCCGACCATGGATGGACGAGATGTCTTCTGGCAACGATTCTTCCGGGAATATTAAATAAATTCTTACGTCTAGGGTCAATATGGACTAATACTTGCCTCAAAAATCTTTCTTCTCAAAAGTCTTCTTTAGATTTAGCCAAACAGCAAAAAATCAACGCAATCGAAGAGCTCAACAAAAGCAAGTCCGACGCCAATCGTCATTTATTACGATTTTTTCGAATAAACGTTAAAAGACGCGTCAACAATGTTGGAATTTCGTAAAAATTAGAATAAAAAATAAATTTTAGTTTAGTTTTTAACGAATTAATTTACATATTTTTTTAAAATTTTGTTTCAGTCGTTTTCCTGTGTTCGCAATTTGATAAATTAATTATCTTCTGCATTTACATGGTGCAGAATGTCCATCGTCGAGAGCTCAGGGCCGGATTTACCAATTCCAGGGGCCCTTTGGGCATACAAAATTCGGTGGGGTCCCCCCCTTTACAGAGTAGGCAAATTTGATGATTTAGAAAATTTACACAAAATACTGTACTTTCAATTAGATTTGAACTAGGAAGTTGTTAAATTTCATTAACAAATATAGGTATGTTTACAATAACCTTATTTTATAGTGTAAAACGAATTATTTTCATTTAATTTAATTTCAAGAATACCTATTTTAATTTAACTGAAAAGATACCTATGTGAAATTTTTTTCCCGAAATTTTCCGATGTTTCATAGGTTTTTTCCCGGGTTTGGTTTTCTCTGCCTGTTGCCCTTCATATGATTATGCCACACTAGGCTGTCGGCTGGTAATAGAAAAAAATTTATGTCTTAAAACATTATTTTTTTTAGTTTTGATGGGGGGGGGCCCTCGGCACAGGCCCCAAATGCCCTTATGTAAATCCGGCCCTGATCGAGAGGTAAAAGACGATCTTATATTCTACATCTCGATGCTCGACCATCTCCGAAAATCGTTTGAATAAGTCGAATATCTTTTTCGTCCACCGCATGAAGTAAGTCGAAATCTTAAGAATTCGATTTATTTCGTTCAATTTATTTTGATTTTCGGAAAGATTCCTCGGTGGCTTCGGAAAAATCTTTATAATACAACGGAACGAAGCGAAGTCCGAGACAAGGTGGAAACCGACACAGAGGATAAACGGATTGAGCCGGGGAGAAGCCACCATTCTTTTTCTCCTTGAATTTCTGGCTTTTTAAAGGATCTCGCCCTTAAATTCTTACTTTGACTGGATTAATCAATTTGACACTTCCGTTCGACTGTAGGTCCGCGAGTGATCGCATCAAACTTTGAAACTCTCGCTCGTATCTCACGCCATGATATTTTCTTTTCTGACGGCAAAGAATTTTTCTTTACGTCTTCATTACTTACAAGACGGAGACAATTTTTAACTTTCGAACGAATGCTACATTTATTTCCAAATTTTGTCACATGTACGACATCAGAATCAAAGCTCGATTTTTCCGATTGGCATTCTACACATTCCAATCCGTTAGTTTGGCGTCGACCCTTGACCTGACGGGGTTGGAATATGGAAAAATTGTACACCTATAAATTCCCAATCATCCGTCCATCTGTCTTAATCTCGAATACGGAGTTAGATGAAATGCGAGATCAAATATGGAAACCTTAGGGACCATGGCCACAAATTATACAATATGTGAACTTCCGATGCAAACCGGAAGTCACGTTTTTTCAAAACTCCCTCCCCCGAAAGCAGTTAATAAATGACCGGCACGACGTTATTGTTAAAGGAAAAGCATGATGTACAGGGGCAAGCCGCTGCCAATTTCAGGTGGCGAGCATATATTTTAAATTAAATGATTTAAAAATTGCAGGCCGACATTATGAAGACGTCATAATAAATAATTGCTCGTGAAATTTTACTGTACATGTATGACGTAGTTTCAGTAACTTATATCTGTAGTGATAATGAATGAAATGATTGATAAGCGTTATATATAAAAATATCATTTCTTTATCAAGAGAAAACACAGAGGCGGCAGCAAGAAGCTATAAGTAATTTGTAATCGCCAATTTTTGACATTTTTGTAAACAAATTCTTGCAAGCAACAGTTTATAGAGGGATATAATGTTCATTGGTTCTTTAGAACTACATCGCGAGTGATATCATAAGCCACGTGATCGTGAAAAATCGAGTGACTACCAAAATATCATCCCACGTGACATCGAACGCGACCACATTGACTAGTTTGAGCTGTCTAATTAGGCTGGGTTTATGCATGCGCAAGAATGTTGAGGGAAAACCAAGCAAACCAAGGTCGCGCGTCTACAGGAGTATTCTCGTTTTCCCTCTTGTTGCATTCGTGTAAAACGGGAAAGAAAAGCGGGATGAATTTTACGATCCCATAGGTACCGATACATCGTTTGTCACATTTCAATGGCTACGGAACGCAAAGAATTTAGAAAATTCCTTTTATTTATGGTCTCTGTGTTTTTGCTGTTTCTCGGGCTATTTTCTTCACGTGCGACATCGTCACCATGTTACTGTTGTCGTTGCGCGGAAGAGTTCCGAAATACTCATGCACTTGTGCCAAGTTAGGAGAGAAAATACTAAGTTAAACAGATTGAACTTTCGAGGACAAGAGAAAGTGGTGCATTTCTCGCTCTTACAACTTTCTTTCCTCCTCCTGCATAAACTGCATCACGAGTGCGAATTCGGCTCCGGAAAGTTATCTTTTGCCTATTTTCCCCTCTTTTCGTATTTGCATAAACGCAGCCTAAGATACACCAGAATTCTAGTTGCATTCGCAAATTCTGATTTCGTGATCATCATTACATACATAAATATTGCTAACGACATCGTCTTCAAATAAATTTGAAGATAAAGCTTATGTTAACGAGTTTGCGCTTTGATACTCTCTTTTAAAAGTTCTTCGCTTTAAAGTTTCGTTATAAAGCAAAGCTGTAACGCTGCTAGTAAGATGTAGAGTAACGTTGATGTCACTTTACGAAACATCGGACTATAGAACCAGAATCCAGGCTGACTTACGCGTTATTGTTAGGCCAACACACAGCACGTGGCATATTGAAAGTGGACATGTTAAAGCATATAAAACTATAACTTTCATAGCGGTATCAAAGTAATTCTCAAAATTTATCAATATGAAAGTTATGAATAAATTTTAGCATATTAAAGTTCTCTGAAGATATCGACATTTATTACAATAACCAATTTGTAAACGTACATCTTTATATTTGATGAAAAGAAGACATTTCACTTTTTAGAGTACAAGTTTTTATGAAGTCATTTGTTAAAATATCAACGTAAGTAGTTCACGATTATTTTAACATGGATATGTTGAGACGATAACATTAAATATAAAAATGCAGTATAATCGAAATAATCACCTCAATTATGATCACATTAATGAAGTAATAAAATCTAATAAAATCATTTTTAATTAAAAAATGCTAATAAGTTTTTGCTTCTGCTTTTTAATAAATGCTAAATGCTAATAAATTACTTGAGTTCAGTAAATATACATATTATGTAACACTTATATTTTTTATGATATTTTTATTAAATTTAAGGACTGTCTGTATTATTATTAAATACATATTGGATTTATTGTTATTGAATATGTATAACTATTTCGAGTGGTTTCTGCAATTAACAGCAGTACCAGTCCATTTCGTCTCAAAATTCAACACTAAAATTGTAGTACAGATGTTGGCCTAAAAATGGCGCGTAAATCAGCCCGGGTTTAAGGAGCCTTATTGGACTAAAGGGATTTCGATTTTCTAATGCTGAAATAAAACAATTATGAATATCGTTTGCGGAAATACTTAAAATGATGATGAATTATGCAATTTTGCATTCTGTATTATTTCAAATTGTACTAAAGAGAGAAACATTAAATTGATGGAAGACGTTATATATTGTATTTGTATTTTGATTCAAATTTTATAATTTAAAATGATCGAAGGAATGCATGTTCGATCGAATAAGGAAATTTATAAAAATATTGTTATTATGAAAAACATCTTCAACAATCTCGTTTTCAAAATATAAGTTTTAAGTTATTGAGAAAATTCTATGTATGATGTTCACCGTTAGACTATTTACAAGGAAAAATACTAATGTGCTCATTAGCTAGTGTTTGGACCATCCAATATAGTAAAAAGAGGTGTCTAACGCGACAACCCATGGCGCAAAATGACTGCATTTATTTTAATACGTCGAAAAGCCACATCAATTACGTACTTCATCAAATTTACGCTGCAAACGTAATTACAGAGGCAATATCCAATACATTATATTTTCCTATTTTTGTTTTATTCCTTAGTAAATTCAAGGGTTTACGGAAGAAACGACGCGATCGTTCTTATTGGAGCAGTCTCTAGCAACCTTCTGAGAGGACCAAAATATATCCCTTTCTATCGCGGAAGAGGAAGTAACTTTGCAGGTTTCTGGCTGGAAATTGCCATTTTCCCAACGGCGTTCCGAAGAAATGCATTCTGTTTGTCTAAATTTCTATGGAATTTGATGGTGTCATCGTTCCAGCTTACTTCTTTGCGTGAAGGACGAGCTCTTAGAAATTTTTGTTCTTCTTTGGACAATAATACATCGGTTCCCGGTCTGGCCTGGAATCTTCCGCCTTTGCTATATTTATGCCTGCCGTCAACATCTTTAACCTTCTTTTCCGTACCTTTTTCGTTATTTAAATTAACTTTTACCTTCTCGGGGATGTCACGCTTTTCTCGTCTCGTTCGGAATCCTAAACATTGGTTCCTGTCGATCCCATTGACATCCGCTGTATTTCGCGTTTCTACAGTAGAAACGCTTTGACACCAGGCACAAACCAGAGAATTTTGCAACTCTCCCCCTTCTTCAACGATCGTAAATTCTTTCTGGTAAGACTCCGTAGCGTTAACTGAAAATATATCGTAACAACGAAAATATTGAACAATTTCTTCTGTCACCCACTCGGGATATTTCGGGGGCGTTGGTATTATTACGAAATTCTGTTTGTTATTCTTTTTACTCGAAATATTCCAATGCTTTTTATTACACATAATACGAGGTTTGGTAATATTTAAATGATTAATATTCAGTAAATGGGGTTTAGATTCAGTACTCGATATAACGCTTTGTCCGTTTTCTGGAGTTTCCAGAATATCTGCATTTTCTAGTGGTCTAAGATAGCTAGTGAAAGGTACGTGAGATAGAAATTCTATTGTAGGGTATATTGTAAACAAGAGGTGTCTTTCTACAGCCACGTTATTAATGAATAAAGACTTCGAATTCTGAACAGCTCGCATATCAACTGATTCACTGAACGAAATCCGAACATCTCTATTTGATATTTCGTCAGAAATAGTTTTTACATTTCTTTCATATGAAATTTCAGTGGTCTTTCCTAAAGAATCAATAGTTAATTGGTCAAATTCTTGTTTGAACTCATCTCTTACAAATGCATCAGACTGCTTAGTGCACAAGTCATCATCTAATTTTGTGAACAGAAAGAATTGCTCATTGTTCAAGTTTTCCGAACACGATCTTTGTGAAATCGCAGATGATTCTACTTGCAACAGTTTTGGATCGGATCTAAAGTATTTCAAATCGTTGTCAAACGAAATTTCGCCTTGTTCTATGAAAGTTATTAAGTTTTCTTTGAAGTCAGTCAGTAATTCAGTTTCACATTGTTTAGATTCTATATTGTTGAGTTTTGTAATGTTCACATCCGAATATTTTGAACATCTTTTCTCGTTTTTGAATTTTTTAATTCTAAATTTACGGAAGAATTTCCTTAATCTGCCTTTTCTTGGGTGAGATTTTCTACCTAAAACTGAAACATTCGGTGAAATATCTTTAATCGTTAATTTATTTTCGGACGGAATCACGAACTCATTATCAGAATTTCCAATTCTTTTTGAGAATATGCAGGAGAATTCCTTCAGATAATCCTGTTTAGTATAGGGGACAAGTTTGGACTGCCGAGTTAAATGGTCGATCAGAATATTTTTGACTGCATCCTTCAATTTATCCTTAAAATCCCCATCTTGAGTAATTTCTGTTAAAGTTTTCCACATACCTTGCGAAGACGATTTGAAATTAATTTCCATATTGGCAGCATCTTCTGTACAAGTATCCTTGTTTTGCAGAGAAATCATAAACTCTAACTTATCTTTAGGTTTCTTCCTCTCGCGAATCTTAATGACTTTTTCCTTTTTATTTCCATCCATATCTATGATATTTTATTTCTTATATTCAAAATATACTGTGGAACTTAATTTTGTCCTAAATGAAAAACAGGATACATGAACAAAATGTTAAGTACTACACGAAAACTTAAAAATCAGTTACTGTTATATCATAAATATGTTGTTAGTCTGTAGATGATAATATTAATGAAAAACTATTGTTAAGTAATAAAACTTAAATATTCTTTTGATCTAGAAGATATTTTAGATTGAAAGAACATTAAAAATTCAATTATTTTCAATTTTTTTTTAATTATTTTTCATCAGCAGCAATTTCACAAAATTTTAATGAACAAAATATATATATATATATAATAAACATTTAAATCTATTTTGACATTGTGCATTGTTATTAATCAGGCAAATACAAAATATAAATTTTATACAATGGAAGGTTATTTAACAAAAGTAACGATTCAGTTACAAAAATGTGTTTAATAAATACTCCACGTAGGACGGAATTGTGCTCCTCTCTTCATCCCCTCTCTGGAGATTCAAATTTTCATTAAAAAATAACATGAATATAAATAGCGTGATTCTTAAAATTCTGATATTTGAAATAGCATGTCACTAATTTGTTCTTTTACATTAAAATTTTTTTAAAGCAGGCCAATAAATATGTTGAATTAATTATTAAAAATAATTAATAATTTAAATAATTTTTGCATTATGCTATATATTATTATATAGATTAAATTTTGATCAACAAAATTATTAAAAAAAATTCTTCTTATAAACCAAATAGGATATATTTATAAAATTAACATTTTGTGTTTTACTTAAGTTGATCCAATTTGTATATTTTTTAATGGAAGATACATCATTTTAAAAATGTTTTATACATAAATGTTCTAAATGCAATTTTTAGGCAAAATTATCTTAGAGTTTCAATATCATAATGTAAGACAAAAGCAAATTAGAAAAATTCATATTAGAACAATACTCTCTAAAAAAATTAAAACTTCTCTCTACAAACTTTGAATTCAACTCATGTTTTTAGATAAGTTTAACTTAAATAATTTAGTTTTTTCTAATTTTATATTAGAATGTCACTTTTGATTTTGTGTCAATTTTCATAAAAATGTATCACTTCATTGGATTGTCAAATTTACAAAACTGCTGTTTCATTAAGAGATTTAATCTTAGTAGTGTGAATTAAGAAATTATAATTTGATAATAAACTAGACAATGGCTGGAATGGCGGGCACAAGTGTAGTTAGGTTAGTGTTAAAATCAAGGCACATTTTACCATTTAATTCTATAGTGCTGATATTAAAGTAATCGACACGATTTCATCATTGATTTTTTACCACTTTTTACTCGTTTGGGTTTGTGAAGAGATATTGTTCCGTTATTTGAGTTCTGAATGTTCTTATTATCTTGACCATTCTTTGGTGCAATGCTGAATGCATCTAAAAATATAAATTACATGAAGTGTTATAAAAGTTTCATTTAATAAATATAATTTTTAAAAAATATCTTAAGTAAACATTTTATACAATTTATCTTGGATTACATAGCAGTTATATAAAATATTATCCCATATTTTTGTGTTAAGTGCATCAATAAAGCAATGACAACAGTTGAACAATATAAAATTCTAATGCAATTCAGTTTTCTCCTAAATTGCTTTTAACTGAACGATCAAACATTCAAGTATTTTCTCCAATCAATTAAATCAAAGTGATCTCATTAAAAAATAATAATTTATTATTGGCTCAAAGTTATATACTTGCAAATCTTTTAAGATTTATTCTTTAATAATTTTCAACTAAATATTCATTTTAATTCATACTTTTCTGATATATGGATCATAAAATAGTTAGAATCTTTATTTATATTGAAGATTTTTCCATTTATCTTATATTAAAACTCACACTGTACTAAATAAGTAAGAAATTAGTATTAAATAATACAAATAAGATTTAATCATAAATAAAAACTCAGTCACCTCTGAAAATAATAAACATTTAGAAATGTTTGGTGCTCAAAATCAGTTTTATTTTTTATTTTTGTTTCTAACACTGACATGCAAATATATTGAAGTTTATCACAGCTATTAATTTTACAGAATAAGAAAGTTCAAAGTAAAATAACAACTAATAAAGAAAAGGCTAATATAAAATAAAATTTTTCAAATTTTTTTTATTGCATTAAAGAGCATTTAAATTTATATATTATAGGAAAAAATATGCAGTACATTTGTTTATTAATATGTTAACTTACTTGTTTGACCTGAAGGATTTTTAATTACCATTTCTTCAATAGGTTCATTCAATTGTTTTAAGTATTCTTCAACCAGATATCTGAATACTATTTAATAAATTATCATTAGAATAATTATAATTCTAAACATAATACAAAACTTCACTTACTATTACTAATAAAATTCTTACCTTCACTAACATTAAGATCATCTTTAACAGATGCCCTATAGAATCGAATTCTTAATCGTTTTGCTAATTCTTCAGCTTCTTCTCTATTATATTTATTGGTTAAAAATATTGGTTATTTGTAGGGAAAAAAAAAACTAGTTATATAATTTTGGTTAATTCTTACTTGCTTATCACTGCTTGATCTATTAAGTCAATTTTATTTTGAACAAGCACCATTATAATTTGTCCACATTCATTTTCAACCTGGAAAAATAAATTTCAATTATTATTTTTTAATATTCAAAAATTATAAACAGAAAACTACATTTGAAACTTGTTTATAAAATATTTTTAATAATTTCAATTTTTTGTGATAATAATTGTACAAATTGCATACAATTATTTAATATAGTTGCTTTCTAGTATACAAGAACACAAACCTTTCTTTTCCATGATTCTACAGCTTTAAAAGAGTCTCTATCTACAGTTGAAAATACTAGAACACATGCTTGTGCTCCTATAAATTATAAAATTTAAAATCATTACTCACCATCTGATAGTCCTTCATACAAATTATTCATTTTTATTATATTGTAATTAAAATGTCATTAATTTTATTTGTAAAGTATATTAGAAAAAATTTAAAAACTATCCATGAATATCATAAAATTAAATAACTAAATTGCTTAAAAATTTAAGTATAAGATTTTTCATGTGCCCTTCCCATGCCACTCAGTTGCTCCACTGTAGGTCTGTCCAAACCCATAATCAACTTGATAAAAAAAAATTCACAAAATACAAATTCAATCTATAACAGCTGATAATCATTTTTATTGCTTGAAATTCTCCTTAAAACAGCAGTTATTCTGAAATAAAGTTTTTAAGTCTAAGACTGCTCTTATTTATAAAAAATATTTCATCAGTCTTACCTAAATTTAATATTCTTTAATATTTAATAAAACTGTTATTGACTAGATCCTTGTCATGTTGTTATATTAAATCATTAAAAAATTGACTATATGCATGCAGATAGGATTTGTTTATTTTATCATCAACAAATAATTATTTGGTAGAATATTAATTTTGAAACAGTAGAAATAGATTATAGCTACTTGATAAAATCATTAATGCCTAATAATTAACTTACGTGAACCTATAACCGCTGTTTAAAACAAGTAACAATTAGAAATCAAATGTTTTCTTAACCCCTTTCAGGTCTTCTTCAGGAAAACGAACTGGATCTTTCTAAAATGAATACGAATATGAAAAATTTTGAACCTGATCGAATGACGTAAATTTCAAATATCCTCAGCACATCCATTCACGTGCTGTGTTTAAAAATGTTCTAAATTAATGATCCATGTGCAAAAATGGATTTTGAATCACAATTCAAAATTTGTAAATAAAAATGCACAATGTTTGAGATCATATAACCAAAATATATGTTCATGTGTTCCCGTAACATCCGTAAATAATTCTATTAAGTTAACTTTCATTAGTATAGATTGAAAAACATATTTCATCCCTCAAATTAATGCAGGTGGATGTCTTGTATGCTTTAAAAATCTCAACTGCTTCCAACCATTTGAGGTGGTCAAGTTGTGGGGTGGTGATTATTAGTTTTGCTCCTGTGAAGTCTGCCACAATATCAGGATCTGGAGAGCAATTTGGTGCATCTGTTGTGTTGTATATCTGACTTATGTTCTTTTATCCTGAACTGCATTGACCGTTTGGTTGATCCTATATACACCATATCTCTATTACACCTGTTGTCTCTGATAGGGATCCGACAGATGCCTGGCATTTTGTTTGGGTTAAAGGGGTCTTTTCCAATGCGTAATAAGTCAAAAATAGTGGGGCACCTCCTTTATGCAATGTTGACATTTTGCTTCTTTGCAACGCCAGTGCACACAGATTTCAAGAAGGGGTTGTAAGTAATAGGTATCCTCTTCTTCTCCACCCTCTGTTATCGCTCTGATTTACTGTCAGAATATTAGAGGTTTCCAGTGCCTGTTTATACCGTTTAGAGATTCTTTGTATTAGATTGTAGTATCCATGTCCCTTCTATGCAGTTTAACTCTTCACTGAGTGCTATTTGCATAGACGAATGCAAATACAGCCCTTCTAACTAACACCCGAAAGGCAGCCATCTTGTACTGAATGGGGGCACATGAGCCACTTGGTATGTAGGTGGATACTGCTGATGGTTTCCGATAGATTGATATGAAGATGTTAGACCCCTGCAATAAACTGATGTCTAAGTTCAAGAAATGGTCCCTGGTTTGGCTGTGTTGTTCTACATCCAAGCATAATCCATAAGGATTATCGTTCATTGTGTCAACAAATCGAGTGAATAATAATATCATCCACATATCTTTTGTATAGGATAATGTCTTGTAGGGAGCTTGGAAGATTTCTGCTCTCCGGTTATCTTATAACTAATTCACATAGGTCCCAGACACTGGACTGCCCATGGGGACTCCTCTAGTTTGTGTGTATACCACACCATCAAATTGGAATACAGAATTTTAACATATTAGATGGGCCAATTCCAGTACATGTTGGTGGAGTACAGTACTGTCCACTCTTGTAAAGAGGAAGTCTCTGAGAGTGCAGAAACAGGGTGGCAGTTCAATAGAGGGGTACAATGATCTGAAATCCAACACTGTAATGCAACTAGGGAAGGTTGCCTCCTTAATGTGTTTAATTAATTCCTCTGGGTTGGAGATGGTAAAAAGGTACCCATCAAGATGTGGAGTAAGGATGTTATGCATAGCCTCTCCAATTTACATGTGGGAGCCTTAGTTTTATCAATGACTAGGCGTAATTGTTGCCCTTGTTTGTGAGTTTTAACAAAGGCAAACAATTTAGGGACATCAGGAGCATTCACTATCACATTGCCCATATTTAATTTGATAGCCAATTTTGTACTGGAGTATCATTTGACTCTTGCATGTAACTTATCAACCCAGTTATTTTCAACCTCAGTGCATCTGAGTTACATTGAGGTATTCTCGTAGACTACTTTCATAGGTTTCACGTTTCATGAGCACCAATAGCCTGGCTTTGTCTGCCCTGACTAATGTAATTTTGTTTTGGCGTATCCACCTAGCTGTGCATTTAATGTTTTCTCTAAATTCGAGAACTTCCACTGAGTCCCTAGACTTTTTTATTTTGATTATATGATCTCAAACATTGTGCATTTTTATTTACAAATTCTGAATTGTAATTCAAAATCCATTTTTGCAAGTGGATGATCATTAATTTATAACATTTTTAAAGACAGCATGTGAACGGATGCACTGAGGAAACTGGAAATTCAAAACATGTTTGATTAGGTTCAAAATTTTTCGTATTCATAGTTGTTTTAGAAAGAGCCAGCTTGTTTTCCTGAAGAAGAACCTGGAAAAGGAGTTAAGAAAACATTTGATTTCTAATTGTTAATCATATTACACAGTGGTTATAGGTTTACGTAAGTTAATTATTTTGTTATATACTCTGCTATGCGGTCTGGATTTATATGATTAATGCCTGTTAAGAAGAAATGATCTGTCATTATTATTTGTCTTTTGTATTCACAAACTTTTTATTTATCTTCTTATTTCTCTGGATACAGTTAACAATTTACTTTATATTAATATATTGCATAATCAAATTAAATTATTCTGAACTAATTTCTTCCAATGTGTTCTTGAAGGAGAAACTGGATATTGTTCTGTTGCTTCCACCAAATTTCTTTTGAAGAACTAAAGGTAAAGCTGAAATATTTTTGCAACATGAGGATTCATAATCATGTAAAATAAAAATAATTTAATACACAGTGGACCATGCCTATAACAAAATTCAGGAGACTGACATTATAGCAATATTTTATTACAAGCAGACCACTGCTGTAATGAATTTGTTTTGTTTAATAAAAATGGCATGCAAGTACGATGTAACAAAACAAACTTGTTACAAGCATGTCATTTTTACTGTATAAAAAAAAAATTATTTTTATTTTCAATCAGAAATTTAAAAGTAATTTTTTTTTTTAAATGTGCATACAATTTATTATACAGTTTTTCAATTTTTCACAATTCATTTTCATTCTTTTCTTCACTTTTGAAATAGAGACAAAACCCAAATTGTAGCAAAAGCTTCATTAATTGAAAAAGATGGTTCTTCAATCTCCATTTCATTTTCTTCATTGTCATCAACTTGATCAGTCTTCAATTATGAATTCTTAATGTCTTTTACAATTTCTACATCAGTCAACAAGTCTGATGTGATCACATCATCATCACTGAATTTGTCAATAACAGATATCTTAAATTACCATCCATGCATGACATTTGTAGCATTGTGTTCTTGAATCCATTCTGAAAGGAGAATGTTGTCTTTTCCAAGTTTCAAATGGATCCAGCAATTACAAATTTGGCAGGAAAAACATTATTCCAGGCTCTTTTTAATACTGAAATCACTTCAAGAACTAACTGTCAGAGTCTTGTGTTTTTCTTTTATAATTTTTATAAGCAAAATCTTTGAATGATCCCTTAATCCACTGGCTGAATCAGACTTGTCATATTTGGAGAGAGGATGACAAACTTAATACTTTTAAATTTGAAAGTTTGGATGGATGTGCAGTGAAATTGTTTACTAGGAAAAGAATTTATAAATTGTGTATCAATTTGAGATCCCACAACTTCAAATCTTTTTGTACAATTCATAAGTCATCCAAACCTTTTTGTTACCTCAATAATTGAGAGACAATGTCTTTGTTTTCAAAATATTGTGGTTTGTTATTTTTCTGATAATCAACATCTTTCTTTTTTTGCCTATTTGTGTTTGCATAAACAGGGTGTTGTAATCTGCTTTTTCTAAAGTTTACCATCTATACATTTCTCTCTGTGAAATTTTAATATGCTACTGGGCAGTAGTCTGATAACCCATTTCATCAGAAGTAAAGACCTTTTTTATATATCCTCCAATTAGAATTGGCTAAACACTTTTAATCTAATCTTTCATCTGTGATTCATCAACATTGTTAGCTTCATCAGAAAATTTTTCTGTAAATAATGTCTTTTCTTGTAGCATAGTTTCTCTTACCAGAATGATTTCACTTAACTAGTTTGAATCACAAAGGCCAATGCATCTTCAACATCAATATATGTACATTTGAATGATTTTTTATTTTCATATTATTTTCTTCAAACAGTTTCAAAATTTGGTCCTGATTTTTTTATGATGGTTGATAAAGTAAATGGTGGGATTCCATACTTCTTAAATATGTCTATTTTTTACTTTTATTAACTTCCATGAAATCTTTATTTTAACATCAGTGGAAATATACTTTCTTTTCATACCTTTTAAAATAACCATAAAATTCAATATGATCTTGTATGTGTGGAAGTGTTCTGAACTGTGGTTTTAGCTGTAAATGAATGAGACAGATAAATTTTTACTGTACATATATTGTTTTCAAAATTGGAACTGACATGATTGACAAATGAAAATATTTTGTTTTTGAATTCATGCTGATATGATTGTCCACTGATTAACAGATGAAAACAAAGGCATTGTGTTTCCTGAATAACACAAAGCCATAAAAATAATATTGAGTCACTCAACCCCTTTCTCGTTTTTAGAATAATAATTAACAGATTCATTTACTCAGAGAAAATATTTGTTACAAATAAAAGGAAACTAACAAAGGAGTAGTAATCCATAAAGTTTTATTGTTTTGTGGTGAGCATGTGGACAAACAAGTTATACACAATAAAATAATATTTTATTAATTGCTTGCGCAGTTCTTTATACACTAAGTTCTTTAGAATCCCAACTATACAACTCCAATATATACAAAATTGGTGTGGTAAATCTTTGTACAAACAAAGGAGAGTGATATGTTTTCGCAACACTGTTCTTTGTTTATAACTTTTTCCGAAATATTAAGATTAACTTAAACAATCTTAAACTAACTTATAATCTAAAAGAAAGTAGAGAAGGAAGGGATGAGATGAAGGGTAAGAATAAAAGGAAAGAAAGTGCTGGTGGGGTACCCAGGTTTTTCTTTTCTCTGGTCTTCACTCTTCTCAAAATGGAGACTTATGTCAAATTCACTTTTAGCCGTCCTTTTCACCATCTCAGATCTGATAATTCTTAAGTATTCACCAAACTTTTGATTTTAGTGTCCGTCTATTTCAGTCGTTTCCCTGCAGACGACCTAAGATCTCCTCTACGTCTCACTCAGTGATGATGACCTGAACCTTTTCCTTTTTCCGTCTGCTTCTTCTAAACGCTAGCTCAAGAATGGTTATCTCTCTCACCAACTAGCCTCAGGGTTTTTAGATACTATTGTTTTTCAGTGTAGTTCTCCGAGAATGTGTTCCCACCAGCAGGAAGGAAAGACCATTAGAAAGTTTGATAAGAAGATATAGAACAAAAGATTAAAGAAATTTAATATTAGGCTTAACACTAAAGACATATATACAAAATTATGGCATATTGCCACAATAGAATCAATGTTCATGAGAAATAGAATATAAGCACTACTAATCAATGCTACAAACCAAATATATCATCAGAAATATGTCATTGTAATATAAGATTTTTTTCTATGCATTATTTTTAATAACAACTTACCTCTATAGTATGCTTTAGTAATAGCATCAAATTCTTCTTGGCCTGCAGTATCCCATAACATTAGTCTAACATCTTCACAATTTACCCTTTCATAATAATGAAATTAAAACTTTAATGTATTTTTAAATGTTAGTTTTTGAGCATGATTACATGGTTATAAACATACATCCAAAAAATAAGCGTAATCATTAATTTGGCCTAAATCTTGAACTACTGATCTTAGCAGCATGAAAGTTAAAACACTTTATGAAACAAAACAATTGAAATATAAAAATGTTATCAAAATTTTGTCAAACCAAAAACAACAAGAAAAAGTAATGAGCATTGTTGGAAATGTTTTTTGCACAAAAAATGATTAATATGGCTTGTAGTTGGTTTTCTGCTTGCACACACATTGCATAACAATTGCTCACGCTGGTATATTCAACATTGCTCCTAACAGTGAGCAAAATGTAATAAACAAAAGAATCTTTAAGCTACTGAAGTGTTTTTGGTGACAGCTAAAAAGATGCAACTTGTCTTCTAGAGCAGTGATTCTTAACATGGCGGTCCATAAGAAGTTTGCCAGGGGCTGCCAAATTATGCAATATTTCCTTCAGAATATAATAAAAAGAAAACTGATGTAAAACCAAATATTGTATTGAAAAGTGAAATAAGAAAGATAAAGTTTTCCTATTTAGATTTTTTATTTATTTCTTATTTCTTCCTACATACAGCTTTGTTCGTACAGAAGAAATAAATGCAAATATGTTACTTACACTGCAGTATTTGCTTCTTTTATTCCAAAGTAATTCTAAGAAACTATTAATGCTTGGAATTTTAAAAATAATTAGGAAAAATAGTAGGCTTAGTAGTAGGCTCTGAAAATTTAAATATTTTTGCAAAAGATATGCAAAATCTTTACGACAAGTTGTGGGTGTTTTAGTTTAGTTTTAGCATCGATTTTGGATCGAATAATAGTCCATTTCTTTCTTATATTGTGTGTTTAGTTTTAATTATTTATAATTAACCCATAAAAATGGGCAAAAAACAGAAAGGAACATTAGGAAATTTTTTAATGTAAGTAATCACGAACCAGAACCATCAAAAAGAAAATATAGTGAAGAAAATACTAGTGAAAGTTCTGATAATGATACAGTGAAAAATGCAACAGAAAAAACCTCAAGTCCTAAAACTAAAGGTATAAAATTAAGTAACATTAAAATTAGAAAATACGATCGTGATTATATCAAATATGGGTTTGTAAGCACAGAAGTTCAAGGAATTACAAAACCACAATGCGTCATTTGTGGTGTAGTTCTCTCCAATGAAGCAATGAAACCAAATAAATTGTTGAGGCATTTAAATTCTAAGCACAAACAATATAAAAACAAAGTGCAGGATTTTTTTATAAGAAAAAAAGACGAATAAAAAATCAAAAGACACTCATAAGTGTGACAACTACTAAAAATAAAAAATTATTAAAAGCTTCATTTATTGCAGTTCTTCATGTTGCTAAAGCAAAAAAACCATTTACAATAGCCAAAGAATTATTAAAACTTGCCATATTTAATATTTGTAAAGAACTATTTGAACCATTTGTGTCAAACAAAATTATTTAAATAGATAATGAAATAATAAAGTTATGATTTACATTTATTGTATAAAAAAATAAAGCAATAATAAAAAATCAATTTATTATAGATAATTTAACAAATATAAATTATTATTAAAAAATGGGGGTCACAAAAAAATTATGAAATATTTGGTGGGCCGCAAGTATACAAAAGTTAAGAACCACTGTTCTAGAGCATCCTACATGTTCTATGGGATTTATGTATTTATGTCCAGAGATCTTGCTGGCCAGTCTATGTGATAAATATCTTCACTGTAAAAAAGAAAAAAAAAATCATTGACAAGTACAGCCTATGTGCATGGCTTTATCATCCATGAAAATGAAATTTCTTCTACAGCATCTTGGAAAAGTCTTACAAGGGGTTTCAAAACATTGTCTCTGTACCTTCATACACTTCTGTATATAGTTTTGTTTGCCAGACGTTCTTATGTCCTGACGAACTACATTCAACATCTATTCTTTGAAATCTTGTCCAAAGTCTGGATATGATGATCTGCAGCATGTTTAGAGACAGGGACACAAATATCTGTGATTGAGCAAGCCTTCCAATTATTTTTCCTTTAATAAAATAGTTTATGTGGTGTTATCATAGTCAGTATCATACAGTAAAATAGCAGCAACTAATCTCAATGGTTAAACTGCAACAGAAACTGCTATGGTAGCACTGTTTTTATTGAGCCTGCAGATTTTGCATAACCTTATTATTTTTTAATGGCATATTCAAGTACATCTTGAGTACTTTTGTTTTCTTTATTTTTTGATTTATCTGTGGATTGAATGCTTATGCTTATTTTTCAAACATGAGTATTTTAGTATTACTATTATCAAAATAATTATTTAAAATTCATGTAATTAACCCCTTCGTACCCGCAATCGAACTGAGTTCGATCGGTTTACATAGCGTTACACAGAAAATGGTGTTTTAGACCCTCGGAGAAAAAAAATCGGCGAAAAAAAAATGTTTTTTTGGACTTTCGGATGTATTTTCAGTCCCCAAATTTTTTGAAAAATTTTTTCCCGCGCGAAAAAATTTTATTGCGATTTTAATTAACCCTTAATGATGGGCAATTAACGCTTAATTGTTTTTTTATGGGATTTTTTTATAGAACTTTATTTATCCTTCTAAACTTCTAGCGCACCGATTTTACTTCGGTAAAGTTATTTAAAGCTATTTTCTGATGTAAAAAACAACATCCAATAGTTTTTTAATTTTTTTAATTAATAGATTTTTTTATAATTACGTTTAATTAAGTCGGGGGGGTCGGAAATTTCAATTAAAATCGTAATTTTAAAAAAAAGTTTTGAAATATCCCGCCATCTAGTATTCACCCTACTTTTTACCCTTCTCCTCCCGAGAGTTTCATGAGAATGTCCCGCGAAACACAACACCAGCTGTTCTCAAGGTCATCCAGCTGTGTAAACAATGACTCATCAGTGTCAAGTTTCGCGCTAAGGCGAGAAAAAGGAAATTGTACTTTGAAGTGTTTTCTTCAAAATTAACACATTTCTTTCGTTTTTTTTTTCGTTTTTAATATTTTTTAATATAATTAAACATAATTAATTCAAAAAATTTAAAAAAGAAACGCCACGGAAGGGGTTAATGCTAAAATTATTGGTAATTTCAATTTATCTTTGTTCCTGAATTATTTTTAAAAATTTATACACAGTGTTATGTACAGTTAAACTCGGTTATAATGAATTCATGATTATAATGAGCAAAATGCCATAACAATTTTAACTTACGCATATTTCCATAATTTTCTCACAGTTATTATGAGGGTACTTCACGGATACACCGAGAAAATTTTTGGTAGTTATGTAAACACACAAACATTCATAATTGTTCAAATAGCAAGAAATGCAATACCATTCTTAGAAGAGGCCATTTGATTATAGGCCTATCACTGAACTTTCTTTTTAGAGACCATCCCCCTCCTTCTTGACTTTACAGCCCTACTCTGCCAATTACCCAATCATCACTACAACTGTACATAAAGTATACTCTAGTTAGAAACAAATCCTTATAGAAGAAAGATGTTTATAAAGAAAAGAAAATGTCTCTTGGATTACAAAAAAGTAGAAATTACTTGTGAGTCAGAACATGGTGCTAAAAATGGTGTGTGTGGAAAGTTTTCTTTGTCATCTTCTACAGTATCAACATTACAGGATCAACTGTCCACACATCAGTATACTGCAAACCATGTGCGGCCTCTATGTACATCCCTGTAGCTTCATGCGACTCATTCCCCTACAAGGCAGCAGCATTTAATGCCTTGGTTAGGAGGGCATTTTCTCATTCCTCTACCCCACAAGCTCTAGCCACTAAATTAACCCACATTAAGAGGATTGCAACCAAACACGGCTAACCATTGTTTGATTGAATGTTACCATAGCTCACTACATGCCTCTGTCGCCCATACAACCACTGACAATGGACCAGATGGTGAAACTCATGTCCCTGTCACATTTAATCCCTACATTAAATTGTTGTACACTGAAATTGCCAAAAAACACCACATGTGGATAACATACAGGGGATATTGATGATCTCTGATATCCTCCACAACGAGAAAGACTGTCCCAACCATAACAGACCTGGTGTTTATTCCATCCCTCTTAAGGACAACAGATATGACAGGGACCTTATTTATATCTTATACCTATTTATGCCTCTGATCCTGATATTGAAACTGCATTTAACCAAGCCAAGGTCATCCTAACTATACCTTACCCCGAATACATAAAATGGTTAGAGGCCATATCTATAGACCAAGCCACAATGCCACCTGCATCAACCAAAAAGATAAGCTAAATTTATCGGTTGCATGGCAGGCCCTTATGGATGACAATCTTTAATCGTCATCATCTATGCACGAAATGTGCATGCCCTTTGTAACGGCTTTCGTCAGGCAAACATTCGATTTTTTTAATTTGAATACTCACATTATAATTTTGTGTTCCATTGGTTATTCGGTATATTTCACCTAAAGAAGAACTATTCAACAGTTCGAAAATGTTAGTGATAAACTTTAATTATTTACAGAATGCACCGGTAACAGGTACCAGATAAAGTGTTGAGTTATATCCCCAGTGTTGATGTGTTGTTGACGATGTTTAATTAAATATAATTTTATTTAAATCAACTTATTTAGAATTAAAAATTAAAAGATAGATTTCATTAATTATCAGTGGTGTAGCTACAAATTTTGCTACCAGCTGCCCATTCACCCCCTAGTTATGTCTCTGTACTTCATGGAAGCAATGAGTAACAGTTATAATGAGAAAATCTTGCCTGTCCCCTAATGTTCATTACAACTGAGTTCAACCATAATTTAAGTAATTTTTAAAATCCCAGTTTATCATTATATATACAATATCAAGTATAAAACATCAATTTTTAACACAATAAAATTTATTCTCATTAAATAATTAAAACTTACTCAATTTGCCTTTCTAGGAAGTCTACACCTATAGTCTTTTTATATTCTTGTGTAAATATTCCTTTGCAATATCTTTGTATCATGCTGGATTTTCCAACTGCTCCATTTCCAACAACAACAACCTAAAAAAAAATAATTGTTTATAGAAAAAATGTAAATACATTTAATAAAACATGCAAAGATATAGAAATACTTTTTGAAGAAAGTTATTACCAACCTCATTTTAATCATACAAAACAATATCTGACTGAAGGTGAATAAAGTTGTTTTTCTTTATTATTTTTTCTTTTTAAAGAATCAAAATCATATCAATAATTCTAACATAATACAGTAGAGACTCGTAAATCGGAACCCCGGTAATCGAAATCGCCGGTAATCAGCATGATTTTCAGTTGGACTGTGTCGTGCTGAATCGAACATTTTTGATACTAAATTTACTTCTAAAGTATAATTTTCATTTAAAAAACAATAATCTTTAAAAAATTGTAAAATTTCTTAAAAATAAACGAGTTTGTAAAAATAACTCTTTTCTATCCGACTTCGAAAGAGCTAAGAACTGAGATGGAATTTGGAAATTCCATCTCAGTTCTTAGCTCTTTCGAAGTCGGATAGAAAAGAGTTATTTTTACAAACTCGTTTATTTTTAAGAAATTTTACAATTTTTTAAAGATTATTGTTTTTTAAATATACAATAACCGATCCCATTGCTTGATATTTGTTTTATAATTTTCATGTTTTTATATTCTTCAATATATAAATAAGTAATGAAATACATAACTATGTACAGTAGCAAACCGAAAATCGGAATCAATTGGGGACTGGGGTTGTTCAGATTAGGGATTTGTAAATAAATAATTTTTAACGATACGATAGCCTCGATTATTATTATAAAAATTTTCGTTAGGCTTAAAATCGACGAAAATTCAACACGAAGTGACACGCAACGGAGAAAAATTTGAACATCGGACAGGTTAATATATTTATTCGTACATAATGGGTAATCGGAACAAATCCCTAATCTGAACAACCCCAGTCCCCAATTGATTCCGATTTTCGGTTTGCTACTGTACATAGTTATGTATTTCATCACATTTTTCTCAGTATTTTCAGAAAATGTTCTATACAGGAAACATATATATATATATACATATATACTAGCAGGTAGGCCCAGCACTTGCTCGGGCAAAAGTAACGATAGCGATGATTAAGATTATTACGTTATAGTCACGAAAGAAAAAGAGTAATTTCATCAACAAATTGTGAGACCTAACCTGAGGTAGAGAATTAACTTTATGATTCACCTATCACTTAATTGGCAAACTTGTTGCGAAACAAGCCTTGGTTGTCAAAATGAGATGGCCTTCTTATTGAAGTAACAAATGGGTTTGGAGGGACTTATATTTAGTGATGAAAATGATGGCAACGTAAGATTGCAAGATCTTGTCTCCTATCGTCAGGGACCTGACACCAGGTTATCAGTTTTCTATAATGCGGATAACCACATGTTTAAATATTCTCGCGGAAAGGAGTGTGTCGAGTGAGCGTGAACCACATCAAGTGGGAGTGTACTGAAAAGATGAGTCATGCATTTAACAAACAAAACAAATTTAATATAATCAAAATAAACGGAAGTTACAATAAATTGATATAAAATTATGATTAACATATACACCAAACAAATCTAGGCCTAAATGTAGAACTATCTTAGATTCTAACCTGACTTGAGGATGGAGTTTCTATACGCGTGAGAGAGATTTACATCGATCTATTTAAATTATACTACCTCAGTAGTTGATCTATTTGATTACATATTCTTCTTGTTGGGAGAGGAACTTGAGGAAATACACTTTATAAGCACACAAAATCATATCCCATCTCTATGTGGGTTATTCTTCATATGATAAACATGGCGAATTCAGGTCTAGTCGTACCTCCAATGAACTGCGCTATGTGAATAGTTCGGATCATAGATAAACCTCCGATGAACTGCGCAAAAAGGCGGGAAAAACATCCCTTTTTATAAGGAACGGACGGCTTTAATAGACGGCCAAGTAACGTGTACAAAAGCCACATCTGAATCAGACAAGAGTCGGCTGTCTAAGGGAAGTTCATTCAACTTCCTTTTTCTTTCAAAACGAAAGCACCATACATCCATTGATAAAATTTTGTTGAAGTTTTAAATTTAACTGTAAATGATATGTAAAACAATAATTTTACAAATAATCCTCTAATTAACCCTAAATCTTGACCTTGATGTGAGATCGTCACAAAACTAAGTGCAGTGGTGCCTCGTATAACGTACGCCTCAAATAACGGACGCTGTGAACAACGGACTTTCTGTTTGGCCATTACGTAACTCAAGCAACGGACTGGCTGCGAACAACGGACTTTCCGGCATAATTGGCGACTGCTCCATGGGTGCGTTAGTGTTTTCCTAACATACTAAACAAACGTAACCGGAGACGTAGTAGCGGAGCTCTGCGTCTCCGCTACTACGGGAGTGCGCTGCTGTTTGTAGGCATTTAGGAACGACGGTGAAAGAAAGATGGCAGCGCTCGCACTATCGATAGTATCGTGATGGAGGAATCTATAATTCTAAAATATGAGCTTTTAAAGGCAAAAGAAGAGTCCCAATTGTAAAATTTAACCATAAAATGGATTATTTGCTGAAAGAGCATTCAAAATAGCCATGAAAAAAATTAGAATGCCGGCTACCATTCGAAAAAATTCATAAAGACACCTACATCACCGCGTGCACTAACTTGCGCTTTCACAATTTTTAAATTTTCATTCATAAAACCACACAATGGACCCGGAAACGAAACTATCTGAGCCACGGAAGACACCATGTTGCTTTTTACCGTAAACTACAAGCGGCCGTTTTTGCCGTTCGACGGCGCACACTCCCACCAGAATTTAGGAACGCGTTCCGCAGGAATTTTTAAACGAATGTCACTCGCGCAGAGTTACGGGGAGGAATAAAAGAACGCACCCCATGTTCATTTTTTTATGACACAGTATGGTTATTTTATGCTGCAGAACGAATTAGATGTTTTAACATGTATTTCTATGGGAAAATGCGTTTCGTATAACGAACGTTTCACTTAACGGACGTGCACCTGGAACGGATTAAGTACGTTATATGAGGCACCACTGTATTTCTGAAGAATGGTCGAATTTGAAAATCAAATGTTCTAATATTGTTCAATTTTCATGTGTTCTGATTATATCGTTCAATTTTCATCGAATGTTCTAAAGAAGAAAAGTCGAGAAAAACCGAACTAATCTGTTTAAATTTGAAAATTGAATGTGTTCTAACTTATTACTCTTTTTCTTTTTTTTCTCCAGCGACCGTAAATCTTGCATGTCGTTTTCTCTTGTTCTCCATTGTTACTTAACACTATCATTGTTACTTAACACTTTGGTACTTAAATTTGGTGCCCTGTGTACCAAATTTCAACTTTCAACTCCTAATCGTTTTAGAAAAAATTAAGATTATTACGTTATAGTCAACCTTACCCGTTTTCACAGAATGCAAGAATTGGGTCCCCCGTTTCAAGACTAATTACAGAATTTTTAGATGGGTCTAAAAATATGTTCAATTTCCAGCAAAAATGTAAAAAAAATAACTGCATCTGTGTCTTGCACATCGCTTTTCTCTTAACAGTTCCATTGTTATGTAACACTTCCATTATTGACACATTCATTGTTGACACTTACATGGTTACTTAACACTCTGTTGTTACTTAACAGTTCCATTGTTACTTAACACTTCCACTGTTGATGGAAGTGTTAAGCCTTAATCCTGTCCCTCTCCCCATGGGGAGGAATTTCGAAAAATCCCTTCTTAGTGTGTGTTCTCGAGATGTACCCTAACTGTGTACCAAATTTCAACTTTCAACTCCTAACCGTTTGGGCTCTGCACTGATTATTATTATTATTATTATTATCAACTTGTCTCGATTATATATATACATTCAAAAAGTTCCTGAACTTTTTGAATAGCACACCTCCAGTTGGTTATTTTTTAACCTTCAATCCGTTTGTTGATATCTTGTTTTGGTGATTAGTTACAGCTGTTTATGGGGTTCGGCAAAAAACTGGATCTGTGGAAATGAGCTTTTTGAAGGAGCAGTGTTCTGTGAAATTCTGTGTGTAACTCAGGAAATCCCTCATGGAAACTTCCCACAGGTGGGTGAAATATCCCCCCCACCCCAAAAAAGCTCAACAAGTTCACTCAAATGTTAAGGTGATGTTGACTGTTTTTTCGACGCAAAGGGGATTGTGCATCACAAATACCTACCTACAGGCCAGACAGTCAACATGGAATACTACCTGGGGGTTATGAAATGCCTAAGAGGGCATTCAGGCAAAAATGGCCCAAACTTTAGAGGAGCAGCAAGTGTTTTTTTCCACCACAACAACGTGCTGGCTCATTCATCCCTCAGAATTTGTGAATTTTTGGCCAAACACAAGACTGCTGTGCTTCTCCACCCCCCTACTCTTCTGACCTGGTGCGATGCGACTTTTTCCTGTTCCCTGAACTAAAAACCCCACTCAAAGAAAAGAGATTTGCCACCATTCCAGAGATAAAGACAAATTCGATGGAGGAGCTTATGATCATTCCAGAAGAATCCAGGACTGTTTCAAAAAGTGAAAACACTGTTGGGATAAGTGTATGCATTGGGGAGGAGACTACTTTGAAGGGGACCCTGACCAATAAATTGTAAGTGAAGTACTTTTTTTTGTAATAAATAAAGTTTGAGATCTTTTTGAACAGACCTCATGTATATATATATACATGAAGTCTATATTTCAAATATATATACATATATATTTCGAAACAAATTCAGTTGTCATAATATAAAAGTTAGTTAAATGTAATACTTGTTTATACACCATAAGATTGGTGCACTTATTCTAATAAAAAAAAGAGAAAAACCACTACATGGCCTCTCTACCATGATAAAAAAATGTGTAGAGCGTGATTCTGCTAGCGTTATTATTCTATCACGTCACAAAAGATGGCGTTAGTGCAATGAGAGTTCTTAATAGAAACTGCCAAATTGAAGCCAAATTCAAAACTCCGCCACACAATGAGATCAAAAAATAAAAATAAGATTATTACATAAGACAAGATCTATGAGGGCTGTTCGGAAAGTTTGTGACCTCGAATAAAACAACAAACAAAATAATGTTAAAACTTTTTTTATTTTTCAATATAGTTTCCTTTATTAGCAATGCACTTATTCCAGCGATGTTCTAGCTTTTTTATGCCATCACAATAGGTCGATTTGTCAAGGTGTGCAAAATACTCATTCACTTCAGAGATGACTTCGTCATTTGAGTGGAATCTCTTTCCAGCCAAAAATTTTTTTAGGTTTGGAAAAAGGTGGAAGTCACTGGGGACCAAATCAGGTGAGTACGGTGGATGTGGAACTAATTGGAAGCGAAGTTCATTTATCTTTTGTTCGGTGATTCTGGCGGAATATGCAGGTGCATATCGTGGTGGAACGGAACCCTTTTTCTTCTTCAAGTGTTGCCTCTTTTCTTCGATTTCTTTCTTCAGTTTTTCCAAAAGTTCACAGTAATAGACAGCATTAATGGTCTTTCCTCTTTCTAGGTAGTCAATAAAGATGATGCCTTTAGCATCCCAAAAAACCGAAGCTATCACTTTCCCCGCTGATGGAACTGTCTTTGCCTTCTTTGGTGGTGGCGAACTGTGGTGTTTCCACTGCTTCGACTGTTCTTTTGTTTCAGGAGTGTAGTAGTGGATCCACATTTCATCAGTAGTCACAAACCAATGCAAGAAATCCTGTGGATTTTTCTGGTAGAAGTCCAAACATTCCTTTGACATCAAAGTGCAAACACAATTTTGCTCGGTGGTCAGCAGATGTGACAACAACCTTGCTGAGACCTTCGTCATACCCAAATTTTCGGTTAAGATGTGGTGCACTCGATCGACAGAGATGCCTGTTGTCTCAGCTATCTCATACGTTTTCAAACGGTGATCTGCTAACACAAAATCGTGAACTTTGTCGATATTTTCTTCAGTGACAGCAGTTGACGGCCGTCCGCTGCGAGGGTCATCTTCCGCACTCTCTCTGCCAGACTTAAAAAGGGCTATCCATTTTTTCACAGTGGTGTACGAAGGAGCAGACTCTTCCAAAACTTCATCCATGTCAGCTTTGATTTGAGATGGGGTAAACCCTTTTTTCGTCAGGTATTTTATGACCGCACGAGTCTCCGTCTTCTCCATTTTTGACAAAGCACTTGCACACTAACTATCTGCTAAGCGGTCGTGGCAAAACTTTACGACAAATCAAGCGGAAATTGGTATTGTATCTTTAGCAAAGATGTCTGAATAATTCCCGCCAAAAATTAAACTGATCGCAGCACCACATATAGGCAAGGCTGCAAACTTTCTGAACAGCCCTCGTATTGCCCCATACCTGAGTAAGAAATCATAAGAAATCCTTGACCCCCACCCACCCCAAAATATCTTACGTAATTTATGGACAGCCCCCTAAATTAAAGTAATGACAATCACAGATGTCATCCTGAAATTTTGAGTATCTAAGTGGGATTATTTTCATATAATCTCTGTTTAGCCCATATGTGTTTTTATGCAATTTGCTATGAAGCTCAGGCTAATAAACAAGTTATCCCCTTGGATTAGGTTGACAGGGTAAAATGTTTTTTCTTTACAGTCAGACAGCATCCATTTAAGTTTAAACAATAAACAACTAAAAGCCCAATGCATATAATGAAATAACCAATGATTGCCTTAAATATCGGGCTATAATCTGGCTAATTAAATGATTGATGAAATAATTTGCCACTAGAGGCAGATGTTAGGTGTGATCTCTTAACTAAATTAATAATTATAATTTAAATAAATAGTGACCAATTA
Organism: Centruroides vittatus; assembly: GCF_030686945.1. Lineage (NCBI taxonomy): Eukaryota > Metazoa > Arthropoda > Arachnida > Scorpiones > Buthidae > Centruroides > Centruroides vittatus. The sequence goes on along the minus strand of NW_027122621.1, from coordinate 437,529 downwards.
CTTTATATCAATCATTTAATTAGCCACATAATAGCTCAATATTTAAAGTGATCATTGGTTATTTCATTTATTAAGTTTAACAGAACATTTTATTCATCAATAGGTCCCATTAAAATAAAAAAATCACTGTTTTATGATTTAAACACTAAATTTATATATATTTATTTATTAGTTATTGATACAAGTACAAGTACTCCAATACAAGAGGGAAAGAAAAACAAAATTTATAAAATAAGCACACACATAAAGGTTAGAGATTTTTAATTATTTTTCAATAAAACAAAAAAATTTTTACACATTTATGTGAATACTTTTTAATATGTACTTATTGTAGACATGTGAAAATATTTTTTAAACCTATTTACATAAATTATATATCAATTAACAAATTACATAACAAATTGTAAATAGCATAAAATTTTTATTCTGCAGTTATATTTAGTTACTTTATGCCTTTTTATTTTCATTTCTGGAACTGTTAAAATTTAATAAAACAATTTAACACTTCCTAGCTCAGTGGTTCTTAAAGTGTGCACTGCAGTGCCCTAGGAAGCCACAGCATCCTCATAGGGGCACCGTGAAATATTATAAAATGTTCATAATTTTACTTCCACTTTTATTTCAATGTGATATGATGTGACATCTAGCAGACCTGGTGCAAATCATTAACTCAGTAATAAAGGTGGCACATACAATTGCAAAATGTAAAAAGCCTCATACCATTGCAGAAAAACTCATTCTACCAGCTGCTGTAGATATGGAGAACATTATGACCAGTAAATTTGCTGGGAAGTAGGTTTCAAAAGTGCCTTTGTCCAATAACACCATCAGTCGCAGAATACAGCACACTGCAAAAAAACCTCCAATGTACAGTTAATTGAAAATAAGAAAATGGAAGGGTTTGCAGTTTGATGAAGTCACAGATAATAATAATGATGCTCTCTTGATTTGCTACATACAGTTTATAGGTAGTAATAACATTGTAGAAGATCATCTCTTTTGTAAAAGTATCACTGCTGGTGTAAGGCTCACAACTTGTTCGAGATCTTTGATACTTGTATTTTTATATCCAAAAATAATTTGGAGTGGACCAAATACATTGATATCTGTACTGATGGTGCTTGTTCTATGTCCAAGTGTTATGGAGGATTGCAAGACTTTTTCGGAGCAAAGACCCCGATGCACTGTGGACCCATTGCATTATTCACAGGGAAGCACCCACATCAAAATATCTGAGTCCTGCATTGAACCAGGCCTTAGAATATGTATTAAATGTAGTAAACTTTATAAAAATGCAGCTGTTAAAGGTAAGATTTTTCAGAAAACTATGTAAGGATATGGGATCTGAGCGCACATCTTTGTTGTACTACAGCACTTTGAGAAAGTACAAAACATTACCACAAGAAAGCAATGGCTCTCTCGAGGTAATGTTTTCTCTTGTACTCTCGTACATTTAAACTGCAACAGGAAATTTATATTTTTCTTAAAGAGAAAGACCACAAATATGCTGAAAATTTTGTGAAAATGAAGATTGTTTGGTAAAACTAGCATACTTTTATGATATTTTTGAAAAGCTGAATGCTCTGAATCTCTCCCTGCATGTATCTTTTAAAAGCGATTGAGAAAATTTCACCTTTTATAAAAAAATTAAAACTATGAAAAAGAAAAATAAATGAAGATGGAGGAAAAGAATACTTCTCCTTGTTGCAACAGTTTTTGACCTCCAACAGAATTGATTTCTCTCAAGATATGAAATCTATTTTTGAAGAACATTTATCATAGCTTATCACCTGGTTTGAGAAATATTTTCAGAATGATATCAATAAATTTTCATGGATTCAAGATCCATTTAATGCCAGTGCTCTGTCTGAATTTACTGCTGCAGAAAAAGAGTGTCTTATTGAGATGTTTTGCGACAATAGGTTGAAAACAAAATTTAGCAGTATGCAATTAACTGAATTTTGGATATCAGTAAAAGATGAATATCCCTTCTGCATGGTAAAGCTCAGAGAAACTTAATTCCATTTGCAACTTCTTATTTGTGCAAGTATGTTGCTGTGATAAAAACTAAGCATTGCACAAAAATCAATGTGGAGAAGGAAATGAGAGTGGCTGTGTCCAGTTTGATTCCAAGATTTGAGAAAATATGCAGTGATTAACAGGCTCATTTATCCCACTAATTATAATTAATTAAATTTGTTCAATAAAATTTGTTATTATCTTAAATATGTGTTTTATTTATTTTTTACTTAATGTCCTAACTCTCTAATTTAAAAAAATATTGGCCATTTCACTATTTCGCAGATTGTAGTTGTTAGAATTTGACATAGGGCGCCTTGGAAAAATCTGGATTTAGCAAAGGCATTGAGAATCAAAAAAGTTTGGGAATCACTGTCCTAGTTAACTAGCTAATTTGCTTAAATATAATTTTCATCCCAAAAAATATTTGAAATTATAAATAATAGTTTTAATATATATAAATAAAAATTCATAATAAATTTGTTTTCTGAATGCATTATATAAAAATTTTATGAATTTGTAAAATTAAACTATTATGACATCATTAATTTGTATAAATGATTTTTTTAGATGTACTGGTCAACAGTAACTGACATGGTGTAATTGCTATATTACAAGTCATTTAAGCATTGATTAAGCACTTCGTTCTGCTAGATTTTTCCCCTTTTAATCAAGTTGAGACTATTTTGGTAATTTTTTCGTCTGATAGAGATTATTACTACCAAAATTGAAGACAAAGTCTGCCTGAAATTTGAGACTAATTGTATTTTGTTGATTTTTGCACATTTAACAACTGGAACTTTTGTCATTGTTAAATGCAAGTAACTACTTTTAATAGTTTCTTGCTTTTTAAAGACTCTAAATTCCTATAAAAATTCTTTGTTTTTTTTATTCAGAAGTCATTTGTTTAAATCTTGTAAAATGAGAATTATTTCTTACCTTAATTGCTGTTTCTATGTCTTCTTCTCGCATGATTGTTTTCAAAATTTAATTTTCCAAGGCATTTTCAAAACTCCATTAGATTTAAAGTTTCAATTTAATCTGAAATAATAAATTTAAATTATATACAGAATACTATATATAGACATTGGAAATACTTTGTTTTTGAAATATTCCCTTAAGAACTCCAATTTGCAATTAGTCTTCACCAGCCTTAATGTTAACTTTCTATACTTCCTGTAATAGTCAACTGGTTCTGCCATACTAACATTAAACTGAACGTGCTCAGCAAATAATTACTTTATCACAACACACCTTTCTTGTTGCTGAGATAGTTTTGTTGAAAACTACTGTTTTCAGCCTTTTCTATCGGCCATCCTCAGGCTTAACGAGAGAATTGGAACATTGGAGTTCCATTAAATAGAATGCATATGTTCAAATTCAAAAAATTGACAATGGAAAAATAAGAAGATAAGTGAAAAAAATATATATATATATATATATATACACAAATACAAATATACAATAAAAAAGCAAAGTCAGATGTAGTAATAGAAATAAAAAATAAAAATAAATCCACTAATAATACTTTAAATAAACATTGAAATAAATTGTTAAGGTATAATTGATGAAACATAACAATACACTAAGGTAAGATTATGAGTTCATGGCAAACTTTTTGACTATGAATTTCCAAGCCATTGGTAGGCCTTTTGCGTCCCTTGCATTTATGCATGCCTCTTCGAGTTTGCTCTTGTAAATTTCAATTTTTTCAGCTGTCTTTGCTAACATTGGAAAGAGCAAGGGTTTGACAATAACTGCTTCATCCCATTTTACTATCAATTCTTGGGTCTGTGCCATCTGGGAAAGTACAATGGGTGATCGGTTAACGAACACAATCTGTTCCAAGACTTTGTTCACTATCTGAATTGTTCATTAACTGATTATCAATTTACCACAGGTTTTTATGGGAATTTGATTCATTCATTCTGGAGACTCCAAAAAATAAAAAAATATATACTTTCTTACTACGTTTATTTATATGTAATAATAAAAATACATATATACACAGTCTTGCATTTTTATTAGTCATGTTTTTCCATTTGTGGGGGTTAAAGAATCTGTCTAATGTCAATTGCTCTTCTCTCTTCTTCAGGATTTTTCAGAAGTAATTAATAGCATTGTAATTGTAGAGATCGTCAAGCCTATTAACTTCATCTTGGTTTGGATGCCATTCTAAGACAGTTGACCATTATTCTGACATCCTCCCACTTCTTCAAAAGATCTTTAATAGCAGATATTGGCATTAATCCTCTTTTTCAGAAGAAAACCTATCTTGCCAAGTTTCTTGGTGTTCTTCATTCAAGAGTTCTTGGTGTTCTTCTGTCATCAGATCTGTTTCAGGTTCCATTATGAGCTCTTCAATGTTCTTTATTTCTCAGATGCGAGTTTTGTTACTCCTTTAGCTGCTTAATTATACTGTATCTTTCTTACATAAGACTGAACTGCAGCCTATTGTAGATCTGTATAGAGTCTGGTATGTAGTGTGCAACTTAGGCTCCACTATTGATCGGCTTTTCTCGATGAGTTTTGCTTCAATACTGAATATCTATAAATCGTTGAAATTGGCATTTTAAGCTCTAAATGTACGTGAAAAATTTTACTGATTGGTAATTTCCAATTTATCAGCGATTAAATATTTGGAACTTTGTCAGCCCCCATCGGACCCCCGTGTGTGTCTTTCTCAAACTTTTGATGGCTTTGCTAAGTATGGCAGGTATGTTACATACTGTCCAAATTTGGTTTCAATTCATCAAGTGATAGCTGAGTAATATCAACTTGAAATAAGTAAATAAGTACTGTTAAACAAAGGACTTGGTGCCTCCATGTGGTAAGTGCAGCCATTCAGCGTGGTTTAGCTGTGTGGCGTGTGGCTTTTAGCGGTTCTGGTGGCTGTTTTCTGGGACTTTGAGAATGGTATCTGGGGTGTTTTACCCTACTGTCAGCCATGCTTAGCGTCAGCCATGCTTAGGAAGCGTCCAGTGTTTTCGTTTTCTTACTCTTCTTACTTTTGGGATTAGCCATTCAGCATGTTTGGCACCGATTCAGCATGAATGTGTTTCCTGGAAGTTCCAAGGACCTCGTCACGTCAATGCTCCATCTCAGTAACAGGGAGATACCTCTGTTTGCATACAATACTATGGATTGGTTCAGACTGTTTTTCTAGTAAGGGATTAGCTTCAAGCCACTTGGCTTGGTTCATCAGGTCTTGCACAATTTTGGTATTTGCTGTGAGTTCCCCCTTCTCATATGGCAAAGCAATCAAATGTGGATGTATTAGGAAGTCTGACCCATAGTGGTTCGGAACAACCAAATGTAGATTATGTGGAAGAAGAACTTCTCTCTAATATCAAATCTTGTTTAGAAACAATCATGACAAGAATTCCTAACAATACTAGTCAGAATGTCAGAAGCAATGAAAGAGCAGTAATCCATATTGCAGCAATAAGAATGCATGTGGCAGCAAATCAGTTGTTTGGTATCATTCTTGAAATGAGGCAAAAGGAAGTCATTGCGACACCTCAGATAACCCCTCAGCTATATTCAGATATAGTAAAGAAAAGCAGCAAAAAGGCCAGCAGGGAAACAAGACTAATTAATGGAAATGCAGGTAGACAGGAGGAGTGGATGTCAACAAAGGAGATGCCCACAGGTTAATCATCTCCTCAGTAGAAGCTCAGAACAAGTCAAAGCCGGTGACAGAGGAGTTAAATGGCATTGCTTCAAGAAAACACATCACCAAGGGAAATAGGCCTAAATATTGGTAACATTAGGCCATTTCCAAGTGGTGATTTCTCCTTGGAGGTGAAAACATATAAAGATACCATGGCCTTAAAAGTGGCAATAGAAAAGAATACCCAGTTAGCTGAAAAAATAGAGGTAAGGGAAAAAAAAAGTTTCCAAGGATAATCCTTCTGAATCTACCACAAGATCTGCAAAGTGAGGAACTGATGGAGGATCTTTTCATCTACCAGAACTCAAAGGTAAGTGAGCAATATTCTATGAAGTCCTTCAAGGCAGAGTGCTCTTTAGTGAGGTTCATCACCCCAAAACACAGAACGTGCAGCATACCATCTTCTCAGTATCCCCTAATTTGAGACGCAGGTTCATTGAAACTGGGCATGTAGCAATAGGTTGGAATTCGATAATGGTGGATGACCACATACCAATATTAAGGTGTTTTAACTGCTGTGGATATGGGCACATATCTACTAGATGTGATTTAAGGCATAAATGTAGCCACTGTGGGCATAAGCATAGATCATTAAAGGATTGTCCAAATTGAGACAAAGAGCCAAAATGCTCCAACTGTGCCAAATTTAATAAGGATATTTCCATAAATGTCTGTCTCTTTAATCCAAATAAAAAGTAATTTCGGTAGACTATCACACAGCCATCAGGTTAGGTACTTCTTTTATTATATTTCCATATGCATTTCAGGCTTATTTAATTTCTAATCCCTTCTTCAGTGCAATTCTAACAAGGAGCTCACTGTTTTTTTATGAAAATTTTCATCCCATTCATATACTTCTGGTTCTGTTTTCACCAACCATGGTCATATATCGGATAATATTAAAAAAATTTTTTAAATATGACAATAAAATTCACAAAGGAAATCTTATTTAAGGAAAAATTTTTAATATTATCTGATATACGCCCATGGTTTGTGAAACAGAACCAGAAGTATCATATGAATGGGATGAAAAATTTTCATAATAAAATGGTGAGCCCCTTGTTAGAATTGCACTGAAGGAGGACTTAGAAATTAAATAAGCCTGAAATGCATATGGAAATATAATAAAAGAAGTACCTAACCTGATGGCTATGTGATAGTCTATTAAAATTATTTTTTATTTGGATTGAAGAGACAGACATTTACGAAAATATATAAAACAGCTACCATATTGGATATTTGCATTAATAAGGATAACCCAACAAGTAAAAAACTAGATACAGATCATAATGCCTTTGCTGCAAACTGCCGCTGCATGAAATGGTACAAAACTCAAGTGATAGCTAACACGAGTTATTAAAGGGCCCTCCCTGTATCTGTGTAACCCTAATAATGGCTAGTATGACTGCAACGAAGCTCCACAGCATCTCTGTTTCCAGTGACAGCCATGTCAGGAAGGGTATAAGGTTACTCCAAATCAACCTCCATAGGTCGGAGGCAGCATCTTCAGAGGTCCTCCAAATGATCCATGATCATGAGGTTGATGTTCTCTGCTTCCAGGAGCCATATGTTTATGATAAAAAGGTGGCAATGTTGGGCTTGGCAATAGTATATGTGGTGAAGTACCCGGATGGAAATATTAAGGCCGGGCTAGTTATTTATAACAAAGATATTACCGCACAACTGATAGCTCAGCACTCGAATCAGTGCTATACAACAGTAAGGATTGACACTAGTGCTGATTGTCTTTATATAATCTCTTTTTATTGCCTGCCAGGAGATAACCTCATCCCCCATTGAATATGCTAAGCCATACAATGGATTATCTGAAAAAAGAACAGGTGCTTATAACCGGAGACTTTAATGCAAAATCACACTTATGGCACAGCCCAATTGAGGATCCCAGGGGATATCTGCTCATGGAATTCATAGCCGGGCATTACTTGTTCTCCCTTAATAGTAGCCCATTACCAACCTTCTCCGCCAAAGTGGGGAGAGCTGGGTGGACATTAGTCTAGGCAACACTGCCCTGCTGACCAGAAAAGTAGACTGTAATACTTTGGATACTATTTCTGCTAGTGATCACAACTAAATCCTCAGACATTGAAGATAGTAAGGTTCGTGATCGCTTTAAAATTGTCAACCTAACAAACTGGGAACTCTTTGGACAAAACCTAACTAAAATGTGGAAGCCGGACCCATTGATCAATATCTCATGTGAAAAAAAAATCGACTTTATGGTAAGCTGTCTGTCGAACATAATCCAGAGTTTTTCAGGAGGCCACTAAAATTAAAGTAATAAAGAAAAATAATCCATGGTGGAACATGGAGCTTAACAGGATGAGAAGAGGTAAGAAGGTACAAAAGGAAATTCCAAAGAGAAGACCTTACTGAGAAGAAACATAAGAGGCAAGAATACAAGAACAAATACAGGCAATATAAAAGGCTGATAAATACCAGTAGGTCTAAAGCCTGGCAAGTTTTGTACAGAAAGGTGTGGGAGCAACCCTTGATCCACCCCTTATTATATAGTGAGGAAAAAAGAAGCTGTCAGTATTCCACCAACAATGAAGAAAAAGGACGGGTCATTTACCAGCTCAGTAAGGGAATCTTGTGATACTAAATACCGAACCTGTTACTGGTGTAATTTGCGTGAAAAAATCTTCTTTCCACAAACGTTTTCGAGCTTTCCAAACAGCTCTTCTTCAGGTAGAGAAAAAAGGTTCCGACGAAATACTTCGAAAAAAGACGAAAAAAAGAACGTAGACATTTAAATAAAAACGGAATCTAAAAATAGAATGCAGATGTTTAAACAAAAATTACGGAACTCGCATATCAAACGAACATTAAGGTGGACATGCGCATTCGTGCGCCGATGTTGCTATTTATAGATCGTTGTTTATGAGGGCCTGCCACGCTATAGAAAGATTAATCTCATCCTTCCGATTTATACATGTGGTCCGATGGTTAGCCTTACAGATGGATATAGCTTCCCGCCATTTTAGTTGGTCCAGGTGGGGCGTAGTGTCGATGATGTCAGCTTTGTCGAACTCCGGTTCTATATCGGATCAGATGCAAAGGTGGTTAGGGCCGTGGTGTACCGCCCGTGCCGAAGGTCCGCCTGATGTTCTTGCACTCTGGTATTTAAAGATCGCTTGGTTGAGCCGATATATACAAGGCTCTCGTTACATCTGTTATCTTTCAGCGGGATAGAGTACACGCCAGGAAGCCTGCCACGGACTGGACTGCCTTTTTCATTTCTGAGGATGTCGTAGATTGTCGGGCCTCTTCTATAGGCTATTTGTAGTTGTTGTTTTCCAGCGATCTCAGCGTATATCGCTTTAACATATGGGTTAAAGGTGACTGGGAGGCGTGTACGTTCATCCTGGTCAGTGTTGGTCCTCGTACGCGTAGTGGGTGCGTATTGTGAGCGTTGAAGTCGCTCAATTAGACGGTGTGTCAGACCATGGTAACCGTGCTTGGCTGCTATCCTCTTGATATAATTCAATTCGGTGTTGAGGGCTTGCGTGGTGGACGAGTGGGAAAAGGCCCTTTTAATCAAAGTATTAAATGCTGCAGCCTTGTAGGTGAATGGGTCAGATGAACCTACCGGTATGTATATAGGGTCGGCATAAGGTTTACGGTATACCGACGTGACGATGGCGGATCCTTCTACTTTAATGTTTATATCCAAAAAATGGACCTCAGTATTGCTAGATTGTTCCATTTCCAGCGTTAGGCCGTAGGGATTATCGTTAACGGTTTGTACGAAGTTAGAGATGTCAGGTATTGTCCTCCACATGATGAGGATGTCGTCCACATACCTCCTATAGAGTAAGATGTTCGGGAGGAACAGCGGAAGTATTTTTTGTTCCAGTTGCCTAACGACCATTTCGCATAGGTCCCCAGATACTGGGCTACCCATGGGGACTCCTCTTTGTTGTTTGTAGACCTCTCCGTCGAACGCAAAGATAGAATTATAACAGATCAGATGGGCTAAGTCAATGACTTGGTGGTGTAATGCTTGATCTTGAGTCAAATTAAGCAAAATGTCCCTAAGGGAGCAAAAAGCTGGAGGGAGCTCCACCGACGGGTACATAGATTTAAAGTCTAGCACGGTAATATACTGCGGCGTCGAAGGCACAACCCGAAGGAGGTGGATGAGCTCAACTGGGTTATCGATGGTGTATGGGTAGTCCTTGAGGTGAGGAGAAAGTAGGTTATGAACGTTCTTTTTTCGTCTTTTTTCGAAGTATTTCGTCGGAACCTTTTTCTCTACCTGAAGAAGAGCTGTTTGGAAAGCTCGAAAACGTTTGTGGAAAGAAGATTTTTTCACGCAAATTACACCGGTAACAGGTTCGGTATTTAGTATTTCATCCCCGGTGTTGGAGTGAAGAGGAATCTTGTGAGCTAATAATGGAAGAGCTCTTTCTGCAGGATACCCCACGCCAGGATTTGGAGGGCCAAAGGAATATTAGACTAAAGGCCTACAAAGACCTACAAAGGTCTCACAGATGACAAGACATTTAGCACTAGGGAAGCACAGAAAGAATTCAAGAATATCAAATCACACAAGGTGCCAGGACCAGATAATATAACTTGGCAGATGGCGAAAGAGGTATATGAGGTCCTCTCCACAACATTCCAGGTGATTTTTAATAGATTGGGTACTTCCCACTCTCCTGGGAAAAGATCTCAGTAAAGTTAATTCCAAAAGACCCAGATAAAGTACCCTCGGTGCCATCTGACTACCGTCTGATCTCCCTTTTGCCCTTCTTTGGTAATGTCCTGGACTCCCTTGTTATAAGTAGGGTCAAATTCCACCCAGACCAATTAAATTTTCTCCACCCACTCCAGTTTGGTTTCTGGAAAGGGAAAAGCACAGTGAAGGCCCTGGACAACTTGACTGAATACATAAATACCACCAAAAAGGCAGATAATTATACTCTCCTAGTAGCAATCGACTTTAAAGAAGCCTTTGACTACACCTGGTGGCCAGAGATTCTATACCAGCTTGGCAATGTCAACTGCCCAGGTAACCTTTATAGGATTATCCAAAGCTACTTAAAAGACTCCAATGTGGCCATTTATAGCAAAAATAGGCTGGTGAATACTCGCCCATTAAATAGGGACTGCCCACAAGGCTCAGAGACAGGACCCTTGTTATGGAATATCCTTTATAACAGCCTCCTTAACATGTAGGATGGAGAGCCTAATAACACCAGAATACAAGCTATATGTGGACGACACAATTGTAGTAATGTCCCACCCAAACCAGGAAAAGCTACAGGAGTCCATGAACTCAAATCTTCTCACCCAATTTCACGACTGGAGCAAGTGCATAAACCTCCGGATAAACTACAGTAAGTGTAATAGCATAGTCTTCCCAAAAGGGAATCCCTGAAAAAAGCCCATAACAGTTGATTTTTATCAACGGTTACTGCATCAAGCATTCCAACTCAATAAAATACCTAGGACTCCTAATAGATCATAAGCTGCTCTGGAAAGAGCATGTGTATTATGCATATGAGAAGACAAAAGCTGCATGGGCCCTGGCCTCCATATGTAGGAACAATGGGGCTGAACTACAAGGCAAAACCATATATCTTATGGTCACTCAGCAAATTGCCACCTATGGTTGTGAGGTTTGGGGATACAGAGTGGGAGTGGTTCACATAAGGCCTTGTGTGAACCACTCCCACTCATCTCCCTACAGTGGCTTTCAGCATTGTCCATTGTACAGGCCTACAAGACAGTCCCAACAGAAGGTATCCTAGCCATAGCCAACCTCCTGCCGATTGATTTACATATTCAGCATATAATTATACCTCTTCCATACTCTGAAACGATTGTTTTGCAAGGAGTTAACCAGAGAAAGCTTCAACGCCAGGATGACTTGGATTGATAAAGGGGACAGCGTTGCAAAACTGACAGACTTTCTAATAGAAAAGGGTATCGATAGGACTGCTAGTGTTCATTTGTTGTGAAACCATGTTGTACTAGATTTTCTTTAGAAGTGTTAAACATGAGATCGTGTTATTAACCAATCACATGGCTTCTTTTCCACCTTTATTTAGCCATATTAATCAACTAAATAAAGGTGGAAAAGAAACCATGTGATTGGTTAATAACATGACCTCGTGTTCAACACTTCTAAAGAGGACAGCTAGTAGCAAGCTTCTGTACCCAACCATAGGACCCAGCTGTGAGATTCTCCTAGAGGGTGGTGTCCCCCACTCTGCAGGGGTTAGTATCTACACCAACGGGTCTTGGACTGACGTGGTACCGGAGGCTGGAGTGGTACCGGTGGTGTATAGCCAGGGCAGTAAGGTTCTCCACCAACAGTACTTCAGGTTAGACAATCACTGTAGTAATAACCAGGCAGAGTCCCTGGCCATCTTAAAGACACTCAAGTACATCCAGAAGATGCCCAGACTATTCAGTAAAGTCAAGATAAAAATCATAACGGATAGCAAGGTGGCATTACATCAAATTAATAAGCGTAACATTAACCTCCCAATAGTTAACATCATCATCAGTAAAGGTTCGACTTGTGTACTGGTGTAATCGAAGAATTCACACTCAACAACCTTTTAAAAAACCAGTAATAGTAATTGAAAACAAACGTTTTCGACCGTTAACTCGGTCTTCCTCAGGTTCTAAATATTGAGATTCGTTACAAGTTCAAAACTCTTTTAGAACGTATTCAAATTTTCGAATAGAACCGTTGCGCATTCGTGTTGCCATGGTATCATACATGTTGTTGACATACGTAATACGTGTGGCGCAAAAACACAATGTAATTACATTCCATATATAAACGAAGGGATAGGGATGTACTGTACATTAAATAGAGCTATGGGGAACATCCCCTTCGTAACAAAACTTCCAAGCTTGAGAAATGTTACACGCATCTTTAGAATTGATGCAGGTTGTGCGCAGTCCAGCTTTGTATATTTCCAGAGTTTCCAGGGATCACAGATGGTCCAATCGGTGGGAGAGTTTAATCAATTCTGCGTTTTGCAGATCAGCACTTATGCCCGGGGTCGAGGCATACACGGACATTTCAGTCAGTACATTGGCATCATTGGATCGGGCATCGGACATCACAATGGTGTGGATAAAAGGACATTCTGGCAGCAAGGGAAATGATCGTGCAGACTTCCTCGCTAGAAAGGCAATTTCCAACATAAACTCAAGTGCTTACTCTAGTGTCCCAGTCAGCTGGGTTTTAACAGAACTGCAGAGCTACTTTCTTAGCTGCTGGTAACGTCAATGGGATAATAGTTCGACTGGCAGGACCACGCACAGTTTCCTTCTATCGCTGGAGGAAAGGGCGAAGTTCTTCTACATCACCCCATCCTACGAGCTTACTCAACTATTGACCAACCATGGCAACTTGTGTGCGTATCTGGTACGCTTCCTAAATAATTGTAATGGGTACTGCCCCAGTTCGCTCAGGGAATTGGGGGATAGTGCTCATCTCCTTTATAGATGCCTCACTACAACATGGAATGATGTAGCCTTATTGCAGCGGTCTCAGCAGAACGCAAAGTGTGGTCATGTTCTCCGGACTTGTTCCTCAAAACAAAGACATTTATAAAGCCCTTGTGGACTTTGTATATAAGATTAATATTCTCAGCTAACAGTGTGCACAAGGATCTCCCCCGTGTGGTAGTCAACAGTACTGCTGCGACTTGGTAAAGTGGTAACTTTGTTTGGCAGTCTCTATGGCATCAATTAAGGTAGGGTTCTTAAATTCTCGGGATCATTCTGTTGTATACTGTTCTTCTCATTACGCGTTTGTAAGGGCTTAACTCCAAGTGTATTAAGCCATTAGTACGGTACTGTAAATTGTCATGTATTCCTGATTATCTTGTATATACTCATTTGTTGTATTACTAGTTAGCTGCTTAGCAGCACTGATTATGTATGTTGTTTGTGTTTATACATTTGGTCCCATCTAGCCCCATGTGATCCCCAACCACTTTTCTTCCTTCCTTCGTTTCTTTCCCTCCCTCCCCTCCCTCCTCTGTTTCCCTTTCCTTCCTCCCTTCTCCTCTTCTCCCCTCCCCTCCCTTCCTTTTGCTTTCCGGGTTATGCTGATAAGCAAGGCCATCACTACTGTAACTGTAACTGTAGATCTGTATAGAGCTAATAGAAGGAACAGCAAAACTAGATCGAGGCACCACTAGCAGCAACGCCAGGATGACACAATCGGGGCTACAAAAGCGGCACCAGTGTTGTTCCACCTAGTACTTTTGTACTAATTTAGTATCTTTTTACTTGTTCCAGTACCAAGATACCCAACACCATTTTACTAGTACCATACACGAAATCCTAATAGCTTTTCTTTCAACTTAGTACCTTTCAAAACATTCATTTTTATTCTATATTTCTATATTTTTTTATTTTACTTTGGCAGTACATATATGTTTTTATCACTTTCTCATTCAAGTGCAACAGTTGAACGTATATTTTTGCAATTAAATTTAATAAAAACTAAACTACAAAATCGAGTTCTTACCAATTCCTGTGAAACACTGTTATTAGCAAAGGAGCTACTTAAAAGCAACAACAATAAAATGTTACACTTGGAAATCATCTACTTCAACCATACAAAAACATTCTAGTGAGGAAGATTCTGATGATTATGATCTTACCAATGATTTTTCAATGTGATAATTTTAAAGGTTAATACTTCATGTTCATCACCTTTGTTTCAACATTTTGTTTATTTGATTGTTGTTGAGGAATAATAGCATTCTTGCAATATATGAATTTATCCTGTATGAATTTTGTATGTAACACTATATATATTTTAATAAATAGAAATTTGATAAATTATAAATTTATACATTATTTATAAGTATATATTTAAATAATATATATACATACATTCAGCAGTTTACGGTCAAAGTAATGTCTGCATTAGTCAATACAATCACTTCTCGACTTATGGTGGGGTTTGGTTCCACAACTTCAGATGCAAGTTAAAATCGTCGTAAGTCGAGAAGTGACTATACTTAACAACAAAACAGCCATCTTACACAAGCACACGTGAAGGGTAACTAACTGCAGAACAAAACTAAAGATGACACAATCAATCGCAAGATATATATGTATATGATATATATTTGACGAAAACTATAAAAAATTGATACATTTTTAAAATTTTTTAATAAAATTTTTTGTCGTAAGTGTGAATAGTTGTAAGTCGAGGTGGCCGTAACTTGAGAAGTGACTGTAGATCATTTTGATTTAATGTATTGATTCTGCACATACGTATGTCATATTATCAATATTAATATTGATTTTTTAAAAAATACTATCACACATTACTGGTTAACTTTGTACCTGGCGGTGAAGTAATATAGGTAACACTACAACCAACCACACAACATTTATTTTTTTGAAGTTTTGTGTGGCAGAAAGCTGTGGTTCGTTATCACAGGAAGAAAACAAGCACTGCGTTTCATTACGTATCCAACCCAAACACTCACGAGTTTTCCTGAAGCAGTTTTTTTTGCCTGCATACAGGTGGCACTCAACTCAGTTCCACTAGCTGTATAAGCCATTACTGCCCAGCAACATCAGACATCTTCTGCCCACTCTTTACTTTTGCTATTATACTCTCACCTTTTGAAAATAAAAACTGACGCAAAACTTAACGAGTGTCTGCCTGACAGTCTTGCAAATACTACGAGGGCTATTTTTTAAATAAGGTCCGTTTGTGAATAAAAGTGAGAATAATGCGCAATCACGGCAGTATGCATGCGCTTCTGCTCCGAGCAAGCTTAGCGCACGTTTTGACGCCATTTGCAGCCATATCGTCTGTCTGTATGCCAAGCTGTAGAAGTTTAAAATGTTTAAGAAAATTGAATCTCCTACCAAGTGTGAGATACGATCTGTTATTCGATTCTTAAATGCAAGAAACTTGGCAGCAGCGGAAATTCACCATCAGATTTGTGAAGTTTACAGTGATAATGCTATGAGTGACAGTAAAGTTCGAAAATGGGTAAGAATGTTCAAGGATGGGCGAGTTAATGTGAACGACGAGCCACGCCCTGGCCGACCTTCTCTGATTTCTGAAGATTTGATTCGTGATGTGGATAACAAAATTCGAGAGGACCGACGATTCACGATTTCAACGTTATCAATTGAATTTCCACAGATTTCAAGATCAGTTTTGTATACCATTGTTTCAGAGAAACTGAATTATTGAAAATTGTTTTCTCGGTGCGTTCCAAGACTGCTTTCTGACGATCACAAAACAAAAAGATTAAACAGTGCTTTATCGTTTTGACTCGATACGATCATCCACACAGTCCAGACCTTGCACCCAGTGATTTTCACTTGTTTCGATACTTAAAGGAGTTCCTTGGTGGTCAACATTTCAACGAGGAAGAAGTGAAAACTGCAGTCGTGGATTGGGCTTCTTGACAGGCAGGCGGCAGATTTCTTTGAAGTCGGAATTCAAAAAATTGTTGAGCGGTATGACAAATGTTTAAACAAAATGGAAATTATGTAGAAAAGTAGATAAAAGTATGTAGAATATGGAGAAAAATATATTTTAACGATATTTACAGTATTTTTCTTTTTATTAAAAAACGGACCTTATTTAAAAAATAGCCTTCGTATAAAAGAATTGTTTCTCTCAGAAAAATAAAAGGCTGGAATTACAAGTGAGAGTTTCAAAGTTTGGAGGAATACTATCTGATCAGTACATACTAGGTATGAGCGTTGATGTCGACATCTCCCGCACTTCGAAAAGTTTCAAATTGTTCCCTGAAGACAAGGGAAGACCAATCAGTATTCAATATTTTATGTAGCTTCTTCTTGTGTTTGTCCTGTAAAGTATTCAGTATCCGAACATGTGTTCATTGTCTGAACATAACAATGTTTTGCAAAATTGTTCGTTATCCGATCACCCACTGTACTGTTGTGACGTCATTTCCAACACAATAGTACTTTCCCAGATGGCACAGACCCAAGAATTGATAGTAAAATCGGATGAAGCAATTATTGTCAAACCCTTGTGCTCCCCAACATTAGCAAAGACAGCTGAAAAATTTGAAATTTACAAGAGCAAACTCGAAGAGGCATGCATAAATGCAAGGGACGCAAAAGGCCTACCAATGGCTTGGAAATTCATAGTCAAAAAGTTTGCCATGAACTCATAATCTTATCTTAGTGTATAGTTATGTTTCATCAATTATACCTTAACAATTTATTTCAATGTTTATTTAAAGTATTATTAGTGGATTTATTTTTATTTTTTATTTCTATTACTACTACATCTGACTTTGCTTTTTTATTGTATATTTGTGTATATGTATATGTATATATATATATATATATTTTTTTTTTCACTTATCTTCTTATTTTTCCATTGTCAATTTTTTGAATTTGAACATATGCATTCTATTTAATGAAACTCCAATGTTCCAATTCTCTCGTTAATCCTGAGGTTGGCCTATAGAAAAGGCTGAAAACAGTAGTTTTCAATAAAACTATCTCAGCAACAAGAAAGATGTGTTGTAGTAAGCTAATTATTTGCTGAGCATGGTCTGTTTAAAAATCTTATTATTATAAGATTAAATAAGAATTTTTTTAATGTATGTTCTATTCCATTCTTACTTGAGGCAAATAAGTTAATCTATTGAAATTGCTTGTAAGTTTTATTATTTCTTAGTATTACATTTTTATGTACAGGTACATCATTTATCCGATAAAATAACAACTTTTTTTTTACATTCCAGCACTATTTTAATTACGTAAAAACATTTTCAACTGCTTTAAGCAGCCATCTTCAGTTAACCAATAAAAAAAATAAAAATTTTATTGGTTAACTGAAGATGGCTGCTTAAAGCAGTTGAAAACGTTTTTACATAATTAAAATAGTGCTGAAACGTAAAAAAAAGGTTGTTATTTTATCGGATAGAAATAATTCCAGTAAGCTTTGTTTATTTGTTTATTTTTGCATCATTTATTTTTGAGAGCCAGACTACAATAAAATATAAACACCTTCCAAACTTTAAATCAGTCCAGTACAAAGATGTGTAATTCATTTCACAAACATTTTCAATCTCCTAAGAACTGCTTCAAGATTAAACTTCCAAAATGGAATGTTTCAGGTTTAGCATTTTAAAATGTAATGCTCCAAGAACATTGGTTTAATTTAAATTTTACATCAGCCCAATTTGGTGTGTCCACTTGCAATTGACATAACTGAGGTCAAAGATATGTCGAAAAGGCTTAACATGCATGTGAAATGCATTTTTAATTTGCATTTCCCTTGTTGGTCCTCTCTAAAAATTTCCATCATTTTCATATCTTTTATTTGGTCGATGTATATAGTGTGCCCTATAATTGTTACCTGATGTAACTTTGCTTATATGTAATAAGCATATACAGATAGGGTGGTGGATTGCTTATTATGCTCTGCTAGCAATTGTTTTATGTGTCTTTTAGTGGAACCAATATACTTATACACATTGACCAATAAAAAAGATGGAAGTGCTGGAAAATTTTAAAGCAAATTAGCAAGGGCAATGAATTAACTTTAAAAAAAAAATGCATTTTTGTAAATTTAAAACCGTATCTTTTCTTTTTTCTTTAGCACAATGAAGTGTGATCACTCAGACACTAGGCAGTTTTCCATTCTTTATTCAATTTCAGTTAATATGCATTTTGGCCTCACAATGCCCCTCCTGAGTTAACTTCTATTTTCCATTTCATAGTGGTAGATCTTTGTGATGTTTAACCATAATTTCTTAAGATGAGTTATTCATCTTAATTCATCTTTTTATTTCCATTCTTTTTATGCTTTTTTAAGATAAATAAAAGTTTGTATAATTAAAAGATTTCTTAAACAAGAACCTTTAGAAAGAATGTGCTAAAAAGCATTGTTGATGTTTTTAGAAATGTTTTAATTATTTTACAACTATTTATCAGAGCTCTATGCCCAAAGCCTCAAACCCTTCTAAGTAAAGCTACATTTGTACAGTTGCTTTCTAGCCATATGCAGGCAACCATAACCATTGCTGCTACATGTTACAGAAGATGCCTACATTTTCAGTTGCACAGAAAGAAAACAAAACTAGTCTGTTGTCAATCACAGATGCATTTACAGAGTTTGGAGGGCATTTACCAAATAATTAAATCAGTGAGCTGGTTGTGATTGCTGGCATAGCTGGAAAGAGCAACCATGTAAACATAGCTTTAGGGTGTGACCTTGCAGACGCAAGCGAGTGAATTTTCCGAGCAAGCGAGAATATGTGGCGAGAAGAGGAGAGACACGATAAATATCAAACCCTGTCAGATGTGTGTGAGAACCAGAAATTCGCTCTCGCCAGCGACATTTATCACTTCTCGCTTGCACATGGTTTTCTTTTGCACGAACTTTATCGCTTGCAACCTCACACTCGCTTGTAATTCACATCTGAATAATCATACCCTTAGGGTAATATAATTTTGTTGTAATCCTGTCTGAACTATTTCCTAATTTATTAAATCATTCATATTAATCTGAACTTAATATTACTACTCTTTTAATAATTATAAATATTTAAAATGTAAAAGATATTCTTTTTAAAAAATAAATTTATTATGAATAGTATGAATACTAAATCAACATATTTAAATGTAACACATTTTTGAAGAAGTTATTACAATTATTTTTTTAATTATATATAGATTAATTTTGATGGTTACTGTTATATTTAAATCATTCTCTTAAAAATTTAGGCTAAAAGCTTAAATTTTTAAGAGACTGCTGTATGGAATTTAAAAAATATGATAGCAAAAGATTGTTCATGAACAATTAACTCTTTAGTTAAAATAAAAATCAGCAATTCAGTGTGGAGTATGCAATACCTTAAAAATTACTGTTACTTGCTGAGATATTTCACAAATTCTAACATGAAAGTCTGCAAAATTAAAAGTTTTCTAATCATTATAATTTTTGCTCGCAAATATTAATAAAACTAAACATTTTATGTTAAAGCATTTTAATTCTAAAAATATTATAATTAAGAATGTAATGAATAAATTTAATAATGATGTCAACTCATACATGTCCATGGTAGTAGATAAAAATAAAGTTAATGGATCAATGTTGTATATTAACAATATGCATATTTTCTCAAATAAAATAAAAAATAAAGAAGAAAGCCTGTAAGATGTTAATAATAACATAATTTCTCATATAGTAAAATATGAAGCAATTTATTGGTTTTTTGTACATTCATATTAATATTTTATCTTCACATAATGCAGTAATTTCCATTTTGGATTTTCTGAATTGCTAAATCAAATCTCTTGTAGGTAGTTGCAGATAACTTGAATTATGTAAGACTCTCAAGCAGAACCAGTCTGTTTGATTTGAAACATAGCTATTGTTGTTAAGATTCTATTTTAAAAATTTGTTTGTAGTGATTGCAAGTTTTGGAAAACATTAACCATGTTGTTTTATGAAGAAGAATAAGTGGTTCTTCATAAAACAACATGGATAATGTTTGATTTTTATGATACTTTCAAGATCTTCTAGGTTGAAAATAAGCAACAAAATAATCATTTGCATTTATATTAAACTAGAAATACTGTAATGATGTAATCATTTATGATAAACAAGTGATTACATAATTTCAAGATTTTAAGTTTTTAAAAATTTCTACCCTTTCTTTTCCATTTCATCTTTATTTGCTTTAGTTTTTAAATTTATGTAACAAAATATCAATTGCTTACTATTTTATAGTGTTATAATTCCTAGGCAACTGGTATATTCTCTCTCCCCCTTTATTTATATTTTGCAAATAATTCTAATATGTCTTGAAATTAGTATAGTTTCTTTTACCATGTGAATCCATTGTCTACTAAACTTTGAATCATGCTTAGTTTGTGCAAATATGTTATAATGCATTCTTACAAATCAAAGTATTTATAATGCTTCACTTTAATTTGAGGGTTCATAATCAAGTGTTGAATTTCGTTGGTGAATATAAAAAGTAAAATAATTCTTAATGTAGCATTACCAGATTTTACCAGATTGAAATCTCAGATTACAAAACTTTCAATTTAAATCATTAATGAATATGGTCATAAAAGTGTCTTTTTAATCCTACCAATTATAGGGTAAACCTGTATAAACAGAAACTTTATAACACTAACAGGACCAATAGAAATTGTATAAAAGGTGAAGGACACAGCCTAACATTCAGGACAGACCACTTCTTGAAAGCTTGGTGCCCCATCAGTAGCCATTGACACTAGGTGGGTGGTGTTTATTTTCTGGATGCTTGCCTGGATTCAATACTGTCCCCTCGAGAGGTAGGTTGATGCCTTAATACAATATTACACATTCTTATTTTTAAAAACTATTGTACATATTAGCTATATAATAATAAATGTAAAAATTGTTGTTCTTACATATGATTAAATTCACTCTGAATATAGACTAAAAGGAGCTTAAAAGTGATATATCATATAAAAATTTTATATTAATAATCTTTAATCTGAAGTGGTTGTAGTCATCCATATATTTCAAGCTTTTGGTTATCCAAGATACCATCAGTCCATATTACCTGAGATAATCAGATTCTATTGCAAATATTAAAATTTCTGTTTAACATGGCAGATGACTTTTTGTTAATTAAAAGAAGATAAAGACTTAAAGAATTGAAAGAAAGACAAATATATAACAACTCTTGCTAAATTTAGGAAAAACTAAATTTTTACAATCTCTAATTAATGTTGGAAATTAATCAAATGAAACTGTTATTGGTTTTAATAATTATAACAATTTCAACTATTTTTTCAAACCAAATAAACTTCCATCCTATACGAGAATATTAGATAATCCAAGTTATCTGCAACTATCTACAAAAGATTGATTTATTAATTCAGAAAATCTAAAATAACAGAAACATCTGCATTACACAAAGATAAAAATATTAATATTATAATTTAAATGTACAAACAATTATTTATTGTGACATCGTCACAATGCTGGGCTGGAATTTTTAGTCATATTTTTAAAATTTATTTCATTTAAAATATATGCTTTCCACCTCAAATTAGTACTATAGTGTCTTGCCCTTGTACACCATACTTTTCTGTTAGCAATGGAACCATGCCGGTCATCTATTAACTACTTTCAGGGGAAATGAATTGAAATAGCTTGACTTCCGGTTTGCATATATCAGAAATGGGCAAGCAAGAGTTCAGTGGGACCCAAATTGTAGGTTTTGCAAAATGCATGGGAGCCGCAGTTCTGTACTGTCATGGCGGATAGTATGGTAAGGCAGGGAAGGATAGGGTGTCCCCCATCCGGGTGGAGAACTTGTTTTAAAAGAATAGATTTGAAATGTCAATTTAATTTATTGTACCAACTTGGAAATAAATTACTAAATAAATTACTACATATATATAATTATGCATTTTCACAAAATTGTGGAAATAAAATTGTAAAAATAATAATAAAAAGCAGAAATTAACACTTTCAGCAAGAGCTGCATGTAACTCAAAAAGAGTCACATTTGCCCATGTCTGTTATATATATAGTTAATCCTCCTGTCCCTAAGGTTTTCATATCTGGCCTTGTCTTTCATCTATCTAACTCTGTTCTCAAGACTAAGGAAAGACAGATGTACAGATAGAATTCCCAGTGGAAATTTATAGGTTTATAATTTTTTCAAATTGCAGTCCAATAAGCACATTTTCTCATATAGTAAAAATGTGAAAATTTGTTTTATTTTTTAAAAACTTATCTGCATTGTTTTTATGAAACTATGCATATCTCTAACAAGGGGAGGGCACGACCTGGGAAATTCACTTTGGGATGAGACTTGGTATATAGGTAGTACTCCTTTAGGATGTTCAATCCTCAAAACAAGAAAGCGCAATGGCCAGCCAATTTTAAGAAAAAGGCCTTTAAAAATTCGAGCTCAGCTTATGTACTAATAAGTTTCGCTAGGTCAGCAGCTGCTGAGCAGCTCAGTTGACATCGTTCTTGGCTACCGCCAAGTCGTTCAGGGTTCAAATCTCGGTCTCAATTAGTATTTTTTTTTTCTTTCTAAAAATTTTTTAAAATAAGTATTTTGAATATATATAAATATTAAAATTTTATTATAATAAATAATTTCATTTAAAAAAATGTTTAACACATATTACATGTCATTTTAATTATAATAATACAAAATAATTAATAAGTGTATTAATAATCATCATCATCAACTGTTGGTAAACTGATAGTATCTTCATTCACAGACATTTTACTGTAAAATATTGAAACTATTTGTATTATGGTGTGATATATTACGGAACACTATGATCTCTTCGAAATCCAAAAGTAAACTGACACTCCAAATATCAGGTCAGTCCATAAGTCCATGCGCATTTTTATGACCTTGAGAAAAATCTTGTTTTGCTGTTGAAAATGTCAGTCTAATGTGATACTTTTCACACTGAAGTGTTAAATTGGATCTCATTTATATAATACTGTTGGAATTGGAAACATTTTAGTTGTTTATTTTTGTTAAAATGGAAGTAAAGGATGAATATAAAAGACATGTTTTATACTTTTTATTTTTAAGTGGTGAGAATTAATAAGAGTAGTAACCTTCGAAAAATTTGATACAATAGAATAATAAATGAAAACTGTTGTTCCATAACTAATTATTTATAACTATTATTATTAATTATTTTGTATTATTATAATTAAAATGACATGTAATATGTGTTAAACATTTTTTTAAATGAAATTATTTATTATAATAAAATTTTAATATTTATATATATTCAAAATACTTATTTTAAAAAATTTTTAGAAAGAAAAAAAAAAATACTAATTGAGACCAAGATTTGAACCCTGAACGACTTGGCGGTAGCCAAGAACGATGTCAACTGAGCTGCTCAGCAGCTGCTGACCTAGCGAAACTTATTAGTACATAAGCTGAGCTCGAATTTTTAAAGGCCTTTTTCTTAAAATTGGCTGGCCATTGCGCTTTCTTGTTTTGAGGATTGAACATCCTAAAGGAGTACTACCTATATACCAAGTCTCATCCCAAAGTGAATTTCCCAGGTCGTGCCCTCCCCTTGTAAGACACAACAAGGACCAATTAGTTTTATTTTCATTCACTATGTCCAAGCAGGAATGACATTATTGTTAAACCTATCCATTACAATTTTTTAAATGCTATTTTTTTATAAAATTATGTTCCAGATAATAGATAATTTTAAAAAACAAACAAAAATGCTTAACTTATTTGAATATTTTTATTTCACAAAAGAGAAGATTATTTCTTTATATTATTACATATATAAACTGTCATTATGTTCTTTAAATCAATCAAAAATAAAAGTTAATAATTAACTCTGTTATGTACAACTGTATAAAAGTAATATTGACAATCTTATTACACAAATACTAGACTGAAATTTTATTAATATTGTGTAACTCACATTCACAATAATGCAATATTTGAAAAAAAAAGTGAAATTACTAAATTAATGCATCATTAATATTTATTATTATATCTGCCCTAAGGGCACTAAGAGGGCTGTTTTAAATAAACCCATAAACAATTTTGAAGGTGTTTAAACACTTATAAAAGAGAATAATTAATATCATTGATACATTCTAATTTGTAAATTCTATTCAGTTAATGTTACCTTAGGTAGCCAAGATGGTAGCTTGTTTCTAATTCCAGCAAGGAAACAGTGGGATGCACATTCTAACCTAACCTAACCTATTCTAATAAATTACCATAATTATTAGCAAACAAATTATTAGAATAGGTTAGGTTAGATCAGAATGTGCATCCCACTGTTTCCTTGCTGGAATTAGAGACAAGCTGCCATCTTGGCTACCTAAGGTAACATTAACCAAAAACAGAATTTTATCATTTGGAACAATGGATAGTTTTGGGATGGACAGTCAAAATTTTCTAAGGTGATCAACCGCCTCTGGTCCCCCTCTAACTACATGCATGTTGTTTATTACCATTAACTGAAACACTGCACCGGCAGCATTACAAGTAATTACAATAACCACTTCAGTCGATACTTATACAATATAAAAGAAAACCGCAAAACGGATAAAAATAGAAAAAATGACGTTTATCACCTTAACCCATTAAACATCACGATCACTTTAAGCTAAAAAAGTGGCTTGTTTACAGATTGTATTTTTACTTGATAAACTAATTTAAAAACAAATCTAAAGCATTAAATTTAAGTGTGTACAGAAGGATAATCTGTAAATTAATTAATTTGAGTATATTAAGTACAACAAGATAGATAACCTGAAAAAGAGGGCATATTTACATATGCAGAACACTTATAACATTATACAGAAATATATTAAAAATGTATTTAAAATAAATCTAATGAGTAACATGTTAAAGAATGCGATCATCATATAAAAAATTATTTTAATTTAAAGAAATAGCGAGGTCTTAGGAATCATCACGGTTACGATATACAATATAAAAGCGTTTTTACATGAAATAAATTAAGTTAGGTTTGTTTTATTGGCAAACATTTACCTGAATGACCGAATGTTGATAGCAAAATCAAAAAGTAATTTTAACTTTTTAATGTGTTTTGACGCACACCCAACATTAACATCGAACATTGAACTGAAGAGAAAAGCAGACGATCACTCGCCACCTGGTGTTGAAATTAAAAATTCTCAACGTTTTTAGGATTAAAAAAAAAAAAAAAAAAAAAAAAAAGAAATTCGGGGAAAAGCATCAAAAAGTTTTCCAAAAAATTACGTGCGAAAACGTCTTGTTGTTTGTACAAATACCATTATTTCACACAATATTAATTCAAAATTAAATATATATATATATTTTGTTTTAATACTATTTTCGAATTTCGAATTTAATCGTCGCGTCACCTATTTAAGTGGAAAAGTTAAATTTTTTTATAATAAACAGAATTTAATTTATAAAATAAATTAATAATTAATTAATGTTTAGTTATATTAATATTTCATTAATGCAGTAAAAATGGTTTCAAATAACTTATAAACTAAATTAGAGTCGAATAAATTATTTAAAATAATAAATAAAAGAAATTTAATAACTCGAAATTTAATTTTAAATCACGGTAGAGAAAAATATTCTTACATAAATTTTTAAATATTTCAATATCAATATAATAAACATTAATTCAAGATAAGCTTTTAAAAGTTAATTAAAATGTCCACTTAAAGATTAAAAAAAAATCAAATTTAAAAATTTTAAATTAAAAGTAAATTAAAATTTGAATAAAGATAAAAGACTGGTCGATTTTTATTTCATTTTTATTATTAAGTAGCATTCACTCAATTATAAAGTTTAATCGAAAAGAACACGCGAATGTATTCATTCTTTCGTATGTTAAACGATTTGATTTTACTAAATTTAAAATAGTAAAAGTTAATTTTTATTATTTTCGACTTAAAAGAAAATAAAATGAATTTATTTCCTTTTTGTCGAAGGGACAAATCGCCATAACCTATTATTATAACTGTAGAGTTGAAGTGAACTGGATCACATCCTGGAAGCAATAATGTATAAGAAAAGAGTCATTTATCTGAAGATCACCGATTCTGTGACCAGTTTGGAGGACCTTGTATATCGTGTGTTCTTTTAATTTCCTACATGTCATAAGGTTATGTTCTAATTGATCTAGTTATAATGAAACGATATTCTTGTACCATTTATAGATCCGTCACGCAATCGAATACCGTTCAAACCAGGACGTTGCGCTTAAAATCTACATACACCCATTTTTATTTAAAAATTAAAAATCAAATTTTTAATTGATTTTTCATTAAAATATCATTTAAAATTTTATAAAAGATTTACGAATTTTACGTAGCCGAACTTGAAAAAATTCTTGGGGCATTGCGGAGAAGCAACCTTCCAGAACCTATAAAGGTCGAATTTTCTGGTGTGTCTGAATCAGTTAAGCTTAAAATTCTAATATAGTTAAATAGATAACGTTGTTCTGATTGGCGTCACGTTTATTAATAGTTGATGTATATATAAAGATATAAATTTTCCACATAGGAAATTATATCGATTTTGTATTTCGTGTTAAATACGTTACGAAGATATTCTTGGAATAATGTCGACGTTTAACCGGTTTTTATACAGTAGTTAGACAGAAAGTGTCGCCGACATTTAGTTGTAACTCTTGTCATTTAAGTAAATTAATCACGTACTAAATGCATCTGCAGGTTTCGCATAGCTCAAAAATAATTTAAGCGTTATTAATTAGCTTCCTGATTTTTTAATACAGGATAAAATATTGTTTTGATAAAGCTCTAGAAACGATAAACAAGATTTTAAACAATTTAAACTCGAAATTTCATTAATGAAACAAAACAATAAACACATTTCTCAATTTAAAAAATCATTGAAGTTGAGAAGCTGCAAAAAAAATTCCACGTTTTAAAAGAATCTAATTTTTTTGAATCTGTCTTTTTAAGAAAAGTAATCGATATTCGTAATTTAACTTAAAATCCAATAAATCAATATATATATATCGCACCGATAAATTTATTATACGGGCTGATATATGTCAAAAGAGTCAAAGTAACTCCTTTTTGATTTCTCAAGCTGTAGATCGCGGACTAAAATTTGGTTCTAAAGAAATAATATCTTATTAAATTTGTAGTTTAGTAATTAATTATTAATGTTAATTTTTGAGGTTCATTGCGAGATTATCTTGGAGAAATCAATAAAATCAATCGTAAAATTGCTTCGAATTTACGTTTTATTTTAGGGATGTCATAAAGTTAGAGAATTTCTAAATGAGAAAAAAATTGTTTAAGATGAGTAAAAAAAAAAAAATCCGGTTTATATTCAGGAACTAAGAACGTTTTCAATCGACGTACCATTAAAAAGGTCAGAGCAGCATAACAGAATAAATTTGAGTCTATCGAAACCAGATTTGATGACTTTTCGAGTAAATAACCATCAATTAGCAATTAAATATGACCTATATGTTTCCTATACACTATACAATCGCTATTTTTAAATATTAAAATAAATGTTTATTCATCTCGTGGAGAAATCGGGATCGAGTAATTAAGGATACGAACTCAAGTCGAAAGTAGATCGAATTAATCTATGTATTTAGTTTCAGTTAAATATCGTGGGCTGTAAGACAGATCGATAGAAGAAAATCGATAAAGAATAATTTGTTTAAATATGACAATCTATGCTCCTGTAATGAAACTGCATGATCCTAGATCAGCTCGAATGTTAACTAAACTCTTGGGATGTGAAAATACGAATTTTAACTTTAATAAATTATATGAAACTACTGAACACTTGTGGGTTCACGCCTGACCAATGAGCTAGCCACGTGAAGTTTTCCGGGTTTTCTTCACGCTTCTAACATTTAAATAGAGACCATTTTCCTATTAAAAGTCCTCCCGGTCCTCCTTGGCAGATCGCCCATGTGTTACATTGTCTTATCCAATCAAACCAAACTATAAAATTATAGATGCAACCAGCTTGCGATATAGATATAAATATTATTATTTTAACTTGTATAAAAGAAGGTTATATTGATAAAAACATATTTGAGTTGTAGGGTTTGAGCCAGATAGTGTTTAAAGATGAGATTCTAATTAATTTTATTATTTATATACAACATTTCTTCATCAAATTGATATAATTTTAAAACATGATAATTATTTAATCAAAATTTGCAAATACATGTACTGTATATAAATATTCATAAATACGTACACAGAATTTTTATGAATTGCTTAAAGATGCAATTTTTCTAAATAATTTGCATACGTCCAAGTAAAAACAATTTTTTCCCGTAACTTTTACTTATTATTTTAAACCTATTAGAAATTAAACACGTCATTAATTAATAATTAAATATTTAAAACGGTCATAATTATAACTGAATATTAGAAGAGGCTGATGATCAAGACACCTTAGCTGCTCTGGGGAGCCAGAATCGAATCCGGGCGAACAATTTCAAAAGTTTTTAGGGTAATCTGTCCCATATATGTAGGGCCTCATTTCTCTCTAGCTGGCCTCCCCCATTGTGGGCCTGTCCAAATTCGTAATGGGTATGACTAAAAAAGCCCTTTTATGTCATAGAACGGAGACTACAAGTTCGGATATTGGAAAAAATGAAAACATTTTAAGCTCGTAAAATTACAGAAAGAACGAGTATATACGAATATATATAGGCCTATAATTTTTAAATCAAAAATGAAATCTTTTAAGTGACAAAACTTAGTGCCTTTTCTGTTAACAAATGCAGTGATATATAAAGGTTAGTGACTTTAGTATCTTTATATTATATAATTAGCTGCAGTATCTGAGAACTGCATTAGAATTAAATGATAAATTTACTAGTACGTTTAAGAATTATCGTGTCAAAAGCTAGATCCCGGAAATTATGTTCTGAACAAGATTTGCAAATAACTATAATTTCACGCACGAATATTTTAAAATTTTTGATTTGAAAAGCCTCTAAATATTTCATTCGATATGACCAATGGCGGTTCATAGCGTCTAATATAGGCAGACTATCTCAGGAGGGTGCGGGGCACGCAACTCATGTTTTTATCAAGCGATTTAAAATCGCTTGATAAAAACATTAATTTTAACTTAAAATTAATCAAAACCAGCACATATCAAAATATTATTCAAAATTAAAACAATTTTATTAGGGTTCTGTTTCCGGCACCCTGCTGAAACAGCCCTCTCATATTAGATGCCACGAGCTGACACTGTAGTATAATGCGGAAACAAACTCATTATTATTTTGAATAAAGAATGTGATAAAGAACAATACCGTGGCAGGGAGAAATTCAAACGACGAAGCTTGTTTCCCATCTAAATTCAGCGTCTTCTTTTCAATTACAGGGCCGTCGAAAGGTTTTATAAAGCTCGGAGTAAATCGGGTCCTTTTTGTCATTTTTCTGAATAAATGAAATACGTAGAATGTTGTTTTAATAAAAAGCAGTTTTAAAAATTGTATTTTCTGTTATTTTTACTTACATTAATTTTATAAGTGTAGAAACCGTTTCAGGTCTGTAGTTTCAGTGGCGTACAATCCATGAAGTTGTGGAAGCGCAGTTTTCCTTATATTTTCTAAAATATGTATACATATTGGCGATTATTTTCATATTTTAACGTAGTTTGAACTAATTAAATTAATATTTTATTATAACCGCATTATGTAACTTATTACAAATTTCTATATTACATGTAAGAAACAATGATAAGATTGCTATTGTATATTCGAATATAAATTCGTATATGCATATTCCCAACGGAAACGCTATATTGTCGAATACAAGATAGCTTCCACGGCGAAAATATTTGAATCGAGTAAAGCAGCCAGATTATTAAGTATTCGCGCAGTACAGAACACCAACATCACGCGGTAGTCGTCGGATACTATCGATAGCAATACCCGTCGACATCTACTGTATCGATATTTTTTGCAAAACAGCGATACTATCGGTTATCCGATTTACAATCGATTGCTAACCTATTAATGTAAAATGGATGTCAAATAAAAACAGATGGCAAACAATCAGATTTATTTAATAAACAAACAAACGATACTTCAATTAAAAATTATTTTTTAAAGAAATATTAAATAGACCCACCAGTGGCCAAGCGGTTCTCGTTCCCTGAACACTGTGAGTTCGGTCGTGCGCCTCACTCGGACGGGCTGGCCACGTGGAGTTTTCCGCGTTTTCTCCATGTCTATAACGCCTAAATAGGGGCCAGTTACCCTTAAAAAAGACCACCCGGGAGGCATCCCTCCTAAGCAGATCGCTCAAGTGTAACGTTGCCGTAAATTAACAAACAAACAAGAAATATTAGTTTACATTTCTCGGCTTCTCTTCTCAGATAATGTCTCCGGCTGTCGAGAAGGCTCTCTCGGAGCTGACAGAGAAACCATAAATACAACTATATTTGTAATAAATTGTTTTCAGATGATCGAAATAAGGATATCTACCGTTGTTGACCGAAAATTGAAGCTAGTTGAAATCTGAAGACTCGATAGGCCGTTCAATATACTGCCGGAAAGCAATAATTGCATCGCTGATGAATTATTTGTATTTGGTGAATGTCTACTCATTTTCAAAAAAATCGGCTGCATTATTTAGGCTTATTTCTTTATTTTCTTGTTCATTTTCAAGTCCAGATGGTTCGGCATCCATTGAAGTTGAATTTATTAAATTTGCAAGTTCATTTGTCATTGCTTTTGAAAAATTTATGTAGTCCTTCTCGAGTCGAAATCGGAGGCTTTTGAATCTAGGATCAAGAATTGTTGAAATGCCACGTATAATTCGTGTCTCGTAACCATTTAATCTTTTGATTACTCCTTCTTTTAATGATTGCAACAACTTTTTACTACATTCTGTAGTAACAGAATTTTCTAGTGTCTTCAGCTCGACGTGAAGCTCGTAAACAATTGGGACGATTGAAGATATGGTAACGTACTGTACGTATCGCCCGAGACGCTATTCGTCGCTTGTTCAAAAGGTTCCAAACAATTACAACTTTCTTGTAAAACTACAGTTTCTTCAGCTGGCAGTAGCAAGGGAGAGTTTGGTAATGAAATAAGAGCGAGTCCTATATAATCTTTTAATTCTAATAATCTTCTTATCACATTTCGACAACTATTCCAACGAGTTACTATTTCCTAGGTTACTTGTTTAGGCGCTTTTCCTTGTTCGGCGGAGCTTTGATTGAGGTTTTAAAGTGAATTACAATTTCTTTACATTTCTTCTTTATTCTTATCAGTTCTTCATCTCCTACTTGAGCATCTCGAACAACGAGGTTTAAGCTGTGGGCAAAACGAGGTAGATTTCCGATTTTTAATACGCTGCAAACACCTAACATGTTGGCTGCATTATCGGTAGTTATGCATAAAATTTTATCTTCTAGAGACCATTTTTTAAAAATTTTATAATACATATCTCAAAGCCTGATGAGTTAATATAATCATCCAACGATCGCTTAAATATTAGGGCAGTAATATGGCTATAATCAAACAATTAATACAAATAAATTTGGTACTAGAGGTAAGCGTTAGGTGCCATCTTTTATCTAAATTAATAATTATAATTTTAATAATTTATAATTATTAATTTAGACAGCGCCGTTAGTAACCGTGGAATGTTATATCAAAATGTAAATACTTCTGGAAGCGAGAGCTGGCGTGGGTCCGGGTGGCAAGTTGGTAGTGCACCGCGGAGGCTGCGGATTCAAGCCCCGCGCCGGGTCAGTTATTTTCTTCCAGAAGGTTCTAAACTATTTATTAAATTATAATTATTAATTTAGATAAGAGATGGCGCCTAACGCTTACTTCTAATACCAAATTTATTTGTATTAATTATTTGGTTGTAGTCATATTATAGCCCGAATATTTAGGCAATGATTATAAAATTGTTTTTTTTAGCAAATTTGTTATTCTCTGATGTATGAGCAGTAGTCACTATGAGCGTTTCAGGTACACACGATGCAAATATATCGTTAAAAATAAAATGGTATTTACAAATAGTCCTTTAAAGAGGACAAAAACAATATTTGAGTTAAAAACGAGAAAAATTTCATCTTTAAAAAGAATTTCGAAAGTTTACAGCTGACCCTGGCTGAGCTCGAGCCAAACTTACGCCGAAAATCAATTGTAGCGCTCGAAGTGGCAGAAATATTTATTACGCCACTTTCGAAAGCATTGCAGCTATTGATGGCTGAGAGACTAGGGCCGTGTTCAGTAACGCAGAATTCTTGCTAAGTCTAGTGAAGCTGCGATGTTGAACTCGTTTCTAGCTACTGCTTGACTCCGCCCACCGCTAGAATTCTAGCTAGTTCAGTCAGCTTCTTTTATCTATGCTAACTTCTACTAGTGACGTAATTTTTTTGTCTCGTTTGCAAGATGGCTGCTCGTGTTGGACTAAACATATTTTATTATAACAATTACAATATTATTCTCTCATGCAAATCATTAACTCATTCTAAAATGACTTCGAAATGTAAAATTATCATACGTCGGTATAACAGATTCCAAAAACATTTTAACGGAAGACAACGGTCCATTTCGTTGATTACAATTAATAATTGCTTCATTAATTTCGTCACGATCTGGCGCAGCTTCATTTGAATAATTGTATTGGTTACTTCATCCTTTTAGACCAGTTCGTTTGCAAAAATCGTTGCAAACATAATTTTAACTTCGTCCACCAATTTTGCCCAGTTGTCTAACTAAGAATAAACGTTCGATGATGCTCAGAACATTCTTAGCTCCGCCTATTAAGCCACTCAGAATTCTAACTTACAAGTTAGATGTTCTGCGTTACTGAATACGGCTCAGCATATCTATCAACTCTGGTCAAGAAGTAGTTAGAAACGAGTTCAGCATCGCAGAATAACTGGACAGCAAGAATTCTGCGATACTGAACACGGCTCAGAAGTGCGACAACGTAGTCTATAGATTACTTCCTATTAGCTGTACCGCTGAAGTTGGCTACTGGATGTCATTAAGGACCAAGAGAAGAAACAATCTCCAAAATGCACTCAAATCTCTAAAAGAGAAGTAAGGAATGAAGAACATCAATGGCGCTGCAAACTCGCAAAGGACACTTTAAGGAAGGAGACCTAACCATCATTTCCAAGTCCAAGTAGGGATACAAAGCACAAATACCTCTAAAGTTACGTGTTTAGCAGTGGCGTGCCGTCATTGGAAGCGGTGGATGCACCGCATCCACCTTCCAATGACCTTCCCTTGTAGTTTCTAAAATATAAATGTTCATATTTTAACGTACTTTGAATTAATTAAAATTAATATTTTATTATAACTGCATTATGTATCTTATTAAAAAATTCTATACTACACGTGGAAAAAAACGATAAGATTGCTATTGTATATTCGAATGTCAGTGGCGGAATGGAAGCACTTCCGAGACAGCTTTCACGGCGAGAGTAACTGAATGGTGTAAAGCAGCCAGAGGGCATTGGCGCATGCGCTTTACAGAGCACCAACCTCAGCCGGTTTAGCTGGTGGAAACTACACACGTGTAAGGGCTGTTTCACACTGTCACCGACTGGTCCGACCGGTCCGACCCGACCGATCCTATAATCGGACCGACTAGTAGTAAAAGAATTCACACTGAGTACGATTATGTCGGTGGCCGACTCGTAAGGACCAATCGGAACGCGTCTTACAGGTCAGAACACTAGCCAATCGTGGTAAGTTTTTCAATTTTAAACAGAAAACATGGCCGTCATTGAAAGGTTGTCGTGTGTACGCGTGTTCGCGGGCTAACGACACCATTTTAGCATTTTTAATGTCGCTTTCTCTTGTAAATGAAATGTATTATGGTGAATTAAAGTAATTCGTTTTGTTAATATCGATAAGTGCCTGCGTATTTCTTAATAAAGTTGTTCTTAAACGAAGCAAATAGACGGAAATAAAAAATCGTTCGTAACTTTTAAACGGTTGATCGTAAGTAATATTTTTTTAATACCAATCGATTCAGCGTATCAAATTACATTTAGATATGTCTACGTCTATTCGTTAATATGAAGTTTAAGACTATTTTTTAGCTGGATACCTTTCGCTTTACTCTAACCAATTATTTTTTTCAATGTCGCCTTTATAATCGGCTCGCCGAATATCATAAAGCCATGGATATTTTCTGACTTCGTTTATTAAAGCTTCCGAGAAACTTTACCTTCCGCCATTTTCTAACTTCGGATAAATCTAAACTCTGATTGGTTATAGCTTCGAAGCTCTCATTGGCTGTAGCTCACCGACTGCTCCGACGCGACTACAAATATTTAACTTTTTAAATCTGTCCGACTGGAACGACCAGTCGGTCGACCGACTGCTGTTGCCATGGCAATACGACTAGGAGTCGGACCGGTCGGCCCAGTCGGTCATAGTGTGAAACAGCCCTAACGCTTCCAACGATTCTATCGCTTAGCCACTGGTAGGAGCTATCTGACTGAGTGAATTGTTTAAGATTTAAAAAGTAGAGTATTCAATGTTATTTCTATGTACTTTTTTTTTGCAAAGTTATATTTAATTACAGTATAATTAAAAGAAAATTATAATTATATTGACAGATTTTCAGACAAAATCTTTAGAATTTTTATCACTTTTAGATGTTAATAATTTTAATATTATGAAAAACAATTTTTCCAAGCGTGTTTTAGATTCTTTAAATTAAGTAAATTTTATGGGAAATTTTTTGATTTATCTAAATTACGTAGCGAATCGCAATATTTATAATCGTGTCCGGACTATATTGACAAGTAACTCTTAAACATAAAACATATTATAATTAATGTCGATCCGAACAAAGACGTACTAAAAGAATTATATGATTTAATATCATTAATTTTTACGGTACCATTTACCGGTGGGTCTGTTGAGCGCAGTTTTTTGAGCATAGATCGAATTCATACATTGGCCAGGATCACTCGGTGGGAGGAAAAATTGTCGTCGCTAGCGTTGCTTTCGATAGAAAAAGTGCTTTTAAATACGTTGATGGAATCGACGACCAGCGACTTTTATGATAAAGTAATTAACGACTTTGCGGAAAAAATCGCCGAATAGAATGAGTTTATAAAAAATTAAAAAAACAAGTTTTTCTATCATTGTTTGTATCGTATCAATTTGTATTATGTATGTATTATTTGTATTTTAGAACTAAAATACAGAAATTGTTTATTTTTGTCATTTCCAGTATTTGTTTAAAACTTTTATGGAAATGTCATGTACCGGACAGGTCTGACCCGTCACGAAAGACGCGAAAGAACGGTTAATTTAGAGAAAAATTTATTAGTTTAAAACAACATAGGTAAAAGTCGTTTGTAGTCGGACACCCATTGTTTATATCAAACTGCCAGGCAGAAATCATAAATCGCGGAAGGAAGTCGTCCTATGATCGGTGGAAGATCGAATTCGTCTTCGATTTTGACTTTTCTCACTCTCCAGGTAAGAGTCTCGTTACGTTTAGTAACGAGGGACCAACCATTCGGGAAGCGTGATTGAGGGAGAACGACCAATCAAAATGGATGAAAGAAAGAACGGAGATTGATATAATCCCTCCCTGTGCCTTACAGACTTGACAACGCCACTGTCCCGGGGCCACCTTTGATCAACCATCGAAGAACCACATCGACGCTCAGGACGTCCGAACGGCTGATTGTCCTAAAGCAAACTACTTTGTACATAGTACAAGGGCGTCGCCAGAGGGGGGCAGAGGGGCAGTTGCCCCTCCCTAGACATGCGAAAAAAAATTATTTAAATGCTGTCATTTATTGCCCGATTTATAATTCCCGTGAGAAAAACCCAAGAAGATTATGTTTTAATTAAAATAATCTTCTTAAGCTTCTTAAAATTTATGAATCGTTTTTATTTTACCTACATACAATTCATATCCTCTATCAATTTATATCATCTTGTCCCCCTGGCCCATTGGCTGGCGACGCCCTTGACATAGTATATGTTTATTTTATGTTAAAATAAACGGTTTTTGTCAGTTACTTGTCGTCTTTGTCTCTACAGCCACCACCCATGTACGAATGGACCCTAGACCATTACTGACCCGCAATTAACTGATTGCCCCTGGAAGTCGGCTTCTTACAGAAACACAGCTTCCCTATCATCAAATGTCACGGCACGCCACTGCCCTATTTAGACGTTACAGACATGGAGAAAACGCGGAAAACTCCACGTGGCCAGCCCGTCCGAGTGAGGCGCACGATCGAACTCACAGTGTTCAGGGAACGAAAACCGCTTGGCCACTGGTGGGTCTATTTAATATTTTTTTAAAAAATAATTTTTAATTGAAGTATCGTTTGTTTGTTTATTAAATAAATCTGATTGTTTGCTATCTGTTTTTATTTGACATCCATTTTACATTAATAGGTTAGCAATCGATTGTAAATCGGATAACCGATAGTATCGATGTTTTGCAAAAAATATCGATAGATGTCGACTGGTATTGCTATCGATAGTATCCGACCACTAGAGTCTACGTCGCAAACTGGTCGTTGATTGGCTAAACATTTGTTCACACTTTGAGATCATTGTTTCTCCCCAAACGCGATTCTGGACACCCTTTTCTCTGAAAGATTTTCTCGTCTTACAGAGATGATTGGACAGTCATCTATTGACCGGTCTTTCGTCTGTAACCTGGATTTCGTTATATTCAGTATGGATGACTGCTGTTAAACAAGTATATTGAGAACATCTGTCTCGGGAAAGAGTATTACGAGATAGAGATAACGCTTTTGATAATTTTTTTTAAAGCAGTGTCTTTACATTTTACTCGGAAACGCTACCGACTCCATCTTTTTTTGTTTTTTATGATTCTGCATAAAATACTGAAATGTTAGGTATGCTATACACGTATCCAAAACTTAAAAACGAACAGAACTGCTCCGAGGGAGGAGTAGGCCAATCTGTCCCAAGAACACCCGAATCACTTGGTTACGAGCCTGTCTGACGTGCTGCATCGCAGTTGGAGGTGAATATATTCCATATTGACAGGTCTCTCTGCCTGGGTGTTGGTAAGCATTTTCCATCCATTCTCCACATTCAGTATGTATCTTTAGCACCAGAGTTACTTTTATTGCTTTGATTTGTAAGATCTTACAAGTTTTGGCGCATTATCCTCTGCTAGACGTCGAGTTCTAATCGTATGTTTCAATTCATCTACAATTCTTTACTCATGTTGTCCGTCCTTAAATTTTGGACACGTGTGTAGTAATCCTATCCGTTACTTCAACGCATCCGTCTCTCAAAGTATGTTTTGAAATATTGCCATCTATTTTCCTCTCAGCTAAGTATCCAACGCTTTTCTGACTCTGCTAATAAAATTTATATTTGTTCAAAGACAACGTTACTTAAAAAATTTTGATATTGGAATCCATAAAGAACTTTATAAAACAAAACAAAAATATATCTTTGTTAAAATTTCGTGCTATAAACCTCGTGTTGTATAATTTTGTACTCTGCATTTTCGAAAATTTTCGAGTCAGCCGAGTATGTCCAATTCTCAAACGGGTAAGGATAACCTCAGATCTCCTTTGTCCAATGGGTACCAAAGGTTTGATCTCGTGTAGTTTATTGTGGACTTGTGCGTTCCACACGTTTTGCCATCTCTCTGCTCTCTCCATTCGTTTTTTTAACAACTAGCTTCAAGTCGCTTCCTTCAATAGGCATTGTATGCTCTAAACCAGTGTTCCGCAACCTGGTGAAAGGTGTGACGTGAACTACATATGCTGTTAATTTCAAGTTTTATTTATATATTTTTATCACAGTTGCTGTGTTTCTTATGCTTGTATTTCATTCTCTGCGGCAATGCCAGATGAAATAAGATGATGATTGTTTATTCTTTATTACAAGCCATGCATTTTCATGTATTCTAAGAAATTAAATGTAAAATAAATTTGCTCACAGGTGGTTGATGTCTGTTTATTATTAATATAATATAATAAATAATAATAATAATATAATAATAAATAATAATAATAACTCTCCCGTGGTCACCAACCTGGTCGTGGTGGGAAGAGCCCAGTAATTTTACTGATCCATAGGGCAATGCAGGCTGGAGCATAGCTCCTGGTAGGGACACCCATGGCCAGTAAGGTCTATGGGGAGAAATGAAGCTAAGAGTGACCACGCCCACATTCTGTGGAGATATTCATCATGGTAATAACTAGATCAAAGTGTGATACCGGCTCGGACGTCGCCCGGGTTAACAAGGTCCGCGTTCGTGGGTTAGGCAGAGGCTCACGTTCGAAAAATAGGTCACAGTCTCCCTTGGTTACCGGTGGCGAAAGCAGCACCGGCCCAAGCATGGCTACTGCAATGCCCTCAACAGATGTGAGGAACCAACCCAGCCTTGGTGTTTCTGTGGCAATGCATCCACAGACCACAAAGGCTGGAAAACCACGCCAACGGATGAAATGGACAGTAGAAATGAACGAGTTTATCATCCGTACTTATTACACCATCACAAAACTCGAAACAAACATGACAGCATACAGACAACAACTACACCATAGATTCACACAACAGTATCCTCATCTCACTGTCACCGAACAAAGGGTTGTTGATCAAAAAAGAACAATTATACACAACAACCTTATTCCACAAACAACACTTGAACTTATCAAACAACAGGTTGCTGATCAAATACATCAACAGACAGAAACATCTAACATTAATGAAGATCATGTAACCTGTCAGGATAATCCAGCAACAAGCATTGATAATAACACACATACAACAATTACCACTAATGATACTACAGACACTTCTTCATCCATCACTGATAACATAGACATGAATTTAGTTAATACGCTCTCACTTATATTTCAGGAAACACTCACTAAATATACAGGTACAGATCCCACACAACGACCACGAATACCAAAAATCAACACGTCAAAGGAAGTAGGAAAAACACTAAATTATGTAAACACTCACTTACTACCACACTACATTCATTCAATTTCTACACTCGCAGACATTCATACATTAGTTTATGCTGGGGCAGTCACAGTAGTGACACACCATGGACTGAAAATACAGTCACAGACAAATACACAGAAAACACAATACTATCACAAGCCTGCCTGGCAGAGAAGAATAGAAACACAAATAAATGACATTAGACAGCAATTAGGCAGGCTAACACAATACACTAAAAACAACATAACACCCAAATTAAGGAAACAGCTCAAAAACATTTTCAAGAAAATAAAAACACACACAAAACATGAACATCACAACACACGCATTACAGAATACATTGATACACTAAAACAAAAACTTGCTGCCAAAGCACGTAGACTCAAACGATACAAAACATGTACACTACGAAAACAACAAAATAAATTATTTACAAACAATGAAAAACTTTTTTACAGACAAATTAATAACAAAGCAAACACTGATACACAGCACAGTGGCACACCAACAGAAGAAGAACTCACAACATATTGGTCTTCTCTTTGGTCCAGTGCTGTCACGCACAATGCTGATGCAGGCTGGATCGAGGAGGAGAACAGAAACTTGCACAACATACCAACTATGCCCTGTGTTGAAATAAACATACATGATTTCCAATACACTGTTAACAGAACACACAACTGGAAGACACCTGGTGTAGACAACATTCACAATTTCTGGTACAAAAAGTTTACATCACTGCACCAGGAACTAGCTAAACATCTAACACACATCATCATCAATCCACAAGACATGCCAAATTTTCTTACTCAGGGCATCACCTACATGAAACCTAAAAACAACAATACCACAGACCCCACACAATACAGACCAATTACATGTCTTCCAACACTCTACAAATTATTGACATCCTGTATTGCAAACAAAATATACAAACACGTTGAAGAACACAACATTCTAACAGAACAACAAAAAGGTTGTCGTAGAAACCACAGGGGATGCAAAGAACAGTTACTCATAGATTCAGTCATTCTACGGCAAGCACACAGACAACACAGAAACATACACATGGCATATATAGACTACAGAAAAGCATTCGACAGTGTTCCACACAGTTGGCTGCTACATATCCTACACATGTACAAAATACATCCATCACTCATTGCATTCTTTCAAAACACTATGCAGCATTGGAGAACAACACTACATCTCAGGGCCCATAACACTTCCATACAAACAAACCAAATTTTTATTAGGCGAGGAATTTTTCAAGGAGATTCCTTGAGTCCTCTCTGGTTCTGCTTAGCCCTGAACCCATTATCCAACATGTTAAACAACACGCAATATGGTTACAATATCAGACACAAAAAAACAACACAGTTTACACTGTCACATCTCATGTACATGGATGACATAAAACTTTATGCATCCACACAAAAACAACTTCATCAACTCCTACAAATCACACATTCATACACCAAGGACATACAAATGGAATTTGGCCTAGATAAATGCAAAACAGTTCACATAGAAAAAGGAATCCTGAAGAAAGAAGATTTTGCACTTGGAAATGGAGACGTTATTGAATCCATGGAAGAGGGCGAGTTCTACAAGTATTTAGGATTCCAACAGGCCAAACTAACAGAACATACACAAATAAAGCAAAGATTAATTAAAGAATACCAAAGTAGGTTAAATGCTATTCTCAGAACACAATTAAATGCAAAACACACAGTTAAAGCAATAAACACATATGTCATCCCAGTACTCACATATTCTTTTGGAGTTATACATTGGACTCACACTGATCTTGAGCAACTCCAAAGGAAAACAAGAACAACACTTACTAAGCATAAACAACATCATCCTAAATCCGCCACAGAAAGATTAACCCTTCCACGTAAAGATGGCGGACGTGGCCTGATTGACATAGTTAACCTTCACTACAAACAAATACAGTCACTGCGAGAGTTTTTCTACAAAAAACAAGAAACATCACAATTACATAAAGCAGTAACTCTAGCAGACTCGAATAACACACCATTAAACTTACACTCACATCATATGGACACAACACAACATATAAAAAGCATAGACACCATTAAGCAATCGTGGGCTCGAAAGGCACTCCATGGCAGGCATCCTTACGATCTGGCCCAGGATTTTGTTGACAAAACTGCGTCAAACAGCTGGTTAGCTCGGGGATGCCTCTTTGGGGAGACGGAAGGATTCATGATTGCCATACAGGATCAGGTCATAAATACTAAAAACTACAGAAAACACATACTCAAAGATGCAACACTCACAAATGACACATGCAGAAAATGTCACATCATGCCAGAAACTATACAACACATCACCTCTGGTTGCAAGCTCTTGGCACAGACAGATTATTTACACAGACATAACCAAGTAGCAAATATAATACACCAAGAGCTTGCAAAGAAACACAAATTAGTAGACATCCACGAACCATACTACAAATACATTCCACAGACAGTATTGGAAAACAACACGCACAAAATGTACTACGACAGAGCCATAATCACAGATAAAACAATTTACCACAACAGACCAGACATCACACTCATTGACAAACACAATAAAATCACATACATTATAGACATATCCATTCCAAACACTCACAATATACAAAACGCATGCACTGAAAAAATTAGCAAGTACACAGAACTCGCCCAGGAAATAAGGCATCTGTGGAGGATGGATAGGGTGCTTATTGTACCTGTTGTTCTCTCCTCTACAGGTGTCATACCACACACACTACACAAAAGCCTGGGCACATTAGAATTGAATAGAAACACATACATCACACTACAGAAGGCCACTATATTGAATACATGTCATATTGTGAGAAAATTCCTGAATACAGACACACACACTGATACACTTCTTTAATTTCTGTTTTGGTTACTATGCCTTGACTTTGGTCCGGCATAGTACACAGCCACCGGTGTTAACCGAGTATATCTAACTTAACCCAACATAATAATAATAGGTCAGTGGCATTACATAATTCTATTAACAGGATCATATCATATGTTTTTGAGGAGAATAACATTTTGATGTGCCATGTTGAGTCATGTCGAGTCATGGCTGTGTCGCAAGTAGAAAAAGGTTGCGGAACACTGCTCTAAAGCACTTGCTGACTTTTCAGCTGTGTCAGCTTATTCATCCCCTCTTATACTCACATGGCCTGGGACCTAAGAAAATTTTACAGAAAAATTACTCGCAGTAAGATGGAGAAACAGTTTACGGATTTTATTCACTATGAAGTGAGAACTATATTCACATGAGCTCAAAGCCTGAAGTGCACAAACTGAGTCAATGTAAATCATACAGCAATGATGACCTTTTCTGATTACATACTTTAAGGCTAGGTGAATAGCCTGCAGCTCCCGCAGTAAAGATGAACGAATTCGGTGCTATTTGTTCTGCCACGATTTCTTCCTGGCAGACAAAGGCTGAGCCAACGTAGTCATCTGATTTAGATCCATCTGTATAAATAGGAATTAAATTCCTGTCACGGTGTTGAATTTCTGAAAAATGCTGTCTATAAACGTAATCTGGAGTGGATTCCTTAGGAAACCGCTTTAAGCTAAAGTCGACATTTATCACAGGAGTTGACCAAGGTGATATACTCGTATTATCCACCTCAAGCAACATTTCAATCTTGTCTGTGAAATGTTGCTTGTGTCCAGGTCAATCATGCTGCTTACATTCTCCATTCTTATGTCGAATGTAGGGACGCTACTTGGACAGGCTGCAAATAATTTTTTCAGCTGAGTATTTGATACTGTAGAATCAACTGAAGATTTAGTCTGAGATTTCTGTTTTATATAATAAAAAAGAGACAACTGTTCTCTCCTGAGGAATAGTGGAGGCTCATAAGCATCCACATACAGGCTTTGAACAGGAGAAGTTCGTAAAACACCAGTGCACAAACGCAAGGCTTGATGGTGGATTGAATCCAGCATCGAAGAGTAGATTCTCGCGCTGAACCATACACAATGCATCCATAATCCAGCTTAGAGCTGATAAGGGTCCTATAAATTTTGTGCATGGAACATTTGTCTGCTCCCAAGGATAAGCAGCATAACATATTTAAAAGGTTCAGAGATTTTAAGCATCTACTCTTCAAATTGCGCAAGTGTGGCAAGAACGTCAGTTTTTTGTCGAACAAAACATCCAAAAACTTTCTCCTCGTTGACCATTGGGATTTTAATTCTATTTAGGTTAATTTCAGGATACAGATGCAAACCACGCCTTCGGCAAAAGTGGATGCATGAGGTCTTCCCCGTGTTAAACGTAAAGCCATTGGTCTTGGATGCGATTTAGGGAGGTTTGTAGTTGTCTCTCAATAAAATTCATATTACTAGACTGGCAGAAGATTTGGAAGTTATCCACATACAGAGAGTGTTTCACACTGGGAGGAAGACAGTTAGCTATGCTGTTAATTTTTATTAGGGACAGTCACACTCAAAATAGAACCTTCAGGAACGCCTTCTTCTTGTGTGAAAAGCCTAGATAAAGTGCTGCCCATCCTAATTTGAAATCTTTGATTCTGTAGGATTATTTTTATAAAAATTGGCAAATTACCCCACAATTCGAATTGATGCAGATCACGGAGTATCCCGTATCGCCAACAGCGATCGTAGTATATCGTAAAACACAGACACTAAGTGCTGTCGTCGAACAAACGCTTCGCGTATAGATGTTTCAAGGTTTATAAAATTATCCATGGTACTTCTGTTCCTATGAAATCCGCTCTGATGTGATGTAAAGTAATTCTTTTCCTCTAAGACAAACATCAGTCGTCTGTTTACCATTCTCTCAAACAGTTTACAGAGACAACTCGTCAGAGAGATTGGTATGTAATTAGAGGGATTCTTGCGGTCTTTACCTGCCTTGGGAATGGGAATAGAATAGCCTCCAAGAGTCAGGAAAAGTATGTTCTGTCCATATTCTGTTAAACAGATTCAGAAGATTACTAAGGGAATTGTTTGACAGATTTTTAATCATGCTGTAGTGGATTTTATCCGGGTCTACAGCAGTATTCCCCGAGCGAGAGATCACTGTATGTAATTCTATCCTGGTGAATGGCACATTGTATTCCTCGTTAGATGAGAAACGGAAGTTTAAACGTTTATTTTCTGTTTGCGCTTTATAAGCTTGAAAATTTTTCGAATACATTATATTGCTGGATGAAGACGAGAACGTTTCACCCAATGAATCAGCAATACCTTGTATATCACTGATTATTGTGCCATTATTTTCCAGCATGGATAGACACTGAGAAGCATATTTTTCGTTAATTTTATAGATTTTATCCCAGACTGCTTTTGAGCTAATGGAAGATATTATGCTAGAAACATACTTCTTCCAAGAATCCCTTTGG
Organism: Centruroides vittatus; assembly: GCF_030686945.1. Taxonomy (NCBI): domain Eukaryota; kingdom Metazoa; phylum Arthropoda; class Arachnida; order Scorpiones; family Buthidae; genus Centruroides; species Centruroides vittatus. Next base: position 392,938 of record NW_027122621.1, on the reverse strand, counting down.
CTTTGCCTCCTTATTTTTCTGGCATTTGCCTTTGGATTTTGAAACGCAATCAAATTGAGAATGGGGTATCTTCTGAAAATCCCCCATGCTTTCTTCTGTCTTTAAATGCTGCCTTGCAATTTTGGTTTCACCATGGTTTTGGATCTGGTTGATGTTTTCCCCATTGTTTTTTCAGCTGCCTGAATAATACTAGAAGTGACAGCTTCAATTGCACCATTGATATCAACAATATTGACCATTTCCTCAGAGATGTTGGCCATAGAGAAGAATGCAGGCCAATCGGTTGTTTCCAGTTTCCAGCGTGGTGGACGGCTGTTTCACAAGTTTCTCTACCTTGGTATTTTAGAAATATTGGGAAGTGGTCACTGGAGAGTGGATTAGGTCCAACCCCCCATGTAAATGTTGAAAACAGATTTGGACTTGCTAATGGCAGTGAATGTTCTTGTTGGGGCATGGAAGTATGTCACTTCTCCAGTATTAAATAAATACAGTTGGTGATTCCTATAAGTTTTTCGATGGCTCTGCGTCGACGATTGATGTCCGGACTGCCCCACATCGAATTGTGGCCATTGAAATCACCAAGTAAAAGGAATGGAGTCGGCAGCTGTTCAACCACGGCATCCAATTCATCCTCATTGACTCTGACATCTGGTAGCCAGTATATAGAACAAACTGTGATAGTTACTCCAATAGAAATTCTGACTGCCACAGCTTGCAAATCAATGGTTATTTGTACCGGTAAGGATAGGATGCGATTTGAAACCTCCACTGGCACGGTTGTGGCTATCATCATCCTTGCGGTAGAGATAAAATCCGTTTAAAGAAATTCTTTCTCCAGGTTTTAGATGTGTTTCTTGGAGTGCCACACAGAGAGATGGGGTAGATGATGTCAAGTGTTTAATGTCAGAGAAGTTGTTGCGGAAATCACGACAGTTCCATTGAACTATTTTATAATCCATTTTGTTTGAGGAAGCATTTTTTGCTCCATTTTATCCATTAGGACTCTGGTGAGTTTGAATCTAACGCGAATGAAATATAAAATATCAAAAAGTTTAAAATAATCGAAACAAATTTTCCAACTCGACATCTAAACAATTTTTTTAAAAATCAAATTTTAAAAAATAATTAATCTTTAATGTATATATATGTATATACATTTTTAAATACAAAACAAAATAAGATTTTATGTACTAAAATATTTTAACTATAGTGCGCTGTACACTACGTATACATGATATCATTTGTTTTTAATACACCGCCATGATTTTTTTGAATTTAAAATAACAAGTGGATAAAAAATCCCGTACATATTGATTAATAAACAAATACATGTGTCTAAAAATACATTGTACAAAAACTAAGACAGTAAAAAATTAAACTATTTATATACAAATATATATATATATATATTTTTTGTACATACAAAAATACTAATACTGTAATATACTATGACTAATGTTTATATGTATTGCGTGCATGACGGAATTAAGAATCATTTTGAGTTACTGACTCAATTTGAGTGAGAGGAAGATGTCGACTTAACTCCATGTTGACATTTTTTTCTTTTCTGATTTTTCTTTGTTGTCTTTTTCAGAAATTTAAGCTTGAAAAAGGACATTTTGAAAGACTAAGGCTCTTGATAAAATGCTGAATTTTCTTGGATTTCGTATTTATCATTTGACGAATCTTTTTCTATCATAATCATAGTTTTTAAACCCGATTTCCAATCATCTTTCAGTTCTTCGTCGGCAGGACCCCATTCCTCGGTAGGGATGATGGACTGCTTGAATTTCTATGACACAGGAATTACGGAAATGAAAGAAGTATTTTGGAAAATATTTAAGGTTTTACAATCCTTACCATTTTTATGTCTTTGCCATTCTGTTTTAGCACCGTATATACGGCCCAAATGGGTATTTGCACAATCGATACGAGTGCCAAGAACCAACCGATTCCGTCTGCCCAATCAGGATAATCGTAATCGCCGTATTTAATGGGTTTGTGCTTAACCAACGAATAGATAAACACCATCTGAAATCAAATAAATTATATTTAAAATGAGTTTTTTCCCCTACAAATTAATATTTCATAAACTTCGTACTTACTGCTAATATAAGAGGTGCCGTAAAGGTCCAAGTGATTCTCCAATAAGCATTGGGTCTTGTGCCTAACATGAATTTAATATCGTCACAGAACCGATCGACTCCTGTAAAAAGACAAAGCATATTTAGATTTGTTTATTGCTTCGGACTTAAAAGAAATATTCAATACAGAACATAATTCTTACCGTAGACCCACATTAATGCTACACTTTCCATCACAGCTACTAATATAATGGCTATCCCTCCTCCATATTTGTCCATTAATTCCAAGACATATTGTCCTCCCTGAAGATCAAAATATTCATTTTCTAAATAATCGAAACACGAATACAGTAAATCCTCGATTTAATGAACTAATTAGGGAAAAGCGGTGCCGCTATTGCCGAAAGTCTGTTAAATCGAATGTGTTTTAAAAACGTACAGTATATTAATAATCAACTGAAAATCAGCAAGGAAAATTAAAACGGTTTTACATTTTTCTTTATAAAACGAATTTTTTGTTTGCTAAATTGAGGGTTTACTGTATTTACTTATAATAAAACGTTTATTTCATACTCTGGTAACACAGGGAAGACCTAAAAAGAAGCAGACAATTCCGGCTACAATGCAAAATATCATCTTATGCTTTCTTAAGATGGGAAATTCATCGGACATACTCGTTAAGACGTTCTCTAGGAGTGCAAACTACAAAAGAATATTTATAAAATTTTGTAAATAAACTAAAAATATTTTAAATGAAAAAAATAGAAAAAATTGACTCACTTCGCTGTCTAGACCGAGAATAAACAACATTAGAAAGAAAAGTACGGCCCATAATTGAGGCACTGGAAGTCTAGAGAGTGCATCGGGATAAGCCACAAAAGCCAGTCCTGGACCTACAAAAATAGAGTTTTTTCTCTTTTAAACCACTAATGAGTGATAAAAGTCTGTTTTCAGCCTCAGAAATAGTATTTCTGTTATATTCTGTTTATTTTTAGTTTGCGTATCATAACTCGCTACTCGAAAGTATAACTAAATTGCTTTTATATAAATTAAATGTTTTACTTCCTTTTATGGGCTAAAAATAGAAGAATATACTTTTTTTTTACATATAAGATAATATTTTTTAAAGAAGAAACTCTCACCACTGGCTACCACATCTTCGATATTATCACCGAGATCGTGAGCCATAGCTCCCAATACTGAGAAAATAACCATACCCGAAATGATACTTGTTAATGTATCTAAAATGCTCACCACCATCGCATCTCTAAAAAAGATATAAAATATTAAATATCTTAATATTCATAATAATACCAAATTTGTTCAACAGATAGCATCATAATCGTTAAATTTTAATTTATAAAATAAATAAAGTTATGAGAATAAACAAAACTTAAAAAAAATTAATTAATTAATAGAGGCAGTAATTTGTAGAATTACCTAAAAATATTATTTCTAAAGTCATTGTAGCTGCTGTACATAATTAAAGCTCCCATAGATACGCCCAAAGAGAAAAACATTTGTCCGGCGGCGGCTTGCCAAACCTTAAAAAAAAGAAAATGTTTTTTTTTTCAAAAATGAGAAATTTATTTATTATTTGTTGGATATTAAATTTATTTAATTACCTGAATATCTAATAACTTGTTCCACGTTGGAGTTATAAAGTAGAGAACTCCCGTAAAAGCTCCTTCCTGTATCAAACCCGTTATCAAGAGCGTTATGAGTATAAAATAGGGGAAGGTTGCGGCGAAGTAAACCACCTGAAAATCAATTTAAAATATAAATTCATTGAGCAAAATAAACAAATATTCTATTTATAAGACGTTTAATTTAAAAAAGTATTAATGGAATTTTTAACTGGCGCGTATGACGCACTAGCTTACGTCACCAACACACCTCCTCCGGTTTGTTGCCAAATTAACTAAAGCCAGTCGATACTAACGTTTGTTTATTATCATCTTTCACGTTGACGTGTGACGTATAATTTTAAATTACTTATTAGAAGAAAGTGGTTTTATCTTAAACCACATTCTTTAGATAACAAGAATTTTCTACTCCCGAGGAAACAAGATGAAAGAAAAATTCGATAAGGAAGACGTTCGAATTCTTTATAATGTAATGAGAATTACATTATAAAGAATTCGGCGTAATAATAAGCCCATTTCAAACACGAGATTTACCTTCATCTTGGTCTAGGCAAGAACTACTATACAAGCGTTGATTAATTGTTCTAAGTTCCAGCAAAGCCTTTCGGGGATGGATAAATTTAGGGCCTCTTAACTCTCTCAGGTCTTAACGTTTAGAAGTTTGTATTATATTCGTTAAATAATCAAATTTGACGAAAATAAAGTTTTTAACCCTTAATAGGCAAGAAGTGAGGTCTCTTTAAAGATGAGGGCCGAACCAAACAGTCTTTCTAACTCTCTATGATAGACCCAGGCCTTATTATAGGGCCTGGTTGGCGGTTTCCTCTTATCCGTCCACTTGATCACATTAAATAATTGGGTAACGTTACTTAATGTTCTTCAAGTGGAAGGAACGGAGACGTAGATGGCGAATATTCTAAGATAAATATTGTATAAAGTAGCGTTTGGCTTACCTTTCCCGACGTCTTTATTCCTTTAATGAGACAAATGACCACAATAATCCAAGAGATCAATAGACATAAGGCTAATTCCCATTTAATCCCTCCTAGATTATCGATACCGTCCGTCAGTTGCAAAACGGAACGTCTGCGTGTTAAAACGTTTTAATTATTATAAACCGGGAGATTATTATTTAAAGTAATTAATGCGATGAGCCTCTATCTACGTATATTGTTCATACATTTATTTAAGCGAACTTACTCCCAATATACTTGACTGGAAGTCTTGGAGTGATTCATTGTGTGGTTAAACTATCGAAATAAATAATATTATAAATAATAATAATTTAAATTAGAGAAAAGGGCTAAAATTAAAGCGAAATTTCCAACTAGAGAGTCGCGATCCACCAAAGGAGTCTTTTTAGACTTACCACTTCCCCTCTGATGTGGCAGGTGGTACCGGAAGCCCATTCCGGGTCGCACCTACTCCAAGGCACGACCGATTGGAACGAAACTCCTATGTAGTACAGTGTGTACGCCATGATCACGTTATAATAAATGACTACAATTAGACATACGGTCACCATGGCATATCCTATTCCTATGGTAACAAAGTTTTAGTACTAACATAGCGAGAACAGTGAGATAATTTTCAAATATTTCTTTACCTTTAGCTATGGGTAAACACGACCATATGGAAAGAGGGCCCAACCCGGCAAACTGTCCAAAAGCTAATTCCATAAAGTACATGGGCTTGCCCGCCAGAAATAGCATTAGCAGGTAGGGGATTAAAAACGCACCTGGAAACATTACATCAACGTTTGAAATTAGAAAAAACCGATAAGATATTGCGTAATTTTTAACACTTACCACCTCCATTTTCGTACGCCAAGTAAGGGAATCTCCATACATTTCCGATACCCACGGACAAGCCGACGCAGGAGAGGAGAAACTCCCATTTGCTTCCCCAATTGCCTCTACTGGCTATACTTTGAGTAGATGGTCTTCGTATACTAGCACTTCCGATTCTGCTCTGGATGAGCGAAGCCCTTCGAAGGGATGCCCTAGAAAAAGTAGAAGCGCGACGAATGTTCGAATGATGAGGAATATCTTCGGATTCGTTAAAAGAAACCATGCGTTCCATCGGACGTGGCTTTTTCTTCGTCAAAGGAACACTCTACAACGAAAACAAACAATGAATCCTCCTCTTCCAACTCTCAATTTAGGAATTTTCGAGGTCTTTCTAACCGTTTTCTCCACAATCGCGATATTAGGAGCGTGAGGTTGCGACGTCATCTCTCTGCGCTTTTATGGAATATATTGAGATAAATAATACAGTTCGAAAAGTAAAATTGACACGGAAGAAGATAGATTAATTATCTTCTTTCTAAAATAGATACTTAGATGCTATCCAACGTGGCCGTGCCAAACGATTGGCAAACTAATAATAGTGTGTTGTTACTCGTACGCAAAAGTATGATGCAGTTTAATAAATATTAATCTTACGTTGATCTAATTGACTCTTTAGAATATGCGTAACGCGGTTAAAGTCTTCCTTAACTGTTTAAAAATGTGCATATATCTGTGACGTCTTCTTTCCACGTAATTACACAAAAAATAATTGTTTGTGTCCGTGATAATCGACGTAAAGTCCTAAAAAATGAGAAGGAACGCCTACGTTGTACATACAACTTTAACCTTTCCTTAGAGAAGATGATGATGCGAATTCCTTCACCTACTAATATTGCTTTTGTATGCTTACGCACGACTTTCAACCAGCCTTAAATAGTCAGTCTTACACGTAAATTATCATCTGAAAAATTTGTAAATCGCACCGACACTAGGACGCTACAATCGTCAGAAAACTTGTTTCAGTACTTACGAGGCCGAAGATAAACTTGAAAGAAGTTCGAGAAAACTTTTTTACAACACAGACTTGTCGCACGAGGGAGCGTCTTTTTCAGGAGGAGTAGTCCTGCTACTAGTCACCTGCGTGTCAATTTTATAAAGAGGACGGTCGCGTGGCGAAAATCCCGTCAGTTTTATTCTCTAATTATGACGTCATTTCAGGATCTAAAATGTTATGGTAAGACGCATTCTTTAGAACACGTGACGAGCCTTACAATGAATTCCGTCAAGACAGAGTTTGTTTTTTATTTGTCACTTAAATGCCGTTAATATACTTTAAATAAAGGAGTGAATTACAAACGACTCCTTAGAGTCGTCTCTCCTCTTACCAAACAAACAATAAATTTCGTCATCTTTTGATATTTTTACGCCATACTTTCTCGATAATTATTCTATTTATCCGACACATACCAAAATTACGTTCTCGAGCACGTCACACAGTTTTATATAACTTTCTTTCGGCGACGTAGTAAGTAGCTCAAAGTTAACTGTTATTAAATTTACTATTATGGCATAAGGATAAATTTTAAAGCAATAATAAGCAAGAAATAACGATTTAGGAATCCGCATCCTGCATTCTTTCTTCGTTTCTACAGAATTTTTAACGCATACTTCGACCATAAAGTGCGCTGCTGTTTACTCTCCGGCATAAATTTCGAGCATATCTTTGGCTACTCCCACACCTACTTCCTCGAAAAATTATTAGACTACAGGAATTTGTCGTGAGAAAAAAATGTGACTCACCACTTCGTCTTCGTCCGGCTGATCGGCCATATTTACCTCCTCCAACTCCATGTCGTCTCAACGGGTTGAAGTCGATCAGCAGTTTGAGTGTTTCCGCATGACAGTCGTCAATCCATGTAGTGAAGCCAAGTTTTAAAAATGTTTTCTCTCCTTTCTATTTATATAAAGTCGTCAGGTTGATAATAACGGGTCAAGGACTGTTTCTCCACCTTTCTATGTTGCTTCTGTTTATTTAGAAAACAGGTAGCTAATTGATTGTGTTTAGTTTGTTTATCGATAGACAAACTACTATTCGGATATTCTAATTCAAACTAATTCGAATATTTAAATAATGTTTCCGAATGACGCTTCGTCAATAATTCCACACAGTTTTAATGGTTTCTTGAATGCAATTTACATTCGTGCAATTATTATTTTTTAATATAATAATCGTTTATATAGAGATTTAAAAAGAACACAACTTGTACGAACTTGTATAGAAAAATATTTTTAAGTGAAAGAGTAAATAATACACCGATTTGGTTGGACAAGAAGGCATCTTATAGAAAGTCGAGACAATGAGTATTCGTATTCGTAACACTCGAACCTCTGATAATGGCCACATCTAAACGGCGGCCGTTTTTCAGGAACATTTCTTTTTGAAACGCATACAAAATAATCTCCAAACGACGGACACTTTTATAATGTTCCCATCAGTGGCCATTGTTCGAAGGTTTGACTGTATAATGAAATCGTATTTAACTGTACTGTTCCGTTTATTGTTTTAAAAAACTATTAAGATGCATCGAAACAATTGTCTGTGTGTACGTGTTCTTTTTAAATATATGTTTCCCGTCTTTCGATATCTGTCGTTTGCACGTGGTCCTTCCTTCTCGAAGCTTCTCTCCTGACTTCTTTTGTTCCACGCTTGCCCTATTGTTTCAACCGTCACCGGTTTTTAGCACTGAGCCGTGCTTCCGGTTTAGGAGGATTATCTACACCTTTACATATGATTTATATAATTTTAGCAAAAGTATTTTATAGAAGAGACATACAAATGGGGTCCTTAAATGCCTAAGTTTCGCATTGTTTTCACACATTAGGAATTTGTTAGCAATTTAATTTATCCTGGAAACAATGATGAAACACTAAAGAAGTAATTTATATTGTCGTTTCTTTTTGATTTCAAAGTTTTGCGTTAAATTCAAGTTTTAGTATTAAAATATGGAACCGACGCCCGAAAACGAAATTCTTATTAAAATAATGAGAAAAAAGCGGCTTATCGCAAAGCGTAAACACGTTAACCAAAGTGGAATAATAAAGGAGAAATTCTTAAAAGTGAAGATAAAGTGTCACACTCGAGAAAATGTAAGATAATATCAAAAGTGCACTTGACGAATACACTTTTTTACCTCATTGAAGTTCGTCCAGAGAATGAGAAACGACCTTACAATTACTTTACGTTTACATAAGCTAACGAGGATTTACAAATAATAAATCTTAATTTTTTAAAAAAAGGTCATCGCCGTCGTCTCAAACTATAATAAATTATTTCGGTGTTTTCATCCATTAAACGCACCGTAGAAGCAATTTTAAGGCGAATTTTCCATCCATTCCCCTAACATTTTCGAACTTCTGAATTAATTTAGAATTCTGGTAAATTTAAAAAAAATGTTGTAAATATAGAATAATTCAAGTGCACTTCCTCATTCTTGATAGGAAAAGATTTTCTACTTTTGTGTAACGCGTTAGTGAAGAAAAAAATTGCGATTGCCTGACATTGAAGGATGACTCCGTACAATTAATGCCTTGTTCGTTAGTAAAGACAATATGGCAAAAAAAATTGGCCGTATTTACAAATGACCTTCGAAATCACGAAATTATTTATTGTCGTAACGAATTTAACGAATCGTAACGTTTATAGTGTCCTATGCACCAAATTGGTGACATTTTCGTCGTTCGGAATAGCATCGAAGCGGCATCACTTAGGTTCAAACGGGGTAGAATTACAAATAATATAAGAAATTACAAAACGCAAGTAGAGGTACGGTATCGCGAGGAACCGTTAAATGTTAACAATAATGTAAGTAGAAAAAGTTGAAAAAAGAATCAATATCTATCAGGAAGATTATTAGTTTACATTAGATTTTTAATTAAAAATTTTTCATATACCGATCTGTTTCGCTTTTTGTTTTTGGATTCGCTTAAAAAAATTTTTCTTTTTGGTGTAAATTTTCTTTGTGCCAGGAAAAATTGGATGAAGAGTTTTAACGTAGGTTTGTATTAAGCCCACCTCAGTGCAGAGTGGATAAAACCATTTAACACTAGTATGGAGAGTTCGTGCCTCATGTGGAGTTTACTGGTTTTCATCACATGTCTAACGCCCTGTTTACAATTGAAAGTCCTTCCAGAAAGCGGATCATTGCCTTATTCCATCAATTCAATCCAATTAAACAATTTGAAATAGAAACATTTATATAGATACGTTATTTCTTATAGAAGATATTTTTCTAATTTTTAGACGATAAGATTTGTATAACTTTCTATATTTATCAAGAATATTATTTTAATGAAAAGTGTCTATATTTTTTTTTTCTTTTAAATTTAATTTATCTCATTTCAGTTACATAATTGATCGAAAGATGTGCGCTCATCATATGAAACACCAACTTGGAGCATTGATAGAAATGAAACGTTCTAACATTAATTCCAGATATAAACTTAACACGTGCTTGTAAGTTTTCTTTTATATGTATATGTAAGTATATATATAAAAGAAAACTTACTTATAAAAGAAGAATATATATATACTTAAATTTCTTCACAAATTCACAGAATCGAGAATTAACATACTTGTTTCCGAATTAATTTTATTATTATTTTTAAAATATTGTTAACGAAAGTAATTATTTGTTGCTACTTTGCATTGTTCACAAAATTCTTTACTTCAGTGAAAGATATCCCCGTTAATGAGTTAACAATTGTCTTTCCAAGCTAACTTTAAGTAAAATTCCTGTTTCTATTGTTTAGAATACTTCAAGACTCGATATAGAAGATTAGCATCCTAAACTTTTTACCAATTTAGGGATCAGAAACGAAAAAAATTATCATAAAATCGAACTTAATTATGAAGATGGCAGATGTTTAATGGACGGAGTTTATTTAAAATCATTTTACTGATTACGTCAAAACTCGTTTAAAACTATTCTATTGACTAAACTCGTAGTTTTCCCAACTGGCGGGTCGAGATCTCAGGAGGATCTACAACTAAATTACAAAACGTTGGTCTAAAGGTAGCTTGGATAGACAATCTCTCATTCTTTAACGAAATGAAATGAAATTTTACCGTATTATATATATATATATTAAAAAACAACAACAGCAACAAAATATTTGTCATCGTGTTTACTGACTCATTGACATACCAGTAATCTTGTCGAGATCACGACACCGACTATACTCAGAAGTGTTTTTTTTTACAATGTCCAGATGCACAACATAAGAGTACTTTTTACTCGTCATTACAACAATACAGATATACATCCATCAACGACATTTGGGAAAAGATGGTCGGTGAATGGTATTCTGTTGTTTGGAAATTGCTGGACAAATAAATCAACAAAATTAACATTAAGATATTTTGCAATGCATAAAGGTGAATAGTTTTTCTGGAAAGTTGTAGGAATTTCCAGGAGATAACGAAGAAATTTTTCTTTTTTATGGAAAAGCCTAGGACTACGCAGTTCGGTGGACTTGCATAGATAGAGGTAATAGTGGGATTCGGGTTTTGGAATTCACTTGGTGTCTCTGTAGTTTGGTTTACCTGTAAAGAGGAATCGGATAATTTAATCGATAATGCAAAACGAAATAAAAATTTCCTTCTTTTTAAAAAGTTACCTGTTAGAAGGGAAATAAACGATACTTCTAAGGGTACAGAACCTCTTCGTGGTTGGCACAACAGCCGCTCTTCGATGGCAGAGATCCCTGAGGCACCTCCTTGGTTTGCCAGAGGTAAGGATACGTTTGTACAGAGCTGCTGATCACTTCTGGATCCTCTAAAAAACGACTCGGGACAATGGGAATCGACCGAATAGGATTGCCTGGGCAAAATAAAACGACCAGAAGACGGTGGGGGATCGGAAGATATGTCTGTTGTCCTGGAGCGCCAAAATCCACTGAACAATTCTAGTCCACCCGATCCTCTTCTGGGAAGACTATGGGTGGGTGGTTGAGCAGTACTAGAATTCGGAACGGTATCGATCGACGTCGTCACAATACCCTGTAAAGTGGCCAGCGTTCTAGCCGAACCGATTAGGGCGCACAGTATTTCACCGGCCGAGCCGCGTCTTCTGCTTTGATCCCAATCTAGATTCAAGAGTTTAACGTCGTCACTTCCGCCTCTGTTCTTCAATTCTTCGAACGAAGGTTTGGATGGAAGTCTGGTCCTGTTAGTAGCGGCGGCAGCCACGGAAGGGACACGACACATTAACGAAATTGGAATGTCCGTGGGTAGGGAACCGCGTCTTTTACCCAACAATGTCCTATTTGAGAGGAAACATGGATAAAAAACGTCTTGACTCTCGGAACAGATACTCTCCTCCGTCTCGTTACTCTCCGTATAAACCGTGCCCCGACTGCTGAAACTCTTCCTGGGACAGTCGCCCGGAACGGTGCTGCTCCTCCTCGTGCTGCACGTGGTTCCCGTGCTGGTCGGTTCCGTACTGGAGCCATCACATTCCGACTCCGATGATTGGATGGATAAAAACGGTTCTAGTAAACCGAAACTGTGACGACGAACCAGTTCCTTTTGTAACGGCCTGTGTCCGATGGGAGATGGAATGGTTGGATGATCTTCTAAATCTTGTTGCGATAGCAACACTGAAATATTGAAAAGCAATTATTAATATTTATTTATTTGTGATCGACATTAGTTTCAAGTTTTTATATTAAGAAACAATAGCACAAAATTAGAAAAACCTCGACGCTATTTTTCAAATCGATATTATCTCTTATTCTTCAAATTAAATCTTTTCAACCGTCATAATCTAACAACATTTTTTTTCTATTTACGTAGACGGTTATTGTTTATTAAAAATGCCTAATACAGAGAGATCGTAAAGAGTAACTGTTCTTATCTCTCTGTAGAAATAACTATTGGGAAAATCTCAACAGAAACTATGCCAAATATACGTTTTCGATTTTCGTCGCCTTTACTTTAGAATTCACCGCTAGGGCAAAATTTAGTGCTGCTGTTTCCTTAATATAAATATTGCCTGTTTTCTAAAAAATTTCAACTACAAAAGAAGTCGCAAAACGTCTGAAGTGCCGAATTAGCATTAATTTCGTTGATAAAAGATTAATGAGTAGCGCACGATCAGGCAAAGCCAGCACAGAAAACTTCAGTTGTAAAATCATGAAGAACGTTCTGCAACTCTATAACCGAAACTCGTTTTAAAAAAAAGGTTACGTAATACGCGCACTAAGGGAACAGCAGCGTAAAATTTCGCCCTAGCGGCTAAATTTTGAAGGAAAAGGTTTTTGGAAAATCGAAACTGCATACTTGGCACAGTCAACTACATCAATTTTCGCTGATATTTGCCCAAAAGTTATTTCTAGAGAGCTCTAACATCTACTCTTTAATGTTCAGCCTGTTCAAGAACTACAGTATTTGTAAGAGATATTTCAACATTGTATCGGTACACAATACAGAAAGAGCATTCTAAAGCATTTTATTGTCGATTTATATAACACATTATAAATCATCATTTTTAACTCAGAGTTTCATATACATTTGGCTTTCTTTCAAGATTTACTAAACGATACATAATTATTTCAGGAGCAGAATGAACGTGTCTCCTGTTACTGTTTGAATAGATGTTTACCATAACCACAATACTCGAAATAAGTACAGCGGCGATAACGACTATTTCATCGTAAAATGAGTCATAAAGTATATACAGGCATTTATACGGAAGGCGGCGCATTTATAAATATGTCTGTTGCTTATCTGCATATATTAATAATATAGACAGACATATTTAGATAGATTTCCGGATTAAATTTGATTTATAAGACTTTATAATAGTTTTCTCGTATTTAAAAACTTTCAGTGAATAAATCTATTCCGAAGTTCAGAGTAATACTATTTATGAATTTTACATACGCAACACACACAAACTGAGGAGAATATCATCGGCGATTGATGATGTCACTCATTCATCGCTTGTATTTTGCTTAGTGACCAAGACTATATTCCCATATTATCAACAATCACGTTTAACTTAATTTAAAAACATATACTGTAAATGAAAATAAAAAAAAAGAATTTACAGAAGAGATATCGATGCTTGTTTCACAAGAGAAAATCTGAATGTATTTTTCTAAACCATAAATTGGAAAAAAGACGTCTTTCGTGATTAAGAAGTGAATGATTATCTGGCAATAAAGTTTCAGTATAAAGTCAAAGCAAGCGACTTTGTTCGGCTCCATTTCTTTTTATTAAAATTTTTATACTACTCCCTGTTGAAGACAAAAATGTCAAATATCTTCTCTTAACATTGTTTGTTCTTTCTTATTTTTGGGAAAGTTGGTAATATTTTACTTTATTTCTTCCCAATATATTAATTTGCCACACAATATAACAGTTACAAGTTAATTTACATTTAATTACGGTTTCATTAATATGTAATTTTTCAGAAGTTTTTCTAATTATTCTATATATGTATACCTACTTATCTCTCATTGTTCTTAATGAAATTTGTTTATTAATTCTTTCTAGCATTTATGTCGTTCTGCACTGAATGAAAATAATGTTTGGTAGATACTTTAATTTATTCTTATTTTTATACTCTTGAACAGAATTTAATGAGTTTTAAACAATAAATTTACTATTTTTGTATTGAAATTTGATATAAATACAAAGAAACTGGCTTGTACTGAATGACATCCACTAAATACAGTGGATTCCACCTAATTGGGACACCAGCTAATCGGAGCAGCCGCTTTATTGGGCCAAATCCCAAAGAACGGAAACCAAACTAATAAATTAATATATAATTTAATCGCTTAATTGGGACAGTAACAGAAAAAGAATTTAGCAGTTTTTGATATATTTCAGTAATCTTCCGAAAATATGTAGGCACTACCTACACTAATGTCGTGTAGGCCTAACGATTGGCAGAGACAGAAATTTTGTCTTGCTCGGGCAGTTCGGTTTTTCCGGAGGAGGTCAGCATAGCGGGATGTATCACACGGAGATTTCGTCTGAGGCGGACCTGAATGCGAGTTACTGACCATGCTATGGATTGGACCGGACGATCCCCTTAAAAGCAAAGGGACAAAGGTCGCCGGACAATTTTTCGAGTTCTCTCGACTGAGTTGGAACACAGCTAGAGTTTCTTTGGAAGGTATTGTGTGCATAATTACGTCTAGATTCAGACAGCAGCCATCCAATTGTTGAGACCAGCATCGAGCTGGCGGATTCTACAGACACTCCCGCCGAAGTGGCCCATCTCCAAGTAAAGGAAACTGTGCTCAAAGGAAGACCGTAAAATGACTTTTGGACGAACCCTTTCCTTTCTCCCTTTTTAGTTAGAACATGTTCTAACTAAAAAGAAAGAAAAAATTGTTCGATCAGGAACGGATAGAATGGTCAACCCTTGTGTACGTCACTACTAATATTTGGCAACACTAGCATTATGAGAATCAGTTATCTATCGTCGTGAGTCTGGCAAATTTGTAGTACAAATATTTTCTGTATTTTGGTTTAATAAAGCATTAAAATAGGTACCTAATTATTATTTTTTACCTATGTATTACATATTTTATTGTAGAATTTATTATTAGTTCGTTAAATTGGGGCAGCCGTTTAATTGGACCAAAATAGATTAGTTTCAATGTGTCCCAATTAAGCGGAATCCACTGTACTTTCAGAATAATCAATATATCTTATAAACATTGCAGTTCAAAGACTTCCATATTTGCCGTTTACCTTTCTAACCACTATCATCAGTATATATTGTATATATTAGAGCAAGGAATTTGTTTATAGAATATGCTTTTAAAAATTACATGGTATGTTTTTGAAATACCAAAACTCCTTTAACAATCAGTTATTTAAGCGTTATTAATAAACTGAGAGAGCACTGGTATGACATTAAATATTCCATGTGGGATATTCAGATTTATGCCTCCGATGAGTACCAGATTTTGATTCGATATCTACACTGAATGGCGCAGCATCCATATCAAAGGATTATGCAGGATACACGGAGCAGCACATTCCTTTCTTGTGCTGGTGACTGCATAGCAGCGTAATCAGGTACCCATTGCTCTACAAGCCTTCGTGGCATGAAAGATACGTATCTCCAAAGAAAAGAATGTTTTCAGAAAATAAATTAAATTTAAAGTAGAGCGGTTCTCGATGGTTAAATTAAAAAAAAAAAAAAAAACTTATATCAAGAGACCCACTATACATAATTCAATAAACATTTAATTTCATTGTAATAATTTTTTCAAATTATTCTATAAATTAAAAATAAAAACAGCATAATTAATTTTTTATTCATAAAATTTTATAAAAGACTATCTTACCGTCGGCTGGTTCTGTCGGAATTGACCATCGACGACCATAACAACTATTAGAAGTACCACCTCTAAGACCGCCTCTAGTCTCCACTATATCACTAACATTTGTCAGTTGTCCGGTCCTTAACACTACAGGGGCCGAACCACGCCTTCTCATTAAACCTCCGGAAGACAGACTATTGACAGAACCTTTCCAAATCATGGGAGAATCGAAATCAGGTCTTTCGGATTGTGATCTGTCGGCCGACAGACTTCTGCTGATGTGTGAGCACCATGAAGTGATATGCTGTTCGAACTGGCTGATATTTGTATTTTTATGGACAGAAAATTGCTGCGGAGATAGGTTGGCTTCGTTTCTGAGCATGTCACTTTCTGACTTCAAGCGAATAAGCTTCTTTGGTTTATCGACTGGAGATAAATATTTTTCGTTTACGAACGACGTCGATTCCGAAGCAGAATGTTGCATGACACTAACTTTTGTTTCTACGCAGTCTTTAATGCAGGAAAGAGCGCGAGGATCTAATGCACTTGAGGAAAATGATGATCTTTCTGATTGTCTCTCGGCAACGGCTATCGGAGAAACGTCGCTCGCGGATCCATTCTTAGACGAATCCGAGCTACAACAGCCATTTGCACAACTGGATTGCGAATCTGATTCTATCTCTTCCTCCGCAGGTGTAACTTCTGGCGCATCACTTTCGGCCGCTTCTGGAGAAACTACATCTAGCGGTTCAACTTTAGAACCGATAATGGGCATCATGTAAGGAGGATAGGATATAGGTTGATGAACTAGTCTTCTTTCCACCTCGACAGCGATATCCATCTTCCTCAACAGAGACATACGAGTACTTCTAGACAGCGACATAATAGTCGCTTTTGGCTGAAGATGTTCCGCTGATAGAGTGCGCAACGATATATTTGGTGAACGATGCAATGGAAACGACGAAAACCCTTCGGTTTCCGGCATGACCGTTCGAGGATGAAGAATACGTGGAAAACTCTGTCTCCTGATTGTTGTCCTCGGTAACATTTTAGGAACACTAAGTGGCATACTCTGTCTCCTCCCCCAACTAGGATTCATACTATCCTCGTCTCCAGACAAGAAAGATTCGTCCGCGGACCGACCCAAATGTTCATTTACTTCGTCCAATTCTTCTTCGTCGGCAGTGCTACATCCTTCCGGCTCGATAGTGGGTTTAATTTTTAATTTTTCTTCTCTATCGACAACGATTCGCCATTCATTGTGGTTGTAACAGAGATTATCGAGCAGTTGTTGCGACAAAGTCGTCTTCAAAAATCGATGCCAAATTTCGAACAATGGCGTAACCACAAATTTGAAGAAATCTACAAAAGATGTTCTCGAAATTAACCAGAAATATTTATAAAACGGTTTAAAAAGCATGCGATATTTGTTAGAATAACGTAAAAATAATGTCTGGTGAATTTGGCGATTTCATACCTGCTTGTATTTTGGCAACAGTTGTTTTTGTGCGGTCACACAACGGAGTGACTGGAAGATTCAGCTGTCTCTCGTAATCACCTGTAAATACACAGAATAATTCAAAATTGTGATTTAGATATAAATATTTTAAAGTTTTAATTTCAAATATTTCCAAGAAGTAATTATAAAAAATGGTGGGGTTTCACTGTGACAAAATATACTTGATTTATCACTTAGCTATCTATTTCATTTCGTATAGGATGGTCATTATTTCTGTTTATATCTGCTTGAAGGCTGGACTGGACATGCTACAGATGTAACCATGTCCTCCAGTGGCCACCTGTTTCCAGACCTAATTCCATGTGACTTCTTCCTTGGGGATGCACGAAAGACAACAGTTTACGCATCCAATGCGTCGATCCTTTCAGCAGATGGATCGGGTGTGAGATCATTGTTGTGGAGACTCACACAGGACACACTCAAACGAGTCTGGCAAGAGTTCGACTACCGCTTGAATTTGAGCCGAGTGACCTAAGATGTGCACATACACAGATCATTAATGAATAAGACAGCGCCGATCTGTCAAGGGAAAGTGCTTCCCGAAAAGGCTTTCTATGGTCTAAGGTTATGGAAGTACAGTAGAGCATCGATTATCCGACCCCCGATTAACCGACCGCGTTCTAGTCGGCAAATTCAAATGTCCGCTAGTGATGTGGCGCTACAATATTTGGTTATGTCTTGGCTACTTTAATATTATTTTTGTTAAATTTTTGCATGTTTTAGCTGGCAGCACTGGTTCGACCATAAAATGGAGGCTAGTATTTAAACCAGGCCTAATACACTATACTAATAATGTATTTTTTCATACTTTTCGGTTATCCGACCTTTCAGTTATCCGACCAACCCGAGTCCCCAATTGAGTCGGATAATCGATGCTCTACTGTACTAGTGTTCAGTAGTTTTATTCACTCGGCCACTGGTAAGCACTCACAGAGAGACTGAGTGACGCGCATCACACTTGAACTTCCCACAGAGACATGTCATGTTTAAATATCTTAAACATGGTTTGTGAAATCCCATCATTCTTTTAAAAATACACTGTAAAATATGATAAGAATATATAACGTATGTTTTTAAATTGACAATTCATATTAATTAAAGTGATATTCTAATAATCAACACACAAAACATCCAGGTTGTTCTATAACAGAAAACAAAGTTGGTGTGGCGTTTCCATATCGTGAAGACATAAGTTCAGAATCTGAAAACGAATTAAGAACTGAAAACAGATATACAAACTTGAACATTTGATATTTGAGTAAATGAAAATATGAAATATAAACATTTGCATAATTTTATTTTTGTTGTATTTAAAACAACTTACTTTTTATGACAACTATTTACAATAGGAGGCCGTCCATTAATTACGTGCACGGTTTAAGGGGATGAGGATCGCGAAGTTTCATTGTACACGAAGGGATGGGAAGGGGTCGAGGCATTATTTACGTGGACTTTTTTAGTGGCATACGAAGTTTTTTCTTATAAACCAGTGGTTCTCAAACTTTTTAAGGATTTCTAATTAATTTAGGATTGAGTGATGGTCTGTCTACAATTTTTTTAGATTGCTCGCGGACCCTTTAAAATTAACTACAACTAACATATAGGCTACTGTTACCAAAACATTTTTTGACAAACATTTATTCATTCAGAAAATGGCAAATCGTAGTCATCAAATGTACAGTACATTCAACGGGATGGGTGCATCTGCTTTGCCTGAAGTGACCCCTTCACGGTCCCCTGAAACCGGTTCGCGGACCCCAGTTTGAGAACAACCGTTATAAACCTATTTAGTAGTCACGTGAATAAACTATCAGTTAAAAAGTTCTGCAAATATTTTCTAAGTCGGGGGGGGGGGGGTCCGTGACCTATCGCACATGTAATTAATGGGGAAGAGATTGCCAAGACTGCGCATCCTTGTTGTGTATTCAACAGGAGGGAGGAAATGGCTCAAAAACTATACACGACGTATCCAAATTTTTTTATACAAATGGTATTACGTATAACACAATTTAAATACCATACACAACGAATTTATAAAATGATAAAATTTTATTTAAATAATTAGCGAAGATTTTCAACAACTTTTGATAATTGAAAACCGATTTGATCTAATAATTAGAGAACTGAAATTACGGATAGATGCCCAAACATGTGTTAGAAATTTTACAGTTGCAATTTCGAATTCCTTCTTTAGGCCACTTTTACAAATTATCTAAATTTCAATAAATTAATTCGAATTTATTAAAGTTCTCGACAGATGGCAGCATGTCCGCGATATGATTAAATCAGCGTAATTGTCGCACATTAATTTTTGGCACTTAATTCTGAGTTATTAAATTGTTACCAATTATCTAATAATTGAAATATATTTCTTCTAAATCCTTCCTCCCAAAATATTTAACATATACACTGAACAATTTCAAAACTCCCCATCAAAAATACTATAAAGTGAATATAATTCTATATTAATAAGTGATAAACATCACAAATTTTCTAACCAGGAACGAATTTAATAAATATGCGTCAAATAAAATTATATGTTTTAAGTTATAATTCTGCAATCTTTTAATTAAATTATGCTACAATTTGGTACTATGAATAAGCTACATTGTCATATAACACTAAAATTAGAAAAACTGTGGTTTACTTAATTAACTTAGATGTAGAGTATGATTCAAACAGCATGATTTGCACACCAGACAGATTGTTAATTATGACACACCATTATTCTGGTCTTCCATTTTAAACTGTATGTAATTTAGATTACAATCATATGAATTGCTAACATTGCATTGGAATTATTTATTTTGAATCCTGCATTATACTGATTTTCCAGACGTTATATTGCTTTTTGTCATAAGTAGTACAAAAGTTTGATACACTGTTAGCTTTTATGTCAAAGAAAAAAATCACACCAATCAATTGGAATGACAAAAATAAAAGGGTAACTTGATTTTGAGGAATTTGAAACCCTCAAATCCAGTAAAAGAACCATTAGTAACTTGTATAGTAATATGATAATTTAAATTACATACATGCCTGGAAACAGATCAGAATAGTAACAGTCTACTGCCATCATTGATGATAATGATGGCAGTAGACTTTTATATGCACTTGTGAAATATGTTGGAATATTTTGAAAACTGTTCTATGTAAATATTTTTCCAGGTGTCCTAAATTAACTAAATTTCTACTTATTTAATTTATATGAAATAGCAGCATTAATTATCTACTTCTACTTCTAAATTATAATAATTTAAATTAAAACTCAGAATTATTACAGAAATTTAAATAATATTTGCCTTATATATACAAGTGTATAAATACTTTAGTGGTTTTGAGTGGAGTAGGAAAATTAAAGGTTTGAAATCTGTCATGCAGACAGATTGTTATACTTTAAATTCTTTGGAGCTTCTTGGAACTGTTGCAAGTTTTACCATTTTGTTTACAGAACAAGTCATGTAACTGCAAATAACTTAAATTATTTCATAACTTGTCAGAATATGAATCTTTTTTATCATCATATTTAATCATATTACTTGTTACCAAATTTTAATATAAACGAAATTTCCCTGTCAAATAATTTGTTACTCTATTACAATAAATTATAAAATATAAGTTAAACAGCAATATTGAAATCTATCAATATTATTTATTAATTTTGCAGTTTGTTCTATTTCCAAGAAACAAGGATTGTAACAAATGCAACAACTTCACTATAATACTGAATATGACAAGTGAGCATCTAAGAATATAAATATTTCTAGACATCACGTATAGATAGAAAATGACAAATACTTACTTTAGTTACAGAATAAGAAATAAAAATGAAGAAAACAGATTCTTATTTATTCTGTACAATACTCACTTTTGTATTGAATAAGCAAAAACCAAAAAAAGTGTATTCCAAAACCATTTTAATTAAAATATATAATTATCTAGGTGGCAAACATTTAGTTCAGGAATCCCTTTTTGACTGTTGACCTCTTTTTTTCTAATACAATTAATTAATAATAATAAATAAATTTTGTGAGCAGTATTAATGGACACATTATTTTCATAGAAAAGATCTACTTACATAGTCCAAATTTACAATACCTTGAACAGTACATAATTCTTTCAATTTCTGCCAATTCAAGAATTATCAAAAGAAAGAAATGGAAAATGCATGTCATGTGAATAGACTATAAACTTTTTAAAATTTTTTTAGATTTTCCATTAACTAATTTACAACAAATTTGCTTTCGTAAATCCTTCAATTTGTTACAAAAGGGTCTTGATTTTTCAATACCTGATTATCTTATATTCTGTTTCATCTGACATTACCATACAATGTGCTGTTGTTATACCATTGTGTAAACATATTTATGCATACTATTTTGTCCACTGCTACTGCTGTTTTATCTATCAGTGCATCATATATCACCAAGGGCAAAACTGTCAGTTTATCTGTGCTAGTAATTTAAGTTTGTATTGTACATATTGTAACCGTCTTTATTTTTCTAACTGCAATTTCTCTTTAATGTAACATTACTATTTGAGGAATGTGGAAAATGGAAAGAAAGTGATTGTTTCAATTAAATAATTATTAATTTTAATTTATAATTATATTGTCTTCCCATAAAATTACAAATTTATTTTGCTTCTCTTCCATCCATTTCTGTATTATATGGCATTTTTATTAGCCTGATCATTTATGTGCCAACATCATGTTGGCCCATAAATGATAGTACCAACACATGTTATGTAAAGATTATATATGAGAGTGATAAACTATTTACATGAGACAGAAATATAAATATTGGAGAATTCACAAAATCATTTATTGTGGATTGAAACATTCTCCATATGGACCTTATAACTCTGGTTTTCAGTGTGACTTGCTATCAGTTGCATTGTTGGAAACTGCTGCTGATGATGCCTTGATTAAGAGTATTTTTTTTGTCTTTATCTCCACTGAAATGAAGCAAGATGAACAGGTGAACTAAATAAAAAAACATTATTTCTGACCTGTAAGACTAAATATCTGCATCCATAGTTTCCAGTATAATAAGTCCTGTTAATATATAAAAAGTACTAGTATACAAAATAAATTTTAAATTATAAGTTTAAGATGGTTTGAAGCTAATAGCTACTTTCCTATCTCCTTGCTGCATATTGAATACTTTATTTCTTGAGAGCACCCTGAAGGGGCCAACTTAAGATGACTAATTATTTCTTGGAAGCATCATGCCTCATGAAAACATAACAGTATGTATGTAGTTCATCATATACAAAAAACTTGTTGAGTTTGTAATTTAGTTGATATTGGTCATAACTTATTCATAGGCCAACGAAGGTGCCTGGATCAGCTTTGTTATCTGAAAATGCTAAATAATCACATGGAAGATGTAGTGGCAATCTGTAGACTAACTCTACATCTGAGCCCAGCATACAAACTGAGCTGAAATAAGGATAGCATACATAGAAGAATTGAACTTCTTTGAGTACACTTATCTCAGCATAACCAATAGTAAGGTCTCCATACATTTATCAGTTGAAAGACAATAGTGAGGTTGAGGCTAAAGTTTTAAATGTGAAAACGTGTATGTCAGATGTTCAGTGCCGCTTTCCTGTAAGCCTAGAAGTTTGACAATGGCATTCGGAATGTCAAGCATGATTCCACTGTTTTTCCAAACATCATTGTCAAACTTCTAGGCTTACAGGAAAGCGGCCCTGAACATCCAACATACACGTTTTTGCATTAAAACTATGACCTCAACCTTGCTAATGAAGATCTACTTTTAAACTTTGATGGAACATCTCTACTGAGCTGTTAAATGATGGCTGATATGGTGCTATGGATATATTGGAAATACTCATTAGTGATGAAAGTGATTGAAAAGATTAAATTAAATTGTTGCCCCTTGTCTGTGGTAATTCATAATAAAAATCTGAAATGACATATACAACTAGAGAAAAAGGCTTTAATGATGGTCTGCAGAAATAGCAACCTATCTATCCTATCTATCCTATCCTTCCGTTTAGTCATGTCCAACTCTCGGTCACTCTATGGATCAAAGATCTCCATGCTTCTCTATCCTGCACAGCCTCCTTCAATTCCATTATAAATAATTCAGTGTCACTTTTGATTATGCTGAGCCACCAAGTCCTTGGTCAGCCTTGCACTCTTTTCCCGCTAACCATCTCCAGCATGACTGCCTTCTCAAGGGAGCTGGTTCTCATTATATGACCAAAAAAAGGACAATTTCTGTTTGGTTTTCTGGGCTTCCAGTGAGATTTTCGATTGGACTCTGTCTAAGACAGTTTTGTTGATGATCTTTGCTGTCCATGGAATGCACAAAAGCTGTCTCCAACACCACAATTCGAAAGCATGTATCTTCTTTCTGTCTGCTGCTTCCTTTAGATTCTAAGTTTCACATCCATATATGACCATAAGAAAAATAATTGTACTAACTAATCTTCATTTAATTTGAAGCCAGATGTCTTTGCTCTTCCAAAAGTGGTTCATGCTGATCATCGAGGTTTGTCCGAGGGCTATGCATCTTCTGATTTCAGGACTGCAATCGCCATTATGGTTGATTTTGGACCCGAGGAATATGAAATCATCCTCTACCACAATTTCTTCACCATTGATCACTATTTTGACTTCCATATTCTGTGCAGTAGTCATTATTTTGGTCTTGAAGTTAAGAAGCAGCCCTACCTTTGCATTTTTGTGCTTGACTCTCAGAAGCAGCTGCTCAAGATTTTCCTGACTTTCCATGAGCAGCATGGTATCATCATGGAGATTGTTGATGTTTCTGCATCCAATTTTCACTCCAATGTTAGACTCATTCAAATCTACTTTCCTCATCACCACCTCTGCATACAGATTGAATAGTGATGGTGAAAAGATACAGCCCTGGTGGGTACCCCTTCTGATCTTAAACCAGTCTGTATAACCATATGGCATTCTTACAGTGGCTTCTTGTCCAATATATAATAATTGTATGAGCTGGATGAGATGCGGTGAGATTCCCATTTCCTTGAGGTACTTCCACAACTTGTCATGATCAATACAATCGAAAGTCTTTGAGTAATCAATGGAGCACATGTATAGATCTTTTTGGTATTCCCTCACTGTTTCCATCATCCAATGAAGATTAGCGATATGATCACGTGTTCCTCTTCCTTTTTGGAAACCTGCCTGTACATCTGGCATCTCTCTGTCTATGGTTGAGTACATACGCTGTTGAATGATCTTCAGTAGAATCTTACTAGCATGTGAAATCAGAGCAATGATGTGATAGTTGGAGCAATCTTTGGTATCACCGTTCTTTGGTATGGGGATAAAATAGACCT
Source organism: Centruroides vittatus (assembly GCF_030686945.1). Taxonomy (NCBI): domain Eukaryota; kingdom Metazoa; phylum Arthropoda; class Arachnida; order Scorpiones; family Buthidae; genus Centruroides; species Centruroides vittatus. The sequence goes on along the minus strand of NW_027122621.1, from coordinate 368,208 downwards.
TTTCAAATCCTTTGGCTATTGGCCATTCTTCCACACACTTCAGCACAGAGCCGTCAAAACTTTTAATGGTAAAAGTTTCAGTAACTGCTGGTATTCCATCAACTCCTGGGGCCTTGTGGCTAGCCAGCTGTTTGAGTGCCCATGCCACCTCTTCTTCGAAGATGTCTGGCTCCAGCTCTGTCAGTTCTTCTTCTTCAATACCTTGGGTATCAACTTCCATTTCACTGGCATAAAGTTGTTCAGTGTATTCCTTCCATCTTTCTTTGATTGCATATTGATCATGTAATTCATGACCATCTTGGCCATTGATTGCTGCCTTATGTTCTGCTACTTCTATTGTAGTTTCTGACATCCATTTTGCCAATTTTGCCATCTTCTTGTATGGAATGAGTTGATGCGCTACTTCATTGATATGTACAGTACATTAAATGATAAACTAAGTATTTCTGATAACCATGTTTTACTGCAAGATTCTAAATGTTTTAATTCTTTCAGAATGTCATTGAAGTTCATACAGTGTGTGAATGACCTTTTAGTGAGTGCTCAACAGGCTGCAATTTTGTAGGAAAAAAAAGGTTATGAGTTTGCAGATATGAACAATGGACAATGACTCAGTTTATGATAAATGCTAGTTAATATGCTATTATTATGAAATAAAATATCGAAATCTAAAAAATGAACTGCTGAATTACTCAACTTGTATGATTTAAGGGCTAGTCTTACAGTTCATTGTTCATATGATTCAAAAACATCTCTCTTATAAGTAATGATCTTTGATGAGAATAAAGTAGGATTCTTTGTTTCAACTGGCATATTATCATTTCACACAGATCCCTGAAAGGGGGTTGCCCATTGGCACATCTTGTTTTCATAAGTACCTGTGTTATTAAATTAAAAAAAGGAGGATTAACACATCTTATCAACCAGTTCTAAGATTTGCTGGTGGTGTGCAGGTTCCTCTATGTTTTGTAATAACAGATCACTGAAGATGCAGAAAAATGGACAAAGTTTCATTGACTGATATAATGCAGTGAAATTAAATACAATTACATGAGCTTCAATTAGATTTACTATAAGCAATGTAAGAACTCAGTAGAATTAATGGTCCTTTATGTATAATTAACTAAGTATTCAGAGGAGAAGGTGTGTACCATGTTTTTTAAAATGCATATAGATCTTTCTTCGTCAAATATTGTCTGAGAGAAGGGATTAGCTTATGAGTTATAAAACATCTCTAAACTTTTTTCCTTTGCCAAAACTCACTCATGCCATGAGTCTTATTCCTCTGTTACTAATTCCATTGCATCATTTTAATGATTTTTTTCAAAATAGTAAACATTTAAGAGGTCACTTTGCTTATTCTTGCTAGTCTATTATAGTAAAGTCATAAGTATGAAGATGGAAATTCAAGAAAAAGTTGTGTGGAACTCTTACAAGAAATGTTGCATTTCTAATGCTTCAAATTGCATTGATGATGATTAACATGTGGGAAGATATAAGTATGAAGACCTGAGCTAGTGTAAATGCAATGATTTCAATCTTTTTTTTTTTTCTTGTCAAAAAAAAGGTGGGGAGATGTATTCCATGTCAGATTCAGTTAAGGAACTTCATAAAGTTTTCCCATTGATAGCACTTCCTCTGTGAGTGAAACAGCTTCATTGGGGAAAATGGAGAAAAGATCATTGTAGATTTGAGCAACTTTACCAAAAATGGGTATTAGAATGGCAAATGGGAGAAACTCGAATAAAAGGCAAGAGGACAGATGATGACACAGAGTTTGCTTGCAAAAAATTGTGTGCGCTGACTTAGCTGCTGTTTTCCACTATCACTCAACCCCCATCAAACCAGAACTTTTCCGCTGAATTTTCATCATTCCCTGAGACGAACAGATACAGGAACATACCAATCACCTAAGACCCTTCTTGACCCGGACCAAGCCTCACCACAATTAACCATCCAGGAATTTACCAACACACGTCCGAATTTGTAAATGCTCTCTCTCTGTTCAAAGCACTTGTAGAATAGACTCTTCCATTTATGCTATGTCCTTGTAAAGTCATTCTAACTTTTACCAAATAAATTGTTGTTATTTAACATTAAATGTATAGTGGAGTGTGTTATTTCCAGCATGCTGTCTCTTGACTCCCTCCTCCATCCCAAATCCAACTGTTGTCATAAGCGACAACTCACATGAGATGTAGGTACACACAGTCCTAACAGTCACAGTGGTGTCAGTCCTAATTTGAACATTGCTAACATAATGGTCACATAGGCATCAAGTCCAGTGTTAATTCAGAAGAGTCTAACAAGAAAAGTAAAGAGATTTCTGACTTTGAAACCATGACAGACAGATATATATATATAATTTATTTTACTGTGCAATAAATACTGAACAAATTAATGTCAACAAAACTGATTCTGTTAAGATAAATTTGTCTCAAGTTCTCTGTTTTACAAAAAAATAAAAAATAATAAATAAATTTCTACATGCTCACCCACAGATTTATTTTATCTGTGGGTGAGCATGTAGAAATTAGGCTGCTTCTTACATTCAAGTAAATACAGTATGACATGTTCAATTTAAAAACTGTTGAGAGAGATCTGAGGCTGAGACATGCAAGTTTTGAAAAGAGTTATATTTTCTATTAAATTGACGAATCCATCACTTATTTAGCATACTTTTACATTGCATAATAATTTTCATGGAGTCAATGAGTAAAGGACAAGTTCTTAAATGTACTGACAATTCCCCATGTGAAAACAGATTATTATTTGGAAATCAGAATTTGGAGAAACTCATAAGTGTAATTAATGGAGAATGGATTCGACTGTTAAGAATTGGCAAAAAAGGTTCACAATTGTCCAGCTTTTATGAACAAATTATTTTGTTGATTTTACAAGATATTTTTTTAAAGTAAAATGCCAGTAATTTTTGCAGGTCAATGTGTGATTTACATACATTTGATGTTTTATTTGTGATTAAACGAAATAAAATTAAAATTGTATTAATGAATCTAATTTTCTTTATTTTAATCTTTAAAGTCACACCTTATCTTATATGCAAGACTGTTGTATGCAAGTAAATATGATATTTTTTCATATACAGAGTTTAATCTCTATCAGAATAATAATAATAAAAGTTAATAAAATGCTTATAAATTTTCTTTATTTTTTTAAGGGCACTCAAATTAAATATTTGATACACAATTTAGAGCTATTAAATTTTGAATTCAATTTTAAACCATCTTCAGGAAAAGTTTATCATCACTGATCTAGATCTAAATCTTCAAATCACAGGGAAGACATTGCATTAAAGTTTTCACAAGCATACATTTGCAGATGCTTATATAAATGGTATTCACATGATACAATGAGACATAAATTAGCTATCTTCCACTCTGATTAACAGGGCAATCACCCATTCTTCCTTGACATACATATGTAACAAGAATTTAATAATACCATACCTTGCTACACTTCCACTAAAGTAGAAGGATTTATTGCTACCAGCAAATACCTGGTATCAACTTTTGCTTCATACATAAATAAAGTGAATATGAAACTTTATGTTATATATTTGCCTTCTGGAATGCAAATGTTGAAATCAAATAAGGACAGAACAAAAGATATGGATAAAGCTGGGATATGCCAAATTTGTCAAAAACCAAAAGAATTTATACTAAAATAGTTCTATTATTCATTCTTTAAGCAGGAGAGTAAAAGATCATTAGTCTCCTTATACTATGCAAAAGAATCTCAAAAGAAAAAATTTTACAATGAATATTATCTAGAAAAAAATGTGATACACAACAAAAAAATATCAAGCAATTTATCTACAATCAAACAATCTTCAGTATGATGTGTTAAAGTATGTTGAAATGTGTCTATTATTATTTACCAAAATGAAAGAGGGCCACTCCATTAGATTAGTGATTCCTAAAGTGGATGCTGGAAAGCAAGGAGTAGAAGTGTTGAAAGACAACATTTTTAAACTATATATATGTACTAAAATGGGGTGGTAGTCTTGAAAAGGTTGGAAAACTGCATTAGATTGTTAGAGGAGATATTTATATATTATCTAAACATGTTAATATGATTAATGCTAGAGATATACTTGAGTTGGTGAAAATTTGGGTGTACTGATAGCTACAAAAAACTCTTTTACTGCATATAACCAATAAATTTGTTTTGCATATATATACCTACTCTAGTTTACTAATGTGACCATTTCACATCATCTTGATGACATTTGCTTAAGAAAAGAAAAAAAGCAACAAATGAAACTACGTGACTTTATCGCAAAAAACAAGAATATCAAAAGAGCCAGGACCTTCATCAAAAAAATGAACTTTACATTTCTGTGAGCATATATTTATGTATTATTTAACATATATTATTATGCAAATTAATATAAAAATAACTTAAAATGAATGTAAAATCTGTTTAATTTTGGTCACGTGTTCTCTTTTCCCTATTTACTCTGTGTTAAAATGACCTCGCTTAATGCTGTTTTGTTTAGAGCTTTGTTGTCTAGAAACGTATCCCCCGTGTTAAGCGGGTCTTACCGTACTTAATGGTGTAGAATAGCTATCTAATGTTGCTCTTGTTTTTTCTCATAGCACCACCTCCATGCATAAGAAACATTAGCGGCATCTTTCGTGTTAATACAGTTGTTGGCCAGTCCAGCTTTGCATATTTCTAAAGCTTCCGGGTTGCGAAGGTGCTCAAACCAACCAACCAAAGGCATACCGCCATCCTAGCCGCCTACACCACAGACCTGGAAATACAAGTCAATCTCCATGTGGCTAAATTAGTGGAAATGTCATGTCAGGTTGAGCACCTTTGCAACTGTTTGGTTATTAAAAAAAGGGCATGAAATGTAACAAGTTTGCAGCAAAGTATAAAGTACTCTTCAGAATAGTTTCCATCTGGGATCCTACTACTTATGAAATAGAAGGCTGCAATCTCAAAGATAAAGACATTGTTCATGTCGACCAACTTAAACTATGTTATGAATACCCAGAGAGTAAGAACAGAAATTTGAACCAAAATAAAATCAGACCAACTAATGTCTTCAAGGAGGAGGAGAACCTCATGGAGGTAAGTGACTTACCTGATATTCCTGTAATTCAAAGGAGAGGTGAATGGGAAGCAAAAAGAGTAACAAATCAATGTTCTGATAATACTGATGACACTCATACTAAAACTGAGATGAAACCATATAATCTAAGAGAAAGAAAAATTGACTTTGGCATCTTCATAATGGTAAATGATTCTTCTGGGGATAATATGTAGTGTTAAAACACCATTTTTTTTTTTTGTTTTTCTTTTCTGTAACGGTTTGTCCATGGTAGGGGAAGCCACCCTTATCTTTCATTAAGGGATACAGGTACTTAAGGTGTTCCCCTTTGCTTCTAGCTATTGTTTTGTATGTGATTCACCAGGGGAAAATGAGGAGAACAAGCCAGGACTATGAAAGTGAAGTGTATGAAGGTAGTAAAATTTTATTTTTCTATCCATTTCCATCCACTTTTGGAAAGGACTCTTAACTCCTTGGGTTTTTTTGTTCCACCTTGAATGGTGCTTGGAAAATCCCTAATTAATTGATTTTTTTATATTAAATAATTATTTCCACTCAAACATGAATCTGACAGCCAAAAAAATTGCCGGGAAATAATTTCCGCAAAATAAATACCCCAAAAAGTGTTTTTACAGAAAAACTATATAAAAAATTAAAAATAATTTAAAAAGAATGCTTTTATTTGAAAAATATATCTGCACTGACTGTTATTCTTTCATTTAACAAGGTGTAAAATTTCACACATGCAGTCTACATTGTTTACAAACTGGATGACCTTGAGAACAGCTGGTGTCAGCTTTCCCTGGTTGTTCTGGTGTATGCCTCAAGGTAATAATGGTTTAAAGCAGGAGGGGAGCTAACTTACTGCATCTATTGAAATATAACACAAAATTTTCGATTTTTATGCTATTAAAATACAAGGGACTGAAAAAAAGTATGGGAAAAAATTCTACTGAATAAAAAACAAAAAAACCTGCTGATGTTATAAAAAAAAATCCAATAGTGTTTTAAAAAATCTTACTGACTTCAAATCAGTCAAATAGAAGTTTAGAACGATTTAATTAATTTGATACAAAAAACTCCCATAAAAAACAATAGCACAATTAATTAGAAAATTAATAAATTGTCATAAAAAATTTTTGCGGCAAAAATAATTCATGAAATTTGCATAGGTGATAGATAACAATGTATATGTTATGGACAAAATGATTAATCGGACATTATTCATAATGCCCAGTCATTATGAATAATGAGCAAAAAGGGCACACAGTATGATAAATATTGATTAATTTATTAAATTGACCAGTCATTATAAATACTGCTATCACTAGGTGATAGCAGTATTCATAATGACTGATTTATATTCATAATTCAAAGTGATAATAATATGTTGAGGAGTGATCATCCAACATACACTAGCCAATTGGCACTCTGAGTTGCACATGCATATTGCACTGAGTGCGTATCACATTTAGTACTGAATTTTAAATTGTGTGACATTAATTTGATTAAAAAAATTCCCCCTATTTCATTTAGAAATATTTATTTTTTGTGAATTATTTCAAAGTATTTTAAAAAGAACATGTAATCTTTTAAAACTAAATACTATTAACTATATTAAGTAAATGGTAAAATTTTACCTATATGCACCATCACAGCAGTGGTTGCATCTGTTTGTGCTCCCAACACTCACTAGATATTGACACATACTAGTTATTAGTGAGATTGAGGATGAAATTTTAAATGCAAAAATGTGTACGTCAGACATTCAATGCCACTTTCCTGTTATCCTAGAAGTTTGACAAAGGTGTTTAGAAAGTCAGTGGAATCATGCTCGACATTCCAAATGCCATTGTCAAACTTCTAGGCTTACAGGAAAGTGGCACTGAACATCCGATGTACACGTTTTCATGTTTTAAACTTCAGCCTCAATCTCACTATTGATACATGTGATCAAGAAGTACTGTGAATCAATAACTAGTGACGTTAAACAATCGGCGGCCTGCCGGCAACTGCCCTCTGGGAGAAATCCATCAAGAGCACAAACAGTCATGACCACCACCAAATTCGGTACTAAACACAATACGCATGCACAACTCAGCTATGAGTGCTGATTGGCTATCATAGTTTGGATGAACACTCCTCAACATATTATTATCACTTTGCCCGACTAGATGATAGCAGTATTCATAATGATCAATCAATTTGATAAATTATTGAAATTTATTACAATGCCCGATTTTGTTGGTCATTATTCATAATGCCCATGTTAATCACTTTGTTCATAACATATATATGCTGATCCATACATTAAAGTTATAAGTCAAGGCCCTTTTTTTGAGGCCCCTTAAGGCCCATGCCCGAGTTATCTCATGCTAGGGACTACGTAGCATGATGCACAGCCTGAAATATTTTGAGTTAAGGACTGAAGGGTTAAGAATGAACTATTGAAGGAGTGTGCTATTATTTGGATACATCTAGTAAAGTAGTTTTTGTGCAAAAGGGAATTATGGAAAAATTTTGGGCTGTACTATAGATTACTCCTTATGGAATTTTGGGACTGAGTATATATCTGAACTTGGGACCGAGAAGAGTTCAATGATACCCTACTTTTGGACCAGAGGCCAAAGATAAGAAAGTTATCATTTTTACAATTTCTTGCCTTTAATAGTGCATTCTACGCCATTTTAGAATTTTCCATTAGGTGGCATTCGACTGTTTGTGCTCCCAACGAACCTCCCAAAGGGGAGCTGCCGGTAGCCGCCAAGTGTGTAACGTAGTTATTAGTAGTGATGTAACGAATAGTATATTTGGCCTCAGCCAAATACCGAATATTCGGCTAGGAGTGTGGCCGAATACCGAATATTCGGCCAGGAGTGTGGCTGAATGGCCGAATATTTGGCCAAACTATTCGGCTTGATTAACGCACGTATGAAAATTGGCGCGCAAACCGCATTATGGCAAGGATCGTGCACTCTGCTCTCTATTGGCCTGCTGTCACTACGATTTTTTCTTCCAGTAGGTCTAAATTATTTAAATTAATTAATTAAATTATAATTATTAAAGTTAATATGAGATGGAGCCTAACGTCTACCTCTAGTGCCAAATTGGTTTATAATTTAATAGCCGTAAATAGCCCGATATGATTCAGCAGTTGTTTGTATTTAGATGTAAGTTATAACTAGGGATTGCAATCCAGCAGTGTTTTGAATCCAGCTGGATTTTTGCTGGATTGAAATCATTCCAGCTGGATCCAGTGCGGATTCAGCGCGGATCCAGCGTGGATGTATTTTTGGTGCAATAAAGTGTTATCTATCTATCTATCCTGCAATTTATGTTTTTTTAATGAAATAAAACATTTAAAAAAATACTTTAAAAGCTTTTATTATTTAGACTGGTCGCTATAAATCAGTAAAACTTCTTACACATTTAGGTAGTAAAATTAACTTTGGTTCGGTTTAACACTTGAGATAGAGATAATTAACTTTAAATGTTTAGTTAGATTATAATTATAATGTAATCTTTAAGTTAAATAATAGCAAAGGTAATTCGACTAATTAATTAATATTAATATATTATAATAATGTAAGGATGGATAATCAGTGGCTAAGTGGCTATCAGTCTTACCAGTTTTCATATATATAGGCTCTACATATTAGTCTGTAGTTATTTATAGGTATGTAAAACTATGTACTGGAAGTAGAATAAGTTAAATAAACTACACCTTTATCAATCCAGCAAAATTTAATAAAATAATAACGTTTTCAATTGTTTTTAATGATCTTCCTCGGTTACAAAAAAAAATAGAACATTAAATATAGAACATAAAATGTGTTTGGAATAAATATGAAAATTAACGGAAAACGCCCAAACGGACAAAATATAGATAAATAAACAAAATAAATAGCGGAAAAAATATATACAGGGTGTTTTTTTTAACTGACGGTACTCAGAAACATCTGTAGAGCAATCTAGCAGCCGGACTGTCGCCAAATTTGGGAGAGTGACTAAGGACGACATGAAAAAGAGATTCCGCGAAGAAAAAAGTAGTACCTAAATTCACCGGTAGAGGAGGATTTGGCGCTGTTGTAGCGAAAAAGCTACCAGCACTTCACTGAAGAAAGGGTCATCAGTCGCTTTTTTCCACTTGCATGGCCGCCTCGCTCTCTGGATCTAACCCCATGTTACTTTTTCCTGTGGGGTTACTTAAAGTCCAAGGTCTATCTTAGTAGTATCCCAAACTTGATGACTTTGAAGGACAACATTTCTCGAACTGTGATGAACATTCCTGCGGACGGCCATGTTACGTTCGGCCATAGAGAACACGGTGTTCAGTGATGCAATGAGTTGTCCAGCAGGACGGTGATCACATTGAAGAAGGGAGAAGGTTATTTGCTGATTAATTAAACTTTCGTTATTACACTGAAATCTCTGTCTGATTATTCATTCGTGTGTTTGTTAATTGCAGCTGGATTTTATGCAGATTCTTAGCTGTTTTGCTACAACAGCGCCAAATCCACCCCTACCGGAAAATTTGGGTACTACTTTTTTCTTCGCGGAATCTCTTTCCCATGTCGTCCTTAGTCACTCTCCCAAATTTGGCGACAGTTCGGCTGTTAGATTGCTCTACAGATGTCTCTGAGTACCGTCAGTTTAAAAAAAAAACACCTTGTATATAAGATCCAATGAAACCAGCATTGTCCGTTAATAACATTAATTAATGTAAAAGAATCTCCACATGGTAGACAATGAGTCTGCATCTCTATGGTTTATACAACCAGTTGTCATGTGCGCCTTGCAGATTTCCAATCTCTCAAGATGTTTGACTGTTTGCCTATTCGTCGTCGGTTTTATAATTGCCGCTTGATTCCATTGGACGTTAACATCCTTCTGTCTTGCGTATGATGCCAGCGCAGTGTTGTCAAGATTCTTACTGATTGTATATTTGTGCTCTTGAGCCTTTGTTTTAAACTGCGCATCGTTGCACCCACATAAACAAGCTTGGAATTGAAACGTTGGTTGTGTAAAGGCACCGAATATATACCCGTTGTTGAATTCTGGTCCTCTTTCTTTTTATCGTTTCTTAAAAGTTTGAAAACAGTGGGATTACGTCGGTATACAATACGAAAATTATTAGACCTGGCAGTACATCTATGTATCTTGTTTAAAAATGGGATGTAATTAAGCACTATTCTTTTTATATTTATTCCAAACACATTTTATGTTCTATAGTTAAAGTTGTATTTTTTTGTAACTGAGGAAGATCATTAAAAGCGATTGAATACGTTATTATTTTATTAAATTTTGCTGGATTGATTAAGGTATAGTTTATTTATGAGTAATTTAATTATTAGTGTTAGTAAAGTAGTGAGTAAGTAATTAGTAGCAGTCTAGTAGATAGCAAAGCGGCAACGCGACGACGTAGACTTTTTCGCAATTATTTAGAAAGTTAATTGAGTATTTGCGGATCCGCAGCGCTGGATCCAGCACCAAGTGCTGGATGAGGGATCCAGCAATTGCAATCCCTAGTTATAACTTATAAGTTATTTTATTTGCAATCAATCTTTTTAACTCTAAAATTTTATTTTTACTACGTATTTGTAGACTGAATAGTGCCCTAAGGATATACTTTAGTGGGGACATATGGTCCAGTTTCTGCCCAGTTGTGAAACAGTTCAAATATATTATTGGGATTTTCTGTTTGTGAAGTTTTGTGATATTTTGTTGCTATTGTTTTTGTCAATATTTTTAAAATTAACATGATTTCAAATGTTATCTTTTGCATATAATGAGAAATGCTCATTCTTTGCTTTATATATAAAAGAAATTTTATATTAGTTACTCATCTTTTAAAAATAGATAAATAATTCTTTCATTAAATACAATAAGTTTCAATAAAACGTTTCGTAAATCATTTTAAAATATCGTAAAAAATATAAAAATATATGCAAATACGAATATAACATAATTAACTAAACAATAATATTAATGCCCAATACATTCTAACCTACACGCCATCAATGCCATAAGATATTGGGCTAGATAAAGGCTATAATATTATTTAATTACGAAATAATTTAATACTAGAGTTAGATGCTATTTCTTATTAACTTTAATAATTACAGTTTAATTTTCAGCATTAATAAAAGTTACCAAAATGATTAATTTACTGTGTTTTTGTTATTTCTTACTCCTGTTTTTAGGTATTTGGTATTCGGCCGAATAGTGAAAAATAGGCCGAATAGGCTGAATACTGGGTAGTAACCAAATATTCGTTATATCACTAGTTATTAGTTCATGGTAGTTCTTGAACAAAAGAAAAAAAGGTGGAGGTGTTCGACTGTTTGTGCCCCTGATGGATCTCCCAGAGGGGAGCCGCCAGGTGTTTAACAATTTCTTGCCTTTCACAGTGGTTTTTAATAGTTTGCAGACTTTACTGCTAGATGGCGCTACTAGCAACTGTGGTGTTGTCTGCTTAATTTTCTTTTATCTATTTAGGTTAGAAGATACACTATTTACTTTAGAAGAAGACAAGATATGAGTAACCATACCCAGATGAAGTGGTGTCTTACAAATGTGTTAATTTAATATGTATAATCATACCCGGTGGAAACTATAAGCAGTGCCACCTACTGGAAAACTCTAAAATGGCATGGAATGCACTGTGGAAGGCAAGAAATCATAAATATGATAACCTTCTTATCTTTGGTCCCTAGTCCAAATGTAGAGTATCATTAAACTCGTCTCGGTCCCCTAATTTCAGATATATATTCAAAGTCCCAAAATTCCATAGGGAGTAATCTATATAATCCCCAAATTTTGTATATATATTACTTCACACATTTAATATTATAATTTTTTGGTCTTTGTACAAATTAAATTGGTTTCCTGTTAATCCTGTACTATCAGGCAATTCACTCCTGTCAATACACAAGAACGATTGAAATAACCCAGATAAAATATTTTTGTTTTTAAACACCAGAGGGTGAGCATCTGGTAAAAAACAGGAATACGGTTCACAAAAATTATTGCAAAAACACAAGGAATCTTTGCTCTTGTGTATAGAATGACCTAGGTTTATATAGCAGTGAAAAATGAATAAAAACCTCATTTTACATGCGAGTAAATATAGTAATATGATTATAATAGAAATGAATACCGTATATCTCGGCAGATAAGACGACCTTCAGATAAGATGAGGTATAAATTTTCGTCAAAGTTTTATGGCTTTAGCATATATCTGTCCTATAAGACGACTCCCAAACTATCAACGGCCTATGAATTTAGTTTAGATCAGTGATCATCATCTGAATAATAATACTGTATAGTGTATACAGAATTATGTCCTATTTGTAATTTTTCGAATAAACAAATTTTATTTTCTTGCATCTAGCAGCACTGCCTTGCAATTGTTGCAAACATTTGCACTGATTCGGGCATTCGGGTAATGACTGACTACACTCAAACCTGTTTTTGTGCGGTCTTTTTTTGTGCGATTTTTTATTAGTGCAATTTGTTTTGTGCGATTTTTTGTGTGCAGTATATGAATTTCAATCAAATTGGTATACTGCACAAAAATAATTGCACAAAACACATTGCACATATAAAAAATTGCACAAAAACATTCTATGGGCTATTCTATTTTGTACACATACTTTACTCTTTACTAGTAAATAATTACAGTTTGTCTATCTTTTTATAATGGTTTTAATTTATATAAATTTCAATCTAATTTTCTTTGTATCTGTCGTATAAGACGATCCCGGATTTTGGGGGCCATTTTTTATGATTCAACTATCGTCTTATCTGCTGAGATATATGGTATATCATTTAATGGGAAATTTGCTGTTGTTTATTTGATGATAATTTTTCTATCTGAGGTTCATAATTAGTTACTTTTAAGACTTTTCACAACAGCTTTAGGACCCTTCTTTCACCCTACACATGTAAAGTTTTTCTAATTCACCAAATATATTTTATAATTTATAAAAATCTAATACATTTTAAACATTCAATGTGGAGGCACTGTGTATCCTAGTAAAAATATATCTGAAATAATTTTGGACAGTTTCAAATAACTAAATAAAATGAATGGATATCATTTATTATCAATTGATGAAGAATCTTAAAATTAGCAAATATGAACAGTTTAATTGCAATAATTTAATAACATTATAGTATAGATTGCTAATTATAACTACTGAGATATGATAACGAAAAAACAAAATTTTTAAATATTTAAGAGAGACTTTTTTAAGAATATTTAAAAATTTTTATTGTTTGTATTTCTTATGGTTAAAACCAGAAATAAAACTCTGGAGAGCAATCACAAGCTAAGGTTAATGTCTTCTGGGCTTTTCTATACATTTTTTAATATAACACTTGGTTTATCATGTTTTTTTCTCCTTTTATGCATCTGAAATTTCCTAAATTTTCTAAACTTCATAACTAAAAGTTTATTATACAGATTCCAGTTTCTCCTCATTCCTGGTTCTAACAGTCAGACCTCAGTAATTTCTGTGCCTATTTGTGAATAAAATGTTCTAAAAGTATTTAATTCCTTAATTAAGACATGCTATTTTCTGTGGAGCTATCTGAAAAAGCAGTATGATACCAAGAATTTTGCAATTTAGATATATAAAAGCAGTAACAAAATTATTTTCCTGTTTTTATAATATTATCATCATGTTTTAGATATTATTCATCTTTGAGGATATTATTAGTAAGTGAGTGTAATAAATTGATATTGTGATTTATCAATTTGTTACATCATAATTCATTAGTAAAGTAATTTTATTCATTTGACCTTGTTCATAAACCTCAAACTAGCTACAAGCTTATGTATTGTTTACTTTTTGTTCCTCAATAATTCATTGATTTCTTTTATGTAAAAATGCATAAAAACAGGTCTGTTTTGAGAATAAATAAATCTGCACAACATGAATTTGTCAGGAATTCTAAATACTGTATATCTCGGCATATAAGACAATAGTTGAACCATAAAAAAGGGCCCCCAAAATCCGGGGTCGTCTTATAGGACAGATACAAAAATATTAGATTAAAATTTATATAAATTAAAACCATTATAAAAAGACATACAAACCATAATTATTTAAAGAGAGTAGGGTATGTGCACAAAATAGAATAGCCCATACAATGTTTTTGTGAATAGTCATGGTCATTACCTGAATGCCCGTATTAGTGCAAATGTTTGCAAAAATCACCAGATGAAGAAAATAAAATTTGTTCATTCAAAAAATTACAAATAGGACATAATTCCATATACGCTATACAGTATTATTATTCAGATAATGATTGTCGATCTAAACTAAATTCATAGGCTGTTGATAGTTTGGGGGTCATCTTATAGGACAGATATATGCTAAAACTATAAAACTTCAACAAAAATTTATACATCGTCTTATCTGAAGGTCGTCTTATCCGCAGAGATGTACAGTATATATCAAACTATATAGAAGAAATCAAAATGCATAAAATCCATCTTCAGAAACGAAGCAGTAACAAATAAAGAGAACGTAGGTCACTCTCTACTCGGATCCCACCTGAAGAAGGTCCTAAGAGACCGAAAACGTTTGTGGATAACTATACTTTGCAAAGCTATTTAAGATTATTAGAGTTGACAAAATGCATAATTTGTTAGAATAAACAATACATTGGAAATTACTTGTTCAAATGTTAAGTCATAAATTCAGCTAGCTTAGAACATAACACTTAAAACAAGCTTTAACACCTAGAAAAAATTGGTCATTAAGTTATGTTTGATAATATTTAGTATGCATGCATTTGCTGTTGTATTGAAGTGCTAAAAGATGTCCAATTATCTTTAAATCAAATGATTTATTTATAAAACATAAAATTAAAATTTGAATTTCATTTATGAATAGCTTATATTTGTTTACCTTGCCGATAGAATTCTCGACACACTTGATAACTCCACCTCTTGCTAATTTCCCACGGTCGACAGGGATTACATAAGTCGGCACACTTTAGGGCTATCTGAATCAAAAACTCTTACCTTAAATCTCAAGAATTTAGAAAATTCCAAAACTAGAAATCTAGAAGTTCAAAATTATACCTGCAGAATGAAGTGCCTATATTCTCTCTCTGCCATGTCAAGGATACCAGTATCTAGATACCTCTGAAATCAAGGAACAGATGGTGGGTTTCAAAGTTTCCTGTAGAAGTAATTATTCACATCATCACTAATCTATTATGTTAATGCTAATTGATACCCAGCCTCCTTTGGCTGCTGTTAATTTTAGCAGTGAGCAAATTAAGCTTTCTACATGTTCCAGATCCAAACAGGATCTGATAGCTGCACAAGTTATGGCATATTTGGTTGGGTATTAGATTTAGAAAATATTTATATCTAAATCTATTTTCTAGAAAAAAAACAAAGCTATATTTTAGCTTTTTTCAGTCCTCGGTAATGAGATAAATCTAACTTTCACTACAATCTTGTTTTAAGAAAACTGATTTATTTTAAATAAATGCGATATTTATTCTAATAAACAGCATGCTACCTATCACTTTCTTCAGCTTGCATTGGTGCTGTCTATTAGAGAGCACTTGCTATTAGAAACAACTATTATTTCTATTTTATTGGAAATTGAGTGTGATTATTATTTCAGGATTACTCTTTTAAATAATAATCTCACCCAATTCCCTACTAATGAAATAAATCCAGTAACTTTCTCACTTTCTTATTTCAGCAAAACTCAACATATATACTTTACTTGAACATATAGTATGAGTGACAAAATTGAATAACCATACAATTTTTCAGTTTAAAATAAGCTTTATCTTTCTGCAACAAACAATGCACTTACTTTACAGGGCTGTCTATAACTTTTTTCATTTTGCAGATGCATTGTTTGTTAGAGGATGTTTATTATTAAAAGGTGCTGTTTATTAGAATGAATACAGTATTTTAAAAGATTGTTACTAAAGATTTAATATTAAATTATATTATTCATTGTTTTTAAAAATTAAAACTATATAAATAAAGAGAATCTTAAATACAAATATTCATGCTTATTTCATTTACATTAAAAAAAACACACATCTCACCAAATTATACAAAACTATAGTTTGCAGCTTACTTTTCATTAATATTACTTTAAATATTTTACCTTGAATCTAGATAAAAATTCTTGTTGTCGTGTAATGTCTGTAGCCAAAATGAGAGATCTGATGAACCATTCTATTTCATCCCTACAAAATTAATTTATAAAAAGTTATCTTCAGGGAGTGGCATTCATTATTTTTTTAGTATTTCCAGCTTTTAGGAGTTGTTCATTTCAAATTATCTATAATATATTATTATTTACTTAGATATAATTAAAATTTATATAGTCACATAAAAGATACATAATTTATGAGAGAAGAGAATTTTGTATTTACATCAGTTTTCAATTAGTGCAATATACAGAATGTTCTCAAATGTCCTTAGTTTTGTGAATTAATTTTGGGAAAAGAAACATGAGTATAATATAGACAATGATAATAAAAAGTGCATCTAAAGTAGTTAGTTACAGGTGCACCCTACTATGAACAGGTTAGGTTTCCAAGGTTTTGTTGTAAGTTGAAATGTTTGCAAGTCAAAAACTAACCTAGAAAGTACATCTGTACATAGAATAACCATTTACTGTTAGTGTTTGATCTTTCAATGTACTTAATAGCATACATTATGCTCATTTACTTTTTCATATCAGTGAAGTTTCTGTACCGGAACCCAAAATTGATTTTATTGCAATGAAATGAATCAAAGTTTATAATCTATTAGCATTACAGTTTTTGAGTCACATGTCTTAAATATCAACAAGACTAACTGTTCATCAAAAGAATTTGGAAAAGTTTACACATTTACGAGCTGTTCTTGCTAAACAGTTTGTAAATGTATAGTAAAAATAATGGTAAATGCTATAATAGACTCGAAACGGGTTAAATTAGAAAAAAATTATAATGCTGTTGGTATCATAACAGGTTCTGATCTCTCAATTTCTAAGTAAGCTTCTCTGAGAGTTATTAGCGAGGTTGAGGCCAAAGTTTTGAATGCAAAAAGTGTACATCAGACGATCAGTGCCACTTTCCTGTAAGCCTAGAAGTTTGGCAATGGTGTTTGGAAAGTCAGTGGAATCATGCTCGACATTCCAAAGGCCATTGCCAAACTTCTAGGCTTACAGGAAAGCAGCACCAAATGTCCGACGTACACGTTTTCTTGTTGAAAACTCACTATTATATAGAAAGAGTGAGTTATTATACAAAGAGGAAAAAATTATTGTAAACTTATCAGCTTTTAACATTAAATTTCAAATAGATAATAATATCAATTAAAACATAGATTGATGGACATAA
Source organism: Centruroides vittatus (assembly GCF_030686945.1). NCBI lineage: Eukaryota > Metazoa > Arthropoda > Arachnida > Scorpiones > Buthidae > Centruroides > Centruroides vittatus. Next base: position 350,750 of record NW_027122621.1, on the reverse strand, counting down.
AATGACTGGGAATGAACTAAAAGTGAGATTCATATACCGTATTAGCCCGAATATAACACGATATTTTTCGACCATTTATTTTCCGTTAAAGAATCGACTTGCACTAAATTCGGGGTTTAAGTAATGGAATGTAATATAAACAAGGACATTTTCCTATAGAGGTTGAAACGCGACTGAACATCCGACCAATTCCTAGCTCGACCGACCACTTCAAAATAACCATGTGATCTAGTTAGTAGGCCTGCGCTTTTGTTTGCATAGCGCTACTATAGTAAGGCTATGTCTCCACTCGTTAACGTCTCACGCAACTGTTTTGTTTCATTTGTTTTTTGCTCTAGTGACTAGCGACGGTTACTTTACTATTTTCTTTATTGCCCATAAAAAATGTGTGTGAGTAATAAAGGTAGTGTTGAGAAAAAAGGCTCATCAAAGAGTCAAGTAAATAAAGGTACCAGGAGAACCTATGATATGAATTTTAAAATTATGGTTGTAAACGAGGCAGAAAGAACGAACAACTTAAGAGCTTCAAGGAAATATGAAGTTCCAGAAGTAAACATCTGCCTATGGAGAAAAGATTTAAGGAAATATAAGAATGCAAATTCTTCAAGAAAATCTTTTAGTGGACCTAAAAAAGGAAGATTTAATGAAGTTGAGCAGCGAGTGTTAAAATTCGTAATAGAAAAGCGAAATGAAGGGTGCCCAATATCCCGTGAAGTCATAAGATTTAAGCGTTAGAAGAGGCTGCTAATTTAAACATTCCTAGAAAGGACTTTAAGGCAAGTATGGGTTGGTGTAGAAGAATGATGAAAAGGAACGGTTTATCACTACGACGACGGTCAACTCTTGCGCAAAAACTTCCTGAAGACTTTAATGAAAAATTGTTGGCTTATCAGCGCCATGTTATATGATTATGCAAAAAGCACAACTACAGTCTTGGAAATATGGGAAATGCAGACCAAACACCAGTCTATTTTGACATGCCTTCCGACCTTACGGTAAGTAAGAAAGGTGGAAAAAACGGTCTTATTAAAGTCAGCTGGTTATGAAAACTCCAGAATTACTGTTATGCTTGCTGTTACTGCTGACGGACAAAAGCTTCGACCTTACGTTATATTGAAACGTAAAACAATGCCCAAAGAAAAGCTGTGTCCAGGAATTGTTTTTAGGGTCCAAGAAAAGGGTTAGATGACAGAAGAGTGGGTATTAGACTGGTTGAATGTGATATGGGGGAAACGGCCAGGTTCTCTGAGAAACTCCCGCTCCATGCTAGTCCTTGATGCATTTAGAGGCCACCTTACGACAAGTGTTAAGGAAAAAATTGAGGCATTGGATTCCGATCTTGTAATAATACTGGGTGGTATGACTTCTCAGTTTCAAGTCTTGGATGTGGCGGTTAATAAACCATTTAAAGAGAATTTTCGAAAAGAATACAACAATTGGCTATTATCAGGCAATCATCCATTGACACCTTCAGGAAAAATAAAAAAAACCCTCAGTCTTTCTTTTAGGAGAATGGATTGCCACTGCCTGGCAGAAGATCGAACCTGAATCGATAGTTGAAGGTTTCAAGAAATGCTGCATTTCTGATGATTTAAATGGGATGGAAGATGGCATTTTGTGGAAGACTGAAAGCAAGAATGAAAATACTGATGATACCGATGTGACATCAATGAGTTCTCATTCTGAAAACAGTTCTGATTCTGAATAAACATTTCCATTTTTTGTTGTTACTTACGTAATATTAATTTTGTTTTACATTACTTAATTTTATTGACATGAATTTAACCTGTATTATTAGCTATAATTACCTAAATAAATGCTTATCTGATTAAATTTTACTTTCTTTGAATTCTTTTATGAGTATTATTATTTTTTTTTTAAATATCTTTATGAAAATTTCGGAGTCGCGTTAAATTCGGGGTCGCGTTATATTTAGGCTAATACGGTATACGTTTTTGGTGGTTTTGGGAAAAATTGTAATGACACTGAAATTGTTTATGATACATAAATAATTTTTTATGTATATGTTTTCAAAAGATGTTCTCAGAAACACTAGAAAAAAGAAAAGCTGTTGATAGAGTGTAATTATAAGTTAAAATCAACAGATAACATGTGTCACCTTACAACCTGTATTCACTTTCAAACATAGATAATCAGCATGAAATCAGGTAATGATTACAAAGATGTGTTATAAATATAGCAAACTGTTTTATCTTTTATATACAGCATGTCCAAGAAAGGTCTTTATCATTCTAAACATTAATAACAAAAATACTAACAAGTAAAATGAAATGCAGTTTGCTGCAAAAGAATGAAGAAATCTAAGAGTTTTTTTACAGTACCTTCAATGTAGCTGTACGTGAGCTCTGTTAGTAGCACGAAGAATGTCAAGTCTGTACTCAATTTCCCTCCAAGTGTTTTTTAATGTTTGCAGTGTAACAGTGAGGATTGCTAATTGTATCATTTCCTTTAAAACAGATATATCAGAAACAGGTGTTTGAGAAACCCTGTCTTTAACATAACCCCAAAAAAGAAATCCAATGGAGTTATGTCAGGTGATCGCAAAGGCCTAGGTATGAGTCCTCCATGACCAATCCATCGTTCAGGAAATACTCTATTAAGTAATTCACATAAAGAAAATGTCCAATGAGGCAGAGCACCATCCTGCTGAAATAAAACATTTGGCTGCAAATGTTCCAATTGTGGAATAATATAAAACTTAAGAAGATCCTGGTAAACATTACCATTAACAGTCTTCTCCACAAAGAAGAATGGACCGATTAAAGCATCATGTAACAGTCCACACCAAACATTAAGTTTGGGACTGTCTCGTTCCTGTCTGACTGACATGTATGGGTTTTCAGAGCCCCATATTCTAAAGTTATGGCAATGAACCTTTCTAGACACACGGAATGTGGATTCATCAAAGAAGCACACTCTGTTTAGGTAATTTTCATTTTCTTCTATCTTCTCCAGCAAAGTGCATGCAAAATGAAATCAGCATGGCTTATCATCTGGTTTCAAAGCTTGTAGTAATTGCAGTTTATAAGATCTCAACCTTAATCGTTTGTGGAGGACGTCATGAACAGTGGATTTTGGTAATGCTGGTTCTCGTGCAGCATGTCTCACTGATTTCCTGGGACTTCGAGAGAATGATTCTCTTATTCGTTTGACACTTTCTTCTGATGTCAATGGTTGGCCATAATTTTTTGCATGCTCAACATTCTCAACATGTAAATTTCTCCATCCATGCATAAATTGAAGACACACTTGGTGGATCTTTATGGTACATCCGGCAAAAATTTCTTTGCACGGTTATCGCTGATTTTGTTTCGGCTAACCACAATACTTTCTCTCCTGTGCAGTCGCCATTTTCTTTCCTTACCACAACTGGCAAGCAACTAGTGCCATCTACCTCAGGCAATTGATACCAGAAAAAACTCTTAGATTTCTTCATTCTTTTGCAGCAAACTGCATTTCATTTCACTTGTTAGTATTTTTGTTATTAATGTTTAGAACGATAAAGATCTTTCTCAGACACGCTGTATTTTTAACGAAGAGAACAGAGTAAAAAATAAATAATCTATTAATTATATAATGATTTAAAAATTCATTTCATCATCATTATCAGGTCTTAAAGCTATTTTTGTACTAACCAAGACTCCTTGTCCATGTGATCGAACACTCTAGACTCTTTCAGGCATGATATGGCAGTTCTCCAATGATGATTTTCAAGGACAGAGAAATTCTAAATAAATTATCCACACAGTCATTAAAATTAATTATGTTAGTATTAATAAAATTAAATTTATTAATACACATGCACACAAATATTTACCTATCTATATATATATAATCGAGATGAGTTGATGATGATGATGATGATGATGATGATGATGATAATAATAATAATAATAAATAATAATAATAATAATAATAATCAGTGCAGAGCCCAAACGGTTAAGAGTTGAAAGTTGAAATTTGGTAAACAGTTAGGGTACATTACGAGAACGCACGCTAAGAAGGGATTTTTCAAAATTCCTCCCCACGGGAGAGAGGGACAGGATTAAGTCTTAACACTTCCATCAACAATGGAAATGTTAAGTAACAATGGAAGTGTCAATAATGGAAGCGTTAAGAATGGAAGAGTCAACAATGGAAGTGTCAATAATGGAAGCGTTAAGAATGGAAGAGTCAAGAATGGAAGAGTCAACAATGGAAGTGTTACGTAACAATGGAAATGTTAAGAGCACAAACGGTTAGGAGTTGAAAGTTGAAATTTGGTACATAGTTAGGGTACGTCACGAGAATGCACACTAATAAGGGATTTTTCGAAATTCCTCCCCATGGGGGAGAGGGACAGGATTAAGTCTTAACACTTGTTACGTAACACTTCCATCGTTGATGGAAGTGTTACGTAACAATGGAAGTGTTAAGAGAAAGCGAAGTGCAAGACGCAGATGCAGTTTTTTCAAAATCGAACATATTTTTAGACCTATCTATAAATTCTGTAATCAGTCTGGAAACAGGGAGGACCCAATTCTTGCATTCTGTGAAAACGGGTAAGGTTGACTATAACGTAATAATCTTAATATTCGCTAAAACGGTTAGGAGTTGAAAGTTGAAATTTGGTGCACAGTTAGGGTACCAGATATAAGTTCCAAAGTGTTAAGTAACAATGCAGAACAAGAGAAAGTGACGTGCAAGATTTACGGGCGCTGGAAGAAAAAAAAAAAATATATTAATATGTTAGAACATATTCGATTTTCAAATTTAAACAGATTAGTTCGGTTTTTCTCGACCTTTCTTCTTTAGAACATTCGATGAAAATCGAAGAATGTAATCAGAACACGTCATGAAAATCAAACAATATTAGAACATTCAATTTTCAAATTTGACCTTTCTTTAGAAAAACTTAGTTCGTTGATGAAATTACTCTTTTTCTTTTGTGACTATAATGTAATAATCTTAATCTTCGCTATCGTTACTTTTGCCCGAGCAATGCCGGGCCTACTTGCTAGTAGTATAATAATTACAGTACATAGCAAGAATATGTATCTAATGTAAATTTTTTAAGTATAAAAGTAAAATTATTAATAAAATAATTTTTTAAGAAAGTTATCTTATACTGTAATATAATCATGATGGGTTGATAATAATAATAAATATAGAGCCCAAATGGTTAGGAGTTGTAAGTTGTAATTTGGTACACAATTATGGTACATCATGTGAATGTACACTAACTTGTAAAACAGGATTTTTCGAAATTCTACCCGTGGGGAGGAGAGGATTAAGGCTTACTCTGAAAAACTCGGCTTCTACTGTGATATTTTAATTGCAAATTTTTACATTTTTATGGAAAATCTATATGTATAATCAAGATGGGTTGATAATATTAAAAATTATATATATATACAGTAGAGAGCTGTTTATTCGAACACTGGTTATCCGAACACTTTCCAGTTGGACTGTGTCGTGCTGAATCGAACTTTTTGATACTAGATTTACTTCTGAAGTATAATTTTTATGTTTTTATATTTTTCAATATATTTATTTTGTTTGTACAAAATAAAGAAATAATTTTTAACGAAACAATAGCCTTGATTATTATTATAAAAATTTTCGTTAGGCTTAAAATCGACAAAAATTCAACACAAAGCGACACGCAACGGATAAAAATTTCAACATCGGACAGGTTAATATATTTTTTGTACATAATCGGTTATCCGAAAATCAGTTATCCGAACAATTCCAGTCCTTGATTGACTTGGATAAACAACTCTCTACTCTGTGTATATATATATATACACAGGGTGGGCCAACGAAAACGAAATGGCAGAGTGTTCGTGTTCGTCCAAGCAAATCGCTCGGACAGTCCGATTTTATTCTTGAGGGAACATCTTATGCAATAAAGTTTTTGGGAATCTGAATATTAACTAAACAAACATTTTTTTCAAAATAAATGTTTGTTTAGTTAATACAAAATAAATGAGTTTTTAAAATTTTTTGTTGTCTATTGTATTCAGAATCGCAAAAACTTTATTGTAAAAGATGTCCCCTCGAGAATAAAATTGACCTGTCCGAGCGATTTGCTTGGACGAACACGAACACTCTGCCATTTCGTTTTCGTTGGCCCACCCTGTATATATATATGTTACTGGCAAAACCCGATTTTATCGAACTAGTTTTGCCTAGGCCAAACTAGTTTGGCGTAAGCATGTCTGGCCAAGCTAGTTTAGAATTATTATTCAAGTATATTAATGGTTAAAATAAAATTAAAAGGCAATCAATTAGATAAACAATATTTATTCAAACATAGTCTATTTAATTATAAAAAATGGGGTTAATGTTACCCTACGTATCGAAGGTGGCGGCTCGTCTACGAGTCCAGCAATCAGAAGACAGGGAACAGTGGGGACGTGCGTTCTAACCTAACCTAACCTATTCTTCTCAATGTCAGATGTGGTAGCTGTATGTATGTAATGTGAATGTATATCGCTTTAATCCGAATAAATAAATCCGGTAGACTTCCTCACAGCAATAGCTTGTGAGGAAGTCTACCGAATTTATTTATTCGGATTAAAGAGATATACATTCACACTAACCTATTCTAATAAATTACCATAATTATTAAGTACACTATGTTTGAATAAATATTGTTCATCTAATTGATTGCCTTTTAACTTTATTTTAACCATTAATATACTTGAATAATAATTCTAAACTAGTTTGGCCTAGGCAAAACTAGTTTGGTGTAAAATCGTGTTTTGCCGGTAACATATATATCCCAAACGGTTAGGAAATTTGGTACACAGGTTACACCATGCAAATGCACACTAAAAAAGGTATTTTTGGAAATTCTCTCCTGCAGGGGAGAGGGAGAGGGTTAAGGATTACACTGAAGAACTCGGCTTCTAATGTACTATTTTAGATGTGGGTTTTTGTGTTTTTGCAGGAAATTGAACATATTTTTAGATTCATCTAAAAATTCTCTAATTACCCTTGGAATAGGGAGACTTAATTCTTGAACCTGGTGAAAATGGGTAAGATCGGCTATAATCTAATAATCTTGAACTTCGTTATTGTTACTTTTTGCCTGAGCAACGCCAGGCTCATCTGCTAGTTTCTTATATTTATCCTGTACAGATAACACGATTAAATCCTGTAAAATCTTGTCTTTGGAATAAAAATACTGTAGTTGTTTTATAAAAATTCTAAACAAGTATGAAATATCAGCTTTTCTGAAGTTAAATATAGTGTTCGTGAATAGAGAAATATAAAAGTTGATACATTATCATATAGTCTTCCAATATCTAAAAATTTTATCATGCAATTATGATATAATTTTGTAAATCAAAATAAAGTACAAATAAAAAAAAATTTCTTTACTAGTTTATAATTTGGAAAAATAAATATTAATATCTTTGAATGATGATTTTTAACATTTTAAAATTAGAATTAATTATTTTTTAATGACTGATATTTTAACTTGACAAGGCTTCAATCATCATTCTCTACATATCTCTGTAATTACAACAGAAATATATTTTTTATTGTCTACAGCTGTATCACAATCTTGAACTTGCAATCTCTCAAAGCAAGACAGTTCTTCTATTCAGTAAACTTGAATATTTGGATAATGAAGTACAGTAGAATATAGTACATCACTAGTCAGTCAAACATGTCTATTAATATGACTGACTAGTGATGTACTATATTTGTAGCTATAATAATTATTATTATTATAGCTGCAAAGCCCGATAATATTTGGCATTAGTTGGTGTAATGTTTCACTCTCTTTCAGTTTTAAAAATTAACAAATAATTTAAAATTCTCTTACATTTATAAATTTAGTTTGATTCCTTTGAAAGATTTTTAACAACAATAATTTCTTTATAATTTATGAATTTTGAAGACTTTTGCTAAATAAAAACTTTTTAAATATTATAAAACTAATGAATTAGTTGTGAGAAAGAAGTTAAAGATATGATTAAAATTAATTACTTTATATAAGGATGCTAAATGATTTGAAGTTGCTATTAGAAATGGCTGATTGACTCCCGGATGATCAACGTCATGGGTGACAGATGCAATCAGTGAAGCCATGGCTTCCAGAGGAGTCAGATGCTCAAGAATCTATGGAGGAAGAAAGTTATACTAAATTCAAGTGACTGATTAATTTTAGAGTATTCCAACATAAACAACATACCTTTTGCTCTTGTAAAAAGCAGTGCATAGCTTGAGTAACATCAGCTGCATGCACAGAGTTATGATACGGATTGTTGCTGTGATAATTTTCTTCTATTAAAGCTAAAAATAGAAAGTGTAACATTTTGAATTTATTATTTGAAAAATTATTCATATATTAATTTTTTAATGATAATATTCAATGTAACATTATTTTCAAATTAAAAGAATATTTGATAATTTTATTTGAATGTCAAAACGATTATGATACAGAAATCAAAAACCATTTATCAATGTATGCTTAAGTATAATGCAGAATTATTGTATGTTATAAGTACAGATATCAGTAGAGGATCCTGTTGCACTGAAATATTTCATTCTTTCCTTCCTTTCTTTTAAATTTAAAATTACATAAAATTAATAATAAATTTTATATTTGACATATAGCTAGATGTGTTTTTACAAAAATTACAAACAGCTAGGCATGTTTTTATATTAATGGTAATTAAATGAGATACAATCAAATTTATGGAGTAAAAATAAAAAAAAAAACAAGAAAAAGATTGCAGTTAATAAAAATAGCAAACTGTACATAGAAAGAATAAAGACAATATCAAATTAATTTACTATAGCAGAAATTGAAAAAGAATAAGAAAGAGAATCATTTTTCAAAAGTGTCAATTATTAATAATAAAATTAAAATAATTTTAAAACTTAACTTAAAAATAAAATAAAATAATAAAAAATGTAAAATAAATATAAAACTTAAAAAAACTGTAAGATTAACTATTTTTTAATCCTCATCTTTATATCAAAATTTTCATAGTTTTATGTAGATATTTAACATTTTGAAGTAATTTGTTTTCCTTAATAGCTAACCAATTCATTATTTATTGACTTTTATGAAAAATATAATAAAATTTTATCATAATTGCAGATAAAAACTTTTCAACTCAAATTAACTCTTAGTTATTTCACTTTTTGATATCAAAATGATTGTTTTTAGTGCTTAAAATATCAATAGTTAGTTTAGAGAAAATTTGAGATAAATATTATGTAAATTTTTCCACAGTCAAAGGTAAGTTTTGTTGCTGCTTATATCAGTTGTGTTTTGATTTACTGTATATTTAAATTTTATTCATTAGTATCTACTCTAAATATTACAAACTTTGCAAAAAATGGCAACGGCAACATTAAAAACTGATTGAAAAGAGCAATTCAGATTTTAAGAATCTGGATTAAAATTTGTTTTATCAGAATATATTTTAAAGCATATTTGAGGATAATGTCAGAAAAGAAGTTTCAAAATATTTGTAATTTATTTAATTCATTTATTAATATACAATAACATAATTTTATCTAATTCATTGTCTTTAAAATTGTTGATTTTGCAATATCCAAAAATTAAAAAACAATGCTCAAAAAAGTGTAAGTCAAAATGGATTTAAAACATTCATTTTAATCATTTAAAAAAGATAAAATTTTAAATAAAAATCCTATAAAAGTAACACTTACTAAAACAATGCCATATTCTAGATACATCCAAATTAAAATTTTTTATGAGTCCATAATTTTGAAACAAATGAACAAGTAACACTGGAAGTGAACGTCCTCCAGTTGAAACATCAAGATTAAACGTATTGAAATTCCATCTATTACAGTTGGTTAACAATGCCTAAATTAAAATATAATAATTAAAAAAATACAAAACAAAAAACGTTTAAAAAGTAGGGAAACTCCCAAATGTACTTCAACTATTCCATTGTATGCATCATCTAATTCTGGCAGTCGAGCCAACTGGGGTTTGGAAATGGGTACTCTGGCGCGACGAGTTTGAGGAGTAAGAAATGGTCCCGGTGTTAAACAATGGTCTGTATCTGTTAGACCTAATAAAAAGAATAATTTATAATAAATTCTTTTCAATATTTAAAATTAAATAGTAGAAAAGTATAAGTAATCTAAGTAAATATCAATAGTTAAATGATTAATTACTATTCAAGAATTCTTTAAATACATGTACTGTACAGTACAACCTGTAAAAAGAATACCATATGTATTGAAAATGTGTAATTAATGAAGTAACCACATATTTACTATTAAAAACATTACATAATAATGATGAAATAAGTTAGCATTTTGTGAGGTTCTGGACAGGGTCAACAACCCTAACCTGAATTTCCCTCAAAAATTTAAAATTAGAAAGAAAACCAAGGTATATACAAAATATTTTGTTCTTAAATGTTTGCCATTGGAATTGAAAGTGACAGATGATTCAGAATTCTTGCTGCCAATGGGGAATATACAATACTGATTTAAAGGTATAAGTCTCAACATCAGCAAACATCTTTTCTTGGGACTGAAACTGAGCATCAACTTTCCTGCATCTTGAGTTGGTCTCAAATTATCCCTGGAACCCTAATTTGACCCTAATTGGGAAATGTGAATGAGGAACTGAAAACAATTGAGATGTCTGATTAAAGAACAAACTCTTTAAAAGGCCTGTGTCTTAAGGACATGAAGGTCCTTTTCTCCTGTGCTCTTTCTCTCAACTAGTTCCTTCTTGACTAGTTGCTGCTCAATAAATTCTGTCCACCTTGCATCTTTCAAAATTCCAAATCTGTCAAACTTTCTGTGCTGTGTCAAAACTGTGATTCAAAGCCTGTGGAACAGATCTGCCCTGCTCACTTCATATCATTTCTTCTACAACTTGGATCATCATCACATTGCTTGGTTCATTGTACACAAGTTACCATAAATCCAGTGAACTGTGGAAAATTGGGCTCCAATTGTTAAGATCAACAGCTTACCTTGGAAACACAGATGTTCTGCCATTCCTTGGCAGTAGAACATCAAGGAACATCTTCAACTGGACAAGGACTCTTATTCCAAAAACTGGGATTGTAAACTCTAGAGAGAATTTGAAAAATCTTGTAAGAAAACTCTCTCTGAAATAAATGATTTGTACACACAACTGAACCTGCCTGAGTACCATGGACACACCCATATACTAAACCTAACTGTTCTGTACCATTGAAGTGGATTTTAAAGCGTTTTGGCTGTTTCACAAACATATGATATTCAGCTGTAACCATTGCAGAAAACTCATAATTCTAATACTTAAACAATAAACAATTTATACTAGCTACTCTTATTAAATGCATTAGAAAAAATGAAGAATAATTGAGAAAAGTCTTTTCTTTTGAGATGTAAACTTATCTTTACTAGAAATAAAATAATGTCACGGTTTATATATGGTAGAGAGTCAAAAGTAAACTGTACTTTAATATAACTTATTATATTAATAGTATAAGTACAGTAAGTCCTCTGCTAATGTTGTAGGTAGGTTCTTGGAAACTGCAATGTTAAATGAAAATGACATAACAAAACTAATTCTACATTCAGTGTTTTTCAACCTTTTTTATCTCGTGGCATACTTGAACCAATAATTAAATTTCTGTGACACAAATTTACACAGAATAAATCCCATGATTTAAAGTTGTGTTTGTAACATTTATCACCATATTACTTGCCACTTAACTTAATTCTTTTTGACTATATTTTTGTGAATTAAATAAAGCAGTATTGTTGTTCCTTAGAATAGCAGCAAGTTACAACATAAATTATTTAAATTAATAATTTTCATTTACATAAGAAAAGCAATTAACATTAAGTCTTAATTTTAATTTATTTTCAATTATTAATTTCAATTTATAAATTATTTGGGATGATAATTTATTCAATTTATCATCCCAAAAATAATTTGAACTAAATATGGACAATTATAGATACATTTTAAATGAAATAATCCGGTGTTATGTGCACATAAATTTGCTTATGAATATATATCTTTTACTACATTATGTGTGTTTAGTCATTATAACAATGAAAAACTCGTATAATCAATTTAAAGAGATTTTAACTTTGACCTGCACACTTATTGTTCTTGGGCTTCTTTCAAAATAAGTTATTTAATAACCTACAAAAATTTCTGCAGAACACCGGTTGAAAATCACTGGGCTAATTGATATAAGTAAGATTTTTTTTTTTAGTTCTGTTTTGCTTTGTTATGGGGTCATAAAAATAAAAATTTCTTTATTACTGGCTTTCCGCTGGCCTCACACTGACTTTCCAATGCTGTACAAATGATGTAAAATTATTTCTGCTGCCAATAAAAAAATTTAATTTGGTTAATATTATTCTAATTGGAGCATGCTTGCAATCTCCAGCACTTATTTCCACTTCGTAGAATCAGTGTTATTATTTGTAAAGAAAATTTGACAATAATAATTGCATGTGTACTTTTATATTTCCTCAATAACAAAATGATGTTAAAAGAAATGATGTTAAGTGAGGACTTGCTGTATTTACAGAAGACAGTTTTCAAAATAAGTAGCTTTGGTAGCTACAAATTTCTGCCAACATTTATCCGATTTATTAAATGTCTTGTAGCCCATTCTGCATTAACTCCTCAAATATAATTGTGATGTTCATTGTGAAATGTACATAAATCAATGAATGAAAGAGGTAACAATAACTAAGCAACAGTATGGTCAAACAAAGTATTTTATTTCACATATATGAACAGGTTCTTTTGGATTCCAACTCTGCAGTAATTTCTTACAACAAGGCGTCAAACGATAATCCAGTGTACAATGCAACAAATACAGTAAAACATCGATTATCCGACCCCCAATCAACCGTCACATTGGTTAACCGACCGCGTTCTAGTCGGCAAATTCAAATGTCCGCTAGTGATGTGGCACTACAATATTTTGCCATGTCTCGGCTACTTTAATATTATTTTTATTAAAATTTTGCGTGTTTTAGCTGGCAACATTGGCTCGACCGTGAAAGGGAAGCCAGTATTTAAATGAGGCTTAATTTTATTTAATGACGCTATCCAATAGCTGTTTTTAAAATGTGTGCGAGATTTAGCGGCAAAAACAAGGGTTACCAAAACGAGTGTCAGCTGTGAAGCAAAAGAAAATTTTGGACTCCTTTTTCTAATGTATAGGCCTACTTTATGTAAAATTTGCAACCCGAATATATTTCTCAATATACAGTACAGTACTGTATTTATTTTGTGCAAAATAAAGAAATAATTTTTAACGATACAATAGCGACGATTATTATTTTAAAAAAAATTTTATTAGGCTTAACATTGATGAAAATTCAACGCAAAGTAGGTTAATAGCGATATACTAATTACATGGGATATACTAATATACTATACTAATAATGTATTTTTTCATACTTTTCCGTTTTTTCAGTTATCTGACCAACCCAGTCCCCAACTGAGTCAGATAATCAATGCTCTACTGTATAGTGACCAAAAACTATAACTAATACTTACATGCTAACTTTAAAAGAAAAAAGATGACAGAGAAAATAAGATAGAATATAATAAGGAGTGAAATACTCAGGGTTTTGCTGGACTTCACGATTTTGGGTGGGATACCACGTTGAACTTTTTCTGAAAAGTCTATCGTCGTCATCTTTGCTGAGTTCCTCCTGGCACCTTGTTACTACACCTTTTTTTTTGTCATAACCATGATAAAATTCCAGTTCTCTAACTCTTCAACTTCTCCAGTCATTGCCATTCACAACCTGGAGCACCACATTCAACATTTGTCCACCATGAGGTCTGGACCCAAAAATGTCCTTTCTCCTCTTCTTCGACCTCAGGGCCTCCTTCATCTCTTTGTTCTCAGTGATTCCCAGAATTGGTAATCCCACCCAAGGGAAAAGAGTTAGAAAAGAACGTTCTGGAAGGAGGAAGAAACAAAGAACAAAGGAGAGGACTAAAACTATACTTAAGTTATTATATACATATATACATTAACATGGCGTACAGCCACATAATCAATGCAGAACTTTTTACCTTTTCTGCTAATTCAAATCTCTGACTCATCAGAAGAGCATTCATTTTGGTGAAGAGAAGAGTATAGAGCTAGTGGAACTGCACTGAGCGCCACCTGTACACAGGCAAAGGAAACTTTTTCGGGAAAACACGAGCGTCTTTGGGTTAGATAAGTACTGAGATGCGGTGCTTGTTTTCTGCCTGTGATAATGAAAAACAGCTTTCTGCCACACAAAACTTCAAAAAATAACTGTTGTGTGGTCGGTTGTAGTGTTACCTACATTACTGCACTGCCAGGTACAAAGTTTTATTCGTTCCCGCATGAATAATAGGCCTACCCCGGGACGAAAGAGAAATGGCTGACTGCAATTTAATTCCTGAGATTAATTACATAATGATGTGTTGCATTCTAACCAATTTCCAATCTCCTGTTAACCTTAGTTGGCTCTATTTTAAATTTAGTTCTCTAATGTAAAGTTTAGTAATTTTCTTTTTTTATGTTATTTTGTTAATCTGACAGATATTAATTGGCATATGATGTGATATTTGAATTTAAGAGATCTGTGGAAGAAAGGAGTAAGAAGCAAAATTAGTATTTTGAGGAAATGAGGATAAGAATTTTGCTGTTAATACAATACTATTAGCTATTGCTATGGTCCTTATTGAAGTTCCTTTATATGTATGGTTAGTTACAAATTTCATTATTTACCATGAAATAGATATATAGTTTACTTCTTCCACACCACCCTTTAAATTGTACAAAATTAAGAGTATAATAAATATCAGAATATTAATACTGCTCAGTCCCAATGATCTACAGTCACTTCTCGAGTTATGACCATTTGCACTTATGACGAAAAAGTTCATTAAAAAATTTTTAAAATGTATCAATTTTTTATAGGTTTCGTGGAATATATATCATATACATATCTATCTTGCACGCTTTTGGCGATTGATTGCGTCATCTTTAGTTTTGTTGTGTAGTTAGTTACCCTTCGCGTGTGCTTGTGTAAGCACACGCTAACTGTTTTGTTGAAGTACAGTCACTTCTTGACTTACAACCATTTCGACTTATGTCTGAAGTTGCGGAACCGAACCCCGTCGTAAGTCGAGAAGTGACTGTATTGACTAATGCAGGCATTACTTTGACCTTAAACTGCAGAATGTATGTATATATTATATATTATTAAATATATATTTATAAATAATATATAAATTTAGAATTTATCAAATTTCTATTTATTAAAATATAAATAGTTTTACATGTAACATACAAAATTCATACAGGATAAATTCATATGTTGCGAGAATGCTATTATTTTTCAACAACAATCAAATGAACAAAATGATGAAACAAAAGTAATGAACATGAAGTATTAAACTTTAAAATTATCACATTGAAAAATCACTGGTAAGATCGTCATCATCAGAATCTTCCTCACTAGAATGTTTTTGTATGGTTGAAGCAGATGATGGTTTCCAAGTGTAACATTTTATCATTGTTGCTTTTAAGAACTCGATTTTGTAGTTTAATTTTTATTAAATTTAATTGCAAAAAAAATACGTTCAACTGCTGCACTTGAATGAGGAAGCAATAAAAACATCTATTTACTGCCAAAGTAAAGTAGAAAAATATAGAAATATAGAATTAAAACTAATGTTTTGTAAGGTACTAAATTAAAAGGAAAGATATTAGGATTTCATAAATAGTACTAAGAAAATGGTGTTGGGTATCTTGGTACTGGAACAAGTGAAAAGGTATTAGATTAGTACAAAAGTACTAGGTGAAACAACACTGGTGCTGCCTTTGTAGCCCCGATTCTGTTACCTGGCGTTGCCGCTAGAGGCGCCTCAATCTAGTTTCGCTGTTCCTTCCACTAACTCTATATGAGGACAGATCTGGTAAGTATAAGTTGTGAAAATACAGATATTTGATACTTTGCCAGATATTCATTAATTAGGAATGCATGATATTCTGGATCATTGACATGATGTAAAACTAAGCTTTTTGCTTGCCAGAGATAAGGCTGTTTTCTCTTGTGTCATGGGAGGCCTTTCACATTAAAAGAGTCAAAAGCATTTCTTCCTCTTTGGATTGTCAACACCTCTTTTTGTCTTGATGAAAAGGCTAATTTCAATATGGATGAAGTACATTCGATTTGTTCTAGAGATTGTACAAGAAACACTAGACTTTACTGCCAGTAATCATTTTGAAACACTAGGGCTTTGTCAACTGCATTGATCGGTTCTCCATTGAGTGCACATTTTTATGTTTCTCATCTATTAACTTCCTTGGAAAACTGAGAATGGACATGATGCATTTTTGAGGCATGAAGAATAGCAGCAAATGCCAGCTAACAATTATTATAGAATGCCCATAGGCCTCACTAAGGCTAGAGCCAAGCACGAATTTCTGACAAACTGTAAGAAGAAAGGGGTTCTACCCATGTCATTCTTTCAATTTCGACTAATATTTGATTTTAACGATATTCTAATGGAAATTTGTAGCGACCTGATGAAGAACCTTGGAAGGTTCGAAAACGTTCATCAAATCTAATTTTTTCATTTTTTGATGATTAACTATGCACTAGTAACAGGCTTTTAGAGGAACGTAATTGATTTCCCACAAATTTTCAATGGGGTTTAAGTCTGGGGAATTGCTTGGCAAAGGCAGGATTGCAATCTATTGTTCTTGTGACCAATGTATCATTGACTTTGAAGTATGAGAGGATGCCCTGTCTTGTTCAAATAGAAATGTTTCCTCAATTAAATCCTCTGCTGATGGTATCATAAATGTCTATAAGATGTCTTGATATGTCTGTGCATTGACACATTCCCAAAGAATGCACAGTTGTCCTATGCCGTTCTCACTCATGTATCCCCAGATCATGACAGACGATGCAAACTTTACGGATTTCTTAATACAGTCCTTTTCGAAGGCATCTTTGGTTGTTCTCCATACATGTGGGACTTGGTAACCACAGGAGTGACAAAACAGGGATTCGTCACTGAAGAGAACATTATTCCAGTTGTCTTGTCCCCACATGGGCCTCTCTCTGCTCCATCTGACACACACACTTGTTGTTGTTTTTTCGTTAGAGATGGCTACGTCTTGGGAACACAGCAGTTGAAGTGCAAGTCGTGCAACCTTCAGCATGTAGTTCAGCTACTAATGTTCTCTCTAGTTGCTCTCTATTGTGCATGCAAGTGTTCAACACTTTTAAAGTGATTTTGAACAACAATCCTTCTCAAATTTCTCTCATCCCTCACAGTCATTGCTTGTTTACGTCCACATTTCTGGCATTTGTTAGTAAAACTTGAACACAGTTTTGTTGTTTCAGTATTCTAGAGACTGTTGGCTGAGAGCACTTTACATAATTCGCAATTTATTTTTGTTTTCTTCCTGCTTTGTGGAAGATTACGATAGTATCTTTAGTTCTGTCATTAATGTCGCGTTTATGCCCCATGTTGTACTGTTATACTGCTCTGCCCAGCAATATGCAAATTTGCATTACAATTTAGTTTTTTTTATGGCTGTTTGTCTGGCTGTTTTTGCTAATATTCTAATTTTTTGTCATGATAAAAGTGTTATTCTATTTTTTTGTCATTTCATTTCCATTCATAAAAAAAAAACTTTTGAGTTAATTTGTCTGATTAATGGGTATAATAAATATACATATACATTGTTTATGTAGTGTTGAAAAAAGTTTTGTACTCTGTGTTGTAATGTTTTACATATAAAATATTACATATTTTGTAAAGAATAATCCATAAATTATCCTTAAACAGATTTAGTAAAATAGCAGAAGACTAATTAACAAAGATAAAGAATATGCTTATAAATCTTATATAATGTGATGAAACTTATCATTAAACAGAAAATATAAACTAAACTGACATGCATTTAAAAAGATTCATATGAAATAAACAGATAATTTTTAGCATTTTCTACTATCAAGCCACAAAAGGAACATTAAATAAAAATATTATTAATTGTAATAAGGGTATACAAATTGATAACTGTTGGTATAATGTCATTATTCCAGAATTTTAAGTTATATAATTGTACTGTTTTATATTTTATTTGTAATTTATAACACTGTATGACTGAAGAGGGGGCAATTATCAAAAATGCATTTGGCAGATTAATAAAACATTTTAGTAAAGGTTTGTCAATTGTCTCATCTACTACACACTTATATCCAGCAGTATTCTTTTTCTTTTCTGGTGTTTAAGTATTTATAAATAAGCAGCTTATACTGAAAGTTAAATATTAAAATCTTGAATTCAGTCCTCTATATAGTTATAGAATAGTATAGTATAAATATTTTTTTACTGTATAAATTATTCAAATGAAATTATATCATTAAAGTTTTAATCTTATAATTTAAATTTTATAATGCATAGGAGTGATAAATATTGTGGTAACTCTTCAGAGAATAGCTTATTGACAGAAAGCTGAGACTAGTACATATCTAACATTAATTTATTTTAGCTCATCATCCTAAAATCAGTCTCTGCTAAATCTAGAATTTTAAACCAAAAATGAAATAAATAAGTCAACAGCAAAGGGTGGTCTACCCAGTTCAGATATAATCAAGGATCCAGAAACAGTGTGTGTTGAATGGAAAAGCCATTAACACCCTTAGCTGGGTCTTTTTCTGAAAGATTAGCACATCAAATTGGGAATATGTAGCTTATGCTGAACTTAACTGTTGAGTTAAAAAGTCTAAAATAATTCATAACAAAAAATAAATTCATTTTAATAGTAGTTTCATAATATTAGGCAATTTAAATTTAAAATTTAGTAATACTTTCACTAAATAAAAACAACCTTATAACGAAAAATAAATACCCAAATATTTAAAATTTGAAATTGTTTTCAAATATTTATTCAATGAAGCTATCTACTTTTCCAAGCTTCCCTCCTCTAAGAAAAATCATTATTTTTCATTTTGATTCCTTAATTATCACACTATTATTCGATATTAAACCAGAATTTGACAGCAGAATATCATTATCTGAAAATAAAAGTGTTTATGTGTTCATTTAACAATTGGAAGGTCGTTTGTGACTAGATTGAAAAGAATTAAACTAAGATATTCATCCTGATGTTTACCTTCATGCAACACCTATGGTTATATTCTAATAAAATTTTCCTCAATTAGAAAATTAAATTCTAAAATTAGAAAATAGTTATTTAAGTTGCAAAATTAACAATTTAATCATTTACACTATGCTTTATTATTTTATTTTTAATTTCTTCTAAGGAATGTATATATTATGTATGATTTGCAGTTCATTTATCTAAAATTTAGTTTGTAATAAATATTTATATTTGTAATGAAGCTTTGAGTGCTTATATTCTATTTTCTAGAAGCAAACAATAAATGTATGGTGGTGGCTGCCTAAAACAAAGGAAAGAGGGTATGGAACAAGAGTGAAATCCTTATAGATATCTTGATTGGCAGTTTCTTCCAGCAAGAAGACTTTGGTGTCATTGTAGTTACATTAAAGAAAATAGTTCTTTTTCCCTCACTCTCCAAAGAACAGTAGGCTGTAAGTTGTGTTTTCTCTGTGTGTGTATTTCTTATGATACCCTGGCTGTTGGGATATTGTCCCTCTTTGTCAACTAGCCATAATTGCTTTGTGTCAGTTTATGATTATGTAGTCTACTGCAGTGATTCTCAAAGTGGGGCTCGTAAAAAATATTTGGGGGGGTCGCTGAAAAATTGATTCTAGATCAATTTTTTTCAAATATTTTATAAATTTACTATGGGTTCATGTTTAGAAATAAAAACTATATAAAATAATTTTTACTTAAATAAATTGCACATATAAATAATAAAAAGAATATAAATATTTAAATACGAGCCTAACCCCCTCCCTCCGGGATGTTTTTCGACACACTCATTCTTCGGGGGTCCTTTGAAATTTTTAAGTGCAGAAGGGGGGTTGCAGTCCAAAAAGTTTGAGAAACACTGGTCTACTGTCACTTGTACATATTATTTTTCATGCTCTCTTCAATAAAATTGAAGATTTACAAATATTATCATTCAAATTTTGAAGATAATTCTTTTAATTTCAATAAAATTATATCAATATGCTCCTCGAGGAAATTAACAAGATTTTGAAGAATAGATGAAGCAAAATTAGATGGAGGGGGGAAAAATACTTTAATCATTGAGTTTTTACTGCAGGTTCACTTGGCAAATGTTTATTATGTAGCAATGAGAGAGATTTCAAAAGAGAGAAGGGAGGAGGAGTCTATAACAATGAGTGAGGATTTGGCTCAATGCTCAATATACAAATGATTACATTTAATGTTATAAAATTAAAAGAAATTAGTAAAACAATAACTTTCTATGCAATACATTTTCTATTAATCACAAACAAAAATCACAAGTAATTTAGCTTGTCACAAAAAGTCACAAGCACAAACAATTACAAACAACTCCCCATAATATATATTATATTATATTAGAGCATTAACAAAATAAAACCTTTTTTATATCTCAGTACAAACAGATTTAGATGAAACTAAGGTTTTTGACCGTTATCATGGTCTTCGTCAGGCTATTGACCAGTATAAATTCAAAACTGGATTTTGAATGTGTTTAAAATTGTTTTAAATTCCAAAATATTTAAAAATTGGAAAATAATTTTCAGCATACATGCTACTAAATACAAATGTCTTTACATCACCACAAATAAATAATACGATGTAATTACTGGTGTAGAAACGTTAGCTACTTGCTAGTGTTGTTCCCGTTTTTATTCATAGCACCACCTCCATGCATGCAAAATATGAGCAGCATCCTTTGCATTAATACAGTTGCCAGCCAGGCCAGCTTTGTATATTTCTAATATTTCCAGGTTGCGAAGGTGTTCAACCTGACCTGACATTTTCACCAATTTGTCCTTATGGAGGTCAGCTTGTATTTCAGGGTCTGTAGCATAGATTGCTAGGACGGTGATATGCCATCACTTTAGGAGCATGTACACCAAAAATTATTTTCCAATTTTTAAATATTTTGGAATTTAAAATAGTTTTAAACACATTGTTCAAATTCCAGTTTCGAATTTATATGGTCAATAGCCTAATGAAGACCATGATAATGGTCGAAAATGTTAGTTTCGTCTAAATCTGTTTATACTGGAATATAAAAAAGATTTTATTTTGTTGATTTATCCTTCCCAGGGATTGTGCGAGAAGTTGTATTAGAGCATTAGTATAATATGGATCATTAATGATTATATATTATACTTATTATTATATCATTAGCACATAATACAGTATTATATATCATTAATATATAACATGTGCCAGAGGATTCAATTAATGAAGCACAATCCACTATAATGCAATCAATATCAGTGTAATACAGATTGAAAAGAATTAGTAAAATGGCTAGCAGCACCTAGTCCTAACTGTTACTTTTTGTATTTCATATTATGAACTTTTTTCACACATATTTTAAAAGGTCCATTTCTGGTATAACTTTAAACAATCCAAATAAAGTATTTACACAAAAACATACTAAAAGGAGGTTCTAGGCTAGGAGCATCATGTAGAAAAGAAGATGAAGTAAGTTTAAACATTGGATTTTTTCTTCTTTTAATAAAAATGCTAAAAAATTTAGTAGCAAAATAAAATAATAAAAATTTAAGTTTAATGGCCCTTTTTCATTTCATCCTCTTGTAGTTTCTTTAATGGATTTAATGTCCTATTATTAAATCAGTTCTAATCAGTCTTTTATCAGTCTTATTATTAAATGAGAAATTCTCTTTTCAAACATATCAACATTATTCATATATCCTTATCAAGCAGTTGGTTAACTAAATATAAACAAATATCAAATGAACAACCAGATTGTTTTATTGGGCTATTAAAGCTAAATTATTACTAAGCAGTTTGGCAGGGGACAGACTGCCATCTCTCCTTAAATGTGTTAGCCAAGTATGGAATAACATGACCCTGAGAGTTGCTCGGCTTTGATAAAATTAAAAAAATGGTTTATTAATTCCAGTGAACACAAATAATTTACAAAGAAACGATTACACACACTTACTAACTACTAATACAAATACATTTGGGACCGCACGTAACAATGTCATCAATTAGTCCCCGCGTGCCGACAAGACAAAGAACCTATTCTAACTTATATCTAGCTTAACTAAGTACAGGGCCCTAGAGAAAGATAAGGTGGAAGAGAATTATACAGAAATTATAAGACTGAAAATTGGTTCGAACGGGTGACTGGCAGTAATAAATAAAAAAAAACCTCGGATCCGTTCCTTAATAATTTTCTTTGTTCCTGTTCGTCCCGCTTTTCTCTCTCTCCGAAAAATCTTCCTCCCTCTTGCTCCCATCCTCCTATCTCCTCTGACGTAACCCCTTGACCCTTCGGTGTCACACCCTTTTTGTTTTTATTAATGTCCAGGCCACATGTGTCAACTAACTACCGCGTGATTAAGTAAACAGAAAACGGAAGTAAAGTTGTTACTACAGGAAGAGAGTATAAGGAAAGTAAAGAAAAAAAATAAATAAGGTTTAATAAAGCCACAAATGTAACAAAATTTCTTCTTATTGGATTGATTGCATTTATTACATATCGACATTTTGTTTTTCATTTGACATATGTTAATTTTCATAAATTTTCTTGTTATATATAATTAATAATAATATAATTTTTTGTTTATTGTATGTTTAAAATTTTTCATTGTATGAAATAATTCAGAATAAATTTGTTATAATACTTTTTATTTTAATTTTAAACCTGTATTCAATTCCTTGGATACCAATACCTATATTAAAATTTTAAAAATTTATTGAAATATAATAATTTTTATGATCAAATTTTTTTGAAGTTTTGTGAATTCTTGGAACTTGAAAAAAAATATATTATCTTAGAAAAAGGAAAACAGCCAAGACTCAAAAAATCTCAAACAAAAGTTTTCAAAAACAACATATTATCCTGTTTTTGTTTCTAAATATAATTTTTAAATTAATAATAACTTGTTTTAATAACTGTTTATAATTTTAACAAATCTTAACAATTTTTGAGAATTAAACAACATTATACAAAATTTAAGTTTAAAATTATTGCAAAGGATTTCTTTTGTATACTTTTTAATTTCTTTCTTATTACACATTTTTCATTTTATAAGTTCATAAAATAATTCAATATTTAATTTCGATAAATAATCAAAATTTAACACATAATATACATAAAGAATTGAAAATAGTAATAGCTTTATCTACTAACATGATTCTACTAAGATATGAGATGTCTGTTTTTGAACCAAGGGCTAAACATTTTTCCTCAGTGATAGTATATTTGAATATGTTTAATGCTTTATAGAAATTAAGAGAATCTGAAATTTTTTAAAGCTATATTTTGAAGTAAATGACACTCATTAATTTCACTCTAAGCATTAGCTGATTGTGTGTTACTTTTTTGTTATCAAAACTAAGGTTTCTCTAACTGGATCCTGGAATCATAGCTGTTTTTTTTTTAACCTGGGAAATATCCCAGGAAATCCCACAAATTTCTTAAAAGTTCACTTTTTTCATACTTTATGTTAAGGTTGAGGAAATTTTGCAAATAGAAAGTATAATTAACTCATAAACTGTCAGAATACATTTGTATTTGATTTGTTGATTTTTGTGAAACCGTGTTGTATTATTCTTAGAAGTCTCGAACACAAATTCCTGTTAATAACAACCACATGGCTTTTTTCCACCTCTATTTAGTTGATACGATACACGTTTCGGGCCTTATGCCCCTCATCAGTCAACTAAAAAATATAAAATAATGTATACAGCGTTTTTACCGACAAGTTATATAAACATTTAAACGTATATAACATACCAGTTCTTCCCCAGTATGGCACTTGTACACGGTAAGTTTGGACATTACAAACTTTTGTATTTATTAATTTTAAGGATGTTAATTTGTTTTTTAAATTATTGCTTGTTATGGCATGTCACAGATTGTTAATAATCACAACATGTAGCTTATTTGTGGCAGAACTCCGAAAATTCTCTACTTGTCAAAACCTGTAATATCTGGAATAATTGTGCTTATGCTGTCTTAATTTTAACCGTGCCCGGCAGCTTCAATAACTGCGTAATGTCAGGTTGTGCAAATTTGGCAAGGATACAAATGAGTATGAAGTCTGCAAGTATGAAGTTTTCTTCATAAACCCGATTATTAAAGACAAACAAACTGCCGAATTATTGAGCTATAAGCTTGATGTTTCTATTAAAGTAGCCGAGAGAGACAAATTGAGAATACTAGAGAGCAAAAGAAGTACTGCAATGCATCTTGAGAAATCTTAAGGCTACAGGTGAAAAACCACATAACATCTGTCTTCTTTTAAATGCAATAAAACACGATTCCACTCGCATCAATTGAAATGGAAATGGCATTCTCGGTAGCGGGACTTTTCATTACTAAAATAAGAATCAGATTGAGTGATTGAAGTATCGACCATCTTTGCATTTTAAAATCTTATTATAAAAATTTAATAATAATATTTCATATTATGTTTTATTTAAAAAACAAAAATTACCTTTTAAGTTAAAAGTTTGATCTAAGTTCATTTTTCTCTTTAAATTTTCTACTCAATTCAAAGGCATTTTTTTGTTGTAAGCAGTTTCCAACAAACTTTAATAAATTTTTCCTATTTGTGAAAATTTATACGTAATTCAAGGGTAATTTTTAATACATATTTTATACAGCATTATTATTATTATTATTTTGGAGATTGCAGAATGTATTAAATTACTTAAAAAATGAAAAATAATTATATCATTCAATTTTGAGATTTATTTTATATTTTAAAAATAATTAATTCTATTCCGGGATTTTGGGAAATATCAGGACAAGCAAAAACCCGGGAAATGAGAAACCCTAATCAAAAGCTTGAAATTCACAAACATCATTGAATTTCATGATTATAATACTTTATTGAAAAATATTTAAATGAACTAAATCATAAATCAATTTCTAAAATTTAAGAATTTTATTAAACATTCTTCAAATTTATGATTTCACAACAGTTGGATATTTTTATTAATCTCTCATTTATTTTCTGGATAATGTATTTGCATATTGTAATAGAAAAAAGAAAATCTATTAAAAAAATTTTTACAAACATGGTATCAAGGAAGCAGAGTCTGTGTATTTTCCAATGAGGTATTTATTTTAATAATCAATTAATTGCATCTCAGTTCTAATCTTGATCTTAATTGAAAAAATTAAAAATTAATAGAAAAACCAAAGTATAAATTACCATTTGTTATTACATATATTTGTATTCCAATTATCTATCATGTTCAAAAATTCATGATTTTAGAGACTAAGATGTATATCATTACTAATAATACATGCCTCTTATATTGTTAAGACATATCTAAATGACAGATGAGGCCACATTCTACATCTCCCAGAGGAAGTTTACAGTACCAAAATACTTTAAGCACAAATTTATTTCAAATTCTTTAAAGTGTTCCAAAAATTTTAAATCTAAAAGTTTTGTAGAGCAAGAAATAAATGACCTCTTAAATATTTACTATTATGAATATTGGTCTAGTAAAATTGTTAAAATGGTGCAATGGAATTAGTAACAGAGAAATAAGACTTCTGGTACTAATTAAGGTCACTAATTATGATGTATTACATTAAATTTAAGATTCATCCTATTTTCAGAGATACTAAAACCTGAAAAAATGTCTCTCTTGCATTTGAGTAAATACAGTATTTATTTATTTATTATGATTTAAAATGATGTAAAATATTACATTATATAATATTGTTTTAGACAAGTATTAATCATAAATTATATTTTATTCTTTTATTACTTTATAAAGAAATATATAAAATATAAAAAAAATGGAAAGGATAATATATAATCTATTTTCTGTGATCCAGAAATATTTCATTTCAAATTATATTCAAATAATCCTAATATGTAATATCAAAATTTGTAGATAAAAGTAAACTAAATGAAATTTACAATAGCATAATGCTTACTGAAGCATTTTCATATACATAAGTAAGAAAAATTTGAAATTATTAAAGTTTCGATAGCCCAAAATCAAAATATATAAATGTCAAAATTTATTGCTTATGAAATTTTTATTGCATTTTACATAAAAATAAACTACTCTAGTAAAAAAAAAAAAAAAAATAGATTTTTACCAAACATTTTCTAATTTTTTCTTTCTTTTTATATATATTCATTTTTGATGTTTTAAACATTTTTTTACTTTGTAACTAGAACTGAAACAATTCGTAATCTAAATTAGTCTATGCAAGTGCTGAATATCATAATTAAGGCTTGTCAAGAATGCTTTATTTTTAAGCTTTAATGCTTTATTTTCATACTTACGTTTTATTCATTTTTTGGTTGAATTTAACCTTTTCAGTTCTTATTAAAAGACAATATGATATGAATATCTTAATTTTCTTTTGTCAAACAGATTTATTGTAATATTAAGATTTCATTAATTACACAGAAACTTAGTTAAATTTCATCTGAACTGCATAAAAAGGACAATGCACCTAAAGACAGCTTGCTAAATATTACATATCCTTTGTATGGTTTTCCTAAAACTAAGCTTTGATAACAAACCATTTCATCTATCAGTACATTTTCTTCTGAAAATGTCTGAAGCAGACTGGATCCAATTGCCAAATTTATTTCCAGAAAATGACAGAAAGATGTTGTTCAATCATTTAAGTGGCTACTTTTTTGGTTAGGTAAATTCTTTATTTCAAGTAATCTCTGCAGTGTTCTGATATTCTGGCACACATTGCTTGCAAGAAACCGATAACCTGATTGTGCTTCAAGCTTGTAAATTAACTTGCAAATGTCTGGAGATATCACTCCAATAGCTTTTAACTGTGTTTCAAATTATTCATTTTTTAACAATTTGAAAAGATGTGCAACAGCATATACAGCCTCTTCTTGCATTAAACAAATACATTCCATTAAATGAAGGATCTATGTTTTGCAAATGATAATGTGTAGCCTCTGGCCATGTACTCTGCCTTTTACTTGTACTTTACAGGAAAAGGAGGTAAAGTATTGTTCTTTCTTTTCTCTTAAGGCAGTCTAATCTTCTAATCTAATTCTTCTTTCTTTCTTTTTGGTGCTTTCACAGTTGCTGTTTTTACACTATCAATAAACTGATCCACTACAGTAAACTTAGCTCTGACCTCTTCAGCCTAAAGGTGAAGGATGTGAGTCCAGCATGCAGTAATTTTGGACAAACACCTTTCAACTTCCTGACAGTACAAAGCATGTAAAACTGTCAGTTATTAAGCCAATTAACTTTTTTCTTCACAGATTAAGAATTTTCCAGTGATTAAAACCTCTTCCACAATGACTTAATTATTATAACAGCTGGTACGTAATAATGGAGGTTTTTGTGAACAATCCAAGCCTGTATACAAGTTGTTGAAAACCTTGTAATTTTTTAAGTCAACTGATTCATCCATTATTAAGCACACATCAAAACACTATACAAGTTCACAGTCTCTTGTAGATCAGCATTGCAAAGACCTCACAAGTAATGCTGAAGTGTTGATTCACTTGATATTGTTTCCTGCATTTTAGTTGCACAATCTTAATTCATTCACATGCTTTTTTATACTTTTGACAAGCCTTAATGATTATTCTTAAATTTATAAAGTTTTATCTGTTCATAAGTTCTATGTTATTGTATACACTATCTCTTTTATTAAGACTAATGTTAGGACCTTGTCATCATTATTATGTTTATAACAATTGTAAGCCCCTCTCTAATCTATGAGTGCATTTACTTCTGAGCTAATTTTACTGTCAGCACGCTCAGCCTGTATACTTTTGTCCGAGCGCCAAGCTCATTGGCATTTACTTTAGAGCTATGTGACGTCATGTTTAGCAAAATTGGTAAGCTCAGAGTGCTAGCTAGTTCGTTGTTGAGCTTTGCACTAATTCAATATGGCTGCTCCCATTAAAAATTACTTTCTGTACAAAGTATGAAAATGGAATTAGTTTTGGAAAAATAAATGGCAGAAAGTATTTTTATTGGTAAATTTCAATTATTTGTTGTGTAAAATGTTTACAATGATCTCTTTTATTGTAAGGTTCAATAGCTTTAGATGACTTTTTTCATAAACAGAGAGTTAATGTGAAAAAAATTAAGTTTGATTCATTGTTTATGATTAAAAGTGAAGTTTACCTTACATGCGTTTGGAATCTTCAGAAGTGTTATGTTCAGAGCATTAAATAAATCGTAAAGAAATGAACAGCATTAATAATATCCAAAATTACATGAGTTTGTATACTTGAATGAATTTTCAGTTATATATGGGGAATGACTTCTCAAGAAATTGTATCATTTGAATACCATTTTCTCATTACAAACTAAACTTATATGATGACAGAGTAATACTTATTTCTATTGAAATAAGCTGCTGCTGCTTCAGTTGATGTCTTAATAACCATATGCTTTTCACCAATAGAGCCTTTAATTCTAGGAAAATCAGATTGGATATAAAATGATTCAAACCTGAATGATTCTTGATTTGTCAAGGTCCTATAGGCAGCATAAAAGCTGCTTTTGAGGAGACACAGAGCATCTTTCCAGAGGAAGTAATTTTTTCTGTGTCTAAAATTGGACTTATTTTTTAAAAGAGAATCAAAACATTCTCTTGTAAGTCTAAGGTGCTGTTTTAAAATCGGTTAGATTATATAAAAATACAGTCTCTTCAATAAAAGTTTCTCATATTTATTTGACCTTACTTTTCTTCTTTCTTTCATTTTTTCTACAATTATATCCACAATAAGATCATCCTCATCCAATAGTTCTATCTGTAACTTAATATTTAAAATAGCACCTTTATTATTTGCAGGAAACTGCCATATTTCCTGTTAGCGTTGCATTTACTTTCGAACTGGACATGAAGGCACAAATATAAATGTTAATGACGTTATGTCTGGTGTTCAGAAGTAGCACTATTAGCTCAGAAGTAAATGCACCCTTATCTTTGCATGTACACATTGGGTACTTTGCCTGATAAAGTGGCTTTAATACAGTTGGATATGCAAGCCAATGACAAAACCTGTTTTATTTGGAATGGACTGCATCATTGGTTTGCTTATTCAGTTGTATTAAAGTCACTTTACTGGGAAACAAACCTAGAAATTCAGCCAATAGCCTGGGAGTAAGGAAGAATTCTGTAATGTCACAAATAAGTTAAAAAGAATATGTGAATAAGTCATCAGCTTTTTGTCTCACACTACAAGAAGGATTGAGGAGGAAGAATAAAGGAAGATCAAAGTATCTCCTGTGAATAATTTGACAATGTCATTTATGGACATTAACATGCCTGCCAAAAAATTTTGGGGTTTTCAGATTTTCAACAATTAAGTGTGGGAAAATGAATATCTCCATTTTACATTAAATTATTGATAAATTATAAATTTATCAATAATTTTAAAGAATATGTGTACATTTATTTTAGATTCCGTGAAAAAAAGTAGCTAAAGCTTGATTTCACAGACACTTGTCTGTGAAATCAAGCTTTCAATATGTCTCTGCTATTGTTTGTATTGATATTGCATATACATCTATTGATGAAAGATTTAAATATCATTTGTTAACATTCTAATTTCCTGTTAGTGGTACTGAGTTCAAAATAAGATCACAAAAGGTAATTTAAAATTAGGTATGCCAACAGCTTCAAGCTAAAGTTTGAAGGGGTCCTGACCCACTCAACTTCTCACATAGCACACCCATGTTTATGGACTCCGCTGAATCTTGCCACAAAACTTATTTTATTCTTCTTTATATTGAAAATTCTTTATAAAAGAATATAAAACCTCTCACAATATCCTGGAGAACTTTTATATTAGTTTGTTTTTGATGGAGCCAGTAAATTTTATCAAATTAAAAAATTATATTTCAAATCTAGTTTTTTAAATTAATTGAATGTTAAAAAGTTTAAATTCATAGAAAAATGTTTTCATTTGATAGTGTTACATATACAGGTCTTCCAAAAAAGAATGCCATCATTTTAAATTACTGTAATTACATTATTACCTGAAAAGTATGTGACATACACCAATCAAGACAGTAACTGTCTAAGTCTCAAATGTCTTTTTGTCTACTGCCTCTAGGAAGCACAGTAAACAAAAATGGCAACTCCATAACAGAGAAAGAATTTTGCACTCTGCAGTTTGCAAAGTCAGAATCAGTCATTATTGTGCAACATGATTTTTAATGATTTTTTTGAGTTTTGCAGATAATTTCAAAGTAACCCACCATGTAAGGCAATCATTCTTGTTGCACAATGATGACTGATTCTGATTTTGCAAAACACAAAACCACCTTCTCTGTTGCAGTGTGACATTTTTGTTTGCAGTGCTTTCTAGAGGCAATTGTGGCCGTACGTCTTATTTTGTATATTGTTGTATATGTTATTCTTAGTATTTATTCCATTTTCTTCCTCTTCGTTAGTTCTTTTGTCTATCACTTCCTAGAAACTTCTTTCTTCCCTAACCCTTCTCTGTTCAAATGGTGGTGACCTAATTAAAAGACAAAGAAAAGGTGGTAGCCTGAGGGCTAAGTGTAGGACGAGAGGTCACTTTTTTGACTTGGACGTTGGAGAGATAGGACGTGTTGTGAAGACCTCCAGGTTGTTCTGGCATCGACTGGAGAACAAAGGAGACGACAAGCCTAAGCTAGCAATCGAGAGAAATCCGAAATATATCCCGATATAGGAACTTCGAGAAGCTTATTGAGAGAATCGGATAGATGTCCACAATCAACAACTCAGAAAGTTAATAATCTAGCAGCGCCACAATCACCCCAGATCATCGACACTTTGGGTACCCATTCTTCTCTATCATCAGATATACAACTATCCTATTGTGTATCTTTTCTTCTCTCTTTTTTTATTTGTATAAGTAGTTTTAAGTATTTAGTCGTAGTTCCTTATTTCTGTACCGCGGTGAATATTTTTTTGTCACGAGGTTGCTTAACAACTCTACCCGAGTATCTGCAGGAATTATATGTAAAAAAGTTAATAGGGGAAGAACGAGAAGTGTCAGAATTATAAAAGAATCCTGTAAAGAAAATAAACATGGGTGATGAGAATATATATGTGTGTTATATTCTCTTGTTGAATCCACCATGTGCATATCCTACACAATAGACCAAAAAGTGTTTTAATGCAGATGGTGAAACTAGGATAGTTATTTTATTCATTGGTGTACACTGAATACTTTTCAAATAATAATTAACAAAATTACAATAATTTAAAAAGCAGGATCTTCCAAAAAGAATAGCATTCTTTTTGGAAGATCCTGTATATTAGAGTGTTATATAGGCCTATATTCAAAAATTATGTTAAATTATAATAGGTCAAAGTTTTGACAAATGTTTTCAGAAAACTTAAATTCTTCATAAATTCATATTTTTAACTTTAAAATGACTTTTATATATTATTTTAAGCAATGTACTGTATATTATGATAATCGAGAATTTGATACTTTAAAAAAAAGAAAAATAGATAAAAATCTTACCATCACATATCCTATGTAGGCCTATATTTTTTTACAGATCCAATATAAGTAAGCAAGGATGACAAAGCCAAACTACCAAATTCAATATCTAAAAAAGGCTCACAGTCAAACAATCTATTTTAAACAAAACAATTGTGTAGTATAGTATTTGTAATCATTTATACATATAAACTTTCTTCAAGAATATTTATATCGACAAGAATTATGGATCATTGCACAAAAGAAATAGTTTTGATAACTGAAAGACAAACAACCTATAGGAAAAATATGAGACAGTTTTGTCCGAATTAACTATCAAAAATGTTTAGTACAAGATGGATCCATCACTGAAACATCTACAGAACTATCAGATCTTAACAATAGAAACTGCCAACTGGTAATCTGGGCATTGAACTACAGCTGAATGGAAACATTTTCTGAATTACACTTTCAAATTTTGAATCCTATCTGATAAATTTAAACTTTGGAAATGTCTCCACATCTCCAACCTCTTGGTGCTGTTTCTTCTCAGAGTTCTGAGAGGTTCAAGATGTTCTACTAATGTTCTCTGTTAGCATTTTCTAAGACGAAAGTGTCTCCAACAAAACATTCTAAACTAGAAATGTTTCTTATTTCCAATAGTGTAATTAGAACCCATATCAGGAGGAACCTGAATTACAAAGTGCATGCTTACATTAACCCCTGTGTCACTGTGGACATTACTCTTCATCTGCAGCTATAGTGGCTAAACTGGATGAAGAATACACATGAATGTAAGTGCATTTGTCACATTTAACTAGTTTTCCTGTATGTATTCGATTTTTTTCTTCATTTATTTATTTACAAAGGTAATGTAGGCTCGGCCTCTCGACTGCCTACGTCACAAGCAAAAACACACTTTCTGGTATACAAACGAAAGTCGCAATTCTACGGAGTTAAAAAGAATTCGTCGAATTTCGAACGTCTTAAAATTTTCTCCGCAATTATTTTTGTGGAGATGAAAAAATGTTTTCGTAAATGGCATCTCGACCTAGTTTTGCGCGAAAACAATATTTCAATTGGAAACTTGTAAATGAAGAAATAGAGAAGAACTAGGTCATTCGTATCGACGAAAAACTGGAAGGTGACAACCTATTGAACCAGACTAACCTAGACGAATATTTTGGCAAGAGGCCAACTCTCTTCCAGACATTTCTGTTAAGTCCTAACGGGTGACGACCTCCATTCACA
This sequence comes from Centruroides vittatus, assembly GCF_030686945.1. Taxonomy (NCBI): domain Eukaryota; kingdom Metazoa; phylum Arthropoda; class Arachnida; order Scorpiones; family Buthidae; genus Centruroides; species Centruroides vittatus. Next base: position 317,911 of record NW_027122621.1, on the reverse strand, counting down.
CGACAGAAACACAAACAAAACATCAGCTTTATTTATATACAGTACGTAAACTGGTTTAGAAGGGAAAAATTCGTTTTAAAGTTCTTTTCTCCAGAAAATTCAAAAATAATTACAATTTACAGTTTTAGTCACTTTCTAAAGAATATTCAAAATTTATTGAATTTTTACGCATATTTTCTTTTTATACACGAGTTAATTTGCTTAAAATAAAAAATAAATAAAACTGAGACAAACCGTTTCGATAATATTCTCAACAGATGGCGACACAAAATACTTTTATTTCTCCTCTAAAAACTACAACAATAAAAACATGTATGTAATTTTAAAAAATATAAATAACTTAAATTAAACCATTTACGCAGAAGACACGTTAAAAACGTATTCAAAATTTTGCTTGAGTAACTTCCGACCACTCGTTGCCATAGTTATCAAATCTATCGCGGAAATAAATACATTTGACCTCTAAAATCAATCCGGAAAACGGAGCATTTCTGTCCCAAACGGTTCAGAAGAAGAGATAGACAAAGTGATAACGTAAACGCTTTCTCCGCCATAAATTACGAAATAGTACTATGAACAAAGACGAAATCAGCGTTTATTCATGTATCTATCACTTTTTATTGCTATTAAAAAAATAAATAAAAATTGTTACAAAATATCCGAAAGTTCGACGTTTTTAAACATTTTCTCTTACAAAAATTACGTCAAAAAATCAGGAAGAAAAGGGGAAAAAATTGTAAAAATTCCAAATCGTCCCATAGTAAAACTAGTTTCAGAACATGTTTTCTACTTTAAAAAGACGAATTAAAACTATAAATAATTATCCCATTTCCCGTAATTAAAGTCGAAAAAATATTTTAGATAATAAATATTAAAAAATGCAAGGAAATACGATACGTTATACACACGCGTAATGTGTATGGAGGATGCGAGATTCTTATCGAAAGTATCAACGTTAATGATGTATGAACGTAATTAAAATTATTACTAAGCAGAGAATTATCGTTGGTGACAGTTAAGTAGATACGTTTTAGCGAAATGTCGAATTAATTCGCTACAATATTTGACTTTTTTATATTGTATTTTATGGAATTTACTTCGATTTTATGGATTTTTTAGAATTTGACGTATTGTATTAAACACTAAAAAATACAATAGAGATTGTCACGTTGAATTCCAAAAGACAAACAAAGACAGAGTTCAGTCCGAAAAACACAAACAAAAAAGTAGACAGCTCGATTTTTATACATACAATTTTGACTCTTAAAAATTAAATTTTTATGAATTTTTTTATATAGTTAAAATAATTTTATACTCATTTTAAAAAACTACAGTCTAGTAAAAGTATTACGAAAAGATAATTAAAAAACAAGTAAAAATACAGAAACGCATGGAAATAAGTTCACCATCAAATTTTTTCGATTAAAAATTCGAATATCTGCTTAATTTATTTAAATAAAGACAGGATTTTTCCTACAAAATTTTCAAAAATATGAGAAAAATCCTCCATTTATTGTTGTTTAGCCTCTATGAAATTCGAAACAAAAAATCCAAATTCTCGAATTATTTTATACACATTTTTCGAAAACGGACAGACGAAACGTTGATTCTTTCCTAATAACTAAAAATAGACAATAATTCGCTGTAGAGAATAATAAAGAGTAGAAAATTCCAATCGAACTCGTATCTACAGAGATAATTGTTTGTAATTTCCTCTAATCAAAACTGGTTACGCTTTAATTAGCAACGGCGTGCCTCGACACTCCGCAACAATTAAATCCTCAAAAAACCAGAAAAATTCATTTTAATGATTTAAACTGTCCAATGTTACTCTAATAACATTAATAAAAACAATAAATAAAACGCTTATTTAATGAAAATTTCCGATATTTATTTCTAGAAAAATCAAAAGAAAATTAAATTATGGAAACGTAATTAATTAAGAGGTCGTTTCTGATTATTTCAAAATTAATTAATTTAAAATTTCGTTTTCTTGCGTCACAATTAACATCGGGAATTTCGGGTAGAAAATATCCCGAAGCAAACGGGAAAAGCAATAAAATTACAGAATGACGTAAGCGAGATTACCTCCTCATACCTTCAATCGACCTCTAATTCGTACTCATTAAATTGTTTCGTGGCCATCTTTCTTTTCCAAAAAAAAAAGTCTTTACGGTGTTGTTTTTGAAGACGTACTTCGTACAAAAAAACAACTTAAAAACAGAACTATCGTCTTTCTGGCAACACTAACGCCATCCGCAATCAAATTCAATCAGACTCCGATCCGAGTTAACCAATATTCGTTCGCGTATTTAAGAGTCACATAAATTCCAACTGGTTAATTTCCGACTCGATGGTGAAAGACAAATGCAAACCTCCTTGCGTCATCCTCCTGTTTATAATCTGCGCTCTGTGGGTACCTTTATCCATGCTAGTCGTGGGTTCGGCCAGGCCCACGATGAAAACGGCCATATGGTAGAGCAGGGTCGCCATATCTTTGGGAAAAAAACATTCTAAAATGGGGAAGAAACATTCTAAAATGGCTCACCGAGATTCGACTCTGGACACCCCAGAATCGCATTCAGATTTATCATCTTATCCCAGAGATATGATAATGCCTTAAACTTTCAACATTGTCGAATAGTAAAGTATGCGTTAACACGTGCACTGAAGTAGGTCTCCTTACAACTGGTGGTGGTGCCCCTCTAAGTACCTATTAATTAATATAATGCCCATCTTAATGTCACGATGCCTATGTCAGTGTTTAACATCTTGGACAGAAGAGCGCGCCAAACAACGGAGCAGTAAATTTGATAAATGAAGACCAACCATTTTTACACTCACAGTTTCCTATTATTCTTTCGATCTCTAGTATATATAATAGTAAATAAAAGAACGGTCAGTATGCCTGAACTCGTAAAATGATAAGTAACTCACATTCTAGCAGACAGTATTCGGAAGAAGTAAGTGTCGTGGGTCTTCTCTCGGCTTTTTCGTTTTCTTCTTCTTTCTGATCTAAAACAAAAGAAAAATTATCAAAAACTTTACTGAGAAAGACATGGCTAAAAACACAAATTACAGAATTTTATTATGTTCACTTATAAAAGATTTAAAACATTCATTTTTGATTTTAAAAAAAAGACACCCTTGGATTCATATATATTTTATAAATTAATTAATTTTTGAATTTATTTATTTGATTATTTACTAGTACACACACTTCCAAAGGGGAAGGAGAAGATTGGTTTGGTTTAATAGATTAAGACAATGCAACACTTGGGAGTACTGCCAAAGAGCGGACATGTCCCTATTTGGCGTTAGATACAGGGAAAACTCACGTGACCAGTCTGTTGGTCGGGCGCGAACCCGTGACCGAGAGTTTAATGGTTTTAACCACTCGGCTAATGATGGGAGGAAGAAAATTGGGAAATTTTATAAACAGATTCGATCACATCACGGAAACAAAATAAAAGATAAAAATTAAAAACTGAAAGCGGAAATCTCTCTTCTGATCATTGATCACAGCTTGGAAAATTTTAAAAATCTCGATCAATAGCGACGCAGAATGCATCTCGAAATTACACTTATCAGCGTTTAAATGCAACACAATGAAAAGATCGACTTATTTCTGTTTTGGATTTTTTTTTTTTTTTATAAATCAAATAATGTGACATATTTTATGCATATAAACTACAAAAATACTTCGATATATATTTCAATCTGCACGAATATAAAATCCCATTACTGAATCTTTCGTACAGAATAAAATAAAAGTATAATTGTTATAGGTATAAACGAGATTTTGCTTTAATTTTCTGAAATTTACAAAAAATGGCGATTTACAAAAATGAAAAAAACAACAAGAGAGAGAATTTAGCCAATAAATTTCTTCAAAAAATGATAAAGTTTTAATTACATTTCCAGAAAATTTTGAGTGAGTTATTGAAACTGCCAATACGGTGAAAATAATAGTTATTACAAGTTATAAAAAAATAAAACTAAAAAATAGGTATATCTCGCTATAACGCGACTTTTTAAAAGAAGTTTTAAAGTAAACAGAAGAATTCAAGAGATTTATCGTTCAACTTTCCAAAGAGAGTAAGAAAAAGAAAAAAAAAAAAAAAAAAAAAAGAGAGAGAGAGAGAGAAAAGACAGAGTTTAAAATCTAAAAATACACACGAATGCCGAATTATTATTATTATTGTTTAACAATTTTAATTAATAATAAATAATTTCATTCAAAATCTCTCGATTCGTATCTTAATTAAGAGCATAATGTATTGGAAACAAGTACTGTATTTAGAAAGCGTTTTAGACGATGAAATGACGGAAAGATTGGGATGATGATTATTTGACTAAATGACCTCGTTTGAAATAAATACTTTTGTCAGATATTAATCCGAAATGCGCATCTTACCGAATAATTTCCCATTACAATCGTCAATAATCGATGTCAAACGACATTACTGGATGAATTATCAGAGTTTAAAGTTTGTGAAATAATTAATGAATCATCTTTATTTTTCCTAGTTTAATTAATTAAATTATACAAGTAAGTATTATAAAATTTATTCTTTCCCTATTTACTAGCGAGCGAATTTGCGATTTTTATCGCATCATGCTTGTCTTCGATGCAATTTTGCTGGCAGGATGACCGAGGCGGTAAAAATTTACCACTCTGGGAGATCCGGGAAAATCCCATAAAATTTTCATGGCGGTCTCTTCCGGATATGTCGGGCCCCATCCCTTAACATCCAGCAGCCCTATGGTGGGAGACCTATGGCGAAGTGGATAAAATCCTGAACACAAGTATTTGGTCGCGGTTTGAGTCTCACTAACATGTTTTATTCATATTTGTAATAAATAAATACCTGTGAACATGAGAACAACGGTTACATGCCATTCCACTATTTGGCAGATTGCATCACCATATCCAATCAAACTAAACCCTATCGTGAGCAAAGCCGAACCTACGATGGGCAGAGTCAAAAAAATAATAAAAGTTGCAGCAATTCACACATTTCGGGTACTTTCGTTTGACATTAAGGCTTAAATTTTGAAAATTAAAAAGATCTTTAATTTACGGCAGTGTTTTTTCAGTATATAAAGACAATAATGTTCACGGAAACGTAATGATTTTCAATGGTGTGGGTTCAGTTCAGAATTAGGACTCGAACCCACTTCTACCGAAACACGCTGGTTCAAATCGCGTCTTTCGAATTACTAATAGCCGACGAAGATGGCTTTGAATGGAAATCGAACCTACTACTCTAAGCATTTAGTTTTCATAAGAACTATCAATACAGAAATAATTTTTATATACTCATACCAAACAACTGAAACTGACTCTACAACAAAAAAAAATGATAACTAGAATTTTGATGTAAAATAAAGTATCATTTTTTAAAGTTTTCAAGCGACTTTTATTTAATTGCAAACGATGACAGATTATCGAGTAATTTGCAATTATTACAATCACTTAACTATTTTACACTTACTTTAGGTAAACAATAATTAGTCACGGGAGAATCACCATTAAGGATGTAGATTGTCAAGTGGCACATTCCATCAGCGGTTCTGGAAGCAATATCTCGACCCCCTGAGAGCACACGTACCAAAAAGCAATCTCTATCAATCCTTGGTTTCCAGAGAACTCGTTGATTAAAGTAGGAAGTGGTAAAAAACACAACGAACTTATAAATGAAGACTATTTGTTACCAAAAGATCGTTTGCTGCAGTCCTCTTAATCAACTTTGGAGGAGTTTTTATAAGAACCATAAGGACGTAATGGACTATCTGATCTTTCTCAATTTTGCCCTCAATCTCAATAGTTGAATTGTCACGACCGTCCACCAGTGGTCAAGCGGTCTTCGTATCTTAAACACTAGGAGTTCGGTGGTGGGTTCGCTTCTCGCTCGGACGGCCCACGTGGAGTTTTCGGGTTTTATACACGTCTGTAACGCCTAAATAGGGACCAGTTTTCCTTTAAAAAAAAAAAAAAAAAACCTCCCGGAAGGCATCCCCCAGGCAGATCGCCTACGTGTTGCGTTACCATAACTTAACAAAAACAAACGAATCATCACGATCCTTTGACGGTCGGATGACCGAGACAGTCAGATGACTTCCATCCATCCCTCTGGGGGTTCCAAAATCGAATCTGGCTGAGCAACCCCAATCTCGGATATATCAGGCCACTTCTTCGCAACCCGGTCGCTTCATTGTGGGCATAGCCGAATCCACAATGACCTTAAAAAAAAAAACGCCCTATTACTGCCAATAGGACGAAAACTTAAAAGAAGGTTCTCTGTACAAACAATTTTTGAAATATCACCAGAATCCAAATCGTACGCAATCAAAACCATACTCGATAAAAGTCTGTCGAAAAGATAAACAGCATCTGCATACTTTAGAAATAAATAAGTAATATATACTGGTATCCCTCGTATAACACGGTAGTTACGTTTAGAAAAAGTGCCGTGTTATGCGAATCCGTGCTATACGAGACAAAGAACTCTTGCAAAACATAGGGTTATGTTCCAGAAGTTAGTAAAAGTATACTATTCTTTTTCGTTACTAAAAGAAATATGTTTATTAAAACAATCAATAATTAATTAACAATCATAATTAAAAATACTGTATTACGCGTCAATATTAATTTTAGTTAAACAACCGCGTTATTTTTACAAAATATCGTCGCCGTTCAGCTTTTTTGTTGATCTTGATCAGAAGTACCAGCAACATTTTTGTTTTTTTTTTTTAAATTTTTATCATAAAAATTTTTTATGGACGACGAAATAAAGATATGTTATTATTCAAAAATTTGTTCTAGCGGGTTGTGTTTGTTCAGTCGAGTACCGAGATACCGCCGTATTTCGTTCGTCGTTTTAGGAATGATTGCTTCCCTACAGTTAAAAAAATTTTAATAGCACTTATCTAAAAATGTTTAAATAAACTTTATTAAATACGAAGATTAATCTATGTAAAGAAAACACAGTCTTAAGGGCTAAAGTCTGAAAGCAAAGACGACAACACCTGGTTGATAGGAAAGTTAGGACAAGGAAGAAAACAAATTGTACTATCAGTTTTCATTAAGGTAAACCTGACGAAAAATACAAAATAATTTCAATATTCTAAAGACCATGGGCAAATTTGAGACAACACGCATGTTGGCTTGAAAACAAAAAAAATCGAATAACGGAGTTTACACTTAAAAACTGTGAAATTTTTTACGAAGGTTTTCCCAAACAAAACGCCTCGACAAAGGGCTGGCCATGTGAAGTTTTCCGGGATTTCTTCACGTTAGTAACATCTAAATAGGGGCCAATTTCCCAGAAGGCATCCTCCCTCAGCATACCGAGAGAGAATGTCGTATACTTAAAAAATCAAACCAAACATGTGACTTATACACTAGATTCAATCTTTGGGTATAATTTTGTTTTTTATGAAAGATGGATTGAATTGATGGGATTAGGCGAGGGGATACTTAGGAGACCTGAAGGGTCCATCAGGTGCGCCTCCCGAAAGGACTTTCTATGGGAAACTTGTCCCTATTTAGGTGGCCTTTTATGCTCTCTGATCAGTAAAGGGCCTTAAACCACAGAAAAAGATCCTATTTAGGTCTTTTGCATGTGAAGGAAGCCCTGAAAACCACGTGGCCAGCTCGTCGGAGAAACTCAATCTTGTGACCTCCAGCGAGCCAATGTTCAAAGGTAGCAGGTTCGCACCTCACCAACAAATCAGTGTTCAGTTATTTCTTTTTAAAGGAAGTTGTAAGTTTTATATTAAAAACACAAAGAGGTCTCATTTCATTCGAAAACCAATTTTCTGAATAATTAAAAAAAAATTTCTACTGTTAAAATGATTAAAATACGTTCACATAATACATCCACTGACGTAATTGCAACTATGAGAACTTCAAAAATATGAACTTTATCAGAGAAATTAAAACAGAATAGTCTCAGAGAAAATTGTGTTTTTCTTTTTTTTAAAAAAAAAAAAAATCCAAAAATTGCTATTTTCGTTGAAAAACGAAAAGAAATTGGAAAAGAGAGACAGAGGGAGAGGAAAAATTATTCTTGAAAATTTATTTCTGCTTCCTTTCTCTGTCGTCGTGTTTCCCATGCAGCGAATCTATGATTAAATTTTATATTTTAAGTAGATTTTTTTTAGAAATGATTTATAGGAGGATAAACAAACGACCTATCAATTTTAAAACTTTTTTTTTTTGTTAATTTTCAGAAAACACACACCGAAAATATTTGAGACAAAAAATGTTTGGTTACACTACCTCATAGGTGGTAGCTTCTACCAAATGAAGATTAGGGAAATGCATAGGGCGCAGCTTCAACCCCCTTTAGGAGATTTTTCCGAGCAAAGCCGAGTACCTCGGGTAGTAAAAAATTTTGTGAAGCATATTGTTTTCTTTCTGCATCCTCTCTAAAAATCTCAGGATTCGCTATTAACTGTTTTTAGTACTCGCATTAGCAGTACCAATAGTATAAGCAATTATTATAATTTTCTGTTCGATTAAAATGATTAAAGTTCGATTTTTTCAAAAGAGCAAAACGGAGACCGTCAAATTGCAATGGATTATATTGGATTGATAGAAAAAGGCAACACGAAACAAGGGAAAATTTTCTATGGGAAAATTGACCTATTTGGGAGTTAGACACGTGAAACAAAACCGGGAAACTCCCTGCGGTCAGTCTATTGGTGGGACGCGAACCCGCAAGCAAGTACTAGTGTTCAGTGGTTTTATTTGCTCGATCACGAAAGGGCAAATTGCAATGGATCGAAATAATAATTTTTTTTTAAATAAAATCTAGTAAAATTATACTTTTAAGTCAAGTATTGATACAGATTCAATTTTAGTGTAAGCAAAATGGCAATAGTTTAAATATTTTTTCGAGTTCTACAGGAAAATCTTTCGCTTGTCATTTTATATTACCTCGTTCGTCTATCTAACAAATTCCACATTCAAAAACACTCGAAAATAATTCTCTGGTTAATAAGTGTCATTAAATAGAAATATATTTTCAGAGCTTAAGAATTAAGCATTTCTTAGAAAACAAAAACATTCATGAGCCATTTTATATAAACAAATTTATTCAAAGGAGATAATAATAATAAATTTATAATAACTTGAACTAAGTTATTAAAAATCTTTAATTATTTATAAACATTTCAAAATAAATGTCGCCTACTTAAATTTCCCCATTTCTAACATAAATTTTCTTGCATCGTTTCACTATATTAATTTCTACGTCTTTCAATCTGAAAAAAATTTAAATAATGAATTTTTAAAGATTTTTCTTTTTATTTATTCATTTTAGCTTTGGCTGAAGCTATCAAGATTCCATTTTCAGTATTTTAAAATTCTCTTCCATTTGCAAAAAACACCAAACATTTTATGTTTTTCTCACTGAACGTAGCTTTAAGACAAACAAATCCATAAATTTTGATTTTCTTTATGTTTTAGTGAACTTCCATCTTCGCCAATGGTGAAGAGCATCCAATAAACAAGCTCTTTGCTTCCATTACTTTAACGTATTTAACAATTTTTTTCTTTACGGTTCTATCCATCTACACGTTTCTCGACAAATTTCTGAAAATTTGTACTTAATTATTTATTTACCCTTGTAATTTTTGTAAATTTTTACAAGCAGATAGTATAAGTGAGACATAGGCCTATATTTGAAACGGATGGGATCGTTATAAAGCGGATAATTTAATTTCCTTTTTAAATAAGATGAAAACTTCTTCAAAAATATCCGAAATTTTATTTTAAAAAATATAAAAAACTAAATTGTATAAATACGATTGTTTACTATAGTTTTTGTGGGAATTTCTGCGCTTTATAGCAGGTGTGAAATTTCTTCACGAATCAACAACATGTGAATTCCTTTCCAGTTAAAATTTAAAAAAGAAAAAATTCATAAAAAGTAAATTATTTGCTTTTTATTTAGCAGGAAAAAAATTTCCTTAATGAAGCGAGGAATATTTGCAGTATTTGTAAAATAATATGTCTAAAATATTGCAAATTCGACACTAAAAATTGTGTCTGACACCTCGAAAATTGAGGCTGTGAAATTTGCGATAGTCCACAAGGATTTTATTGATTTCTAATAAGGGATGGAATAAGATAACGAAATACATGAGCAATCTGCCAAGGATGAGTGCCTCCCAGAGGACTTTATATGGAAAACTGATCCCTATTTAGGTGTTAGACATGAGGAAAACCCGGAAAACTCCACATAACAGCCTGTTAGTCGGGCTCAAACCCGCCACTAACTACTAGCGTTCACTGGTTTTATTCACACGGTCACTGGTGGGCCTCACTTCCAGAGTTCTTCGAATAAATGAGAGAAAAGGAACGAATTCTTTAAAAAATTCTTTCTTAAGAATTTTTAAATAAGCACTTCTTAAATTTTTCTCGAAACTTCAGTGTGTGTTTTAGAAGTGAAAATAAAATTAATGCCTAAATTTTTACTTATTTATAAGTTACGTAATCCTCAATTTTATCATTTTTGTTTAGTTTTAAAAATAAAAAAAAATACAATTAATTAGCAAATTTCCGAAAAGGAATTAGTTTGAACCGAAATCGTTGACCGTCTCCTTTGAGATACCCATTATGACGTCATTTCTTTTATAAAAATTGCGAGCAACCCTAAAAGCATGAATTTCGAATTTCTTTTTTCGTTCAACTCTAAAATTGAAAAGAATCTTTAATTTCTTTAATCATATATTATTTAGAAACAATTAACTAAATATTTATTACATTTAATTACTTAATTAGTTTAAGAAAATTTGAAAAAAATTGAAAATTCTACGTGAAGATTTATTTATTTCCTCGTTATCAATTGTAATTGAAATGTAGGTTGAATATCTAAAATTATCTCGAAAATGTCGAGACATTTGTCAAACATACACGAAGAAATAAACAGACGTATTAGTAGCTAATTAAGCTATTGTTGGCAGTAAAAATCCAGCCGAAATTCCAAATATAATCCAGGCAGAGTAGATAAAACCATTGAACATTAGTAGGTAGTCGCGGATTCGCGCTTTATCCGGATTTTCTTCACGTATCTAACATCTAAATAGAGCCCAATTTCCCATAAGTGTCCTCCCTGGAGGCCTTTTGGCAGATGTCCCACTGTATTTGGATTGGATTATGAGATACGGCGTTGTCTTATCCCATAATCCAATCCAAATACAGTTCACAAGTAACTCAAATTTAGCTTTATAAACACATACTTAAAGGAAATTACAATGGTAACACATAATGCAATCTTGGTTCCCATAATTAAAGTAATACAACTTAAGTGCAGCTCTTAGAGCCTATAATTAAAGCAACAAACATTTATGCCTTTCTTTAATTAGACGTCAAAGCAGCCGAAGCCGTTTGATAGTTAAACTATTTGAATTTTTCATTTTATCTATTACAATTAACTCCTAATCTCAAACGAGAAGAGGTAAAAAGAAAGGTATTCGATATTTGTAAATTACTTTCTAAATTAAAGCGGCTTTTGTCAGAGGAAAATCCTGATAAAAATTCGTTAAATGAAAGCGGAGGGAGTCATCCGAAACTAGAACAATGAGCTTATTTGGTGAACTGATCAAAGAAATTAACATTGTGCAATCTTTAATGAACTAAACCAATTTAAGGTTAATTAATGTCAAAGTTTGGCAGAAGAGAAATTTCCTAACAGCACTAAGTAACTTAAGTAAAGACTAATTATATTCGATGTGTACAAATGTACCAAATAGAAACCGAATTGTTTCGTGATAAATGCGATCGGAAAAATACAACTCTTCTTTAACTTTTTGAGTAAATTTCGAGGAAATAAATCGGAAACAATAATAAATTGAAAGTTAATTTGGATAATTAAATAAATTAAAGTCTTTAAATGATGATTGCGACACATTTGAGATTGGAAACCAAGCGGACTGCAAAAGAGTTTGATTTGATGCATGTGGCAACACAACACATGAGCCATCTGCCAAGAGGAAGTACCCCAGGAATACTTTCTATGGAAAACTGGTTCCTGTTTATATATTAAACACGTGATGAAAACTACACCTTGGTGAGGTGTAAATCCACGACCAACGTGTTCAATGATTTTATCAATTCAGCCAACGGTGAGTAGTTATAAAACACAATTTCTGCCTGAATTTTTTCGGACGATTCTCCAGAAAACAAGAATTTACAAGTGTGTTAATAAGTGTGTTAAAAACAAGTGTGTTGCAGATTCGTTTATGCAGTCACTTATACAGAACTTTTTGTAATATTTTCAAGGATATCGACGAAGTTAAACACATTGGGTAAAGGGTTCTTCGGGCAAAAAAGAGATTTTAATCACAACGAATTACTCTAATCACAAACGAAAAATTTATGTCATCGATTCAATTTATCACAAAAGATATTAAAGGAAAAAACTCACCAAACAGAACACATAATCCAATTTTAATATTCCCTAGAAAGAAAAAAAAGAGCACAAAAAAATTCATTACATCACGCTTTACTACTTCCCATAATCTCTTTTGTCATCTTTAAAAGATTTCTACCAAAAATCCATTAACTTACACTTTAATTTTACTATTAATTATCCTTTCTCCGGGTAAAAATCCGGAGGAATAAAGAGAAGTATGGGATGTAGTACGAACGATGTCATTTAACAAATTATAGGATGAGATAATGAATCTCTAGAGCAAGAAAGGAATTATTGATAGCCAGAACACAATTACTTTATGAGATTCGAGCTTTAATTCTAATTTGATTTTGAACGAAAACATTTCTTTCAAGGAGAATACGAAGCAAAAATCATATTAAAAAGATTTATATTATTTTAAATAAGATTTAACATTACAAGAGTGGAAGAAGAACGAAAAAATAGATATTTTTATGCATTGATACATAGGAAAGTGGCAAATAAATGTTATAAATTGAAATAAAGAATAAAAAAGATATTTGCAAATTAATGCAGAATGCGACAATTATAAGTCTGTTAATAAACTATTTATTAATATTACCGAGAAGTTCATTTCAAGGTTGACAATAACGGAGAGAATAAATAAAGAAAGAAATTACGGAGAGATATTGGATATCAACAGAGAAAGGAACCAGAAAACCTGCGTTATGTTAGAGAAATCAGAAAAAAAAATAACAAATGTTCCTATATATCTTAGAAGAATGACATCAATATCAGAGGTCACAGACGAAAATAATTGCACGACAACAGATTAAAGTCACGAAGAACCTTTGAGGAAACAGAAAATAAGTGATGAAATAATATCAAAATTCGAAGATTAAAAAGAAAAAATATATAAATATACATATTTTTTTAAATTTAATTCCTCCGCCATGTAGGCACTAACGTAAGAGGGACTTGTTAGCAAGCCCATTATATTGATAGATTCAGCCAGGTCCACAATGAAGAGGCCGGGTAGAGAGGAACGCGACCCGAAATATCTGAAAGGATCAATCCCCAAAAAATTCCTGGGATTTTTCAACCCATCTGAATTGTATCTCGGGTCCCCAGAGCGATGGGTTGCCATTTCAGTCGCTCGGCCATCCAGCCGTCTCGAATAATTTGATTAATAAATAATAAATCTTTGTTAAAAAATTATTTTGTATTGTTTATTTATTTTGTGGTTTTTTCTTCTTTCTTCAATGGAAAAACATTCTTGTTTAAAATCCTATTTTGTAAAAAATTTTCTTAAATTCTATTTTAACATGTAGGAGAGAATTTATAAAATATTTCAAGTTTAAACAAATTTTTACATTTTTCAAAAATTTACGAAAATTTAAATGGGTCCGCAAACTTCACCAAGGATTAGACTGAATTAAATTGATGAAATAAGGCAAAGCAACATTTGAAAAATCTACCAAAGGGAGGCACCTCACCGGGAGGATTTCCATGGGAAACTAGTCCCTAATTAGGTGATATGCACGTGAAGAAAATCCGAAAACTCCAAGTTGCCAGTCCGTCGATGAGGCGCGAACCAACGACCAGTGTTTAGTGGTTTTTCGACTCAACTATTGGTGGCCCACTTCGCGGAATAAAATATGCAATTAGATAGAAAATGCAATCTAGAACCACTGAAAGTAAGATGCAAATTGAATCTTCTTGAAGAATTCCGATCCGGCGAATCTTCACTATTCTTCATGATTTATGAGGATAGAAAATCGTTCAACGTTATTACCTCAAGTATTTTATATAAAACCTTTCTTTAATGGATCAAACTGATGCTACAGAAGAATGCAAATAAGATAGCGAATATAGGTCAACAACTCACTACGTTACATCAAACCATTATATACGGTATATTTAACTGGATATAGCTCGGATCAAGCTTACAAGTATAAAATTGAAAGAAGATATTCAAATTACTGCTGATAAAAAACGTGGATCGGAGATAATTTACCCTGTGGATCGCGATCCACAATACTGTATTTGAAGTTCTCCATACGAGAACGGTTGTAAGGCACCATTTTAAACTGGCAAGGACTTTGCATGAATTTCCCGACATTCATAACTTATGAAGATAAAGTCTGTGTGGCACCCCGTTATCAAATTTTATTTTAAAATAATTTTTATATAATATATTATCATAAAAAAAAGTGTTATTTTGGGAGTAGGAATAAGTTTCTAAACAAATTGTAAACAAAAAGTCTGACTCCACTCGAGTTACGACACGTGGCTTCCCTCTTATCCCTACCCTCTTCAACTACCAAAATTTAATAGCTCAATGCACAATTTATAAGAATAAACCTGCCAGGTTTAAAAGTTTTGGTTCATCCAGTCCTAAGATATAATGCAAAGTAGACGTCCACTTGCACAACTCATTCACTCAAAACAGAATTTTGTAAATGTTTTACATTTCATGACGGAGGAGCTCCTCGAGAGTCAAATCATCAAGAAATGCAAAAAATCTGGGTGGTCAATATTTGATCGGTCACCATACTTTCCCTATATAATATTTTTTAACAGTCGGGAAAATAACAATGGTTAATTTAAATTTGGCACTTATTTTACAAGAAATAATTTAAAAACAACGCATGAAAGCGAGAACAATCGAAAACAAAGTAATTGCAATTTAGAAAATGTGCAAAAAATCCCCAAGAATTCTTATCGATCGACGAGATTTAAAAGTATCTCTTTAAAAACATTTTCTTCTGTTACTGACAGATTAATGAAAGATAAATACTATCAAATCCCGAATAAACAAA
Source organism: Centruroides vittatus (assembly GCF_030686945.1). Lineage (NCBI taxonomy): Eukaryota > Metazoa > Arthropoda > Arachnida > Scorpiones > Buthidae > Centruroides > Centruroides vittatus. Next base: position 302,682 of record NW_027122621.1, on the reverse strand, counting down.
TGTGACAGGATTTACTTCGAAATTTATTTATAAAAGGATTAAATATCCAAATCTATTCAGTGTAATAACTTAACCACTTCCACAAGCCATTTCGATTTATCTTTTTAAAAAAAAAATCATAAACCGAGCCGATTTGTAAGCTTTTTTTTGAATTTCTAAAAAAATTCTCGAAGTCGAATAGGAATCTAAATAGAAATTTTTTGAAAATATCGAGCGTCAATTCCAAAAGAAAAATTCCTTCTCTATATTGCGTGTTATACGTGAAAGTTTTAGAGAAAAATTAATAAATATATATAGCCTATATTCTAAATGTGCCAGTAAAATTTTCGTCCAAAAATAAAAAAAAACAACAAAACAAAACATTCATTCTATAAAATTTTTATAAGCAAAAACTAAAACTTCAAGCCGTTATTTTCTAAAAAAAAATTAAATTGCTCAATCGTAATAAAATTATGACAAGAATTAACACATTAATAATAATAATACTAAACATTTTATATTTTTTGAAAACAATTTTCAAAAATTTTTTTCGAGTTATTTAATAATAAATAAATATTTAAATAAATATAATAGTTCTTATCAAAAATTTTATGACAAACTGATATAAAAATACGATATTAAAATATAATAATTGAAGTAATAAAAAGTTTTTTTCAATTTAAAATAATAAACTAAAAGCGAAAAAAACATCCGAAAAAATTAAATTTATTTATCCAAAAAATACAATAGCATCTTAATTATTTTAGGAAATTTTAAATTATTACTTTAAAAAACTTATTTTACTTAAAAAATGTTTTTGGTTGTTTTTTTTTATGTATGTAAAGCAAAACAATATTTATTTTTTGTTAACATTGTTTTGCTTGACTCTTAGTCAAGAGGAACTTACAGTACTACAGCTGTACTCAACCGGATATGCGTCATTTTTTCTTCTAATAATAACCTAAAGGTAGAAATTATATTGAAAGTTGCTGGCTTATTTTTCATGCGTATTGCCTTTATTATGAATTTTTAAAATCTACTGGCTTAAAAACAGTATTGGACACGCCTATTCCTTTTTATCTCCCGATAAAATTTACTTTCAGGCGAAAACAATGAGCACGTTAAGCACAGAACGCACACACACGTGTTAATATCGACACTGAAATCACGCAGAATATTAGATTAAAAATTACCAAAAAAATCTAATGCTTCTTTACGTCTTACGATTCAATTTGATTCGTGTATACCAACAAATTAATCGTAGAAAACTGATAATTTAAGTTCATGACTGTGTACAACGTGCAATTCTGTAGAAAGCGTAATTAAAGAAAAATGTAGCCATGGTTATAATTTTGATTTTACACAATATATATAACCAGAATAAACTCAGAAAACAAATTTTGGTCCACATTAAATAAAAACGTTTTAAAAAAAAAAATCATTAAAAATTAAGAATCGCTTATAATGCGCAACTTGTATAACGAACGTAATTTATATTGTAATTATAAAATAATATATGATATTTTATACGACTAGAAAAATTTAAATATTCAACTTAACTTTGAAATTATTTTTTTAAAAAAAAACGTATAAAAAATAAGATAGTAAAAGTTGTAACGTTTGATGCGCTACTTTACAATAAGTACAGTACAATGTACTTACCTAAAACTCGAATGTATAAAGTATTATCACTCGTTTTATCGATGACAATACCAGATCTTCTCTGAAAAGAGAGAAAAATTCAAAAATATTATTTTAAAAGATCAAAACAAAATTATTGTAAAGATATGAAGTATGACTAGTAAAAGAATTTCTAAACAACATGTTTTTTTTTTTTATTTTTATTTTTAAGAATCGGCTGTATTGATTAATAGAATAAAAATAAAACTACAACTGTGAAAGTTATTTAATGAAAAGTTGTTGACAGTTTTACAACGGGAAACGTTAAACGTGACTCGAAATTAATAGATTTTTTTAAGAATAAATAATCGTTAGATTGAAATTTAAATTGTAAAATTTGATCGATTCACGCTTGTCTTTTGTATTTTTAAGTGCTTCTAGTCATTTTCTGAGGTCAAAAGAAAATGAAAAAAATACTAAATTATTTTTAAAATTTCGTTTATTTTTCACTTTAACCGCTTTCTATTCCGGTTTATACATTAAGGCTTGTTTTTTTGCATGAGAACTCATCGAAATCAAGGTCAAAGTTTAGTACTGCTCACGCATCACGATTTCGTTCGATCTAACATTTAAAAAACACCACAAATAATAATAATTAAAAAAATATTTATTACTATAAATATTTGGAATATTTTTCGCGTCGAAAATATTCATCCGAATTTCAAAATTTTTTCCCCATTGAAATATTTAAAAAATGATTTTTTTCTTTCTTTTGTTCATTAAAACTATTGCGACACTTCAAAAAATTACATATTAAATGGGTCAAAGTGAATCTATTATTAATAAAATGTAAATTATTTTTAATTGCATTTATTTAGATGAATATTCCAATTTTTTAGAAAGTAAAATATATAAATTAAATACTAAAAACGTCAAAAAAAAGAAAGAGAAACTCGGCAAAGTGAGAAAAGGTGTATGACTTTTATAACCCATCATCCGTAATGACCCGAACTTGAACTCTAACAATGCATGTTACCTGGTAAGGTGCAATGTTTTATTGGAAAATCTCGACTAATTCTATTAACGTGACTTATTTTTATTAATTTCCTAGTTACAAGTAGTTATCTACCATGGAAAAAAATCGAATTAACGATAGTTATTCCCCTTCCAAGCAGTTAACAACCAACAGCAAATGTTAATAGTTGCGGTCAAATCGACTTTTATTGCGATCCAGGTAATAGAAATGGCCATAAAAATCTTGCTGTTAAAGCAAAGAAAACTGATTTTTTCATCAAAGAATTGTCAAATAATTTAACAACAATTAAATAAAAACTTTTTCTGCATTTTTTGTACAAGATATATTTCGAGTAAATGATAATTAAGGTATGCAAAAACAGACAAACGCTTTCACTTACCTTCGATTTCATATTTCTACTCGATTTTTCCGGGAAAGAAAAGGTTACAGAATGGAAAAATGGGAAAAAATTCCACAATGCTTGGTTATAGAGGAGATTTCAGCCGTGTCGTAAGTAGCAGACACGTGATTCTTGCCAGAGAAAGTAACTTATGTGTGGACGAGGGTCGTTGACGCCACATCTACCTCCGGCAATCACGTGTCTACTCTGATTAGATTCGTGAGAATTTTTTATTTTCTTCTATTTCGCTAGTGATTTCGATAAATATAAGAATCCTTATCTTTCCTGGAGTATTATGTGTCGTAAATCAAACGTAAACGAACATACAAACACTACTTCGTTCTGTGAGCTTTTTTCTTTTTTGTGTTTGTTTGTATGACCTTTGTTACGAAGTTAACGGTTAATGACGTTCTTAGGTCTACATTTATAAAATAACTTGTTGGGTAACGTTTAAACTAAGAAATGACGTACGTAACTTACACACCTTGCCAAATGTTTAATAGCAGCAATAGATCTGTACCACCGACTGACACCATTTATATTTTAAGACATTAACTCGATTAACTTAATTTTGTGTCATTTACTAAAGTTTTCTATAAAAATCTTTGAGTCATTTTACGTCATTCGTTTTAAATATAAACTAAATTGTTACGGTTACTCGTAATTTCTAAACTCGATCCATAATGATGCACTGTAAGAACTTTTCGTTTATAATAAATGAACTGTTGAGCACCTTCATTTTCTTGGGTCTTTTCATCAGTTTTGATTGAAACTATGAAAGATTAAACCGATAGAATCTCTCATTTTTCTCCATCTGTTTAACTACTATGCTACTTTTTGCAGCGATAAACAATGATTTAAAGATTGTTAATTGTACTTTGATATAGGCCCTACTGTAATATATGACGATGCATTGCAAGCGAGATATATTCCTTTACAGTACTCATAATGCATAAGTACTGGATGAAATAAGTAAGTGATGAAATAAGTACTAATGTTATGATATAATACGACATAATAAAACGATAACAATACTGAGATATTAGTATGCTTTACAAAGTGTGAAACATACTAATGCCCTAAGGAATAGTGCGAAGCTTTATTGATCATTTTTGCACACTACGATATATTATTGAATACTTTCCTAGCCAAAACGCTTTCCATTCTTTGGCACCTTCATTTGGCATATAATGTGTCATACTCATGAGGGTGGCACCATCAATGTGGCAAATTATATGCCATATGTGCAATCCATCAGTATAAAATTCTGGTGTAGTGGTATGAAATAAGTCAGTGCAAGTACGCGACTCTGTTACACACTATTGTCAAACATAAGATTTCAACGTAACACGTTTGTTAGTAACAAAGAATCAAGTACACGTTATGTCAGAGGCAGTTGTGTAAAACTGCCTCTGAAGGTTCATTTTCACTCTATCTGACCTCCGTGCTTTTCTATCACCTCAAGAAGTTATTTTGGCAACGACCCTTTATCATAAGTTTGCTCAAATTGATAGCAGTACGATTAATGGGATCAACTAGTTCCTCGCGGTTATTCTACTGTAGATCTTGGTACTTGTGTGCATCTAAAAGATGCCAGATATTCGTTATAACATTTAGATCTGACTTCTTGTAGGTCAGTGAAAAACATTCATATTGTTGGTCTGGATATAGTAGATAACTTAACTAACATTATGTAATGATATATTAGCTAGCTGACACCTCCACTTTTCATGGAAAAACAGGCCCTTGATTCATTGGAAAGAGACTTGCTGAAGGTCTTCCAGACAAGCAGGCCTACTGCTATTATAGTTCTGATTTACTACCACCTTAGTTTTGAGGTTTTCCCACGGAATGGATTCTTCTAAAATCATAACTTCCTCTATGCTGCTCCGTGCTCAGACATGGTAGCACTGTACCCAATTATCAACGAGTGAAGACACTTTGATCGTTGGGTACAGTGCGATCATATATAAGCGCACAAGTTGTTCAAGGCCATCCAGAGGAAATCATTTTTTATGTTAAAAAACACTATCATATATCGGTACTCTGGGAACTCGAGGCGCCCATGTTATACGCAGTTTCTTCAATATTGTATTTTACACTAGCTAAAACCTTCCTATTGTGGAATCCAGCTGAGAGTACAGCGGTACACGTTTAGATCAAGGATTCCTGGAATTGACGAGTTTTAACAAGCGATGATGTGATCATTGCGTTTGTTTTCCGCAACAAACGTCTCCTATTCTGATTTTTAGGGCATGCAGTCGTCCGAGTTTATTTTCTATTCTGATAATGCAGTTAGATAAATATCATCCAATGTCCGTGAATTTTTAACGCTCTTTCTATCTCGTGGGCACTAACGCAAGATGGCTTGTTTTAGCAAGCCCATTATGGGTTAGGCCGGTGTGCACTAGGGTTTCTCAAACGGGATCTCGGAAACCCGGTTGATTTTTTAACCCGGGAAATTCTTCTCATCCAGAGAAATCCCGCAAATTTTTTAAAAGTTTACTTTTTTCTTATTTTGTGTTAAGATTGAGGAAATTTTGCAAATAGAAAGTATAATTAACTCAAACTATCAGAATACATTTGTATTTATGAATTTTAAACCTACATATTAGTTTTTTAAATTTTTGCTTGTTATGGCATGTCACAAATGGCCAATAATTAATACATAGCTTATTTGTGGCAGGACTCTTTACTTGAAAATTCTTTACTTGTCAGAACCTGTAATATCTGGCATAATTCTGCTTATGCTGTCTTAATTTTTAACCATGCCCAGTGGCTTCAATAACTGCGTAATGTCAGGTTGTGCAAATCGGGCAAGGCTACAAACGAGTACGAAGTCTACAGGTATGAAGTTTTCTTGATAAATCCGATTATTAAAGACAAACGAACTGCCGAATTATTGAGCTATAAGCTTGATGTTTATATTAAAGCAGCCGAGTTAGACAAATCAAGAATACTAGAGAGCAAAAGAAGTACTACAATCTCGAAAACGAACTAGAAATCTTCTAGGCTACAGGTGAAAAACCACATAACATCTGTCTTTTCTTAAATGCATTAAACACGATTCCATCAATGCGTTTTGCAAATCAATTGAATCGCGTTTTGCATCAATTGATCAATTGAATCGGAAAAGGCATCCTCGGTAGCGGGACTTTTCATTACTAAAATAAGAATCAGATTGAGTGATTGGAGTATCGACCATCTTTACTTTTTAAAATTTTATTATAAAAATTTACAATAATATTTTGTATTATGTTTTATTTAAAAAACGAAAATTACCTTTTAAGTTAGAAGTTTGATCTAAGTTTTTTTTTTTTTTTTTTAATTTTCAACTCAATTCAAAGCATTTTTGTTGTTGTTGTATGCAGTTTCCAGCAAACTGTAATAAATTTTTTCTATTTGTGAAAATTTTTACATAGTTCAAAGGTAATTTTAATATATATCTTACACAGCATTATTATTATGATTTTTGACGTTGCAGAACGTATTAAATTACTTTAAAAAACGAAAAATAATTATATCATTTGATTTCAAGATATTTAGTATATCTTAAAAATAATTAGCCTAATTCTATCCCGGAATTTCCCGGGAAATAGTTCACTTTTTCCCGAAATCCCAGGACAAGCAAAAGACCGAAAAATGAGAAACCCTAGTGGTGACGACGGGAGCTAACATATCCGAACGGACCATCTCCGGAAAAATTCCTACGGATTTTTCGACCCCCTCCGGATTCGATCCCCAGAGCGGTAGGCTGCCACGCTCGGCTATCAGTCCAGGAATGTATAACGTATAATGTATGCATCACGAAATACTTTAAAACACTATGATGTACAAAATCCCTGCACTCTAAACTATACAGGCTACACCCAAAGCACTGAACTACACAATCTGGTACCATAAGATACTACACACATTTTAGAATATAATGCACTAAGATATACTAAGATGTAGCATTTAGGAATTTAGTATGCCACGTTAACATCCCGTTAAGACTTTGCGAATGAGATTGTAAAACACGATTAAATTCTCTCTTTTATCTCATTATTTAATAATAAAAGCGTACGATCAATCGATGCCAATTTCAATTAATTAAAGCTCGATGTTTGCAAACTATTTTGTACAATATTCGATTGGCGATTTTGCAAATTCGCGTGCACCAAAAGATCCATAATACAATGAAAAGCATTGATTTTTCATTCAGCTCTGAATTTTGTTCACGATTCGCTGATGACGTTGATTGAATTCCAGGAAAAGTTATTAACATAATATTTTCAGTTATAATACGGATTAATGAAAAACAATATCGATACCACTCGCTTTTTAAATATCTACTTAAGAACTAATCACTATGTAAATTTCATAATACACAATAAAAGGGGAAGAGTAATTCAAAGATACACTCTGAAGAGTTTATAACCGAGGGGATAATCATTAAAGAATTTATTTTGAAGTATTTATTTCCTAGGTAAGAGAAGTAAAGTAAACTGATGGTTTACGCAATCCGTGAGATATACCCAAAGGAGTGCCTCCCTCTGCAGGAAACGAGGGCGAATTACTCTATGGGAAACTGGCTCCTATTAGGTGTCAGACACGTGAAGAAAACCCGGTCTATGAGAAACTGGTCCCTATTTATCTATTAGACACGTGAAAACGCGGAAAACTCCACGTGACCAGCCCGTTGGAGAGGCACGAACCCGCGACCAACTAGCAGTGTTCAGTAGTCTTAGTGACTCGGCCACTGGCGAACACCAAGAAAAAGGACAATAAACTTTTTAAAAAAATCCAGGAAAACGAGAATATTAATAGAAAATTTATTTAAAAAAATATGTTTTGGAGAGTATTATTAGAAAAAAGAAAGATAAATTTATAAATATATATATTTTTAGAACGTTTATAATCAAGAATAAAGAAGAATAAACATCCAAAGCATTCATTTTGGAGAATTTATAATCAGAAAAAAAATGATCATAAAAAAAATACATTTTGAAGAGTATCGTTGAGAAAAAGGAAGATAAATTTATCTGAAAAACTATTTTGGAAAGTTTATAACCAGGAGAAAAGAATAATAATCTTCCAAAAACACATTTTGGAAAATTTTATAACCAAAAAAAGAGAGGAGAATAATGATAGGGAGAAACAACACATTTTAGAAAGTTATAGAAAATAAACTAAGTACATCTCGACTGTTTTCAATAAAAGCTTTTCTATCTGAAGCAAAATTACAAGAGCAAGGTTGAGGTCGACTGTTGTTCGCATCATTAACCCCGTCATGGATTGTGGAACATTTACTGACTATATCCTTTAATGACCGCGCTGTTGTTTGCTTTAATGTAGAACATACCACTATCATTCTCCGAATAGTTGGCCAACCTCTCGAGTTTTATGGAGTATGCTACCTGCGGGAGGTTTCCAACTACTTTATCCACAATCTCCTTACAGAATGAGTTATACGTACGTGGATCATAATCTATCAAAGGGGCGATAAAACCGTCGCCTTTCTTCGCTCCCTCAAGGTTTTTAGATACTAAGGCAACTCTTTATTCGATTTTTATAAAAAAATATGAAGCGTAGAGCTGTATTAAACTCCAATCTTTCCGCTTTTATATAGTATCTAAAAACTACTTCTTACGTGTACGGCGTGTACAAAAAATGCATTTAAATTGTACAGAATGCATGAAGAATGTGTAGAGTATCGAATTGAGTGTATAAATCGTGCGTTATTTTTATTCTTAATGCAGAAAATGATTCAAAATATAGCCTATCAGAAATACCACACCCAAGAGCAGGTTTTAATTTCAGACTGGTCTCTGGCAAGCAGACAAAAGAACAGAAATAGAACTTATATTTTTACAATCATCGAACGGTCAATTATTATGACACATTTAAACTCGGTCAGAAACTATATATAGGGGGGCCTCAAGTTAAAAAAATTATACACACCTTTCTATAAAAAAAATATCAGGGAGGATGCAAGTCCAAGAAAGTATTCGTTACAACGAAATATTTTTTAAAATTTTTAACTAACGAAAAATAAAAGATACTTAAGTTAAAGTAATTAAAATTCTTCAAATTTCGTATTATTTTTACCGTTAAACTCTTTAATAATCCAAAAATATAAATTGCCTACACGCAATTTAATTAACATTACAACCAGCTTAGAGGTAATCGTGATTAAAGTAATAAAATTACTTTTTAAAGAAGAAATTAAACTCCTATAGGACTTAATGGAAAATAATAAAATTTGATACTATTTTTAAAGTTGTTGCACTAATTTGATGATCCTTTTCAAATGATCCAATTAAAAATACAAATTTTTACCGATAAATTTTCAAGTGGATCATTAATTTCGATTATAACAATTAATCAGATTGATGTAAAGAATTAACAATCATCGATATAAATCATCCGTAATCATATTCCAGTGTCTAAACACTTAAATTAAAAGAAGGAAGGGAGAAAAGAATCACTTAAATATCCCGTCTCGAGACTATCCAATTATGGAAAGCATAAAAGAAAAATGAACGTTAATCTATTTTTGAAAATATAATTTTTCCTCGTGAAAAAATTCTTTAAAAATAATCTCTCGTATTCTCTACAAAGAGAATAACATCGACATTTTCTCTATTTAAATATAATCAGTAATTTAAAAAAAAAAAAAAGAGGAAAGTCATATTCGTGACAATTTTAAACACGAAATTCTACAGAAAACAATTGAAAATAATTTAATCTTGACTATATTTTTCTTAATTCAACATTTACTAAACATTTATTTAAAAAAAAAGCACTGAATACTGGCTCAGGTCGTGGATTGTGCTTCACAAAAGAACTTGCCAAGTGGAGTTTTTCAGGTTTTCTTCGTGTACCTAACACTTAAATAGGGACCACTTTCCTACAGAAAGTGCTTCTAAGCGTCATCCCCACGGTAGATCGCCCATGTGTTGTGTTTCCTTAGCCCTACAATAAATCCTGGTAGTTGATAATTGGTTCCCGCCTCACCAACGGGCTGGCCCATCTGAAATTTTCTTCACGTGCCTAAATAAAGCTAGTTTCCCATAGAGAGTCTTCTCGGATAGCATTCCCTTCGCAGATCCCCATGTGTTGCCTTGCAGTATCCCATCAACCAAACCTTATAAACTATGCATCCTTGAAAAACTATGTATCGTGATACGCATATGTACACCTTGATATATCTTAAGATATATCCTTGAAAAAGCGTATCAAGTAAATGTTATTTCACACGTAATTTACTTTAAGTGACTTTAGTTGCAAAATTTCAGAATGTTCAAGAAGACGTAAAGGAGGAAAAAACAAAGAGAAAAGTGATGTGAAGTGGAGATTTTTATAGAATTTCATGTCGACAATATATTTCAATCAAGTTTAGCCGTCTGAATGGAGAGTTAATGGATTCAATCAACTTAGAAACTAGGTTGTCAACCACATTGGTCGAATAGGGTTGAAGCATCGATCGTGCTCGACCATCTCTCGATGCTCTATGATAATTGGAGCAACCTCTAGACATTGAACTTCTAAAATAATTTTTAAACTACGGCTACTGTTCTCTACTGCCATCTTCCAAAAATAAAACAAGAATTTCACTGCAGGAAGAAGAGCTAAAAATTCTCAATTTATTAGACTCGAGAAATTTAAAAAAGATGCTTCAGTTTAACCTAGTTTTTCAATTAGGACTAGATCGCGATCTTCACGCGGTACGTTTTCTTGGAAAGAGGAATTTAGATATAAATCAGGTGATTTCTATTTTGATGTTTGTTCCTACCTATCAAACCACATTCTCCAATTCAATCCAATTTTTTAAAATTAATTATATATAAAAGGTGAAAGGATTCGATAATTAAAAGTTGTTTTTGAAAAAAAATTGTTCCGAACGAGAGGAAGATCCTTGGCGAATGAGGAGAGTTAAAAATAAAAAGAAAATCAGAGGAGCAATCACTGAAAGAAACTCGTACTGTAGTGTACGTAATGGACGGGCATTAATGACTCGAACACTACGTCCAACTGACGATTAGAAAGACGTTCCATTAGATATGTTTTTGGCCATTATTAGAAAAGATCTTCGGTCCAACAACGAAACAATCGAGCGTGTGTCAAACGATAATTCACGTTTAATTACGGACACCCGAATAATGCCGTAAATTCTACTATCCAAACCTCTATAAATCGGCCTTTATTTTCAACGGATTTTCAAAAGCTTTTCAACGGGTGGATCGCGCCTACTGCTTGGAAAAATTTGTTATAATTATCTAAATTGTTCCCGAGCTTGATGAAAAAGAGTTCCTTATAACGATAAAATATTTAGTAAAATTCGTGAGAGAGTGGTGTTTATTTAAATTTAAAAGTAGAGAAAACAACTTTATTTATATATAAAGTGTGAAACATTTGTATTCCACGTTGGAAATCTTCGAGTATAAATCAAAGAGACAACGGTTGCCATCAGTCAACATCCGACGTCATCTACGTAATTACGTCAGTGACGGTAAAGTGATCTCGGAGGAAAAATTGCGAGTTACGAGAATTGCCTACTCCAGTTACACGTATTGATATAAGTTAACAAATGATCGAGATCGGTTACACTAAAGCCGTTACGTATACGAATGTTATTTCGTGTCAAACTCTAGTTATTTTATACCCCGTGCTGTGGAATTACCTAATTGATGGACGTCATGATATTCACACGGTTACCATCGACCAATCACATCAGGATTCTTCTTATTGTTTTGTAAATGATACCGATCGATACGGATAAATGTGTCGGAGTCATTTCCGGCAGGAAATCGGAAATTATTATAAACAAACACGAGCGGTGGTGCACCAAAAACTACTACACTTTCACAGTATTTCGTCATTCGTCAATTTTTCATTCGAAGAAAATCTTCGACGTTTTCTTCGACACGACATTTACTAACAACGAATAATAATATCAAAAACAGATCAATAGAAAATCAATAGATTCCTGCAGCTGCTTTCGATCGATCGTCATTAAAACATCACACACTGCACGTTCGAAAATAAGAAAAAAAACTATTTTAATTGCTAATTAGTTTTTGACAAACGATATAAATTCTTCGTTAAACGACTTCCTTTCTTATTTAAAAAATTTTTTACATAATTAATTCTTTAGGATTGGACATTGAATAAGGCAATGTAATGCCTGGGCGATCTGCCAAGGGGGACATTTTTGGGAAACTGGCTCTTATTTAGGTGTAAGGCAGGTGAAGAAAACCCAGAAAACTTCACGCGGCCAGCCCGCTGGTGAAGCGCGAACCAGCCAGCGACCAAGTGTTCAGTAGTTTTATCCACTCTCTTTTGTTTAATAGCCTACCAGTGGCTTTAAAAAGCCACTGGTAGGCTATTAAACAAAAGCAGATGTTTGTTAGAGAACAAACTATTTTCGACATTACGTAAACTAACGACAGTTATTAATTTTAGTTATGTTAAGACGAATCCATCGTTATCTACAATTAATTCTCCATTACAGGGTTTACAGGGTGAAAATTTGGCTTTCGTTACCGAATATAAAACTCGGAATTACACGTGGATCGTTGGCAAGTATAATTGGTTTACACTAATCCATTAACTGCACTTGCTTGTCTATAGATAAGGCCTTATCTTAACAATAATTAATGTCAATATTAAGCCAACTATGTCGAAAAAAGGAAGGAAAAGTAGGCTATTCGCAAATAATCGTGATTCTAGGCCAACGACTAAATTTAGGTTTGCTCTACAACAATTACGAAATCTGTATATAATTAAATAACAAAGATATGAAGTGGAGATGATCTTCCCTGTGTTATCAATGAGTTTTTTCCTTTCTTGTTTTCTAGGAAATCATTTTTTTCGAGTTTATCCTTTCGTCAGTCATTCACATCAAGTTAAAGCATAAATCTGATGGAGTAATTATGAATTCTATCTTCGATATTCCCTCATTTCTTCTGCCCTTTTTTGAATATTTTCGGGATCAATAAAAATAAAATTAGTTAATTTATGGACCTATAAAGTTTCGGATGATTTAATTCTATGCTAAAAATACGTTAAACTGAATTTATAATTAGATTTCAACTGGCATGACTTCAATAATTTTTCTCGTTTCCCCTTCCCGATAGCATAAATAACAAAATTTCTTAATATAGTATCAAAAAAAAACTCCAAATCTGTATAAATTATTCATATCCTTATCAATATAATTTACCATTATTGATTATTTACGTAAAAGTATACAATAAACCGTATAAAACTTAATATTTCCAGTAAACCCGGCGCTGTATTTGGACTTGTGGCCTTAAGCTATAATATATAACAGGCCATTCCCCTCACCAAATAATGATGCATATAAAAATGTGAGGTCCTAAGCTCCATCTTGTTTAGCGTATGTGCAAATCCTCTCCAAAGTACACTCCTAATTTACGACTGGTATAGATTTTCTATTACGATTTTGAACGTTGGCTTAATCTATTACACAAAATATAAGGAAATAGAACGGCTCGTTTTACGACCGTTTCTAGACGAATTAGGACATAAAAGCGGGATTTACCATTTATGTAATAATGTACACGCAAGATCGAACTGTTTGCATATGTATCTTTTATGTCGTACGTCCGTTTGTTTGTTTGTTGAGTTGTAACGATTCTTACGATGCGACGTAGTGAGTATACAGTGACGATATTATACACGACACACACCATTGAACGTAGTTCATGTCTACTTATAAAAAAAAATCAAAAAATTAAATCTTAGGGCTAATTTTGGCACTAATATTATTGAAACTATTATTTGTTTACTAAACAACGATATTTTAACACGAAAAATAATATTTAAGAAAATAAATTACATGACGTGCTTAGATTCAACGTAGAATAACGACATAAAAGTCGATGTATTTGAGAAAATTAAAATAATTTTCAGATGTTATCTGGTAAAATGATAACGACAATAACGTTTCCATTAAGGATAACAGATATATCATCATCATTTTCCCGTTTGCAATTTGTTATCGAGTCGGTTGGTGCCCATCATTTTGCCCTCCTGCTAGTGTAGAGTGGTGGTCCGAAGGATAACAAAGATTGGCAAGATTTGATGGAGTAGGATTGACAACCGGATGGATGTGGTTAGTCCTTCTGGGAAGAACACCGCAGAATAGTAGAAAAAAGGATTGGATTCATCGGATATGGCAACTCAACAAATAGTCTGCCAATCTGCAAAGGTGGAATGCCACTCGGGAAAACTTTCTATGTGAAATTGGTCCCTATTTAGTTGTTAGGCACGTGAAGAAACACTGGAAACACACTGGTAAGACGCGAACCTACGATCAACTGTGGTGTTCAGTGGTTTCATCTACACGGTCACTAGTGGGCAGAAAGAAAATAAGCAATAAAACTATTTACTTAATTTAATTATGTAATAAATATGAATGTTTATTATAATTGCCATTAATCTATGTACATTAAATAAAATATTAATAATAGGACCGCATAAATTCCGAAATAAGATACGTTGCTACGGTTCATAGGGTACACGCTGTGTGAGGAATTCCTACCTAATTATCTACTTAAACTATTCCACAGTTAAATCGGCAAGGTTATATTCAAATTTTCAAAGAACATATTTAATTAATAGGGAAAAAAATAAATAATTTAAATATTTTTAGTTTAAAAATAACTCAAAATATTATTTTGAATTTCGTAAAAAAAGATTGATTGATTGACGATTGAATAGGATGTTAATAAAGAATCTTCGTCTTTCTGTATTTCGATCCATCAAGTAGTCTTTTTTAGAACTTCCAAAAACATCAAAAATTCGTTCCAGAAAAGATTTGACAAATCCTGTTTTTTTCACTAAAATTCGCCAGTCTATTCTATACAAAGTATTTATTTATCATCTAAACATTGACACAATCTTTAAAAAATATACACGAACCTCTGAATAACGACCACTGATAGAAACATAAAAATGACCGTTCTTTGGAGGTTATTTTGTATGCATTTTTATTTATAAAATCAATATTGAAAATATGTCCGTTGATCAGAGGTGACCGCTATTTTATAAAATAAACGATACAACCAATTAGACTTTCAATCATTTTTCATTGGAGAAATCATCAAAAATAGTCTGATCGTAAAATGACGCAGACTACAAAAATATGTAGTGAAAAAAAAGAGAAATTTTTCAATATCCTTCATGAAAATTTGGGTTTTTAATAGTCTTCACGAAGGTTCGAACTTTTGGCAATCGTTTCTCGAAAACTTCGCATTGTAATATTCTTCAAAAAAATTTCGCTTTTTGTATTCTTCACGCGAGCTTCATTTTGTAATGGTTGAACATGGAACAATGTATTACTCCTTTAGCATGGTAACATAAACTAAACGGGGTATCTCCCGAGAGGACTTATGGGAAATAATTCACTTTTCGTTGTTCTTCACCCAAATTTAATTTTTAATATTCTTCACGGAATTCAATTCATTTCAATGTTAAAAATTGTTTTTAAAAACAATTATTTGGAAGTAAAATACTGAATATTTTATTAAACAAATTACGAAAGTCGATAAACGAATATTCGATAGGCCTATATGAATTTATTTTATTTCGTCTGGAATGACCTCAAACACAAAAATCTATCAGCGAATGGATATATCAAGAAGAGAATTTCATGAAGCATCGTGAACATTTAAACATAGACATGACAAAGTGCCAATTGCAGAAATTCAACTTTCGTAATCTTACATTGAATTTCCATAACTGTTAAATTTCTAGTTTTTATGGTCACGCTCGATTCTTTTATCAAATCGAAGATTCTGATTTTAAGTCGAATTATAAAAAGTTTCGTGGACATAATTATATATGTTTAAATTGGGGGGCGCTATAGTCGCTGAGGCTGTTGGCGTGTTTCGAAGTGAAGTTGTACCTGTTGCGGCTAAGTTTTCGTAATTGCTTTTAATTATGGATAAATTTGTTAAATCTAAAGAGTATGTGGATCGGGATAGTGCCAAAGAAAGGGAAGCAGCTTTTGAGAAGAGCGCAAGGATATTAAGAACACCACCAGGTAAACGTTTGCGGTCCTGTTCCACTGGAAGTGCTGTTAAAGCGAGAGACACCAGAAAGAATTTGGATCAAGAATTATTCTTGGAGGAGATAAGAGGTATGTTGAGTGAAATGAAGGATGCTATAGAATTAAAAATAGAGACGGAATTACGTTTAGTAAAAGATAATTTTGTGCAAATGAACAATAAGATTAATATACTGACGGAGAGAATCAATAAATTAGAATCCGTGCACGACTGCGGAAATGACTGTAACAATATGCAAATTAACACTACTCTAACCAAAAGAGTTAACATACTAGAAAGCAATCTAAGGAAAAGAAATTTTGTATTGTTTAATGTGAAGTTGAATGAGGGAGAAAATCTTTTTGATACAGTATCGAAGTTGGTTCGGGATGTTGTTGGTTTATCAAATGTCCTTTGTGACTGTGTCAGACTTACAAAAAATACCAGAAATAATACGATGGTTTTGGTTACCTGCATTTCCATGCAAGCGAAAAGAGATATATTGAGCAGCTGGAAGAGTAATTGTACCAAATTAGATGTTTCTGACTGGAGGAAGGCAGTGCGCATAAGGGAGGACCTTTCCGCTGAATGTAGAGAGAGGAGAAAACAACAGATGGATAATTTAAGACAAGCCAGAAAGGAGGGGAAAATTGCATATTTCAAAGGCGATAAATTGGTGATAGGTGGAAACATTCGCAGGGTTGACAGGGATAAAGATGAGGATAGCTGTGTTAGTGATTCTTTTTTAGGAGTAAGCATGATGCATTAAAAGTTCTCAGTTGGAACATGAACGGATGGAAGAAGGAATATGAAATGGAGTATTGGAGCATTGTGAGAAAGTTTCATATCATCTGTTGGATGGAAACCTGGTTGGGTGAATTAGATTCAAGAAAGCCACCGACAGATGTAAGTAATACATACGAATTTTATAAGATTAACGCTACTAGTATATTTGATAAAGGGCGAAAAAGAGGTGGGATGGTGTTGATGATTGATAAAGAATTGAAAGAGGTGGTGGTTCGTCCCGTTGAAGATTGGTTGTTTGAAGTACACTGGGAAAATATTAAGTTAATTTTTGTTTATATTAGAGTGGAAGTTTATGTTAAATGTTATAAGTTACTTGAGTCATTGTTTGATTCTTTTCAAAATGAAGAAATATATTTATTGGGCGATTTTAATGGCAGAATTGGAACTTTGAATGAAATGGAGTGGGGAGGTAGTGTTTTCCCATCATTGGATTATAGCGTGTATCGGAACTCGCAAGATAAATGCATCAATAAGATAGGTTTGAAGTTACTGGAATTGTGTCAAGCAAAAGGGTTGATGATTGTGAATGGCCGAGTTAAAGAGGATGTACAGGGAAAATATACTTTTTCTCACACTTGGGTAAAAGTGTAATTGACTATCTGTGTATAAATGGTTTGGCAGCTGAGAAATTACTGTACTTTAGTATAGATGACTGTATTGAGTCTGATCATATGATGCTGCATCTTGAAGTTTCTGTCAAAGGGTTGGAAAAAAAGGGCTACTCTAGACAATCGGTCCAGTTTAATACACGATGGAAGAAAGAATGGCAGGAGGCGTTTGTAAGCGAAATTCAAGGTATCTGTTGGGACAGGCAATTTGATGATAGTATGAGCAAATTAAATAATCTTACTGATATGGTGTCTGGTATAATGGATAAATTTAGATATAGACAAAAAGGAGTTAGACACTTCTCTAGGAGTAATTCGGAGTGGTTTGATGATGAGTGCGTAGAACAAAAGGCTGATGTGAAAAATAGGCTCAGGAGATGGAGGAGACTTGGAGAGGATTGGAGATTGGAAGAATATTTATTATCGAAACAAAATTTCAGAGCGCTATGTAAAAGTAAGAAACAGGAATATTTGACCAGTTTTAATCAACTGCTTTCAAAGTGTAAGTCAAGTCAAATGTTTTGGGATTGCATTCGTAAATTACAAGGTAGAAGTAAATTTCGTATACCGGAGGAGATTAAAACTGAATTGCTTGTGCATTTTAAAAGCTTACTGTTTAGTGATAACCTAGATAAAGAAATTGTTTGTTTGGAGATGATAACGGTAGGTTATCTTGACAGGCATATTTCTCTCGAAGAATTAGACATTGCTTTGAGAGAGGCAAGGTCAGGTAAAGCAGCTGGCCCGGATGGTATTCCGATGGAATGTTGGAAACTGGTAGATGAGCGATTGCGACAGAAGCTGTTGGATATTTTTAATGAAGTTCTGGCAACCGGAATTTACCCTGATGGTTGGAAATTGGCGAGAATATTTCCCATTTTTAAATCAGGAGATATAAACAATACAAGCAACTACAGAGGAATCTCATTGTTAAATACTGTTAGCAAAATTTTTTCAACGATCCTATGTAAAAGACTGATATTTTGGGTAGAGAGTGAGCATATTATATCAGAGATGCAAGCGGGTTTTCGTCAAGGGTATTCCACAGTGGACCATATTTTTGTTTTGTGGAATTTATTAAAAGAAAGGCTAATCAAAAAACGCCGAAAAGTATATACGTGTTTTGTGGATTTCCGGGCTGCATTTGACTCAGTGAATCATCTGAAATTATGGAGGAGGCTTGCTGATTTGAGGTTAAGTCATAAAATATTAAATTTATTGCGATCGATGTACACGAATATGTCAGCATTTTTGATGGTTAATGGTACTACTACTGAACCCTTCCACTGTAACAAAGGAGTTCGGCAGGGATGTCCGCTAAGTCCATTACTGTTTTCTTTATATATCGATGGTTTGGTAAATAGACTGAATGAGATACCAAGATTTAATGGCCTATGGTTGGGCAATAATACTTATATCAAGGTTCTGTTGTATGCAGATGATGTGGTGATTATGGCTGATAGCCCGTTTGAATTACAGCTGGCAATTGATGGTCTTATGAGTTTCTCAACTGAGATGGACTTACAGATTAATAATAAAAAAACTAAAATAATGGTTTTCCAAAATGGTAGTAAAAGATCAAGTAAGCTTAAATGGTTTTTGGATAAACAAGAGATTGAAATAGTGGAAAAATATAAGTACCTGGGCCTTTGGTTCAAATATAATCTTAACATGAGAGACCACTTTGAGATTACTGCGGGAAAAGCAAAAGGTGCTTTGGTGAAATTATCTAAAACCGTTAATATCCCAGGGTTAGCCTCGTATGCTCCACATTTTAGGTTGTTTGATTCAACAGTTAAATCTGTTATGTCGTATGGTGCTCAGGTCTGGGGATTGGCTAATGTCAATAATTTTGAGTTAATTCATAGAGAATTTTTGAAGAAAATGCTGGGCCTCAGATTTCACGCATCGAATGTGGCTGTTTTGTGGGAAACTGGACGAGTACCACTGAAAATCTTTTTTATTAAAGCAGTTCTAAAATATTATGTAAGAATATTGGAATTACCTAGGGATAGGCTACCTAGAATCAGCATCGAAAGAATGTGGATGAAAGCGGAGAGTAATTCATGGTGGCTGGATTTTAAAAATTGGCTGGAACGGCTGGGATTCGGTGATATGGTTATTGAGAAACAAATTGATAGATGGAAAGAACGGATACCGTCCATAGTATTGAGATGTATAGAACTAGAATTACAGGAAATGAAGAATGTGCTGAATAGTTCTGGGTTGCTACGATATTATCGTCTGGTTAAACCTGATTTTGGCATGGCAGGATATTTAAGAGACGTTGGAATCTCTATTGCGGTGAAAAAACAGATTAACCGCAGTTTCGCAAACTGTTTTATGTCAAGAAGTGCCTCTTTGGTGTGCATAATTTGCAACCAGATTTGTAGTTATAGTGAATGGTGCTTCCATATGTTTAGTAATTGTGGAAATGATATGTACGGGGAATACTTAAGAATGTTGCGTGGTGGTTCTAACTCCAATTTCGTGGATTTGTTAAAATTTAACAAGATGTTAAAGAAATTAGATGGTTTGAGTTAAGAGAATTTATTGTTTTGTTCTTCCCCCTTTGATATTGTATCGAACTATATGTCAAATAAACTATTATTATTATATATATGTTTAAATTTTTATAAACTCGTGGTTCCTTAAACTTAATATTTTTGTAGGGTTGATGGAATAAGGCAACGTAACACATGGGCAATACAGGTATACCTCGAGTTACGTCGTTTCGAGTTACGTCATTCTCGATTATACGTCGTTTGTCAAAAAAAGTATATGGAAAAATAAAAATCAAGTTTAAGTCATTTTATTCGACTTTACATCCGTCTGCCACAAATATTGAAATCGTAATATCACTAGAAAAGCATTAAAAGCACATAAAATCATATTAAAATATGTACATTTACAGTAAATGTTAATATAATCATCATAAATCCTAGGGAACGAAACATGAAAACATCTGTGTTTCTGTGTTGTCGTCTTATTTAGCGGTCTTTAAGTGCTCATTATTGGCATTTTCCACCGTAGTTCGACTTACGTCGTTTTTCGAATTACGTCGCCTCTCCTGGAACCAATTACCGACGTAAGGTGAGGTATACCTGTATACCGAGAGGTATGCTTCCTGGGAGAGATTGCGGAAAATAGGCACAACTCAAATACATAATTTTATCCGGAAAATTCCATGAGGCCCGTTGGTGAGGCGCGAACTCGCGACCATCTGTTCAGAGGTTTTATCCACCGGTTCGGTCATTGGTGAGCTTTAATATTTTTAATACGATATATAACAAGCGTAGAGATCTGCTGAAAATATTCTTTACCAAATTTGTAACGTCACGAAAGGATCTTCTCAAATTCCGATCTTCAAGCTCCTGAAGATCCAAAGTGGTCTGCAATCCTCAAGTGCTCTAATTATCTGACCATTCACGATTAATTTACTACATTACTTTAAGAAAATAACTGATTCTGGTTGAATATTTAAAAAGAAAATGCAAAATATTTTTTGGTTTGTTTTATTAACAAAATCTAGACGAATAAAAATAGTTGATCAATTTGAATCGATGACAGTCGAGATACCCAGATCACTACAAAATAAAACATTGAATCAAGTTTACTTTGACATTCAAAATTAACGTTTTCAATTTAATTCATTAACAAATTTTGATAATGTTATGGAAAAGATTGATTAATTAAGTGCAGATCAAGTTGAAATTGAATCTGCTATTCGGATTTGAAAATCGGACTTGTATTCTAAAAATTTTAGGGAAAAAATCTTTAGACTCTCTCTTGAATTTAACTTCTTAGAAATTTTATTTTATTCTAAACAAATTAACCAACTTGATTTTAGTATTATTTCAATATAAAATTTTAGATTTAGTAAAAAAAATAGTAGTTATTTATCTATGCAAAAAGCAACATTCTACCTATCTAAAACACATTTTGTTTGTCCAAAAAGTATTTTTATCGAAGCTAAAACAGTGAAAACAAAAGAGGGTGACGCAACTCCGACTTGGCTTAATTGATTGCAATGATAACAAAGGACATAAGAGAATGTCTAAGGTCATAGCTGTCCAAATAAGTTGGCAATGATAAACTCCTCCCGCAGACTGTGATCTTCAAACGATCTGCTCTTCCTAAATCCATGTAATGTCATCTTCGAACTGCAAACTTCCTCTACATTCGAAAAATATGACCCTCTAAAGGCCAACTTAAATAAAATAAAAAAATACTACACAAACAACAATTCCACATTTCTGTGTTTGAAACTCTTACCTTTTTGGATGTAGAAATTCTCATCATTAAATGATCTATGTTGAAGAGTGAACACAGGTTTGTCTCAATTAAATTATACTTGGTAAAAATGATGTTTTTAAATTCATAAAACATCAAATTTCACTCGGAAATCGGATACAAAATTGAATTGAATTTAATTATTTTAATGTTTCACGTCCTGTAAATACATCGAATATAATATAACCTTATTTAAATTACTTCTATACAAAAATGCTTTCCTGAAATCCCTCATCTAGACAAAAATATCAATCCTGTTTTAAACAGAGCTATTAAAATATTTCTAGATCCACAATGACTAAAAATGTCAAATAATAATAATTATATTTTAAAATGGAATTTATCTTTTTAAAATATTTATAAAGGAAATCAGTACAAAAGTACGAAGGAAAATGATGATAATGTGACTTCTTATCGTGGAAAATGACGTTTCCTTTCGTAACTTTCGTTATTTTGTACGGAAAAATGACGTTTCGTATTTTTTTTACCATTTACGATCCTTAAAAATTGATATTCTACATTCTCAAGTCTTTAAAAATGAATTTTATACCTTCGGAAATCCCTAAAAAGCAACGTTTCGGTTCCTCAAATATTATTCCTTTAAAAATTGTTTTTATGTTGTCAAACCCATAAAATTAATTTTTTCTCTTCCTTGTCAGACACTTAAACTAACATTTTTACCTTTCCCCCTTAACACTCTTCAGAGAAAAAATATTATTTGGAAAGATGAGAAGGATCAGATAAGAGGTGGAAGATTACTTATTCCAAATATAAAATCGAGAGCCATATCGATACACGCACAAATTCTTTTATGTATTAAACGTCTAAACGACTCCATCACCAGATAAATCATCAAAAATTCTTAAAAATATCCATTTATACGACTTAAAACTAGAAAAAAAAAACCTATTTTATAAGAGAGAAAATCCGCAAAACATATCATTAATCACAAACAAAAATGACGCAGATCGTCTTTTTCTTATTCTACTTCCTTTATTAAAGAAAATCAATAATTTTTATTTATTATTCATGTAAACTTAATTTATAAACACAAATTTTCAAAATAATATGCGCGTGTAGAGATGCAAATTAGTTGTTAGAAATGCCAATAAATTATTAAATACATACATATATTTATTTATTAGACGTTGATAAATAAGAAGCGAAGAAAAAAATAATTATTATAATATCCTGAATTATCCGGAATATAAAATTTAATATTTATATTTTATAAATAATTCATAAAAATCGTCGACCTTGTAAATGGCCTTGTCATATAATTCCTGCTAAATAAACCAAGTTTTTAACACGTGCAGTACAGTACTTCATCAACAAAATACATACACACACATCTAGCGATGTAATATGAAAATTTATAAATATAATTTGCATATTTAAACCCAAAATATATATCTATATATTAGGGATTTAATATATATATATATATATATATATATATATATATATATATATATATTAAATCCCTAATATTAAATCCCTAATATTAATATATTAAATCCCTAATATAATTTTAAAAATATATATATATATATATATATATATTTTAAATTGTGACTTTCGATTTAATTTAAATACTTGAAACTTTCTCTCGCATACTCGTAACGTATCATTCTTCGTACTTAATTCAATTATCAATAACGTTTCATGAGATGAATTGTTTCAGTTACTTCTTCATGTCCTCTTCTATTCATAAAAATAGCAGGTACTAGATGGCAAGCTGCTAAGCAAGCAAAGCATTGATATAAGTCGACTGTTGATGGTAAGCAGCTAAGCAAGCATGCATTGACATCGTTCGTTTCATATGAAACGGACTATAAGTTATGAATGGTTTACTTAGTTATGTGCTTGTCAACTAGACTCTCCCAACGTCGTCTACTTTTTCTTATTATAAATTTTTCGTATAAAATTATTAACTTAAATTAATTCCTTAGACTCAAAAATATTCCTAATTATTTACACTGTTAATGAATATAATAATTATGATTTAAACGGATTATAAAATATCTAAATTAAAGTTTAGAAGAATTTAAATATAAAATAAACATAACTACATTTATGAAAATTTTATTTTGAAATATTCACGTTTTTCAAGGAAATTTTAAAAAGTTTTTCAATAATAATAGTAACGATATTCCTTATAATTGTGTTATTCACAAGTAAAGATGCTTAGGATGATGTGGCGCATCTTCAAGGATCTTTTTATCTGAATCGTTGAAGGTATATATTAAATTTTATGACGATGATTTTATTCTATCTTTCTATTAAATTTAAAGATTTCTACACTTTACCATCGCTTCGAAACATACAGAAAAATATCGAAATGATGATTCATTTAAATGTTAAATTCTTATACATTTCGATAAATTTCACGAATAATTTAATAGTTTTGTGGAAAAATACTTTTACTATTTTAAGACGTAAAACACCACGAGACAGAAAAGTACGCAATATTTTCTCATAAAAATAGCATTAAAAAAAAGATCGTGAGGAGGTATTTGGATCAATATCACGAATTACATCATAGAGAAGTTCTCACTTGACCAAACGAAGATAAGTGAAATAAAAAATAACAATTTAATACTAAAATTATTTAATAATTAAAATTTACATATTAAATTAACAATTTCGGGCAAGAATTAATATTATTTTTCGTTTCGAACAATGCAAATTAAAGTTGAAAATAAAAACAGTGTTTGCATTATCATTTTTCCTATTTTCACTAGAAAAAGAAATTTACTATTCTCTAATTTTAAAGTTTTTCTGAATGTGTTCATTGTTGAAACAAATATTAACAAGATACTGAACAGCGGAAAATGAATTTTACTTAAAAATTACATGACGCATTTTTAAAAAACTCGATCAAACGACTCGAAAATAATTCATTTAAACAATTATTAATTAAATTTTAAAAAACATAATAAATTTTAAAATTTTATTAATTTTTTAACAAAAAAAACCCAAGTGACATACCAGATTAATTTTAAAATGAACGATCCAATATTACTCGGAACTTCATTAATGTTTTTATTAATTAGTGATTGACATTTCATGCTTAAATAAAATTTAACCAATTAAATCTGTTGCGAACGAGATAAAGATGAAAGACATTTAAAAATTACTTATAATAATATGGATGGAATGATGATATAGCAGACATCTTCCTCCCAACATCATACCTGGTTCCAGTTGTTTTTAATGAATACTCGAGAGCAGACATATGAACGGACAAATTTAAAATTCCAACAACTTTCCAGTTTCTGAGAAAACTTTAAATCTGTATTTAGGAGGATATTAAAAGGATGAAAGCGTTTCCATGAGAAATGATGCAGCAACACTGTATCTACTACAACTGAAAATTTAAACTTTAATTACGCTCTCTTCCACGAAATTTTCTAAAGTGAATCTAAGTAATTTAAAAAAATAAATCAGAACTTCACGTCTTAAAAAATAAAAATAGCATTTTCAGAACTTTGATCAGCTCTTGTAATCGTTGATGTTGTTTGATGTTGATCTTTTAAATAAACCGTCAACCAGGAAAAAAACTATCATGTAATTAGCTTCTTATTCAATTAAATTTAACAAAAATTTATTTATTTTCAACCCAGCGAATATTACATATTGGATTAATTGGCACTCCCGATTGATATTTTAAACTGAACGCCTTAATCCAAAAAAAGCGATGCAAATGACATCAAAATGCCAGAAATCAAACACCAAGATAATTAAATTTCAACACGATAATAAAGTTTGCATTCGGGATAAAGAGCAAAGGTATAAAGTACCTTAGAATTTAATTAATTTCTTCAGAAAATAAAACTTTTAACGTCACTTTGTCGATACAAATACGAAGTCCACGCTAATACTAGCGCTTTTGTCAAGGAAATAAGACGTTATAGCAATTTTTTTGTGAATAGCCTATTCTTTTGTTTAGAATTTGTATTCGTATTTTAATTTTTGATCGTTTCTACAAGCTAAATATTAAAATCGTTTCGAAACGAGCATACTATCATGCAGTAGACGTGAGCTATCAAGGTCAGATACTGTCTTTACGAAGAGAGAAATAACTTTCTAATAAATTATAACAAAGTCAAACACATTTACAGAATAAAATAAAAAAATCGTCTAAAAAACTGAAAATTTTCAATGTTTGAATTACTTTAGCGCATTTAATTCAGATGAAAACGTTCGCCTTAAAGGAACAAGGAACATAAATTCATGCATGATAATAGAGCAATTCTCGAATCTCATCTGGATTTATATATATTTCTTTTTAACAAATATCAGATTTCCGTTCACGCCAGATTTGATTTAAATCAATTTTTATCCAACTAAATTTGATAGTTTTGAGAACATTTCATCCTCTTTCCTTTTAAAATCGTGAAATTTTTTGCCAGAAAATCCAATAGATTGACACTTTTGAAACTTTCAAAAATCGTCAAAGTGTCGAATTTGTTAGCGGACGACTCGAAAGATATATCCTAGTATTGACTGAAATGGCTTTTCTGATTGGTTGAGAAAGAAAATAACACTTTTTCGTAAGACTTTATATAAGAAAAAATATTTTTTGATGTCGAAATAAGACAAAAAAAAAAGTTTAAAAAAAAGTTAAGTGCGATTCTTAAGTTCAATTGAATGCTTAACTATAAATCATTCATATACAAAAAGGTTTTTAAAGATAATTTATTGAGGAATGAATTTGAATTTAGCAGTAACAATGAGAGAAAAAAACTGATGCTTTGAATGCCGAATTAAGATGAAACGACCCAGGAGAACAGGATACTTGAAATGTGTTATATGAAAAAAGAATAATTTATATTTAAGAAAGTCGTATTCTCTTAGAAAACCTAAAAACAAAATACAGCAACACAACGAGCAAAAATCGTTGATAATGAACCCATCCTACATCAAAAACCGCGAAGGATTATGTGGTTTGATGGATTAAGGCAGTGCAATATGAGGACGATCTGCCAAGGGGAATGTCTTCTGGAAGAACTTTCCACAAGAAAATAACCCTTACTTAGGCATTAAACACGTAAATTATTTACAGCACTTAGATTCATACATACACATAAATAAGAACACAAGAAATTCTTAGTATATAATGAAATTTCAGTAACTTAAAAATAACAATAGATTAGATTGGAGATCTCAACTAATCAACAAAACCATTCTGACTTTTTCCAAGAAGAAATGAATATCATCCTTTCATCAGACAGAAGATAAAAAGGCAATTATTTCTTCTTTTTTCTACAGCTAACAGATATTAATGGTGAATAAAATAATAATTTCGTTTAACGTCAAAAATTCAACCCGGGGCAACACGCAACGGAGAGAAATTTCGAAATTGGATCACCAAAAATGCATCGTGGACGACCTCGTGGTCGTGGCCGAAGCCGGCGAAGTTTGAACGATCGCGCTCAAAACCAGCAATACTAAAGAAGATTGGAGAATGAGATTGGAGACCCGTCTTGAACGTCAAAGTGATCCCGCTTAGTAGTGAGTCTCCGAGACATGTCGCTCGACGTTCACGTTTCAGAGATGAAAACTTTGGCCGCAACCTCGCTAATAACTAGAAAAAGTAAAACGGCAAAGCCGTATTTGGGACAAGGCTATGTCTCGGAGACTCAGTACTATGCGGGATCACTTTGACGCTCAAGACGGGTCTCCAATCTCATTCTCCAATCTTCTTTAGTATTGCTGGTTTTGAGCGTGATCGTTCAAACTTAGCCGGCCTCGGCCATGACCACGAGGTCGTCCACGATGCATTCTTGGTGATCCAATTTCGAAATTTCTCTCCGTTGCGTGTCGCTCCGGGTTGAATTTTTGTCGATACCTAACGAAAATTTCAGGTTTTCGAAAAAATAATCTTGGCTATTGTATCGTCTGAAATTTTTTTTTTTTTTATTTTGCACAAACAAAATATATATAATAATAAATGTAAAATGAAAACAAATTATATTTCGGAAGTTAGTTTTAATATAAAATTATAACGACTAGCGCCATCTACATTCAAAAACGTTCCGATGCTGAAACGAGATATCTCCGGTCGACCGGTCAAGTTCAGCATGTGGCGACTAGAGATATGTCGGGAATAACACGGGGCAGGCAAATGCGTTTTTTCAAAGATTCGTTTGTCAAAATTCGATTTCACAACTTTGGCATTTCCAACTTCCCATCCAGCAACGCATGCACAATCTCGCACTACTGCCTGTTTGTAGAGAGTGTCGCTATTTTGTACAGTAGACCCCTATAACACGGGTTCATATAACACGGATTCGTATAATACGGCGAAAAAATTGCGATCGTGTTCGTATAACACGCTAAAAGAGACGCGTATAGCACGGTAAAACGTCATCGCCGACTCGTGTCGCGACAGGATTGGTCGAATAGCGGATATTGTACAAACCGTTGAGTTTAAACGAGCACTGGACCTACTAAAAAACATTTAATACTCAATGGCTATAAAAATTATATTTTTATTAATAATGTCTCCAAAGTTCAGCAAATTTTTCGCATTAAAATAAATTATCAGGAAACACGCGCCCGCCGTTCGACAAGCTGCTCTGCAAGACGGCCGGATGGCCGAGCGGTCAAGGTGGCAGCCTACCGCTCTGGGAGACTCCGGATCGAATCCGAACGGGTCGAATAATCCCCAGGATTTTTTCGGGGGGTGGTCCGTTCGAATATGTCGGGCCCCGTCCCTCACCACCCGGTCGTCCCATTGTGGGCCTGGCCGAACCCATAATGGACCTTCTAAAAAGAGGCCCTCTTAGTGCCCACAGGGCGGAAAGAGTTAAAAAAAAAGCTGCTCTGCGACGAAAACAAGCTTTAGCAATGGCGTCGTCGAACAGTGCACACTCGGTAAGTAATCCTACAATTTTTTGTCTATAGCAGGGATGGGCAAGCAAAAGTTCAGTGGGAGCCGAAATGTAGGTTTTGCAAAATGCATGGGAGCTGTAGTTCTGAACTGTCGTGGCAGATAGTATGGTAAGGCGCGCGATTTTATTATATAATATAAATATAATATAAAACAAACATTAAACTTTTTTAATAAACATATTTTCACAAAATTACGAAAATAAAATTGTAAAAATAATAATAATAAGCAGAAATTAACACTTTCAGCAAGAGCCGCACGTAACTCAAAAAGAGCCGCATTTGCCCATGTGCATAGTTTATATGGATTATTCCCAAAATATTATACATGATTTAGAAATGTTGAATCAAATTAGTCTAGAATCGATTAATTTTATGGAAGAAAACCTTTCAAACAGCCGTAGCCCTTAAACTGCACAAGTGCCGGGCTGTGATTGGCTCATGTATTTAAGTGACTCATACAACACGGATTCATATAACACGGAACTTATCTACCGTGTTATAGGGGTCTACTGTATTTTATTTTGACTCGGTTCTCGGTCCCGAGTACCTACAAGTTTGGTCTTTTTACGTGCGCATGATTTGGGCACTTAATACTCTGTGCCAAATTGTAATTCCTGCCTTCATACCTCTAAGCTGGTTACCCAGCCGGCAGTACGATTTTATAAACAAGGCATAGTCTTGTCAAAAATACCGTAGAAATAATTATTTAATAAAATAACGATTTTGAAAAAAGGAATTCAGTATAAACTAATTGTAATTAGTGATACCTAATACACAAATTTCATTCGAAAACGATAGACGTGTACACAATGAAAGAAATTCGTACCTCAAATCTATACTGTGTGCCTTAAGTCACGCACCATGAAGAAACTTTAATGTAATGGGTTTCTTCGTTTCAGGATAACGTTGACGCAAGACGAAAGCGTACAGATCATCCTAATAGTCAGCCAACGCAGTAACAGGGAAATAGCACAGGAGTTCAACCTGTGCCCACCATATACTGAGTAGATAAAACCACAATACTAACAGTCGCGGGTTCGCGTGTGACCAACGAGCTGGCCGGGTGATTTTCTGGGTTTTTTCGTGTCTAACACCTAAACAGAATCCAGTTTTTCATAAAATTCCTACCTAAAATCCCATTGACCCAAAAAATTTCACATGGCCAGACCACCTGTAAGATGCAAAACCACGAACCATGTGTTCAGTGATTTTATTCACTTGGCCAACGATGGGCCAAATGGATAAAATCACTGTTTTGAGAATCGTATACTAAATGTTAATTTTAAAATAAGTTATTAATGATAGAAAATAATAATTTTTGATAATTTTATTTATAACAAAGAATCTTACAAAAAATATCAATGGAAATAAACAAATCTTCAATAATTTTACAATTGCTTATAATTTCGATATCTTCGTCGTCAAATATGGCGAAAATAATTTAAACAATTCAGATTCGTCACGAAATGTACCAATAAAATTTTTCGTAGTAAATCTTATTTTACCCATATTTACCGGAAATTCCAGATGAATACATACATGACAAATACGTATTTTCAAAAGAGATTATACTTACACAACAGAACAAGTGTCATCCCTGGATGAAAAATTCTAAGAGTGTATTTTTGCTTGCTTAAATTATGTAATCTTAGCTTTCAATCAGTATTTTGAAATGGCTAAATTCGATCGTGTTACTTTCTAAATTATCTTTCCACTCCCAAAATTACAAATTTACATGCACTGTAAATGCAACATAATTTCGCATAATGTTATATAATTTTATTCAATTTCGGTTATCCTAAACTTTAAGATGATTATAGAATTTTCAGCAATCAATTATTCGGTCAATAACGTCGACAGAAGTCTTGACCCAAGAAGTGTATCAAGAAAATAAAGCTCGAGCTTAACCAAAATTATTATGCACTTTTTAAAAAATAATAACAACAAAATATTTAATTAGTCTTCATTAAAGTGTTCATAAAAACAACTCCCGGAAATTTGCAAGGATCTTTGTATCGAGAATGACACGAGAAATGCTCGTTACTCAAAATAGATGAATTTAAATAATGAATCACACTTTATTATTTTAGAAATCCAAATCTATAATAAAATTTTAACAGATTTTTAATTTAAAAATTATATAAGTTGTTATTCTAAAATTAATTTTATTAAAATATTTTTTTATAAAATTAGTTTGATTTCAAATGCGTATAGACGTATTACTTGAATAAAATTTTTCAATGTTCAGTTCATTTAAGAAAATTACAATTTAAAGTTAATGTTACCTATGGTTCCAAAATGACTCGTCTCTGATTCCAGCAAATAGAAGAAAAAAAAACAGTGGGGACGCACGTTCTAACCTAGCCTAACCTATTCTAATAATTTTGTTGGTAATAATTATGGTAATTTATTAGAATAGGTTAGGTTAGAACGTGTTTTCTTTCTTCTATTTGCTGGAATCAAAGACGACCCGCCATTTTGGAACCATAAGTAACATTAACCCAATTTAAAACTATAAATCTTGTAATTTTAAATGTATATTTCAATGTTCTGTAAAATTCCAGTTCTGTTTGTATTTATTTGTTTTGTGTTGTGTTTGCCTGGTGTGTATCATTCTGCGTTGTATGTATCTAATAAACGTTCCTTACAATAACAAAAGTAAAAACATATAAAAAAAAATATTCTTTTAAATAAATTTAATTTTCAAATGAAAAATCATATAATTTTTCAACACTTGTAACGATATGAATCATATCTAGAACGTAACATCAATCATACGTAATTTAATTTCATACGTATCGATTGAAAAATCAAAACTTGGTATATCTGGATTTCATCTTTTCTTTTTCGTTGATAACACTAATATATGCATCATTATTCATTTTGCATATAATTTAATTACACAAAATTCTAATTACTCTAATGTTTAAATTCGAGAAAAAATAGATATAATTTAGTGAAGTTAAAAATATATATAAATGATTTTTATTAAAATGCTTAACAGCATTTTCTAACTTGTGAGTTGCGATCCCAAATTTCAATGATTTCGAATGAAATCCAGTGTTCAAAATTTAACATTAATTTATGATTATTTGTTAACAAGTACGACTGTAGGCGATCATCTATTAAGATCTAAATATTCTACAAATTAAATGTCACCCCGCTTTCATTATATCACCATTGGCATGTTTTATTAACGTAACCAATGAACCGTAACATATAAAAGGTAACCGCATCACTGGAGAATAAATTTTTAAGGTGATAAAATAATTACATATAAAAAGTTACTGGTTTGTGCTGACATTAACAACACAAGCGTAACTAATAAATTTTGAGGAAGCAATACCTAATAATATTATTACAATATGTAACAGAAGTAAAAGAACAAGGGATAAACAATAATGACTCAAATTTTGTCAAAGAGCCACATTTTCAAAACAGTTTCAGAATGTTTAATCAGTATAAAATGAAGCGATATTGGAGTGAGGGGATACCGAAGAGGGTGTCTCCCGAGAGGCGTTTCTAAAAGAAAAATGGCCCCTATTTAGGTGTTATACACGTGAAATAAAACCCGGAAAACGTCACGTGACCAGCCCGTAAGTCAGACGAGAATCCACAATCAACTACCAATATTCAGTAGGTTTATTCACTCCTGCATTATAAGATTTGATTGAAAGAGCGACACACATTATTTCTATGAAGATATATTGACTTTTATTTAAAAATCTTCTAACCACATCACGTAGATTTTTCGGCGTTACATTCGAAATGCATGAGGGGGGAAATCAATAAAATTTTGTTTTATTGAAACCACATCAATTTTTCGAATTTTTCAAAGTTTTGTTTTATATAAAACACATTTTTTCACAATTAAAAATAGGTCTAATAAGATTTTCGTACGCTAGAAATTCATTGATATCGACGAGATATCCATTTCGTTCTTGGAACGATTCCTAATTCAAATTCAATATCAATGGTTATTTCTCGGTTTTATTCAATTTAAAAACTTATCGATATTATTTCATATATTTGAAATTGTGATGGTATTTTCTGTTGAAATCTATATATCACACTGTACATCACTAAACTGATAGCTTAATAATTAATAACCTTCCTCTTGGATTTAAATCCACCTTCGTACCTCCACTCTGTAAAGATACCATTTTTCTTTGATAGATGATGATAGATGATATTTGCAATTTTTTTTCTTTCTTTCTAAAGAAATATTCAGCTTTTCAGACAGAAAGAAAAATTTTTGAATATATATTTCCATTGCTCTATAAAGTTAAATTGTAATATATGGAATGTTTCCTGCTCGAATAACTTTTTATTGTTTGCTCTGCAAAATCTTTTTTATCATCACAATATAAATTCAAATATTTTACCATTTTGAAAAAATGTCTCCTATTCATTTTTTATTTCTACACATTATTTTATTTTCATCGATTAAAACAAATCTCCATATTAGAATCTGATAAACGTGCTTTTAAAGCATCTCGAATTCTTTCTTCGATTTTCGTGCCCATTTAACTAAAAATCGTAAATTAACCGTGGTTAATTTTCAAAAATTAAATTTTATGAGTTGATGGTGTAACACGTGGGCGATCTGCCAAGGAGTTTCCTTTGGAAGACTTTCTAAGGAAACGCCATATTTAGGAGTTAGACACAAACAAAATCCGGAAAACTGCACATGGCCAGCCCGATGGTGAGGCGTGAACCCGCGATCAACTATTAATGATCGGTAGTTTTATCCACTCGTCTATTGGTAAAATCAGATTAATTTATAATATCAGTGGAAGAATCTGGAATATACTCGACAGTTTTTTGCACATATTTATGGAAAAAGTATTTATTCTATTAAAAATCTGATTCTTTATTAACATTTTCGGTTCTTGTAATTCTTAAATTACGAGAAAATAAAGATTTTCAGCTACAAATAATAAAATTAAAATGAAAATTTTATAAATTCAGTTTATTGTAATAAAATATTCAAAGAGGAGAAAGTGTTTTCTTTTCTTCTTTTCAAAATTTGATTTTGAAAAATACAAAAATCAAATTTTAGAAATTTTCATATTCAAAAATATTTCCCCTCAACACGCTAGACATTAAGAGATTAAATTTATCGAGTTAATATTTATCAAAATATATTAAACTCCACAAGAAAATTATATTTATTCTTTAAGATTGTTAAGAATTGGATTGGATTGATGGGATAAGGCAAAGCAACACGTGGGTGATCCGCCAAGAGGATGCCTCTCGGGAGGACTTTCCATGGGGAATAAGTTATATTTAAGTGTTAGACAGCTGAAGAAAACTCGAAAAAATCCGCGTGACCAGTGTTTTGGTCGAGCGGGAACCCAAGACCAACTGATCAGTTTTTTTATCCACTCGGCCATTAATGAGCAGGTTTTTAAGATTTTTACATCTTACTATGTAGAACAATATTTACATTAAAACCACGTTCAAATAAGTTTTAATCGAGTAATTTTCTAGTTTTAGTAACAGGGAGATTAAATCGAATAGTTGCCGATTTAAAACGACAACTATATCCATATTTATTTAAATTTATAGTATTAATAGTGATAAGATAGCGAAAAAATATTAAAGCATTTTAAACGGATT
Organism: Centruroides vittatus; assembly: GCF_030686945.1. Lineage (NCBI taxonomy): Eukaryota > Metazoa > Arthropoda > Arachnida > Scorpiones > Buthidae > Centruroides > Centruroides vittatus. Next base: position 268,380 of record NW_027122621.1, on the reverse strand, counting down.
TTTACATTATAATCACGGGTTAAAATTAAGTTTTTAATGACGTTTCGACATACCAACAATTACGAAAGACGAAAAATGGATAGCCTGAAGAGTTTTGAGAAAATTTATTTCTGACAGAAAGTACTCAAAATTTGATTAAATATTTATGCAATCTATCAATGGTTTTTAATTATTAAATTACTCGAATCTAATAAAAATCTGTAACGATGGGACAACGATCAACTAAAATCCAAAAATGAATTTACAGTATTGTAATGCTTAACGCAGAAGTAACTTCCAGGTAAAGCAAGTCAACGTGAAACGAAAGTCTGCGTAAATTTGTGCTCACTACAAGTTGTACCAGATGATAGCCTAAGACCAGTGTTTTTCAACCTTTTTCTAATAGAGGCACCCTATTCTAGTAGATTTATCTTGTGGCACCCCACTTCTTTATCAATGTGATTAGTGCATTTTTGTACGTTTAGTAATACAAGTAAGAAAAGTTATGGTACTTCTCAGCACCATGTTTTGCGTCATCCTTGAAGTATCGTTGCGGCACCCCGATTGAACACCACTGGCCTAGACACTTGTGCAATCATTGCCAGCCGATCAGCAACTAAGAAACAACCGATGTCATCCTCTCGTTGTGGTTTCTATTTTGTAAAGCAGTGGCAAAATTTTTAGTTTCAGTTTTACTCTTACACAACTCGCATATTATACACACAAAGCCTTTTTCTGTTTTCTTTATGTCCGCGTTAAAACTCTCTATTTTCGTTTCATCCTGATGATTTTTTCCCCTCTAATTTAGGCTCTAGAAAATTGCTTCTAATTTTCATACCTTTACTTTTATTCCACAATAAATTTCATAATATTCAGCGCGCGCATTAATATTTAGAATTATTCCGCAAAAAAATGAATATGACCTAACTGCATATAGCATGTCTCATGTTACTACTATTCAAATATAAAATGCTTCGAAGAGAAATAAATCGTAGCGACATATTATTAACTATAAAAGAAATCAAAGTCTAAAACTGCAACTAACGTCCAATCTCGAACAAAGACTAATACTCTTATTTCATTTCACGTGACTCTATAATTACTCAATGAAGAATTAAATCAAACAATTCCGCTGATCGTGTCATTACTTCGAACACTTTTTTAGAACCACTGTTTTATTACGAATTACAACTGCACTGACCTGTTAAAGAGATAAGTTATCAGCTAAAAAGATTAATGTTAACTCATCAATTTATATTATTTACATAGATAAGCATACGTAGTTATTGTTCTAAATTCATTACGTTTACTGTTCTAAACAATTATTCTTATAGAATCTGTATTTAGTGTAGGTTAGATCGGCAATAACTAAAAACTATACACCACTACACATCAAACTATAACGGAAACATCTTAAGCATTCGTAGTAACAAAATCTCAGAGAATTTGAACTTATCAAAAAAAATTTCTTTTTTCCCATCTGTTTCAGAAATAAATGATTTCGATTTATCATTTCATTCCAAACGTCCAACTTTCAAACAACATTATAAGCGAAAATGTGATGCCGTATTCAACGTCATCTAAAATCAACATTCCTGTCACCCAATATGATACTCTTCTTCAAGTTTACAGCATTTTATTGGGTGTTACATACACTCAAATCTGAAACTTCCTGCAACAAAGATAAACCTGATATTTGCAGCTAACCCACAGAATTACGCTTTCACTTTTCCTAAAATAATGCGCAACTTCTCATTTTTGTATTCTTTAGAATGTTTTATCTTCATTTAGAACGTAGATTGAGATCTAAACAGAAATTTTTCGTGTTGATTTCACTTGTACGTCGCTTTTATTTTGCTTTAGCAATTAAAGATATATATATATATATATATATTTGGATCTACCCTTTTGGATCTGCTTGTAACCTTTATTGGATCTACCTATACACACACACACACACACAGGTAGATCCAGAAAAGGTTACAAGCATTTGAAAAGTAATTAATGTGGAGGGAATATTTTTCCCCAGAGTGGAGATAGATGGTACTAGTTGTCTTACAGAGGTTATGCGGGTAGGTAGTGTAAGTTCGCTGACGCGTCAGAGTGATTGAAATGGCAAGACGTTTAGAAAAGTGGTCTCGCTTGGAGGTGCAAGCTGTGATTCATTTCTTATGGGCATCTGATGCAAACACCCTGGTATGTTGAGTGATGGTGACAATGCCAGGTCCCATCTGCATGACAATGCCAGGCTCTAATGCATATTGTTTGCAAAACTCAACAATTGCTGCAAAAGTTCAAGTTGGAAGTCTAGAGCCACCCCCATACAGCCCAGATTTTGCACCCAGTGACTATTTCCTTTTTCTAAAAATGAAGAAACACTTATCTGGAACAAGGTTCTCTTCGGTGATGTGAAAACAGCTGCCGAGAACTGGCTCAATGGGCAGGGACGTGATTTCTACCAAGCCGGTTTATACAAATCGGTCCTGCGTTCAGATAAATGCCTAAATAGATTTGGTGATTGTGTGGAAAAGTGATTGGCAAGTATGCCTTTTAATTCCCTTTTGTATTTTCTGTCTATTATTAATAAATAATTTTTTACTACCCTTGTAACCTTTTTTGGATCCACTCTCGTATATTTCATTAAATTGTAATAATTATTAATCATTAAATTATTATATATATATAATGTTAGCTGTTTATTTCATATTTTGCAAACATCGTCCCTAATAAGCGATTAAAAGAACAAGTAAAATATATAAAAACCTGTTACAGATGTCAATGTCTTTTTGTTGATGTTGTTGCATAATAAGTTATTTATGCACCCGATATTTATTTTATTCAGATAGCATGTCATGTGCAAAAGCATATGCAGATTTCTCCTCTTCGTCTCGAGAAACTATTGAAGCATCTATTCTAGTTCAATTTGCATGGCAACTGACTACTAATTCACTTTTGGATTCTTGTGTTATCTCACTGTAGAGTGGAAGAAACGACAATGATAAGAAATAGAAATCGATGTATCTAGAAGGATCGATATCGTAAAAAAACCCAGGATAAGGAAGATTAAATTCTAGATTTCTTTGTATTGAGAACTTACCTAGGAAGATTTGCAACAGATCAAGATATTCATTCACAAAATATTGTATTGTATTGTTAATTAAGTTATTTATAAAATATAATACAAAATTAATTCAAATGATACATCATTATAAAACGTTAAGTGACTATTTGCCAAATTTAGCATTCGAAATCTATTATCCTATTGGTATGATTGACAAAGGCAAGATAAAGAAGATAAAGATGACAAAGAACAATAAACAATTTATAATTATCGCATTTATACGATAAATCTTGCGTTAATTAATTGTTTAGTTTACAAGTTTACTTGGAAACATCGAGATACAGAATTACGTATGTTAATCAACGAGGAACTGACCATTATAATTGATTTGGAGTGTACCATTCCTTAAAGATCAACTTTTTGAGCAATTTTTTTGGTTTTATAAGCCAAAAGCAATACTCAAAAATCAAACCATGGCCCATTCCAAGCATTAAAAAATAAATAAATAAATAAAAATTAACGTGATCACTAGAGGGATCCTTTTGCTCTCTCTTCAGATCGGCGCAGATCTTATCGTATATTTGTAATCTAGGTATTTATTTTGGTAATCATATAATGTTTTTGTACGATAACAATTAGAAAATTCTAGATATAAATTGCAAATTCGCGATTTTTGTCTAACTTTTTGTTAGTATGAATAGCTATCAATAGAAACATATGGAAGCTCATCATGTATACTAGCTTGTATAGTAGACAACAGTATCATTTCATCACTAATGACACTTTTCAGTTGATTCTATCACTATTACGCTAAATTTTATATCATAAATGAAACTTTAGTCATAGATTTAAATAGAAAGGTAAACTATAAATATGTGAAACAGAGAACGAATTGCATAATTCAATGAAAAACAAAAATTCGTCTTATTTAATTAATTAAAACACATTTTTTTCGTCTTCAAAATGTTTTTTGAGTAAACAAATTAAAATTAAATTATTTTATAGACCCATTTATCGTTATCAAATATAATTGAATGAATAAAGTTTCAAATATTTATAAAAATTATAAAAACCATTAAAACTATTTTCGTTTCATAAATAAGAATAAATAATTGATTTTAGATAATTCCATTTCTATAATTTATCATTGTAAATGCACGCCAAATGGCAAACGTCTGACAATTCTTTACTCTCTACGTCATGAATCCTATAATTATAATAAAAGACAAGAATTACTCGTACAGAATATCAACCGGTAATTATCTGATATCAGTAAAATGCGATTCATAAATATTTTATAAATACAAATACCATATTTTTCTCCGTTTTAAAATCTACTTTACACACTGCTTTATAATTGAATTCTTTCCCATTTCTATAATGTGGAATTTCATATCTATAATTACCGAAATTATTTATAAAATTAAAAAAACAAACTCCTCAAATTTTCATCCTTCTTCAAATCGTTAAGTATAAATAAGTAACTAAAACACATTGGAGCGTTAAACGTGTGCGAAAAGTCATTGTGTTTAGCACATTAACTGTTCGACTTATTGTAAATACTCTTCTTTGTTACATTTACTTAGTCTTTTATTCTTATCTAACAGATTACGAAAACAATGACTCATTTTCCCGACTGTTCGACAATACATCGTAGCAATTACCCAATCTCTTCGTTAAAGTCTACCTTTTAACATGCCGAAAGGCGTTCGCGATCTACTGGATGGAAAATATTACAAATTCTCTCGCTCCTAAATGAGCTAAACTCTCATTTAGTTATTTAGTTTTACGCTTCTAGTTAATCGTTTGTCACAATAAATCGATTATTATGCATATAATTTTCCAAACCCGAAGTTTATTGAGTATAACAAGAACAAAAATCGCTCAAGTGCCAACATTCCTACAAACGCAAACATCCAAAAAAAAAAAAAAAAAAAAAAAATGTTTTAAATAAGACTTTAAAACCACACACAAACACGTTAAAAGTGTTTCAGTTTTGAATCACTGAATTTATCGATTAGTATTTTAAAAGCATTATTTTGCCCTCGTATCAACAACACAATTTTTAAGTGACGATCTCATTAAGCTTCTTGATAAAATTTGTATGAGAGCCTGTTAAGATATTCGCATTATTTTCTAATTATGAGAAGCGACAGACGTTACACATCTTGCTAGTTTATAAAAGAAATTAAAAACGTGTTTGTTACTTTTGATATATTCACCATCGTACTCAATTTATATAAGATAACAGCTTTTTTCTTTCATTTTATTAAGAAACAAGTGGGAGTAACTGGATTTTAAGCAATACGAAACATTAATTAAAACTAATTATAACGGAAATTATTTGTTAGGAACCAAAATATTAGAACAAAACAGTACAAAGATTCAGATTTACGCGTACAAAACCGATCCTTCCGGATCGAATCACTTACAAAAAATATCCAGCAACGAGCTGTATAACTTTCCCAGCAAGAGTTAAAATTGAATGTGGCGGCATTTGTTATAAAAAGATGTTAAATAAAATCTCATGTTATTAATTATTTTAGAATAGTAAAAAGCTTAATTTTGAAAATAGAAATGAGTTTTATTATTATTTTTTTTTCTAAACTGTATAGGCCTATGCTAATAACAAGTAAAATCTTCATCAAGTCCGATCCCACTCGAGATATGACACACGACCCGTCTATCTCCCCACCCCCTCGACCTTTAACCATCACAATTTAATAGCAACAATCCGTTTAAAACACAGGCCTCCCTGCAAAATTTCAGAAATTTTCGACAAAATGGCACAGGAGTTATTAAGGATCAAAGTTGGTAAACAAAATCGTGCCCCCGCACAAACACCCATATATACAGAAAAACTCGAATTTATTTTTTGCATTTCTCGACGTTTCAAGGCCCGAATCAAAACATTTTAAAATCTGGGGATCATTTTTGACCAATACTTTCTCTGTGATAGGCTATATAACAGCCGAGAAAGTAAAACGTTTGAATTATTAAATAATTACTTTTATACGCAATTATAGCCTCTTTTTAAAAATGTTCGTAATAAATCATCTTTCCCCCGTAAATTATTATCGTGACTCAAAACATTTCAATATTTCACCAAAAAAAAAAAAAAAACAGTCGGAGATCGATTAAAGTTTCGAGATTTCAAATGTATAAGGAACGAAATAAAGCAAAATCCGGTTTAAATATTTTTTTTTTACCAAGCTTAAATGTACAGTACGTGATTCAGGTAAACTTACGACACAATGATTATTATTACGTCGTATGTATGATATACGTAACACGCGATAACTACGGAAACAAATGAATAAGAGTTATGTATGTAATTCCACTATATTTTCTATTGTTGTTCTAATTTTTAACACATGTTCTCTTGTATTCATATATTTTGATTTTTGAGCATGAATTCCATTTCATACTCTGCAAATTTTAAGCACGCAATTCTTTCCACATTCCTCAAAATTTCACGTGTACAATTTATTCCATATTCTCATATTTCTAGCACATATTTCTTTTTCATATTCATAAAATTTCTAATATACTGTATATCTTTTCCAATTTCTTAATCGTTGCAGCAATGCATAAGCGACGATTTCCGTTAATTTAATTTAATTAACAAAAAAATCCTAACAGGGTTATCCAGAATTAACATGTGTATTCCCTTTTCTAGTGCAAATAACTGTTAAAAAATATTTTTCAATACAAATTCTTCCAAGTTTTTCGAACAATGTATTGAATTTCGAATAAAGCATCTCCCACTTTTTATTATTTAAATATTCAATTAAAAAAATACAGATGTTGTATAATATCCAGGAAATGAAAAAATTTGCCTTTATTATTATAAAATAATTTTGCTAGTACGAGGGCGGTTTTTTTTCAAGCTCAGACGGTCCATAAAACAAAGACAAGTGTAAATAACAAAATGAATTTATTACCAAAAGTTAGGTACAAACATGGTTACATTTCGACATAATCACCGTGAAGATTGAGGAATTTTTCAAAACTGTGGACGAGCTTTTCCATCCCCTTGTCATAGAATGTTGCCGCCAATGACTTGAGACGGACCCTAACGTTGTTTTGAAGATCGTCATTAGTTTCAAACCTCTGTCCTCCTAGCCACGTTTTCAGTTCAGGAAAGAACTGGAAGTCTTCACACATTAAAAAGTTCCAAGCTGGGTGGAAGTCTGAAAGGTGGAAGTCTTCACAATCTTTAAACACCCAGCGTATAACCCCGATTTAGCGCCGAGCGACTTCCACCTCTTTCCTGAGCAGAAAAAATGGCTGGGAGGCAGAGATTCGAGACTAATGACGACCTTCAAAACAACGTTAGGGCCCATCTCAAGTCATTGGCGGCAACATTCTATGGAAAAGCTCGTCCACAGATATGACAAATGCCTTAATCTTCACTTAAATGTCGAAATGTAACCATGTTTATACCTAACTTTTGGTAATGAATTCATTTTGTTATTTAACTTGTCTTTGTTTTCTGGACCATCGAAGCTTGAAAAAAAAAACAGCCTACGTACTGTACATTAAATGTTTTATAACGTAAACATTAATAAAATCGACATTATAAAAAAATTTTAAAGATGATATAAGCAAATTATTTATTAAAAAATAAATATTGCAATATCATCACGCAACACTTTCCATGCAAATTTGAATATTTGAAGGGAGAAAATATTTATTTACACTGAGAATGGGCTCACTACGAACAGAAGTAGGCTACAAGCGTACAGAAGCGAAAAAATAAGATTTGAAATAGTACGATTTACATAGAAAACAAATAATAATTTTCAAATACATGGTACAGTACACGTGTAAAAATCACTATTTCCCCCGACCTCGATTTCTGTACTGATGTAACAATCGTGTTGTTACTTCTTGCTGAATCATCCCCTTCTGTAAGAATATCGTGCGACGTGATTAATATTTTATATATCATTTGTACAGTTTTGTGTACATGACACAGAATTTAGAACTAGATAAGACTTCTCGTTTTTAAAAACTACACAATAAGCGTGTACTGGGATTGAAATCTTTTTACAGCTTATATAAATTATAGTTTTACAGAATTTCTAAAAAAAAAAAAAAAATCAATATTATTTACCATAAAATTTTAGTTGAAACGTTTCCGGATAACAAAATAAAATCCGAATAACTTGGTATTTTTCGAGAAAATTAAAGCGTGTTGAAGGTTATCTATTAAAATTTAATTAAAAATAATGTATTCATTTATTTAATTTTACTTCATTTTTATCGTTATTGTTTCAAATTACGTAAGAAAGAAAGAATGATAAAATAATTTATTACTCAGAATTTCCTTTTTCAAGTAAATATTTGCATAATTTATAGAATATGTCTCGCACTTCCTGTATTTTCATCCAGTTTCACATCCTCGAGAATTTTATTTAAACTTTTAAAAATATATAATTATTTTTCCGGTAAACACGGGTGTTGTGTACTCGTGTATATAATACAATGCGTTGTGAGTTTAAGCCAGCGACGCCTGTAAATGTCATTATACATTTACGGGCAACTCACGGTCAGGTAGGTATACGCAACAGTTACTGGATTTCTGTATATTTTATACATTATACACACAATATAAAAGCTATATTATGCACAATGCATACAGTACTAAATCCTTTGAGACTTAAGCTTATAAATCGACGAGAAATCGCAAATACACAGCAGATCGGAAAAACTATCAATATTTAGTTTAAATATTAAAAAAATTATCGTAAAATATTCGAAAATAAACACATATAATACAATTATTACGCTAAATGGTTAGAAATTGCTCGGTATCGATTATGTTCTTTAAAAAAATAATAATTCGACGTTAAAGTATGTTAAAATGGCGTCGAAAATAAGAAATTTGAATATATAAATGGGCGAGGATTTAATTCTTCACGGTTATTACAACTGTAAAAGCGCAAAATTTCGTAAAAAGAATTACGAATATTTAAAAGGTGAATATATAGGCCTACATTTTTTAGATTATTCTAACGTTTCTTTCCCGATATTCTTGAAATATTGCTAAATTATTCAATACTATCGGGAGAAACTTTTATATAATATAAATTCACCAACACACAAATGGGTACATACAATATCTAATCTTCTGAGAAATCCGATTTCCTGCTAAATCTGTATTATGGCAGAAAGCCAACTATATGCGTGAAAATTAACGATAATACTGTATAATTCAAAATTTTAAACAAAGAATTTTGTACAACACTCAGATAGAAATAAAAAAATAAAGAAATGATAAGAGGAAATTACATTCTCATCCTTCAGTGTATTTATTACGCGTATATATATATATATATATATATATATATATATATATATATATACGCGTAATAAATACGTGTGTATATATAGAATAAATGAAAAAAGTACTGATATTTTCTACTTGCAATATTATATATTGTACAGAAATTACATGGAAATGGTGGTATAATACAAGTAAAAGGAAAAATAACCAACAAGTATATGACTGCATATATATACGTACACAAGTATACATGTGAAACTGTATTATAAAGGTGAACAAATCATTTATCATACAATAGGAATTTACTGTAACACTTCAAAAGGTGCAAAATTTCAAATTTTAACATCAATTCTCCATTAGAATAATTCTGTAAGAAATAGGGTGTTATAAATCGATTTTCTCGATAACAGGTAACGTGACACGTTAAGTATAACGAACGAGTAACCAGGAAACAATGAGTACAAAAAACGTCGAGCCACTAAAATTAGTTTTAATTGAAATTTATACATTTATTACAATGCATTTTCGACATTTAGGAATAAGATAAACTCTCTTAATTCGAATAATATATGTTATTAAAGGTATTCGAATCGACGTTTAATGATAATAAAAGAACACGTGTATGGGTATCACAAATCAATTTAATTCTCTTAGATAGATCAATATATTTGAAATTTAAAAATTCGATTTAATTATTATTATTAATTATTAAAATTTTTAGTTATTGAAATTAATAAAATGCTCTGTGGAATGATATTTTTTTCACAGGAAAAAATGACGACGACGACGACATTTACTTTACACTTGAAAATATCTTCCATTTTACCCTCATTATTCTGTTTAACGCTCTTTAATTAATAATCATTCTATACGTGAGATTCGTTTTAAGTATAGTTTCAAGTTTATATATCGCATTGTGCGGAATATAGACTCGAAAATCAAATATAGTCGAACTGTAAACGACAACCACTAACAGAAGCATAAAAAATGGCAATATATCGCAGGTGGTCGTAGTTTGGAGGTTATTTTGTACGCATTTTGGTTCAAATGAAAAGATTACTGAAAATGGGCGCTATTTAAAGTGACCGTTGTTGGGAGGTGGCCGTTGTTAGAGGTTCGTCTGTATTAAATCTACTCTATATATATATATAACGTACTTGAATTAAAATCGTCACGACACTTTATTCCGTCACGAAAAAAAAAAATAATAATAATAATAATAGCAGCGGCGGAACCGGGAATCGATGTATCGTTATCGTCACGAAATTTTTGTTACGAATAGTCCATATTGGGAATAAGGGCGAAGCTCCTAGTATAATGTAATATAATATACACAGTAATTTAATATTTTTTCATTTAAATGACATTTATATTTTTTGTACATTGTACATAATTTTACTCTAGTATTTTTTCAAATGAAAAAATTCAAATTAATAAATAAAAATAAAAAATCATTACATTACACATTTGAATAATATTAAATTTAGACTTATTTTCGCTATAGTTCGAGGAAAAATTCTATACAAAATAATGGAAGAAAAATTGCAGCATATCTTAAGAATCAATTGTTTATTTTAGTTCAAATTATGAATGATACAAACTTCAATAACTTCTTTATCGAATAATTCGAATCAAACTTGAATATAATCATCGCATAAATAACGATTTAGACTTACAGTATGAACATAATATATAGTCGAACGACCAATAATGGTCATCTGTTATCAGAAAGCATTTCAAAACGAAACGCTTTTACAATGCATACGAAATAAAAAGTGGCCGTTGTTTGAAGGTTATGTCCCTGTCAGTGGTCGCTATTCAGAAAATGATCAAAAAGTCACTTATGCATCTACATGATGTTCTTTGTTATATAAGTGCACGGTGAATTTTGATCATCTTACAAAATCCTTATTTCTTGTTCGTCATCCTATCACTTAATGTTTGTTGCTATACAAAAATTGCAATAGGTGCGAACAAATATATACGATTTTATATATACACGTCAAGCATATATGAATTCAGTTACGTATATATCACGTGGTGTTACGAACGACTTGAAACTATTCAATTGCTAATACTTTCCATCTTGAAATACACAACAATTAACTAAGCAGTTCAATTTTAAACGCACAAAATTAGAGATACGATAAATTCGGAACTTCTTAACATTAGTGGAGGAACTGTATTTAAAATGTATTCTAATGTTATTGTTTCTTGAACCTCAGCTCAGTGGCGTAGCGTGGGTGTCAGCCGCCCGGGGCGGAAGAAAATTTCGCTGCCCCCTTATTTAGGTATCTCAATTTAAAAGACTAAAATATACAGTAATTCTAAAGAACTTTTCATCAAGAACAATCATCATTATTGTGTATTGTACAGGTTCAAATTTTTACAAGATATTATTATTTATTGTGAAATTTTGCCGCCCCCTAAAAGTGCCGCCCGGGGCGGGCCGCCCCTGCCGCCCCCACTACGCTACGCCACTGCCTCAGCTGCAAGTATGATGCTCCAGCTTGTGATGCTACGAAAAACTAATAGTGTTTCGATTTTATATAGGCCTACAGTAGAATGTCTAATTAACAGTCGTTAATTAATAATTATTCTATACGTGAGGTCTTATATATCACATTGTAGAGAATATAGACTCGAAAATCAAATACAGTCAAGCCTGTGAAAAATGGCTAATGATAGAAACATGGTCATTGTTCTGGGTGGTCGTTGTTTGAAGGTTATTTTGTATGCATTTTTGTTCACACGTAATTCACCTTTCAAAAACGGCAAGCATTTTTTATGTTCCCATCAGTGGCCGTTGTTCAGGGGTTCGATTGTGTATATACTTATGTATGTATATATGTATACATACATACATACATACATACATACATACATACATACATACATACATAGTCAAACATACATACAGTATATATATGTATATAAAGGCACTATTCTCTTAGTTTTTCGTAACATCACACGCAGAGAAAGTTCTATTGAATGAGTAAATTTATACAAAAAAAAAAAATATTTTAAAATAATTTTATAAATCGTCAGTATATAAATTAAATACAAATAAAACAGATAAAATGTTATAATTACAAAACAAATCGAATTCACGTTTCGGCATAGTAAATATTCGAAGATAAACAAGAATTCACTCGGGCATTTTCCAAATCAAATTTTGAAAACGTAGAAATACACACACACACACACACCACATATATATATATAATATAGGCGTGTATCTATTTTACTAGAAATATTTTGCATGTTTGGAATAAAGGTACAAAGACTTTTAACATTTGCATATTGATTAAAACAGAACATTGAACTAACTATACACTATTCTGTTTATCGTCTATGTCGACTGTAAATACACGTTTTTTCTCTACTAAACATGTATTGATGAATATCCAGTCATACGTTAATTAATTATAATATATTCAAATTATTTTTAACCCTTTGCACATTGATAACTGTAGTAAATGTTAGAATAATTCTGTATAAAAAATATATTCTCGATGCGTAAACCTAGTATAAATTTAACTATTCGTCATTTAAATTTATGCGTGTAAATATTAAGACGGAATAACGAGATGGAAAAATATTGTTTGTATTTACATCATTAAACATTGATGTAGAATAGATAAAACGTTCTTACTTATTACTCAGTATGACTGTATTAAGAATAAATGAAATACCTAACAATTACTATAGTAAGGTAATTCACCTTACCGTTATTAATTATCTTATTTGAACTAATGATAACGATAAGTGGAGTGCGTTTTTACCTTAAAATAACTGGCGAGTTAATGGTAAAACGTTATTTTCTGCAGGGATAATGCTAAACAAGTGAAATAGTTTGTCTCCTAATACAATCTTCCCTAGGGCTATATATCGATCTGTGTTGCTAGATATTCTTTAATCCGTTTCTTGAGAAAAACAACGTTGTCAACTAAAATTTCTGTTATTTTTGTTTATTAAATTTTCAAAATTTTATTATCTAAATTTACATTAATAAAAGAGATTTTTAAAAATTTATAATCTAGCTAAAAACACCTTTTCTTTTTCCGCTTTGTTTTCGGTCGTTTCAACTAAAAAAATTCGATATATAAATTTATTTTTAGTAATTAACTTAACAAGTGAATTTTCCTTAATTAAATTACTTGGAGTCAAACCTCCAATAACGACCACCTCTAAAACAGCGGCCACGTTTTCAGGATTTTTTCTTGTTTTTAAAAAAAAATGCATACAGAACGACCTCTGAACATCGGCCATTTGTTTCCGTCAATGTCCGCTGTACAGAGGTTTGACTGATATAATTTACTCAGTCACAAGCCTACAATATATTATTGAAAAAAAAAACTACATTTCAATCTTACGTGGAGCAAAAACGTAATAAAACATTTTCTTAAATGAATTTACGAGACTAGATAATGAATAAATTTAATTACCAATTTCCTTACCATTTTTTCTACTTTATGGATATTTGATCTTAAGAAAATAAAGTTTATACTAAAAATAACATTTTAATCAATGAGTATAGTAATGAGAAGAAAAAATTTCTCATAACATCGCTAATCAACAATTGTTAAACGAACAGAAAACCGGATATGTTGTAATCCAGACCAGTAACTTGATCCAGAGATGATTGTAAAGAAGCCATTATTACTAGGGAGGACCTTGAAACAACAGCCAAATTATGCACGTATTCATCACAACATCCGGTTAGTGATCTCATTCACTTCTGATATATCTTATTCTCATCCCGAAATAAAGAGAGGAAAAAACACTAAACTGGATCTATGGTTCAGGACATAGGAAACTGATGAGAGATCATTCAGCTATAACAGTGAATTATGTTCTTCGATATCGATTTTTTTTACCGAACCACAACATTTTAATGAAAGAATATCGGCTACCGTGCGGATATGTATTAAAAGAACTACAATAGACTAAAAAATAATAAAAATTCGAGTCAATATTAAACGAGGAGAGATTCAATATTAAGGTTAACTCGAGCAGAATGGTAAGTTTAAAGTACGATGATGATAGTTTTTGAGTAATAAGAAATCATTTGTCGTTATTCATACCAGCTTCTGTGTTGTGTAAATACCAAAGTGAGACCTTTAGTCAATCGATAAATGGGTTCTGCAAGCAACACGTGTCCCAGCACAGTCATTCACAGCATTTGCTTCCTATGACACCTGCCAGCACCGAAACACTTCTCAATTCAAAAATGTTTACGAAATCAGATCGTAGGGATGCGATCATTAAACTTGACAGAAATGTTTCCGCTTATTAAATAAAGTATCGAGTCCTACATCTTTTTCACCCTATTCTTCTTTAATATTTTTGTAGATTTAAATCTGAAGAATTTAAATTGAATCTTAGAGCGTTTTCGATTGAATTTTAATCTTATCAAAAATGGCGACGAGATTTTGAAAAATACATAAATATTTTATAAAATTTAAAAATATTATATACTAAGTATAATATATATATAAACAATAAAGCATTCAAGTGATTCTTATTTGATGTTAGATTTTAAGAAAATGGATCATAGCCGTTTTGCATTAAAGTATTGCATTACACGATAATATAATTCTTTTAAAATTTTATAAAGAGGATTTAGATTTTATATAAATTCATTAGGAATGTCCAACTGTTTGAAAAAATTCAACCATGACAAGGAATAAACTTTAGAAAAGCTGAAGACTCAGTGGAAAAAGATGTATTGTTTGCACTAGTATTTTTATATGAACCAAAGTCCCAAATAAAAAAATATTTTGTTTACTTTATTTAAAAATTAGTTTTGAATAGAATAACTTTAATATTTTAAATTCATTTTGTAGAAAAATTATTTGTATGTTTAAAAATTGGATTTAAAATTCCAACTAATATGCAAATATGCTATCAAATTACAAATCAACTGATTAGAATCTTTATTTTGATTTAATTATTATTTAAGATTATAAATAAAAGTAAATGCTAATTTATATGTTGTTTAAGTACTTATTTTACAATTCTATTACTTTTTTATTATAAGATTTAATCATTAGATCAGTTTCTACACACCTACTTAGAAAAATAAAAAAATATATATATATATATATTAATATATATTATATATATATATTTTTGCTTCAAATAAATTTGTTTTTAAAAAAATAAATAAATATTTTATGATTTAACATTAAAAACATAATTTTTCAAATCATTTCCTCATACATTTAAAAAATTCATAATATTTATTGCATTTATTTATTTATAAATCGTAACTAGATAATAATAAATAATATATATTTTAGATAAAACTAAGAAAATAAGTCAATTTAAAGGTGTAAAATTTTAGTATAAAAATGGAAGAAAAAATAATAGAAATCAAATACTGAATTTTCTAATGTTTACATATTTAATAATTATTATTGAATCAAATTATATATACATATAAAAAAGCATTTCTAGTTTAAAAATATATAATTATTTTTAGAGTAAATTATACAATTTCTTTACATTAAATTAAGAAAATGGCAGAGGAAGGAGCTTTTTAAAATAAAATATACATTTACTAATTAAATTTTAATGGAATGTCTAGTTTTGATGTAATGAGGGAACCAAAGTAGAGGTGAAAAAAATCTAATGTTCTAGGGGAGAAAAGGCTAATCTACTGCATTGATTAAGAAGTATAGAATATATGATTCCAAATAAAATTATTATTATTTTTATTTTTGAATTATGTAAAAAAGAAAACTCAATGTCAATACAGTTATCCACCATGCTTTTGACCAAAAGGCAAAATTAATTTTATATATTAATAACAAATAAAAATGTCAGTTACTGCAATAAAGTTTTTACTTGTTTAATATCCTTCAAATTACATTTATTTTTAAATAAAATAAGTAATAAAATTTCCATAACAGTATATACATGCATTGTAATTAAAGAATATTTAAATGTCAAAATACCTAAGAAAAAACACTCAATTTTTTTTTCTAAAGAAAAAACAGTAAATTAAATAATTGAGACTGAGATGAAAGTACCAGGAAATATAATAAAATTAAAATAAAAGAAATTTATAAGAATTTCTTCTAGAAGATTCAGTTAATATTGCTTACATCATCAAAACTATTTTAAATTATTATATTATTAAACTAATTTACATTTATTCAATTAAAATTTGTTAAATTTATAAAAAAAAAGAAAAAAGAAGAGAGAGAGAAACATTGTATAACACAATTTCAATTCATTTTCATTCCTGCTTATTCTTCTTTATTTCATTATAATACACTACAAGAATTATGATCAAACAATTATTTTAAATAACAAATTTTCATAAAAATTAATTTTTATTTTAATTGTTTTATTTTAAAATTAATTGTTTATTTTACTGTATATCCAATTCCATAAGTTTAATAACAATCATTAAATCTTTATATTAAAATTATTCCATGATTTTTGAATTTTTATTTATGAGTTATGAAATAAAATTACGATAAACACAATGCTATAAAATTTCAATAAAATTATTACTTTTTGTATATTTATAATTATTTTCTGATTTGCTCTATCATTTCAGTACCTACTGAGACCTTTTCTTTCTTATTTCTTTCCTCCTTTCATCAGACTAGACACTTAAGTAAGCTCTAACCCTCCCCCAATTATAGTAGTATATAAATTTTATTTATTTTTAATGAATTTAAGACAAGCATTTCAAAAATAAACAGGTTTTCTATAAAACTACATAATTATTTCAGTCATAGTGCATCATTAATGAATGTCTGGATGATAAATCTCTTAAATATGAAAATAATTAATATATAAACAACTTATTATATATTTAATTAATGATATTAGAAGATATTATTATTGTTTTTTATTCCAAACATCAAATTCTTTTCTAAAAAAATCAATAAAATTTATTTATTTATTTATATTTAATCAAATATTGCCCTAAATTCCCAAATGTTTTATAAACCGGAGAGCCACTTGTTTATTGGAATTATTATGCTTTTATTCTCGAGAAAAATAAAGGATATTAAATTCTTATTTTCAATTGTCAAATTTTCAAAAATAAATTTATTTTATATTTCCCATTTTATACATAAAGAGAATTTTACAATTTTTTTCTTAATTAAATGATACATTAAATATTTAAAAAAATCAAAATTATTCATTATTTTAAAGTTTCTGCTTTCAAATGGAAAATAATTTTCTTAACTAATTTTTAAAAATTTTAACAAAATTTCTGCTTAATGATGAAATAGAAACAGTTTAAACTATTGGTTTTTTTTTTTTTTGTTATTTAATTATTTAAAAATTCAAATCATAAAAATAAATTATAATTAATAAAAATGATTAAAAAAATAAACAATGATAATTAAGGAAGCAGTTTATGGTATATAAATTTTCTTTTATATTCAATATTTATAACTTATTTTATATATACTACGAGTGTAATCATTTTCAATTTAATTACTAAATATTTTTTCATAAATTCTAATATATTAAATTAATAAATTATACAATGTAACCTTTAAAGATGTTTGTATAATCAATAATGAAACTATAAATGTACATTAAGTTATAAATATTAAGCATATATTTTTATTAAGAATTTATTATTAAATTTTTTTTTAATTCCCATAATTTATAGTTATAAAAAACCAGCCAAAGCTTTACTGCACTCAACTACAAAATTATCATCAATATTTAATTAATCTTTAGCATCTTAATTTTTCTTTTATAGTTACGTTAGTGATTCTCATAGCTTATTACCGCATTAGACCAAGATGGAAACACGATTTTCAGGACATTTGGAGAAAAATAAATTAAATTCTAATTGTAAAGACCGTATATTTGACTTTACGAATCATTAATACAGAATTATTACGAAAATAAGCAATGAAATTGAAATATATATATATGTATATATGGAAAACAATCCAATGCTATATATTATTTTCACGCACGACGGAGTAATTATTTATTTATTTATTGCATAGTATGCCGCTGCATCAGCTACACAATGCAAATTATCGTGGAGATGGGGAAGAGAAGAGAGTTAAGAATCGTGTATAAGAGACAAAAGCAGAAAGCTAGTTCAATATATATACCTGAACTCCTCCTTGAACGAGAATCCATCTTTTCATTTTTCCACGTCCATGTCCACCAAAACACACGCAGGTCATATAAGGGATCATTTCACCTCTCGACCGTTCAATTCTTTGCAGCCATCATCCGGTCAGTCACCAGACAAGCGGACGATACCCTGTATCAATCCAAGCAAACGTCTCCATGTACAATTCATGTAAAGAATGGGAAATGTTCGTGAATTAAATCGAAGAAATCTATGTCAACATCCAGAAGTGCAACACCAAATGTATAGAGTGCACGGTGCACGGGTGCAGATGTTCTCTAAATACCCAGATGCAAGCCAATCAACTCACCATTACAGTTACCAGATTCCGATCGTTCCAAACTTTTCTTAAATACTTATTGCGGTCAATACAATGATTAAATTAACGTTTTTTTCACATCGTTTTCGTCCCGATTTCGGAAGAGATCCGCTGCACCCCATCGTCCATAGCGTTAACCACGTTTCTGACAGACAAGCTCGTCCTAGCCGCTAGAGGCGCTGCTTGTACTCGCTTCCAGTCGGAGGAGGAGGAGGAGGAGGAGGCAACAATCGTTAGCGCCACCTAACGGCCGCTTTCTCCCATATAAACTCTTTTTATTTATTTATTTTATTTTTTGCAAAATCATGCGGAAAATTTTTGCCAATCTCTTTGATGAATTTTAAATTATTTATTGCATTCAAACACGAAAAACTGTAATTAAATGAAATTTCTACCGACGTTTCGATGATTTTTAATTTTAATCTTATACGCCGAATAACTAATTTAAAAATATTAAAGTTTGCCACCCCCTACACACTATACGCTAGTGTTTTATTTAATAATAAAAACTGGAGATACTTTAAAAGTGTAAATTCGCAATTTTTAAATTAATAATATGCATATTTACTTTATTTTAAAGAGAAAAATTGTCTTTTATTCATGTATTAATTAAAGGAATTTTTTTAAATATCTAGGGTCACTCAGAGGGTAATGGGACCTGGAGCAAAATACATATTGGGGCCCTATAGCAAATTATTATCTTATAGTAAAGGAAGTAAATGAATATATATATATATATATATATATATATGCATAGGGAACCCTTAATTTCTGGGAACCCAAAACAATTCATTCTTTTGTCTCCCTCTGGGCGTCCCTGAAAAATATCCTACTCTGTAATATCGAAAATATTTTATTTAATAACCATTCCTGTATACAGAAAGTAACGGGAATGTCGAAGTTCAAAAATCAGCAACCGTACAAGAACTTAAGGTACTGTATTTAAATTTATTTTACGTTAAAAAATAATTTTTAATTAAAAAGTAAATAAATGAACATTTAAACAGAACTTATTAATAAAACTTAATGCCATTATTACGTCACAGTAGCAATAAAATAAATAAATAAAAATTAATTCTATACTTTAACCTTTATCCAACGTATGACTTAAGTGCGTATTATACTGTGACACTCGCTACTATTTATTATAATATATGCACTAAAATAATTAGATATGCAAAATGAAATTCTATAAGTAGATATCTTATGAAATACAATTTAATAATAATAAATATTACAAAATTGCATTTTCAAAAGTCACAACGTCACTTGAAAGTAATGGAACAATTTTTTTTTTATAAAAGTGCACTTTTTAAAAATATTTGCGACAATTTTTTCGAACATTTAATTAGCTGTATTTATTTAAAAAATTAAAAATTAATTTTCCCTTTTTGGTAGAAAATAGTTCTTTGAAAACGTATGTTGACACCATTGGAAGCTTTCCAAAAGTGGAAGTGATGGTGTAAATGTCTTACAGATAGAACTTGTAGCTGGTGTCGTCACTAACAAAATCTTACTTCTGCAACGAAATTTTTTCACGATTTTTTTTCAAAAATAAGTAATTAAAACTAAAAAAAAACAAAAAAAAATACGTTTTGAAGTTTCCATTGTATTTTAATTAAAATCTGTATTAATGTCTACACTAACATGTAAGTATATAAAATTGAAGGAAATACAAAATTAAATATTCTATGTTTTAATAATTATTGCTTAGAATAAACGCGTGATTCCTTTTTTTCTTCTTCTTCTTTTTATGTGAAATTTCCTATTACTGACAATTTTCTTTCACTGATCATTTATGTCAAGAAACAATGTTGACATATCGTCTATTGTTTCTATTCTTGAAAGTTGTAGTTCTTTATAACTGCTGTAACTATTGTAAATTTATTAATTCTTCCTTATCAAAATTTATATGAAGAATAATCAAAACGATCATTATTCAATCAATAAGGAAAATCTGTTTTATTATTATTGTACAATTTCGACGAAATTTTCCTATGAGAAAAATCACTAATAAAAACACAGATTAAATCTATAACGAAACAATATTTTACTATAAAAATTGGTTTCAGATTTGCCTCTTATTTTTTAAATATACTTAAATAAATACAGGCCTTTTATCTATAACATATACCAGGCCCCCCTCCACCAAATAATAATACAGCACATATAAAAATGTGAGGCCCTAATATAACGCGAGGCCCTATACTGCAGCTTATTTAGATTATGTGCAAATTCAGTCGTGCATGCCTCGCTTTAGCGCTTCGTTAAAAAGGCGCTTTTCAATTATAAAAATTGTGAATATAATTTCTAGCTGACAAATGGAAAAAAAAAAAAAAAAAAAAAAAGGCTGTGTTTCGATATACCGCAGTGATCTGGAACGTAACCTCTAGCCTGCAATTTTTAAAATGTTAAGAATATCGTAAATAAGAAAAGTGTGAGGATATATATATTAATAAAATGAAAATGTAACTATACAAAAAGTTAATAAAAATAATTTTAAAAATTCATTAAAGTTGAAATAAAATAAATTTATTTTGTTTTAGTATTTTATATCATTAATTAAATAAAGTTGCTATTTAAATACTCAATTAGACACTTAATGATGGTTATGTTTTTCAAGTTAAATTAGTTTTAAGCTATGGAATAATAATAATTGCACGTTTAAAATATTATTTATTACACGTAAATTCTTTCTGACAATAATTTTGATTCATGGATGATCCTCACATCTTGTCCAAACTATTTTTTTATTTATAAAAATTATTTTCGATTGTTACAAGTGCTTTAAAGAACCAAGCTAGAAAATTCTAAGATACATTACTTCAATATTAAATTTTTATTTTATTTCAAAATATCAAGAACAAGTTATTATATTTAATAATATAAATGAAATTATAAAGGCCATTGCTGAATTTATTATTTATGATGAAAGTTTATACAGTTAATTACGTATAAATTCCTTAAGTATTCTTATTTAGATTCATTACCAGTTTTATTCTGCTTAATCTTTAAAAGAAAATTAATAATTAGGTTAATTAAAACTATTATTTACAATCATAATTTCAACTTTAACTTATAAATTAAGAGCACATAAGATTAGTTATTAATATAACTAAACCTCATTTCAACAAATTCATGCTCCACTCATTCTATGCATTCAAATTCCATTCTATGCAATTACAGGAAAGATCATGGAACAATCTTTAGTTATAGGAGCTAAACAATGATTTTAAATACCGAATGGCCCAAAAGTCAGTTAACCACTGTCAGTACTGGACTAAACTTGTTTTAGACCTACGCTATAACATATAACAGGCCCTTTTCCGCCATCAAATAATGATATATGCAAAATGTGAAGCCCTAAGATATTGACTTATAACTAATGCTAGGCTAGCTAGACCTAAAAAATCGTATAATTAGTTGTAAAAGTTATAACTTACATAACTTTTATAACTATTTATATGATCTTTAGTGCCTAGATATTCTAGCCTTACTCATAACGCAAGGCCCTAAGCTGTAGTTTCTGTAGTTTATAAGCAAACCCTGCCTTGATCACTGTAAAGATTAAACTGTCGTCTTATTTAAGAATTTATCGTGTGTTAAACTCGGCTTACGATTAACATATTAAATATATATATATATATATCCAGGCACGATTAATCGACTTTTAGGTCATCCTGTATATCTTATCAAAAAACAATTTATTTGTATAATGTTTTTATTTACAGTATTTTTATTATAAATTTCCATCACTCGCATCTTTTCTGGCATTTTCTATTTGTTTACTGTTTCTTTAGCAGAAAAATTCGCTTACAAACAAGCAATTTATAAATAAATAAACAAATAAAAACATCTCAACGCAATTGCTAATCCATATCTTGTGGCATAGATACTTTATTATATCTAATTTTTGTTTTCTCCTTTATTCATCCAAAATTAGATGTTATTTTTCTCATTCGAATTTAATTTCGAAGAAAAAGAGGAAAAAAATTCCATGAAAAAACTTTTCGTAATTTTTTTCTTTTCCTCTAGTTTAAGAAATATTATAATTTCAGATAAGATAAAACTAAGATAAAACTTTGATTTGTGACCTGTTTTCTAGTAATTGTTTGCCATATTAATGGATTTACTTAAAGCTTTCTTCTTGTATGTATTTATGACACCTTAAACAGCTATTTATCATTTTAAACTATTTAATTTAATATAAAAATATTTTTAATTATTAATTCTGTAGTTCAAATGAATATTTTATCGTGTTTATACGAAAGAAACTCTTGCATAATTTTCTGTATTTCTAAAACCCTGCACAATAGTCTTTTCTATTTACGTATCTAATCCCTTAGGAAATTTAATCTTCGATATTTTTTGGATTGTATCATTGTCCTGTCTGGGTTTTTTCAGTTTCTGATCTAAAGTCGAAGTATGCCCACTTGGCATGTGAGGCACATGCCTAGGGTCCCCGGGTCTCGAGACCCCGAAATTGAAAAAAGAAACAAAAAGCAATTTACCGTTACAGTTGTGTATCATAACTTATAAATAATTCTATAACTACAGTTAGAGGTTATTAGTTTATGATGACGTAAAATTATGTACAGGGGTTCCCTTCTATGTCTAAGGGCCCCCGGAAGGTTCGTACAGAAAAAGTAGGAAAATTATAATAGTTTTCGAATAGTTTCAACCAAACGAAGAAAAAATTATTAATGTTAATGTTTTAAAAAGAGATTTATTTTATTTTTTGTAGCTTATATGTGTTCGCCTCCATAAAACGGAAGAAAAGAAATTGTTTGTACAATATCTCTTTCGATAACTCGGATGATGATCAAGACAAATACTGCATTCCCTTCAACTTAAGTTTATTGATCCGTTATGGAATGTTATTCGGTATACTGTTATTTGCCAAGATACATTTATTTGGTGAGAATTTTTGAAAAAATGCATAGTTTACTCCCAAAACATGCAGTCATATTCTCCAATTTTAAACACAATTAATGGAATGCAATTAAATGCAGTCATATTTCCTAATTTTAAACACAATTAATAGAAATATATCAACTCCGATGTATTGAATGATTAAATTTATTATTATCATTTAAGCAAATATATTTTTTAAGATTAATTTTAGTTCTTCCTTCTTATTTAAAAGATTACAGCGGCGATCAAGTAGATATGATAATACGTTTTTAGAAAAAAAGAAAAAAATACAATTTTTTCCTTGCTAGTCGACTTTGTAATCCCCGTTAACAGGAATATATTCGTTAAGATAAATTTCCTATTTTGTAAATGAATTATTCATGAGGATTATCTAAAGATATAAAGTAATTTTGTTAAATATGTAGATTTTTATTTATATTATTATTATATATTTATGTTATTTTTCCTTGAAATTTGTGGTAATATTTTAAAAATAAATTATTTTATAAAAATTTCCATATAATAGGGATGAGATGTGAAGCAAATAGAGATGAGATGCAAAATGCACTTTTCTTCTTAATACAAAAATAAATTATTTTTATTATTTATTATTATTATATATAATTGCTTTTATAATTATATACGTTATTTACATCTATTATATTAACAATATATTATTGACAAGACTTTGTCTTGTTTATAAAATCACGGTGCCGTCACGGGTGCACACCTTAGAGGTATAGGGGGATATGTCAAGAGTTGCAATTTGGCACAGATGTTAGGTGCCCAAATCACGCGCACATAAAAAAAAAATGAGACTTGGAGACCGAGAACCCAATCAAAATAAAATACAAAATGGCGACATCTTTCTACAAACAGGCAAGAGTGCGAGATTTGCGCATGCGTCTATCGTTAGGAAGTTTGAAATGCCAACTTTGCGAAATCGAATTTTGACAAACGAATCTTTAAAAAAACCCATTTACCTCTCTGGTCGCAACCTGCTGACCTTGACCGGTTGACCCGAGATATTTCGTTTCAGCATCGGAACGTTTTTGAAACTAGATGGCGCTAGTCGTTATAATTTTATACTAAAAGTAACTTCCGAAATATTTAATATATTTATTTTGTTTATGCAAAATAAAAAAAAAACATAATTTCGGACGATACAATAGCCATGATTATTTTATCAAAAACCGGAAATTTTAGTTAGGGCATGGAGAAAAATTCAACACGGGGCGACACGCAACCGAGAAATTTCGACACTGGATAGGTTAATTCCACCGAAAATGCCTTGTGAACAGCCACGTGGTCGTGGCCGTGGCCGAGGACGGCGAAGTTTGAACCATCGCGTCGAGCCCTGAGTCTCTGAGACATAGTCTAGTCCCAAAAATCGACCTTGCCGTTTTACTTGTTATTATTTATACTCGAGTGTAAATTTTTTAATGCATTTTATCATAGAAAAATTCTTAGCTCCTCAATTATGTTTATTTAGTAGATTATTAAAAATTTAACCGGTTTAATGCTTTGGCATACAAAAATTATTGTAAACTGCTATTTTTAATAATTTAATTTACTAAATTACGCGTGATCAAAGCATTTGTTTATGTACTAGCTGGAAGAAAAAGCAAATCGAGCAATTATCTCACAAGATTTGATCAGTAATTTTTATGTAAGAGGAGGAACAAATGACATTCCAAAACTATTTGTCATTAAGGAAAAATCCTGACGAAATCCTTACGTAGATAGGGGTGCTCGCCAGGATTTTTTCCGAAGAATATACCTTTTGAATTGCATCCAAGAAAGTAAAAAGCTATGTTATTCATATGGCATTTTTACTTTTCCGGCTGTTATACAGACGGGAAAGTATGGCAATCCTGCAAAAAATGATTTTCTCAGATTTTTACATTTTTAGACTTAAGACACCTTGAAACGTAGAGAAATGCAAAAAAAAAAAAAAAAAAAAAAAAAAAATTCGGGGTAATTTTTGTATATATGGATGTTATTGTGAGTGTGCGTGGAGCACGATTTTGTTCACTTTTTTTGAAGTTTAATAACTCTTGTGCTTTTTGTTGAAAATTTGTGAAATTTTACAGGGAAGTTTGTTTATTAGGAGATATATGCTATTAAATTTTGATGATTAAAGGTGGAGGGGGTGGTCAGATAATGGGAATCGTATGTATCTTCAGTAGGGTCGGACTTAACGACGATTTTACTCGTTATTAGCATTTACAATTTTTTTTTTTTTTTAACTCATCCTTACCCTGAAAATTAAGCTTTTTGCCATTTTATAATAATTATAAATATAAAAAGTTTTTAATAAGATATGATAACAGATGGTGCCACCAAACTTTTAAATGTTGCTGGGAAAGTTGAGCAACCCGTTGCTGGTTTATTTTTCTTAGAACAAAACTTATTACTTTACTAAATTTATATTTTTATTAACCTTTAGGAACGTGACAATACAATATTCCCCAGTTGCTTGCCTTAGAAGAGATAGTGTTTTACTTAAATCTATAGACACTTGCATGCAGGGCTGTCAAAAAGGGAAAGCTGAGGTTTTTCCCCGAACAGGAGAAAAGAGCACGTAGCGGTTCTTACCCCCTGTAAAATAATGTTACTTTTACTAAGAAAAAATAAAATTTAAGACTTTTCTGTTAATAAAGAAACATTCTACGTATTTCATTTGTTCAAAAAAGGGTAAAAAGTCCAGTTCTATACCCAGCCCCATACAAGCTCTCGAAGGCTCTCCTTGCAGTACTGTACTGCAAGGAGACAGCCACGTGTCCGTACAGGACGTAAAATAGATGTACTGTACTGTACAGTACAGTACGTCTATTTTAAAGTAGCCAATACAGTAAGCCCTTAATTTAACGAACTAATTGGAAGATGAGATGTTCGCTAATGACGTAAGTTTGTTAAATCGAGTGTATTTTAAAAAGCATGCATTAATAACGAACTTATAACATACAGGATGTAGTAAAATATTATTATAATGGATAAGTATGAAAAAAATATCATTATAATGAACTTTGATTAATTTATCGACTCATTGACGCAATCTTTTAGCGCGTTCTATCCACAAATCAAAAAAAGGTTTTAAAATTTTTCGTCCGTTAAGTCGGGGTTCGTTAAATCGAGCACCTACTTTAATTTGAATAAAAATAAAATAAATGATAACTTTACGTTTATAAGAAACATTCGAATGTATTTACTATATCGATTTATAATAGAAAATAGAACGTTCGGTAATATAATCTTTTGCTCTTCAGATATAGAATTTACTGTAATTTTGAAGATAAATTACTTATTTATCATTTTCACACCCTTTTAGTTAGCGTATAGCCCTATTAATAATGTATCGTGGCCGTACAGTTACATCATTCATAAGGTAATTCCTGACATTAAAACGTTAAAAGGAGGACGTAACTTTAACGACGATCAGTTAGAAATATAAAGCTGTAATTATTTTTGCCTTGACTTCATTTTTTTAATTAAAATAAAGTAATTAACCCTGATTTTAAAAGGTATTTTTATATTCAAGCCGGTGTCTTGATAGGTGAGGAAGTGTAAAAATTCGACTTAGAAAAATGAATTAAATTATTTTGTAATTTTTATGTTTAATATTTCAAAAGATTTTTGACTTGAGAATTTATAAATTCACTTTTATTATGAATTTGTAGTCACGAGAAATGGGCATTTGGCAATCTTCATGATCATTCATAAAAATCATTATCGAGGATGACTACAAGAAAATGAAAGGAAAATCATTTAACGGAGTGCTTCAAATATTGATTATACGTACAGTGCATTCATATTATGTTATTTATATTTAAAATTTTATCTGCCTAATATAAAATTAATATTAGATTATTCGCGAGTTGACGCCAGTAATGGATTAAACCTGCTGGGGCCCGTAAGAGCAGAAGATTGGGGGCCCCTTCATATAATTTTGATTTATTCTTATTTATTAATTATTATTATTATTATTTGTTTGTTTTTATGACATAAAATTGCAATAGTAAAATTGCTTTATTTAATTTTGAGGCCCCAACCTGGAACCTCCTAACTAACCATTGCTGTATTGTCTATTATTGAACAATCCAGCAATGGATGTTCAATCCAGCGCCTTCGTCGATATATTATTACTATTAATTTTATTAAAATACTTAAAGTTTATTTTCATAAAATCCATTTTTTATATGTTTTATTTTTTATATTTATTATATAATAATAAATTTGAAATTTTATAATAATTAAATCTGTCATTTACTATTTTAAATATATATGAAAGAGCAGGATTTGCATATAAGTTAAATAAGCTGTAGCTTAGGGCCTGGAGTTATGCGTCTGTAACTTAGGCCTTCAGATTTTTGCATTTTGTGGTGAGGAAGAGAGGCCTATCATATGTTTTATAATTTGGAGTCAAAACAAGTTTATTGATAATTGGTCATATATAAAACACGATACTTGATGTATAGGCACTTTATGATACCTTATTAGATTTTACTGTACAGCATGGATTTGGGATGCATTTTTATCATGAAGCCAACCATATATACTATATATCCACGAATCGCAAACTGCATGGTTGATTTATGCAGAAGTGTTTTTAAATTATAACATAGGCAAACCTCAAATTGCGGTAACCTCTAAACAGCACTTTTCAGGAAGTTGTTTTTTTGACTAAAATTGCGTACAAAATAACCTTCGATGAACGTTGTGGCTGTTGTGCAGCGGTTTGACTGTATTTTAAAAATATACATATATGGAAATCTTTAATCTTTTAGTCTTATCCTGGTAAAATTTCATACACACTAGAGTGTACGTGAAGATCATAAAATCGATTAAGAATTTTGAAAGTATATCGTACGAAACGTTTTACGTATTTATTAAAACTATACGGACAGACAAACGGACGAATTGCAAAAATTTTTTAATTGAAATTAATTTATTACGATTACGAAAAACATTAATAATAAAAATGATCGAAATCAGATTTAAAATTTAAAACTTGAATATTTGAAATATTCCAATTATATCTTTCACAATTTTGTTATAAATATTTATTAAATTGGTTAATTTTAATAAAATCTAACGGTAAGAAAAATTTTGTATTAGAATTAAAATAAGAAAAATAATTTATATTCTTATCTATTTTAATCATGTCTCATTTAATTAATTAAGCCGATAGTTTCATTAAATATTTATATAATTTTTTTGTAGATGTTAACTACATACTTACCAATGGCGTATCCAGGATATTGAGAAAACGGGGTGCGTCCAAAGGTAGATTAAGGACAAACTAAGGCACATGTTTTCTGAATTGTACTTAATTATTTTAGAATTATTTTATTTACCTAATCTTGCGTAATTGAAGCCATGCGATATGCGTTATTGTATTTATTTTTACTTTAACTAACAAAACTGATTGCTTTGGTATAATGAGGTGCTAAAGCACCATAAGCATCCACCTAGATACACCCCTAATACATATGTACTGTATAGTACATATCGTCACGCCCGTTTGTCAAGAAAGGTTGAGCAGCAAGCACGAGAGATCACACACCTATACTCATTCATTTATCAGATTCCTTCATACATGCCTATCGCTTCTGCCACCTTCGTATCTCTCCTAACACATTTTACGCTCATAATCTTTCGCTCCTTCAAATGTTCTTCCAGTCGTTCCAACTCGGTCTCTCTCTGTTTCGCTTCCCTTCTACTCTTTCCAAGCATATTCTCTTTAGTAAATCTTCTCAATCATTTCCTTAATCATGGCCAAACCATTGGAAAGTAGACTTGTTCATCTTTTACACCACATTCTTCTTTCATGTCCTTAGTTCGTCAGTGTATTAAATAACAAAATTATTGAGATTCTTTATTAAATTTCCTTTAAAAGAATTTTATTTTTTGAATTTTAAAAAAAAAAATAATTTATATAAATATAATAAGATAAAATATAAGAACTTATTTTTTCGGTTAATGATTTCTTATCATTTGGATATCAAATCTCATCCTTTCTCTTTGTTGTTTACTTCTTTCCTTGCTAACTTCATTGCTGTTCTACGACAGTAATCATCTGCTAGAAGATGACAATTTGACATCCTTTACTAAAGTATCTTATATATATAAGAAAATAAATGAAGGGTAAAAATGTTCTTCTGTTTTTTCTTCTACTTCTTCATATTCGTAATATAATTGCTAAGGAAATACAACATCTCGATTAATTAAGTTCAAATGAATGTAATAATGTAGTTAATTAATTATAACATGCAAAATTACTGCATATATTATATATTTTTTAATATTATATAAATCTGTGTTTATATTTAATCAGTGGTGAATCTACCATAAAACGAATGAAGCCTTAAACTTTAGGGCTCCTAATCCCGGGCCTTAAAACAAGGTTTTTTTTAATAAATGAATTTTTCAACAAAATATGGGACTGTTTTTGTGTTTGTTATTAAAATAAGGCTATTTTAATGATAGACACATAAGTCAATGTGTCGAAGTATTTAATACGCTCTAATACCCATTCCATACATGGTCTCAAATTGTTGCTGTAATTGGCCAAATTTTAAAGTTTTTTCGAGGGCTGCAGTGTTCAGATCTCCAGCTTGTTAGATGTTGCCCTATTGCTCATGGTTACAAAGGGGGGTCCAAAAATTTCAACCTTTAGGGTACCAAAATGTAGGTCCCCAGTGTATTTAATGTAAATACACATTTACGTAAACATATATTGAAATCGTTGAAATATTTATAATTTATTCTTAAAGTTAATTTTATTTTTTAGAAACTTGTTTTATTATAAATTGGTAGCCGAATCTACTATATAAAGCTGAAAAAACGGGCAGTCTCTTCCTTCTGTCACTATATG
Organism: Centruroides vittatus; assembly: GCF_030686945.1. Classification (NCBI taxonomy): domain Eukaryota; kingdom Metazoa; phylum Arthropoda; class Arachnida; order Scorpiones; family Buthidae; genus Centruroides; species Centruroides vittatus. Next base: position 237,805 of record NW_027122621.1, on the reverse strand, counting down.
ACAAAAACGGCCACTAGGGGCGCCCCTGGCTATTATTTAAATTAATTTAAATTAACAGTGTAAATTATTTTATATTTTTATAGTATAATATTCAGTATATTATCATTTTTATTTGTAATTTAGTATTCCCCGATGCCTTGCATCCGGCCTTTAGACTTGTTATACTATAAAACATATAAAGATTTCCTCGAAAATATTTGACACATCACTTATAAATGATAGAAATAAGCCAACTTTTTGTATTTGGGGTTATCCATAAACTATGTAACTATCTTTATACTTTTGAACTACCATCTCATACCTCTGTAACGTTTCATAACGCTGTCGCATATACTCACCCCAAAATCATGTAACGCATATCCTCAATCGACGCCCTGAACTGTACTAAGTAATAATACACAGTGCAGGCTATTGAAGAACAGGGTATTGAGGTTACGTTATTTTTTACTTTCCCGGCAGTTATAACAGAGGGAAAGTATGGCGATCTGACAAAAAAATGACCCATTCAGATTTTCACAGTTTTGGACTTAGGACACCTTGAAACGTCGAGAAATACAAAAAAAAATCCGGGATAATTTCTGTATTTATGGATGTTATGTGTGTTTGCTGGGCACGATTTTGTTTACTCTCTTTGAAGCTTAATAGCTCCTGTGCTTTTTGTCTACAATTTCTGAAATTTTGCAGGGAGTTTGTTTATTAAGGGATTGATGCTATTAAAATTTTGGTGGTTAAAGGGGGAGGGGTGGGGAGATAATGGGGTAGTATCGTCCTACTGAAGATCGTCAGATAGGGGTAATTGTCTTAATGACGATTTACTCGTTATTAGCATTTACAATTTTTTTTATAAAACTCATCCTTACCCTCAAAATTAAGGCTTTTGCCATTTTATAACAGTTAAAAATATGAAAACCTTTTTAATAAAATATGACAACAGATGACTCCACCAAAATTTTAAATGTTGCTGGGAAAGTTGAGCAACTCGTTGCTGGTTTACTATTAATTACATGTAAAACGTACAAAGGAGTAAACGACATGGTTGCTATGCAATGCTTCAGAAACAAAAAGGAATCATTTTGTTATCTAAGTATTCATGCCCTTAGATAACATGTCAATTGCGTAACATTTTTGTATCTACCTTAGCCCATGGTAAACCATGGGAACAATTACCCGCATACTCATCAATCCATATCCACGGACATAATTTATGACAGGCCCTGTATGGAATATATAAAATATACAGTATTTGGACCGTCTATTTAGAATTATGCACAATTTGACCCTTCAATCGAAAAAAAAATTTGACCTGTTCTTTGGACCATTCCTCAGATCAATGGTGCAAAGAACAATGGGGTAAACAAAACAATGTAACAACGTAATTATTATGCCATTTGTTAATATTGTAATGGTTAATAAAGAAGAAATACTATAAACAAATACGTAGTAGTGGGACAATTCCAATATAAACAAAGTGTAAACAAAGAACTACTGTATTCGATTTTTGCAGTGTTGTTTACACTATTAGTTCTTTGTTTATTGCATGTAATCCGATTTTATTTGATAACAATCAATAACAATTCCATATCTCACTTATAGAAATCTATCAGAAACGACAGTACGAATAACTCTGTTTTGAATGCGTAACCATTTTATAAAAATTGATTATTTTTCTTTTATTTTACACACCATCATTTATAGTAAATTCTGACTTATCCATAATTTTTTCCATTAACTGATATGAAATACTATTATCAGTAAAACATTTTCTTGGGAATAACTTTAACAGATATGAAAGTTTATGTGGTTATGTACTGTACCTCATACCAAAATTGTAATATATATGTATATATAAAATATCCTCATTTTCTCAAAAAAATAAATATGAAATCATAAAATAAATATATTACTTCAATTTAATTTAAATGATTTTTTCGATCACGAAGCGAATATGTATAATAAGACAGCTGCTAAAATTACTATGAAAATAAAGTCAAACCTCTGAACAACGGCAACTGACGGAAACATAAAAAATTGGCCATTGTTTGAAGATTATTTTGTAAGCATTTTTGTTCAACGTTCTCGAAAAAAAAATGACCGCCACTTACCGTAGATGTAGCAGTTGAGGGAAGGTGGTCGTTATTGGAGGTTCGACTGTATTAACCTTGCAAATTACTTTTATTATGTAAGGTTACCTAATTTATATTTTATTTATTAAATTTATGGCAAGATCACAATTTCTGATTAATCAATATTTAAATGTTTGCATACAGTCAAATCTTTAAAGAACGGCTACTGACGGGAACATAAAATATAGTCGTTGTTTGAAGATTTGTATGCATTTCGAAAAGAAAGGTTAACAAAAGCCGTTCAAAGGTGCTATTGTTGGGTGGTGGCTGTTATTGGAGGTTCCACTAAATAATAAAAATAATTTTAAATACAGTTAAATATTATTTGAATTAATAAAACGACATGCAAATAAATGCTTGTACTCATGTTATTTACAAAATTTATTTTTATTAATTTATATTTTATTTATTAAATTTATGGCAAGATCACAATTCCTATTGTTTAGCAACTATATTCTTCAATAAACACGAATGTTAGACGTAGATTTTAATGGAATTTATTATCAGAAACGATTCTGAAGCAACACAAATGAATGAAATTATCATCAGCAGCGTAACCACAACCAAAATTAGGGGGCCGAAGTAGAACTTGAAAACCTACATTCATTCCTACATGTGTTTAAATGCATTTGTCACATTCCAAATAATTGATTTTTCCTCAATTTATTTATTTTTACAAAAGTAAGGGACCTGGCCCTCTCCGCCCCTCCCTAGTTACGCTACTGATTATCAGCTCTAATGTATAAACATGTAAAAATAAATGCAATATGTATCATAGCGATGTGTTATTACAGCGTATAATATAAATGGAGTGCATAAATATACACGCAATAACTCTACACTTTCGTACACTTGTACTGTACATTTTAAGTCCTAACAACATTAAAAAAATTCAAATTAATTAACTTTCAAGCGCTTATTGTTTATTCTTTGTTGTCTGTTAGGTCATATGTCCGTCTGGATGTCTATACTTAAACATTATAATGCAGTTAGCGTTTACTTAATATTTAAAAAAAAAATACTATATTATACTAAAATTATGTTATATATTTGTTTTTCTTATTTAAATAAATAGAATTTATTTACTGAATGGAAGGAATAAATTTATTTAAGAAGATAAATTCGATTCTTTTATTATTTACGTGAAAATCTTTTCCATACTTTCAGGAAATATTAAGCTTTCATAACTGATTCAAAGAAATTTAATTTATTAGATTTTTTCCTTAATTTCAAATCAACATAAAGACAATTTAATAGATTCAAGGGAAAATTTGATTTAATATTATAATGTTTCCTTAAAAACCTTTTGAACTTATCTTCATTTTATTAGGAAAAAAATTTTAAAAATTTATTAAAATAAGAAAAATTAAAATAAATAAAATTTATTTACTAAAATTAAATTTCATCAATTTTAATAAATTCCAGAAAATACAACAACGATTTTAATATAATAAAATTAAATTTAATCCTTTGAAAGTTCTAAATAGAATTCAATTCAAAGAATTTCAAATAAGGATACAACATTGTGACACGAGAATTTTATATATAAGATTAAAAGAATTTATATTTTTATTTAAAAAATGCAATAAAAATATTTATTAACTTTTTAAAATAATAACAACTTTTACATTTGTTTCTATTTATTTTAAAATTGAAATTATATTATCATGTGAAAAGAAATTAAGAAAAATAAAATACATTAAAACTTGTGTAAATCTGAATCGCACAGCACCGAATTAATTTTTCCGTTTCATTCAGGTTCCGTTTTGGACAGGTTTTACTGTATCGATATGTTATAATGTGTTTTTTTCTTTTTTTTTAATAAAAAGTATTGTATAGATTCTGAGATATTACAAAATTTCATATTACAAATGTTTACAGAGATGAAAAATTAAACTAAAAACGAAAGATAAAATAAATAAATATTATTTTATATTTTCTCAACAAATCATCAGTATATTCAGTACTCCCACTGGAACCTTCTATCCTCTTCCTCATTCCCTCACTCTCTTCCTTTCTTCAACCTAGATCCTTGAGTAGGCGCTGCCTCCTTAATAATTACGGTGCTGTTCACAAATTACGTAATGCAGTTATGGGTGGGTGAGTATGCAGGTCAATTGTTACGATGCGTTACTAGAGAATGGGTGAATGTATAAAAACGCTACTCATTTTGGGGTCTCGATCCTTGGTAACGGAGTATTTTGTTTTACTTTCCCGGCTGTTATATATAACAGAGGAAAAGTATGGCGATTGGTAAAAACATGACCCCCCAAAAAATTTTTACATATTTGCACTCAGGGGATCTTGAAACGTCAATAAATGCAAAAAAAAAAATTTTTTTTTTCCTCTATGTATAGATGTTAGTGTGTGTGGGGGGGTGTAGGTGTGTGTGGCATGATTTTCTTCACTGTCTTTGAAGCTTAATAACTCCTGTGTTTTTTGTCGAAAGTTTCTGAAATTTTACAGGGAAGTTTGTTTATTAGGAAATATATGCTATTAAATTTTGATGATTAAAGGTGGAGGGGGTGGGGAGATAATGGGAATCGTATGTATCTTCAGTAGGGTCGGACTTAATGACGATTTTACTCGTTATTAGCATTTACAATTTATATATATATATATATATATCATCTCTTAATTAATTTCAAAATAAAGATTTTTGCCGTTTTATAATAGTTAAAAATATAAAAATTTTCAATAAAATATTATAAGAAATGGAGCCACCAAATGTTGCCGGGAAAGTTAAGCAACTCGTTGCTATTTTTGTTTCTGAAATGCGTACCTAATCGTAGTGTGGTGTTTAATACCACTGCTTTTTACGTTATGAGGTAACTAATACGGTATAACAAAGAAAGCAGTAACGTTCGGTAGCCCATACTTTTATTATTCCTTATTACAATTAAAAGAATCGATCGAGGATAAGCGTCAAGTAATTTTAGAAATGGTATGTGTGACGGCGTTACGGAGAGTTACAGGGGGCTGGAGTGGTAAGAGAAGCCCAGAGGGAGAAAAAAAGAACAAATTGCTCTGGACTCCGAGGAATTAGGGGCGCTAAATAATGTTTTTTCGTTTAATTCATTTACTTTAATATCACTTAATTGGTTAAAAGGCTCCAATATATATTTTGTCTACACCCCCATTACCCTCTACCCTGTGAAGGGTAGTTGAAAAGTATAAAAATAGCGTTAAGTAGTTAATGTGGACGATCTCCTAATAAAAATAATAATATATAAAAGAAGAAATATTGACAGATTGAAAGTAATAATTGAAAATTTTTGTACTTTAAAATGAAATTGTAAATAAATTTCAAAAGTATATTAAATTATCTTTCATTTCTGTAAATATGTTAAATCGTATGACACATTTCATCTGTAGTACAAATTGAGATCAATAAAATATATTCAACGGCATTTAAATTTATAAAATTTAAATATAAAATAAAAATTTAATCACTTAAATTTGTACAGGTTTTTCTTACTTATTTGTTATTGTTATTAGTATTTATTATTTGATCGAATTACAACAATCCTTTTAGATAGATTTTTATTCTGTTTTTAATTTAATTTAATTTTTTAGCTGATTAAAGTTATCTAATTAATTTTAAATAGAAAAATATTCCAGTTTGATTATTTACAAGATTTAATTGTGATATTTAAATAAGATTATTAAATAAGTTTCACTTTTTATAATGAAATTTAGGATCCAATAAATACACTTGAGCAAAACAGTAATAGAATTATTTATTGAAAATTCAATTATTTCTAAACATTTTTACCATTTTACATCTACATTTTTTTTTTCAAAGTAAAAAATACAGGACGCCAAAAAGTCAGTTAACAATTGTAAATATCAAATTATTATCTAATCAAGCATTTTATTACCACAAAAAAATAAAATGCTTCTCGTTTAATATACAATTTACTAATTAATAATATACAAATTACAACGCTTCAACAACGTTAGTTATAAATGTGATAAAACAGAATGCTCGAATGTCAGTTAACCCGCGTGTTCGTGCGGTTAACTGACATTCTGTTTTTAACTTTTGTAGATTAATAGCACCTTTAAGTAAAAAGCTGATATTTTGTAAACAAAATCAAAGAAATATTGTTTTACAACATTTGTTAATGACAGATTTGTTGCTTTTGTAGTAAAGCTTTTTGAATTTTTACTGCTACGAATTATATTGATTTAGTTGAAGTATTTCTATAATTATAAATTTAATTGAAGCGGAGCGTTACCGAAGCTTCTTCTATGAGGCTTACAGAATTGTGTTCGTTCGATAGATTTTGATAAAACTTTGCCATTTTCCATTAGTTGAGACGAGGAATCCAGAAATGTAATGTGGATCCATTTAAATGTAATAAATCTAGTAATGAATCGCTTAACTTTCCCGGCAACATTTAAAATTCTGGTGACACTATCTATTATGATATTTCATTTTAAAAAACTTTTACATTTTTAATTATTATAAAATGGCAAAAAGGGGGTAGGGATGTGTTTTATAAAAAAAAAAAAAATTGTAAACGCTAATAACGAGTAAAACCGTCACTAAGTTCGACCCTACTAGAGATATGATACACGACCACCCTTTATCTCCCCACCCTGTCGACATTAAGCCACCAAAATTTAATAGCATGAATCTCTAATACGCAAACCTTCCTGCAAAATTTCAAAAATTTTCGAAATCACAGAAGTTCTTATGCTTCAAAGAGGATGAACAAAATCGTGCCACACACAAACACAGATATATAAAGCAAAACCAGGCTTTATACATCTCAGGATCCCATGGGCCAAAATTTGAAATTTGGCAGGAATACTTCTACGTATGAGGCATTGATGCTATTACATTTTGAAGATTATAATTCAAGGAAAGTGAGATACAGAGATCGGTGGTTATATTTCTAGTAAGGTCAGACAACGTTTTATTCGTACGAGTGTTTAGCTTATTAGAAACATATTATTGGCATTAAAATTTTTTAGAATGTTATCCTTATCCTTAAGATAAGGTTTTTGCTCTTTTATGGAGTGAAGAGACAGAGAGAGAGAGAGAGCCCTTGCCAGTTTTTTATGAAAATATTCGTGTCTAGAAGATGGAAAAATTAAATAATATATTTCATAATTTTATAAATAACTTTTATTATTAATTTTTAAAATAAAGTTCGTTTTACAATTCGATTTTGACTTTTAGAATATTTATAAATATAAATTTAAAGTTTTATTAACATTTTATATTTCAGATTTATGATTATTTATAATTATTTAATCGTAAATCTAAATTATTTTTGTAATTATTTTAAGGTTTTATCAAAACAGTTGATTTTTATTAATAACAAAAATCAATATGTTCATTAATTATAGAAATTGATAATTATATAATTTAAAATTTGTTAATTAAAACTTCAAATAGTATGAAAATAAAATAAATTTTTTCTTTTTATAAATGCAAAATTATTTTTTTAAATTATTTTATTAAATTATAAAAAAGAAATTCTGAAAGAAAATTAATTGAAGTATCTAATACAATCTAAAAATCATTATATTATGAAACATTAAAAAGTTAATTAATCAACTAATAGTTTTACTAGATACAAGCTTTTTTCATACATGTTTCTAACCAGTTTAACCTTCGCCCACCAGTAGATGTGATCTACTGGTTGGAGAACTTTAAACTAGCTAGAAACCTGTATGAAAATAATATCAGTAGATCACAATCTACTGGTTGAACAAAGTTAATTAAACTGTCAAAAATTTTATAGAAAAATGCTATCAGTAAATCGCGAGATTGAATAATTAAAATATTCTTATTTTTTCATAAGCCACAAAAAATAGTGCTGTTAGATATAACTTATACGAATTTCATTACACTAGTTGATAGTATTTTTTATAGTTGAATGAGGAAGGTAACTTATAGATTTAAACCACATTAATTCTTACCACAATGATTGAAGTAGACATTAACCATTTATCAAAATATATACTGCTAAAGTGTTAATACACCTAACGCATGTTCTAATAGTAAACTTATAGTATTATACCAATATTCTAGACAATAGATCGCAATATATTGATTGGAATTTGTTTTGATGAAATATTACAGATAGCTCTTCAATAATGTTACCTTTACAATAAATTTTTCTTTCTTTTTTGGAAGAGTAGAGTTTTACGAAAAAGAAAACTCTCCAAAGAATGATAGAATATTAAATTCAGTCAATCTGACTCCTTAAGTACAGTCACACAAGCACACACAAATACATACAAACCCAAACATAAAAAAACATAAACGTAAACAAACAAAAACACGCACATACGCCTATACAGAAAGAAACAAAGATTTTCATCTATGTGAAAGCTCTTCAGTGAAGAACGTGCTTGCACAGCGGCAAATAAGCAATTCCTTGTTTTAAACTTAACAATAATAATATAATAAAATTCTTTAATTACGAAAATGTATAAAATGCGTAAAAACTGTAATTAAAAAATTTCAGAAAAATCTCTTTTTCAATAAAATTCTTCTAAATAAATTTTATTTCTGACGTTTACGGTTGAAAAAAAAAATCAAGTATAGGGGTCATATATAACGGGTTGGCATTAACTTCGAAGAATTTCAAATTAAATTTTACTTTTTGGCACAGTTGACTGATTTTATAACCTTTTGGCTTTCCGAATCAATTGATCTTTAACCATTAAACGTAATTATTACGGCATGGATAATTTAATGATTATCTGCGAACGATTCGCTTGATTATGTAAAACTCTCGTCTCATTTTAATTTATTTCCTTATAATTATAAATAAATTAAATATATATTATTTCATTTCAGGTAAAATAAATTTTGTTTTTTTTAAGATGACGTATCTGTCTTCTATAGAAAAATATTAAAAATCCTTTTAAATTTTCGATTCTTTGTTTTATCTTGATGAAAGTTTTAGTATTATTGTGCTTTCAATGTAGAAATATTGATATCGTCATAGTGCTTTTAAAGTAATGAATTTTATGGAATTATAATTTGAAATGCTAGTAAAAATACTTTGTCTTTAATTACCAGAATTTCCATAAAACGAAAACTATCGAAAATTATCAAAAATGAAAAGTAATTTAGCCAAATTATTAGAATTTTCAGCATAATATTCGAACAAATTTATAAGATTTAAAAGGAGAATTTGGCGAAATAAAGTATTATCAGAGGAATAATTATCTGAATTATTAGAATTTTTAGAAGTAAATAATAAATGTAAACATATAAAATAGAATACCTGTCTGTATGTTTCCTACACATTTTCTAAACCTTTCGACCGATCGGGACCAAATTTTCCACAGTTACTCGCCAAGACTTTGTGAAAAACAGGCTATCACGTAACCTGGACATCCCCTTCTGCTTCAGATTTCATCCCCCAATTACCTCCTAAATTTTTTGGCCGATTCGAACCGAATTTTTCAAAGCTAGTGTCTTCAAACAAACCCTTTAGCAACAGCCATTGACGAAACAAAAAAGTGGTCGTTGTTTAAAGGTAATTATTTTGGAAGTTATTTTGTATGTATTTTTGTTTAAAATTAAGTTCCTGAAAAAATGACTGCCGTTTAAAGATGGCCGTTGTTGAGAGTAAAGCTCAAAACTAAATGTAAATATAATGTGCAAAAACAGAAATAATTCAAAGAAATACAAAAAATTCCTATTAAATTTTAATTATAAACATTGAACTGTCCTTTAAAGCGTGACAGACGGGCATTATTTTAAAGCTACGTTTCAGTAAAAAAGTTAAAATTTTATACGAAAAATATCTTTTTAAAGTTTATAAAAAGTAAGTAAATTGAATTAGGAGGAAAAAAGTAATTTATTTAAAACTTTTTAATTATTTTTAAGTTGTAGCTGCTACAGGCTATTAATAATAATAATAATAAAATGTAATTTAATTTGCCTTTAGCAAGGAATATGAATGATAACTTTAAAAAAATTCTCATAATTGCTTAAAGTAAGTAGTAAGTCGAAGGAAAAAAAATTCAAAATAATAATGATTAAATTATAAATGTAATAATATTTTTAATGGATTTTTTGAAATTGAATTAAATTTATATAGTAACAGGATTAAATAATGTTTTATCTGATATGATTATACTTTTATAACGTTAATAAATGAATAAATTCGAAAATCATATAATAAAAAGGATGAGTTATAGCTCATCACCAGTCAATTAACAACACAAGTTTTTATGTGCTACATGAATTAAAAAATATAAATTAATTTTATATAATTTAAGTGTTAATTTTTATATACAGTTAAACCTCCGAACAACAGTCACTGACGGGAACATGAACAATGGCCCTTGTTCCAAGATTATTTTATATTTATTTCAAAAAGAAACGTTATGAAAATGGTCGATGTTTGGAAATGGGCGTATATTTTGTTTTTGTTTAAACATTAATTTATAGTTGTCATTTATAGCTAAATTTAGAATTTAAAACAATTTCTTTACATTTCGATTAAGAAAGAATTGATTATATCTTTGAATGCTTTCGTTATTTATTTTTTAGAGTATTTATTTTTCGGGAAATCCTGAGGATAGACACACGGGAAACAGATTCTAAAATTAATTATTATTATTTTTTAATTACGACGATTATGTTGAAAGGTAAAATTAAAAAGTATATATGATAATTATAATTTTTAATTCTATCTTCTACCATCATCATTTTTGTAAATTATATACAGACAAGTCTCGATATGGGCCATCCTCGAACAGCGCAATCAGTGCTCGTGAACTGATCTTTCATAAAACTATTACATAAGGCAAATGTTTATAGATCTGTATTGTATGATATAAAAGCAATTATGAGCACTAAGGAGTGTAATCTGAAAGAAAACTGATTGATGTACAATTACAAGAATTAATTTGAAAAGGATTGCTGCATGGGATCAAGAATCATTAAAAATGAAGAGGCTTGATTTGGTTTGAAAGAATGCAGCAAACCAACATGTGGGCGGTATGTCCAGAGAAAATGCCCTCAAGAACTTTCTACGGAAAATTGGCCCCTATTTAGATGTTAGTGAACAAAACCCGGAAAACCCTTTGACCGGATGACCGAGTAGTTAAGGTGGCACCGCTCTGAGGAGCCCAGAATCGAATCCGGATCGAATAGAAAACCCCAGAAGCTTTTCGGGGAGTAATCCTTCCGAATATGTTGGGCACCGTTCATCACCACCCAGTCTCCCCATTGTAAGCCTGGCCGAATCCATAATAACTTAAGCTTGCTAAAATGGTTCCCTTAGTGTACACAGGGCGGAGTTAAAAAAATAAAACCGAGAACCCCACTTGTCAGGTTGGTCAAGCACGAACCAGTGTTAAAAGAATGGAGAGATGGGTGAAAAAATCAAATAAAACATAATTTAATATAAAATGAAATAAATTTAATAAACCAATAAAGATCCAAATACAAAAATAAAATACGAATCGATTATTGACAAATTTCTGCAAGAAAGAAAATAATTGCAAAATCTCAGACGTAGACATTGAAATGTTTTTCAACGAATCATAATTTTATTAACGCTTTTTAAAGGTACGCAACAGTTTTTTTCAGACGTAGTTAACTATCAAAAACAGAAATCTTGTTATTTTTCGAATTTTTTTTATTTTTTCCACCCGTTGATGTCGATCTCCATTAAACTAAATGCTCTAGTCTTGTTTGAATCGTATCGACTTCAAAGAACAGTAAGAGATACGAGCTTATTTTCTTATTCGACTTGACAAAAGGGAGGGGAAACTTTAAATAAATCCAATAATTATCAATCTCATCTAAAATACATACTGTAGATATAAATAACACTATGAAGGATTCTTTATAGTGTTATTTATATCTATGTATTTTAGATGAGATTGATAATATTTCAAAAGGAAAATTTAGAATATCTCCATTGAACAATGGCATCTTTATAAAGATTTTATTATTTTAAACGATAGAAATTAATGTTTTTCATAAATCAAGTTGTTCGATTTACTATTCGACTCTTTATAAATAACAAATTGTATGGCTCTTCAGTTATTTGTATGCGCGAGTCGGCTATTTAAGTTGATAATTTATACGATATAGAATTCATTTAAATAAGTTTCAAAGACGAATTTTAATATTAAAATATTTAATTTAACGATTACATTAGTACAGTTTGTTGGAGAAGAAGAGTAAATTTTTCCCAGAGGAAAAATAAAAATCTTTGTAAAATTCATATACTATAGAAAGCATCAATAAGTCACAGAAGTCAGATGTATCTCGTAAAAAAGGTAATATTTACTAAGAATCTCATCAAATATAAAATAGTCTAAAGGACGGAAAAATTCGAAAAACTTTATTTTAAATCGCAATTTTATAACTTAAATAAAACAGGAAACGTTTTAATTAACGAGAGCAAATTTCACTCTTTTTTTATATGTTACAACGCCATTTCATAATTTGGCAAAGTCTAACTAATGTAAAAATTGTATTTCTAATAAAAATATCGTCTCTTAAAACGAAATTACGTATAAAAACACCAAATTTATCATCTTTATTAATTATTTAAATAGAAATAAAATCTATTAATATTTTATAAAAAAAATTATATTAATTCTTGATTCGCGTAGAGATGAAACTTATCTAACTGTTAAAGAATAGAAATATAAAGATTATTTTTATATTATAGATAATAAAAAGAAGAATTAAAGTTGCTTTAGATTATTTTGTTCTATTTTTTATTCGTTTTAAATTATTTACAAAAAAAATTCTGAAATTTTTCTTTTAAATGTATCTTGCCAAGTTCCCATTTTCACAGACGTGCCTTTAAATTATCTTTGAACATAAAAATAACATTTACCAATATGAAAAGAACTAACTTAATTATCTAGTCTATTCTTTTTTTACTTATTTTTTTAGCGAACTCACTCCATTTAATCAACAAAAATATATTAAAAAATGCTTTTAAATTAATGACATTTTATATATAATATCCCCTTTTTTATTATAAAAATCGAAAGTAAATAAACAGATTTAAGGGTTTTTTCTCCTTAATTTTTATTGACGTTTTCTCTAAATTTCGTCCGTTTTTCTTATATAATTTACTTGAGTGAAAGGCTTAAAATAAAATTATACATTTATATTATTGATTTTTGCGAAGTTGTAGGAAAAGATGAGTAAATTTTTAAAAATAATTTTAAAAAAATTAATAAAATAATTAATAAAATATCGTAATTAATAAATAAAAATAAATGACGTAAAATGATTAAGGTTAATTTTTATATTTATAAATGAAGAAATGAAAATGTTGGTGCCAAGTTAATTTGCAGAATTAGAAGGAAATTAGTAATTACAACTAAAATAAAAATAAAAAAATTAAGTAGATGTAGATCGATAAAGTGTGTTTTTAGACGTAGATTAAACGAATAAATCATAAATAATTTATAATTTAAGATGGGAATTACATTTACTTTATTGTATGTTGATTAGTTATCATCTCTAGTTGCACTTTAAACTGGGTTTTTTAAAAACAGTTTTTTGCCGATACATTTTTAAAAAATAACAATAAACACTCAAAAAACAGTAAGTAATTTACAGTCGAACTACGGCCACCCCCAAAGTCGACCATCTCTAAACACCGGCTATTTTTTCAGAAACTTATTATTTTCTTAACAAAAATGAATACAAAATAATCACCAAACAATGGCCACTCCAAATAACGGCCATTTTTATATTTACGTTAGTGGCCGTTGTTCAGAGGTTTAACCGTATAATTAAGAAATATTTTTCTAAAAAGACAAAAATAAATCGAGTTTTCGAAAAAAAGTAAGAATTATTTTTTTTTAAATTTAACGGATAATTTAGAAATTTTTCTTTTTTGGGGAGGTAATTTATTATTCATTTTCTACGTTTCTTGTAGAATATTCATCTCGAGAATAAGGAAAAAATATTCATGACTTTTTTGAATGGTAATAACACATAATAAATTTTAAAGGTAATAAACATCATATCCTGTAAATTCTTCATCTAAATGTGTAGATAACTAACTTGGATATTCTTACTTAATCGCTTGTAAATTATCCACTAGAAACCTTGGGAAAAACAAAACAAAAAATGTGTTTTTTTTAGTTCTCAAGAAAATAATAACCTCTGGGCTTCGGTGTCTGTTTCTTGTTGGTAGAAGGGGGGGAAAACGTTGCCATGACACCGAAAAATAGGTACAGAGATTTACATTACTGCTGAAAACAACGTTTACTAAAGAAAGAAAATTGCAGTTTTTTCCTTTTTTCGTTGTATTTTTTTATCCTTATCCTTAAGGATTTTAGTCATTTTTATCACGATAATACCTCAATAAATAGAAAACTTGGTTTATATATATGCGAAATACAAAATTTTTGGAAAAACTTTTTTACTAAAATGTCAATAAAATGTCAAATTTAAGAATTTTATACGTGGCCAATTTTTTTTTTTTTTTTTTTTAAAGAATATAACTTTTTTGTATTTTTTAAAATATTATATTGATATACAGTACAGGTCTTATGTAGTTAATATTTACTAAATAATAGATAAAGGGTAGTTTAGTTACTGATTTTTAATAACATTAATATTATTTTGTTATAATGATTTTATTTATTGTAGAAAAAGAAGAAAAATATCTGGAGAAACGAGTGATAAATTTAAAATTTTGTTATTTTTAAGCATCCATATCATGTTTCCGAGTGCGGTTGAAGTGTTTTGAAATTTAATGAATATTTTTCTAGTATAAAATGTCTTAATCTAAGATAAAAATATCAAAGTTTTATATTCAATTTAAGGAGAAATATATAATTTAAATTCAGCTCTAATTACTTTTGTGATTATTTATTGATACAGAAAAACCAAGTTAATTAGGTTTAACAGTAGGCCTAACTGATTTTTCTATACACTACGATAGGTTATAGCAGAGTCGGTAGATTAACTGGTCTTTCGACTAATAGTTCAAACTTAGCTAGAGACAATATTTGCCGCTAGTTGGCGCCACTGTTCGCAGAAGAGCGTTGTTCTTGCTTTGGATATACGGAACTCAGTGATTTCGACCTATAATAATTGTTTTTTTAGCTACATAAAAATGCCAACGTGCTTTGTGCCAGGATGCAAGGCAGGATATAAGTCATCGAACGAGAAGAGACATTTCTTCCGTGTTCCTAGCGATAAGATTGAGAAGTGGATGCGATGCATTCCACGAGACAAGATGCTAACAAGTAAATGTTATGTTTGTGACGTACATTTTGCGAGTAGATTTATTTTAAAAACCTACTCCCATGTTATAAATGGAGAGAAAGTAGAAATTCCACGAGATCGCTGGGCATTAACGTCAGATGCATATCCATCAAACTTCCCTAATTGTCCTAAGTACATTAGTAAGTCTGTACCTCAAAAACGATCAACGCGATGTCTCACAAGAAATGAAGAACCATCTACGAAGAGATACCGAAAAGTCAATACCAAAGGTAAATATTTATATGTTTTTTATGTAATCTTAATCCTTAGTGAGCCATGTAACTTTTTGCCCTTGCCTGAGTTGCAGTGGGTCTCTCGGACCCTGTGTTTTAATATAAATTTTTCGATTGGAAGCTTAAGACATCTAGTCTAAGTAAAATCAAATAAAAAAAAACGTTCTAATCTCATGTTGATCGGGCCGAAAAGTTGAAAAAATATAAATTTTTTCAGTATTTTTAAGGAACATTTTATATTTAAAAAATGCTAACTAAAGATTGAGCTGGGTTTGTGAGACCCACTGTGATTCACTGAGGGCTATCTCTCTGTGGCCTAACTTTCCTTATAAATACTTTAAGATTAATTGTCTGATATTTTTTATATTTTTTTTATCAATCATTAGATTTGCATGATACACACTCCCAAGTAACAACTGTAGAAAATGAAATAGAAGAACCCTCCACATCTGAAGCAGCAACTACACAGCATCCTGAGCTGTTATATGTCAATAAAATCTCTGCTTTGCAGTCTGAATTGTTAAAAGTCAAAGAGGATTTGTATCGGTGCAGAAAGCAAAAGATGATCTATAAGAAGAAACTGAAAACTCTTCAAACAGAAAATCTCAAGCTTCATCAAGAAAATGCTGAACTTAAAATAAAACAGTTGTCAGCTGATAAACTTGATTCCTTACCACCGAGACAGAAACTTGTAATAGAGCACATGCTGAAAGCATGCCATATAAAAAGCAAAAAGGGTATGAGATATGACATTAATTGGTTACTTGACTGTTTGCTTTTAAAAATTAGGTCACCATCTGTCTATGAATTTTTGAGAAACAATGATTACTTGCCTTTACCTTGTCAGTCTACACTGCATCAATATATCAGAGGCATTAATGCCAAATTTGGATTTGACGAAGATCTTTTTGTTATTTTAAAGTCAAAATTGGAGACTATTCCACAAACAGAATGCCAGGGAGTTTTAATTTTTGATGAAATTACACTTCAAAAACATATAGAACTTTCAAAAGCTACTGGTGAAATGATTGGACTTGTTGATTGTGGTGATAATTCTGTGTTGCCACAGAGTGAATTTACAGCAGGTGATCATGGCCTAGTGTTTATGTTCAGACCTCACTTTGCTAGTTGGGTACAATGTATTGGCACATTCTGTTCAAAAAGCTCTGTCCCAGGTTCTACTATTGCAAAACTTATTTTGCAAGCAATTATTCATTTAGAGCAGTGTGGTATAATAGTCAATGCAATAGTTTGTGATGGTGCCAGCACAAACAAAGCAGCTTTAAAAGCTCTAGGAATTTGTGCAGACACAAATAATATACAATGCTCATTTACAAATCCTGCTGCAGATAGACAAGTACTGGCAATTATTGATGTACCACATATTTTAAAATGTATACGAAACAATCTTTTGAAAAGTAGATACTTTCAGGTAAAACTAAGAAAATAAAGTGTTTTCACCTAATTTATAATATAAGCCATTGCATTATTCTTCATTTTTACTTTTAGTTTCCTGAAGGAAGGGTAGAATTACAGCATTTTAAAGCAGTTGTTGATGAAGATTCCAAATTACCAAAGGGATTAAAGGCATGTCCCAAAGTAACTGAAATACATGTTAATCCCAATAACTTCCAGAGAATGAGTGTATTGCTGGCAGCTCAAGTAACACTTTTTTTTTTTTTTACTTATATAATCTGATTTGATAAGAATACTTTTATTTATCTCATTTCTTTATAGATATTTAGTAATACTTTTGCTGATGCTATGCTGTTTTATAAACAGCGTGAGGTTGCTAGCCTAAAGAATGCAAATGTTACAATAAGTTTCATACGTCGCATCAATGCTCTTTTTGATGCTTTAAATCGCAGATTGCCACAGGATGGAATCAGACATGATTCAAATGATCTCAAGGTAATAGTAATGATTCACTAGGAAAAACTATAAATGTTTTAATAAACAACTTTTTTAAAATAGGTTATTGAAGAATCTCTAGAATGGTTAAATAGATGGGAAACATTCAGATTACAGATTGAAAACAGTGATCAAAAGGGATTTTTGAGCCACCAGACAGCAGAAAATCTACGCTTGACGCTAACTAGTATCTCAGCACTCATTAAACAATTGCTTCCAAACTCATATTATATCTTGACAGCTCACTTTAATCAGGATCCATTAGAGGTAAAACTGACTTAGTGTAATGATTATATAATCTTGTATTAAACTCTTAACTTATGTTTTCTTTTCAATTAGCGTTTCTTTGGAATGATAAGACAAGGAAGTGGAAGCAATTCTCATCCCACAACAGTACAGTTCTTATACCTGTATAGACTGATGACTGTGTACAGTTTGGTTCGTCCTCCCAAACGAGCATCAGTTCAAACTGATCCCGGATCTTCCCTTGTTACTTTAAAAAATCTTCTTCAGAGTCATAAAAAACCATTTAAGGAAGTTCAAGAACAATTGGAAGAACATTTACAAAATTTGCTTTGTAATCCAAGCCTGCCCTGTGGAGATCCTACTGATAATGAATTATTAGATCACGATTATTGTGCACCAGAAACATTTAAGTTTATTTTACATTATTTAGGAGGTTACATTGTTCGTCATCTGCTGCCATCACTTGGTTGTGATGAATGCAAAAATATATTAACAGCAAAACCTGAAGATGCTGCACCAGAGAAGACATTTACATTCATCAAATCTCGAGGAGGTTTGTTATATCCAAGCTATAAGCTTTGCCAATTGATGTACTGGGCAGAAAGCAAAGTATGTGAACAATTAACAAACCCAAACATGAATGTTTATTTTTCAATAATGGATATTATATTAAATCAGTGTTCTGTTACATTGATGATAGGATGCCACAATGCTGGTCACAAGTCCTACTTGACCTCCAGATTTTTGCACTTTTTTGTTACCTGTCGATTGCATTTTTTCACGCGAACGATTAATC
This sequence comes from Centruroides vittatus, assembly GCF_030686945.1. Taxonomy (NCBI): domain Eukaryota; kingdom Metazoa; phylum Arthropoda; class Arachnida; order Scorpiones; family Buthidae; genus Centruroides; species Centruroides vittatus. Next base: position 219,253 of record NW_027122621.1, on the reverse strand, counting down.
AATCATTTATTTCATCAATTGAAAGTAAAAAACATAGAAAAATTTCTCACTTAAAGTAAATTTTAATAGCGCAAATAATAATAATTACTATTATAATTATAATTATGTGTAATATAATTTGTTTGTATGTATAATAAATTTTTAACGTATAATAATTGTACTATTATGTCAGTTTTGTTCCTTGTCATTCATTTAACTGAATATCAATCTTTATTAAATAAACATTTCTCAGCGATGGAAGGTGTTTAATGTTTTATTAAGTGTCATTTATTTATCCATAAACCTGGTTTTGGGTTTAAATAAAAGCCTTTTCATTCTTATAATAAAATTCATAGAAAATTATGAAATCGAACTCGAAGGTTATATATAACTTTCAATAAAAAAAAAAATATTCGACCTCACTGAGATTCGATCTAGCGCTCTTGTAGTGATTGCAATGCCCCTGGTGGTAACATTTGTCTCTAGTTGATTTTAGCTACTAGCGAAGATAGGAAGTCGAAAGACCAGTTAATCTACCGACTCTGGTTATAGTAACTTTTAGTATATTAAAATTCTCTCAGTTTTAATTGTAAACGTATAATCTAAGAAAAGAAAATCAAGGTTTATTAATAAATTAACAAATTTATTAATAAAAACATCAAAAACCTCGTCCATATACAGTCAAATATACAAATAACGCCAATGACGAAAGCATTATAAATGACTATTATTATTTTGTAAGCATGTTTGCTTAAAAAACTGGCCGCTATATAGAAGTGGCCGTTATTGGAGGGTCCACTGTATTACAAAATATTCAATCCATAACTATTAGCTATTACTCTGTTACTAGGCCTATTGTGTTTAGCAGGGTACGAAAAGTATAGCACTATATTACGAATCATTTTATATATTATAATAAATAAGAGCAATAGCGGATCCAGAAACAGTTACTGGGATTGCAGGAAAGAAACAATATGCCTTTCAAATGTTACTACTAAGGTACACGACTTTGCTCAGGAAAACCTACTGAAAGGGATGCAACTGCGCTTTGCACACCCCCTAATTCCGCCCATATACAGGAGCATAATACAATGCTATACTGTATCTCTTTCTGTGGCGTATTTAAGTAGATCGTTAATGAAAACTGTAGATCCTGTACAGGAATAAAGTAATATCTTATCTTCTTCTTCCTCAGCTTTTCCCACTCTATGTAGGGTCGCCGTTTCTGATGAGTCGTCTCCACTGCTCCCTGTCTTGGGCTGTCTCCATATTCAGATGCCTTTCTCTCAAGTCCTCCGCCACGAGATCCATCCACCGTTTCCGCGGCCGTCCCCGCCTCCTCCTCTCCCTCACTGTCATCTGCATAACTCTTCTTCCCACATACTGTTCTTCCCTACGTACCACATGACCAAACCACTTCAACCTTGCTTCCCGTATCTTTGCTTCTATGTTCGTAACTTTCACAGTCCCCCTCACACATTCATTTCGAATGTGATCCCTTCTCGTAACCCCACACATCCAACGGAGCATCCTCATCTCCGCCACCTCCATCCTTTTGACATGGGTTTTCCTTAAGCTCACAGTCTCAATAGCATACAGCATAGCTGGTCTCACCACCATCCGATAAACTTTCCCTTTCAACCTAAGCGGCACCCTCTTATCACACAACACACCTGACATATCCCTCCAATTCCTCCAACCAGCCTGAATCCTGCCTGTCACCTCCTTATCCACACTTCCATCCTCCGCCATAGTTGACCCCAGGTACTTAAAGATATTGACTCTGCGAAATACGTCTCCCCTCAACTCCAGATCACTCTCCCGGGCACCATCCACCTCCCCACTACACATATACACTGTTTTACTCCTGCTCACCCTCATGCCCCTCCCTTCCAACACACCCAACCACCTTTCCAATTTAACCCTCAGCTCCTCTTTAGTCTCGGCGCACAGAACGATATCATCTGCATACAACATGGTCCAAGGCGCCTCTTCTCTGACCTCGTCCGTGATCACCTCTATCAGCATGTTAAACAAGAAGGGGCTCAGTGCTGACCCTTGATGTAAACCAACTCCCACCTTGAAGCACCGGGACACTCCAACACAGCTCCTAACCTTTGTGGCCACATTCCTATACAGTTCATGGATCAATCTAACATACTTTTCAGGAACCAGCTTTTCCCTTAGACACCTCCAGAGCTCTTGTCTAGGCACCGTATCATAAGCTTTCTCCAGGTCAATGAATGCCATATGCAGCTGTGTTTGCTTCTCCCAATATTTTTCCAACATTTGCCGAAGGGCAAAAATGGCATCGACTGTTGATCGTCCTGGCATGAATCCAAACTGCTCTCCTGAAATGGTCACCTCTGCTCTCAACCTTCCGTCCAAAACCCTTTCCAAAATCTTCATCGTGTGGAACATCAACTTTACTCCTTTATAATTTTTACAATCTTGAACATCCCCTTTTCCTTTGTAGATAGGTACTTTTTTTTTTTTTTTTTTTTTTGTAACTCTTTCCGCCCAGTGGGCACTAAGAGGGCCTCTTATAGCAAGCCCATTGTGGGTTCGGCCAGGCCCACGATGGGGCGGCGGGTGGTGAGGGACGGGGACCGACATATCCGGACGGACTACCCCCGAAAAATTCCTGGGAATTTTTCGACCCGTCCGGATTCGATCCCGGGTCCCCCAGGGCGGCAGGCTGCTAACCTTGACCGCTCGGCCATCCGGCCGCTATAGATAGGTACTGTACAAGTATACTTTCTCTCCATTCGTTAGGTATTTCCTCCTGCTCAAAGACTTTTTTGAATAGGTCCCATAGCAGATCAATACCCTTCCTCCCCAATGACTTTCACACCTCTGCAGGGATTCCATCCGGGCCCTCCGCTTTACCGTTCTTCATCCTCTTTAGGGCCCTTTCCACTTCTTCTCTAGTTACCATCTGTACCATGCCCATGTTTCGGCTTCCTTCCTCACTGTTCGTTCTTTCATTCTCTGTATTCAAAAGTCCCTCAACGTATGCCCTCCATCCTTCTCTTATATCGTTCTCCCCTCGTAGGATCACCCCTTCGTGTCCTTGATCTGCCTTACATGCGAAATATCCTTCGTTGCCCTATTCCTGAGTTTGGCTAAACGATATATTTTCTTCTGTCCTTCCCTTGTATCCAACTCCTCGTATAAATTCGCATATACTCCTGCCTTTGCCTGTGCCACTACTCTCTTAGCTTCACGCTTTGCCGTTTTATACGCAAATCTATCTTCCTCAGTACGTGACCTGTCCCACTTCCGTTTTGCCTCCTTTTTTACCTTAACAACTTGTTGCACATCTTCATTCCACCACCAACCTTCCTTTTGCACCCTAATCTTTCCAGCTGTTACACCAAGCACCTCCTCCGCACAGTTCCTGATAACCTGGGCATTATATGCCCACCAGTCCTGCACCCCTTCCCAATCTTGCGAGATTTGTAGCAGCACCCTCTCCACATAATTCGCCCTCACCCTCTCCTCCCTCAAACGAAACCACTTAATTTTCTTCATCTGTGTATTTCCAATTTTCCTATGCATTCTTGACTTCATGTCTATGCACATCAACCGATGTTGCGCCGATACCTGATCTGTTGGTATAACCTTACAATTTATCACCGTCGCAAGGTGCTCTCGTCTAGTGAGGATATAGTCAATCTGCGAACTATGAGGCCCACTGTTGAAAGTTATCAGCTGACTTTCCTGCTTGGTGAAAAACGAATTCACAATCACCAGGTCGAAAGCCACAGCAAAACCCAATATACTCTCCCCCTCTTGATTGAGTTCCCCAACCCCATGGCCTCCATGGACCCTTTCATAGCCCATGTTCCGTCCCCCTATGTGCCCATTGAAGTCGCCTCCCACAATTACTCTCTCCCCTCCTTCCAGTGTCCTCATTTCTTCATCCAATTCATTCCAAAGTAATAATATCTTATATACTAAGAAAATACATATAAAATAATATACGTATGTTATTACTACATAGCTAATAAATATAAATGTATTTTAGCACTGTATTTACACAACATTATATAATTTCTATATTTCTAAACGCTTTTATATTTAAAAGGTACATAAAATCTATACTCTCATATAATTGGATTGATGGAATAAGGCAACACACATTTGGGCGATCTGCCAAGAAAGCAGATCCTCTCTGGAAGATTTTATGAGAAATAGCCCTTATTTAGGTCTAAGTCACGTGAAGAAAACTCGGAAAACTCCACATGGCCATCTCGTTAGCAAGGTACAAACACGCGACAAAATACTAGTGTTCCAGAGGTTTAACTCACTCAGACACTAGTGGGCACTCTCATATAAAACGTTACCAAATTATTCTAACACAGACTATTAAGATAATAAATTCAGCTAACTTAATTAATATAACAGATTTAAATATATTAGGCTACATTTTATAACTGGTAAAAGATTTTTGTATATTAAAAATATCATTTATACTATCTCACAAATTTAAAAATTTGAAAGGAATTTGCGTTGTAACAACATTTATTTTAAGTGCAAAAATATATATATATTGTATATGCCTATACATTAAATCTGCAAAATTTAAATATTTAGTGATCATTTTATGCAAAAAATCGAAAATAAAGATTAATGTATTTTGAATTTTTACCCCCAGATATCATGCAATATGTCTACAGATCTTGATAAAACGTCTGTAACTTTTTTATATAAATTTAAACGTGTAAATAAATAAGATTTACATTTTCATCTATTATTTTTACCATATAAATGAGTACCACAACATTATCTGCATAAGGTAAACGTGTGAGTAAAACACTACTTTTTACTTAATATAAGTTTATATAACAGAAATTAAATTATAGATTTTTCGTTGACGTCACAAAAAATAAATTATTTAAAAAAGTATAAATATTTTTGTACGTTTTTCAAAAAGTAATATATTTTTGAATATAAATTATTAACGTCAAAAAATCATTTTCAACATTTGCCTTTAATAATTTATAAGCTTTAATAAAGACAATCGTCGAAATAGAAATTTATTTGAAAGAATTTTAGAATTTCAAGAATACGATTATTATAAAATTTTAAGCCTGAAAGAAAGGCTTTTTCCAAGCTTATCGTGGATTCAGCCAGACTTCAGGTGGTGAGGGATGGGGCTCGACATATCCAGGATGGATCACCCCGAAAAATTCCTGGGGTTTTTGACCCTCTGGATTTGATTCAGGGTCTCCAGAGGATAGGCTTGCGCCTTACTGCGTCCGCATCCGGCCTATATATATATAATAATAATAATAATAATAATAATAATTATTATTATTATTATTATTATTTAGCACTGCATGTTGGAATTGTATTCTTCAACCAGTAATAATGTAGTTATTTTTCTTTTATCAGAATTAATCAAAAAATTCTCCAGGATTAAAGTTATGTTATTAAAGAGTAATATTGAAGAAAATATTCATTCGAGTTAACGATGCTTAACTCATCGAATCAAAGGATTAACTTTAAAATCAACTATAAGTATCAGAGAACGTTGGCCCGAGAGGACAATACCAAAATCAAAGAGAAAAACTTCCTTTTCCATAATCTACTGTAAGCAGTATTGACTAATCGTGCCGGACCACTCGATTGACGTCATTGCTGCCATGGAAACGTGAATTTATTCGTTGTCCGTCAATTTTCAGCGATCCGTGGCATGCTGGGAACGTGGTGATATGTGTCGTTAATAACAAGGCTTAACAAACGGCCTGCAAATTCATTAAATGCTGATCGTCGGAAAAAAGATATCTCTGGAGAACTTACACAAAGCTTAGGATGACACAGTAACCTAAAATGTAGAAGTTCGTCCTTGATTGTAGCCCTCCCCGTCTAGAGAGATCCCAAACATCCTCGATAACATTCCCTTTCTTATAAGTATTTAATAATAAAAAATAATATAAAAATTAAATTCTATAAAATTAATTATTCACTAATATCACAATAATAGCTTTTCACATTATGTAGATATCTACGTCATTAATTACGTAGAAATAAATGATGACGCAGATGTCCACATAAAGATGAGGACAATATATTCGATCAATGTAAAATTTTTAAATATAAATTATAATTTTTGAGGTGTGTAATATCTATTTTTTAATTGCAAATTTGAATATTTTATTAAATTTTATGCACAGAATTCTTTAAAAGCTTGCATTATTTTATGAATGCATTTCGATTAAAAATGTATAAATTGTGAAATAATTTTTAATAAAAGCAGAAAAAAGAAAAAAACAAATTTTAGGCAATAAAATGACCAAAAATTGAAAAATATTTAAGAAAAAACGGACAGAAGAAATGATGCAATTGCATCATTGTTGTTGATACAAAATAACCGTTGTAAAATAATATTGCGATGTATTATAATAAAATGTATAGTAAAATGAGATCTACTTTTTAGATTTTCAAAAAAGTAAAATAAAATACTAAATAAATAAATTAGAAATATTACATCAGAAACAGTCAAACCTCTGAGCAACGGCCAATGATGAGAACATTAAAAATGATCATTGCTCGGAGATAGCCATTGTTTAGAAATTAATTTGTTTTCTTATCAAAAAGGAACGTCCCTGAAAAACGGCCATTATTAGAAGGTGGCTTTTATTGAAGGTTCGTAATATATATTTTAATTTGTAGTAGTAATTAACATCAATATTTTTTATCTGTACTCCTGGAAAAATATACTCTTGATGTTGATGATGATGAGTTATCGAAGTATCAAAATAGTATTCTTAATTTACTATAAACATTATAATTGAACAGGTAATTTGATTTTAAATGATAAAATAAAGAAAAATAACGAAAGAAACCTTCCGAGAGATGGATTCACTGTGGAATTATTCTACCAGTTTTGTTGCTTATTATAAGCAGCAAAGCAGGTAGAAGTTTTGAATTATAACGTTAAAGTGGATAAAATAGTTAAAAGTCTAAACATAACCTTTGATTATTTCTCAATAATATCGTTCGATAACATTGACGTTCTTTCAAAAATGAGTGTTATGCTTCACATATTAATGAAAATTAATTTAGGTGGATTATCGATAATTTTAGAAACGAAACAATTGTAATTATATTGTTACAATTTAATAGCAACTGACGATGATGGGATTTTTTTTCCTTCAGTTATGACATACAAACTATTGAAGAAATATTCGGTTTGATGTTTATTAAGGCACTAATTACGTCATAAGTCTTTGCGTTAATTAAGCGGCTCGTCTTTAACAATTCATGCGAAAAGATGCGGGAAATCAATACGAGATGTTTGAAGTGGAATTCTGCTGCACTTAACAATTTTTCTCCTTTTGCTGATCAATCCGAGATCCGTTCTAGTACGTGCTTTCATTAGGATCTTCACAAAAATGCAAACTAAACCTCCTCCTGCAATTAAAAAGAACAAAGAAATCTCTTCAGAATAAGAGCAATTATTTACTTGCTCGGGTATCAATTTAGCGTTAAAGAATAATAGTAAATGAATAAGTATTATACATTTTAATTTTAAGTATAAATTAAAAGAAGGAAATTTTGATAAAACTACACTGAAAAAATATCTGCAGTTTACCACAAGATGGCATTAACTGTTTATTGTTATACTTTAACTGATTTTCGTTTTCAATTTCATTAATGAGGTTAATTTAAAAATAATTCATTTAAAACGGAAAAAAACGGTCGGATGGCCGAGACGAGGCATCGCCTACCGCTCTGGCGATTCGGCGATCAAAAACTCCCAGGAATTTTTCGAGGGGAATGGTCTATTCTGGATATGTCATGCCCAATCTTCATCACCCGGTCGCTCCGCATTCTACGCTGGACGAACCCGCGATTATTATAGGAAGAAAAGGTCTTCTTATTGCACACGAGATCATTTTTCCCATAGTTATCCTATGGGAAAAAAGGGCAATTGCCCGACCCCCAACCAACAAGGGGCTCCAAGCCAATCGTTTATAAAAAATATTTTCCAAAAAATTCCTCAGAAGAAAAATTTGTGTAAAATCAGCACTGTACTGTACATAGGTCTTCTAATTCAAATTTATATGGGCTCCATGAAGCTATAACGCACCACTGCACAAGGTGAAAAAAGTAAAAAAAAAAAAAAAAACATGAGAGGCCTGTCCCAAATATCATGTTTGTCCCTCACTACCTGGCTCCCTATTCTGAGCATAACCGAATTTACGATAAGTAAGAAGAAAGGCTCTCTTAGTGTCACAGAGTGAGAGTTAAAAAAATGAATAAACTTTTCTTAAAACTTTACATAATGTATTATGACCTAACACGAATATTTGATAATAGGTTATCGACGTTAAATCGAAAAAATTTTGCAACTTTTTAATTTGAATTTGATTTTGAAACGAATCTGTCGAAAATTATATATAAATGTTTGATTAACAAATTATTTTTGAAAATTATATTGTAGTCATTCTACGTTTTATTCGGGTCACAGATTTAGATTGAATATAAAAATTTCCGTTTGTCATCCTATTAAGAAACGAATATTGTGTCGAATGATCCATCGACCGATGTAAAAATGTGCTTAAAGCATCCAATTTCTAAACACGATATGGCATCGTATCATGTTATAAACCATTTGGTTGCGTATTTGTGATGGCAACGCATCATGACGTTCGACTGGAGAAACGATCTGTCACGTGACTGTAACTGAATCAAAATTTGATGCGATTTCTACAATTTTATGGTCATTCACAACTGTTACAAAGCACTACTCTATGTAAAATTTTATATTCTTTGCGAATATATGTCAGTATTTTTGTCTCGTCCACGGAATACATTTAATGACGTAATATTCTAAAAAATAATTGATTTAGAATTTTTCTTTCCATTTCTTTGTTATATATTCCCTAAACTATTTTGATTTGTTTTTTTAAATGTAATCTAAAACGGATAAAGCAATTTGCTCCGAAGTGGATTTGACCATTAGCCATATATTTTCTCTTCTCAAGAGATTGTTAACGTTCAACTTACCTCTTAATGAATACTCGATGAGTCTCAATTGTCCTCGCGTTGTAATCATAGATTGCCGGATTAAACTAATAAAAAGTCGAGTTTTATTTTAGAGTTCGACTCGAAAAGCAACATTCCTGAAATTTCGCAAATATCACGAATACTATTAGGTAGTTTAACGCGATACATAACCTATATACGTTTTTTTCTTCCATTTTTAACCCTTTTTTTTTTGCTCCGAAGATACTAAGGATCAATCCTGTGTTTGGCCAGGCCCACAGTGGGGCAACCGGATGATGAAGGACAAGGACCTGAAAAATTCGATCCCAGATACCCAAAGCTTTGGGTTGACAAGTCCTTTGTCTATCCGACCGTCTTTACTTATGCTCGTGACTAATTAATTTAAAGTAGTAATACAGTGTAATTCGATATCCAAACTTGATGGGATCAGGAGTCTTTCAAATAATCCAAAAATTCGTATAGTTTTGTGTGTTGGGTTCATCAGCCCTGTACATTTAAAGTTTCGTAAATTATAAATACTGTAATGAAATTATTATATTTAAAAGTAAATTAATTCATTCAAAATTTTAGTAGTGTTACGTATATGACTTAGTTTTGCGGCGCTACAATCGACACATGATAGTAATTTCCAATTATAAGGACGGTTTGGTCTCTGTGTAATTGTATTTTTTGGCATGTACTGTATATCTCAATACGTTCCAGTTTCTTTTTTTGAAAACCGTTTCAGATAATCAAGTTGCTACTGTAGTAATAAACGTGCCCGAAAAGTTATGAATATAGTAAAGCATTTATTTTTGTATTAAAAATTTGGAAAAAGTCAAAATTAATGATGCCGAAATAAGTGCTAATAATTAACATTAACAAATAACAAGATGGCGTACTCGTAAATCGAGACAATTTAGTATCTCATATTGGGTAGTTTCCTGGTAAAGCGGTTTTAATAAAGCTGGATAAGCAAACCAATGGCATAATCCGTTTCATTTGAAACGAATTATGCCATTGGTTTGATTATCCTACTATATTAAAGCATTTTTACCAGGTTTCGTTCCCATTATCTTGGTAGTGTTAATCACAACATAACAAATTTAATATTGTATAAAATTTTCTATATTTTGAATAATAATTCATCGTAATGTATTAATTTTCATAATAATACAATAGTTGAGCTGTTAATAAAATTAATATTCATGTCGACGACCGATCACATCGTCTGATGCTTCCATGACACACTTTAAGTGTGTCATGGAAACTCTGTATAAGTAAATCAGACTAATTTTAAAATTATTATAAATAAACAGCTGATAGAAATATAAAATCAATGTGTATTTTGGTATTTGTTTACAAAACTACTAAATCAAATTTTAATAATGGAAGATGCTGGGATCTTCTTGCTGCTTCTGTGCTAATGCATGTTTCTCTGGAGATCAGAGAAGTGAGACATACTCTATTCTCTGTTGAATTTTCAGACAGAAACTTTTAAAATCGATAAAATGTGCAATCATAGTTTGAATTTAATAAAAAAAAAATATTTATAAAATCAAAGAATTTGATTAAATTTGAAGAAAAATGTCGAAATTAAAATTAAAACGTAGAAAAAATTTCTTTGTTACTAAAAACTGGACATTTTTAAAATTTTGATTTATTAAATTTATCATTCATTAAATATTTATTGTCGAAATTCCGTATTCTGCGATGCCGCGAATATTAATTAATTCAAGAATTTTGAATTAAATGAAGTAAATCGAAACAGGAAGTATTCATTTCCAGAAATGATTCGTCATAAACTTCGACCAGAAACGGCCCGAGTTTATGACGAATCATTTAATAACATTAACAGGTAGAAGTATCAGTTTTATATATTTAAATACAATAATATTCTAACAGATTTTGTTTTTAGAAGCTAAATAAAGTTAAGCCGAGGTTTGTAAATCTTAGTATCGATCAGAAAAATAATATTTTCTACTTCTTAAAATATGCTAAATTCGAACAGCATCTACTGGAAGACATTATTATGTTTGAAAAAAGGAGGAAGTATTTCGATGATGGGATTTCGATCGAAGATGCATACTACAACTTTCTTCTTCTTCTTTTATTTCCCTTACGAAAATGCAAAGTCAAAAAATAAATAAGAAAATAAAATTCTAAAATACAAAATTGATTCTTTCCTTTTAAATATTTAAAGCATATGAATACATTTTCTGAAACAAATTAATAAAATATTTTACTTACTAGTCGAATCCTCTAATAACGGCCACCTGCTAAAAGGGGTCTTTTTTCAGGAATTTTTTTTCTTATTTGTTTTAAAGAAAAGTGCATGCAAAATAACAGAGAATTTTTAATGTTTTCTTTAGTGGCCGTCGTTTAGATGGATTCGTTGTATTTTATTTTTTTACAATGAAGAAATTTGTTTAAAAAATTTAAATAATTAAGAAAAAATATATTTCTCTTTAAAGAAAGATGTTTAATAGAAATAGGGATAAAAAAAGTATAAATATAAAAAGACGAGAAAACGTGATGACAAAGGAATTCCCTTAAGGACCGTGAGGTTCCCTAAATTCTTCAAGTAGTCCGTTTATCTAACCTTCTATTAAGAATAAATGCAAATGCCAACAAAAAATAAATAAGAAAAAATTTTAATTCGATTGAGGAGGGTCAATATTCTCTTAGATGCGTCAATAGGAGAAACTTGCTTCGTAAAAGAAGTAAATGGAAGAGAATCTATTTTTTGCAATAGGGAGTAAGAGGATCTCTTATCATTCGTGTCTTTAACAACTCTCCATTGCTGAATATAAAATACTTATTTTCATCTCTTAACATAATTCATATATATATATATATATATATATTAAATTTGATTTCGTTTCATCATATATTTAGAAATGCCGATTTTTAAACACTTTAACTGCCAATGTTCGTGTCAAAAATTTGAATTTTGTGCTTCAAATTTTTGAAATTTTTTACGTAAATTTTGATTTACCGTTTATTTGTGTATTAATGCTAAATAACTTTATCAAATTCTATAGATTCATTGAATATTTATTCTTTTGGCATTACTCAAAATAAACGGATATGCAATGCTATTGATAACCATTATGTTAACTATTAGTTAAATTTAATAATTATTATTATTTGTTTCTATTAATTAAAGGATGCTAATTCCTACAAAAAGGAAGATATATTTTTATTATAAATATAAATTATTTATATTTTTTATCTGAGAATTAAAAAAAAATTTAATGTTTCATAACTTTCTGTCTTTTATCGCCATCTAGGGATGAATAAATAAATTAACTATAATTTGTATTTTTATTTTTTTATACTAGTAGACTCCCTTAAACAGTTTTAATAAATAGCATTAAATTGTTATTAGAATGAATGCGATCATCTATTTTTCATTATTAAAAAATGTTCAGAAATATAGAAATGAATGAATATTGATGGCAATACAAACAAAACTGTTATTTAAATCCAAGGAAATTCGAATTAATGCTCTACAAATTGAATATATTCAGAGTTATTGGCAGATAAATAACCTGATAAAATAACACACACGATTTTAAATTTATGTGTTAAATGAATGAAATAGAGAAAAAGTGTTTGCTTAACGTTATATGTTCAAAGAAAATATAAAAGTTATGAGCAGCTAAACAGGGAATTAGCAACAAGATCATAATTAATTCAATTACGTTAATTAGAATGCTAAATCTAAAAATTAAATCCACAATTGATCAGACAATTGTGATCTAGTGGATAAGTGTGCATTAGTAATTGATCGCGGATTTGCGCCTGACCAGTGGGCTGGCCATAAGGTGTTTCCTGGAATTTCTTTAAATGTCTAACATATGAATAGGGTCTCTTTCCCATCAAATAGTCCTACTGAAGGCATTCTCATGGCAAATCATTTAAAATAATTTGCCATGAGAATGCCAAACCCATGGGATTGCCTTAACCCATCAACTCAAACCACTTGATGACATAAAGATTCTAACTGGTAATTTTTTAAAACTGCTTCCACCCTGTAGACACTTGTAATTCCTTGTAATCACTTGTAATTGTGTCCTTGTAGACACTACAAGGACAGTTTTCAGAAAGCCTATTATTGTTTCAGCACGACATATCCGGACTATTCATCTCCGAAAAATTTCTGGAATTTTTCGATCCATCCAGCTACGATCCCGGATCTCCCAGAGCAGTGGGTTGCTACCTTATTAGTTTAGTGGGGTATCATTATAACACATGGGAGAATCTGACGTGGGGATGTTTTCCGATAGAACTTCTTGTGAGAAGATGATCTCTATTTAGTTAATTAGGGATCATTTTTCCGTAGAAAGTCCTGCCAGATATATTAATCAGTCAAATCTCCAATAATGGCCATCTCTAAATGGCCATTTTATAATGCATTTTATATTATTTATAATTTATAATTTATAATGACCTTTTTATAATGCATAAACAATAACCTCCAAACAACAGGCATCTCCGAACAATGCCCATTTTTTACGTTCCTGTCAATGGCCGTTGTTTAGAGGTTGACTGTATTAATTTTTTCATTTCTTTTATAAATAAGATAAATATGCGATACAAAAAGCGCAATTTACATGAAAAATAAAAGTAGATTCAACGTACAGTAGAAAGATAAAATTTATTGTATAGAAAGAAGGTAATCTGTAATTAAAAAATGCTTTTATATATATGTATATAAAAGCACTGTTTAGGATACAAAAATGTAACTTGCAAATAGAAAAAATTGCAATTTATAGCATGAAAAATTGAATTTATAATGAAAAACACAATAAATTTGTAATATAGTAAAAGCTGGACGCGTGATTAAAAAACAATTTTTTATAGTAGAGCAAAGAAAAGTTACAATTTACTCCGAAATTACAAGATAAAGAAAAAGAGATTTTTTTGATATTTCGTAAACAAATATGTGAACAATCTGATATTAAAGATCGACTTCAATATCTCCTCCATCTTTATGAGTTTTGTCAAGAGACAGATATTGCATTTTCTATGGACTATTACTGTCCTTTGTTTCTCTTCATCAATTATTTTTACTATTTGATTTCTTTATTATTATTCGAATTTAGCAATTTATCGATGAAACATCAAAAAATTGTTTTTTACTGGTTTTTTGTGGTTACCACACCTCTTTGTATTTTATCCAATTCGTTAATATTGCATTCACTTTATTAATTCATAGATTCCTCGAAATTTATATTTTATAAAGTAACTTTTTTATTTGTGTGATGGAGAAACACTAATTATAATTAAAGTAACTTTCCTTCTTTCGTTTTCATTTTAAATTTTTAAGTATTTTAACCTAATTAAACTGTTGATGGTTGTTATTTATTTCTAAGTGTTCTATAGAAACGTGTGTCACGCATGAGTAAGGAGATTTATACGTTTAGTGTTTATCAGTATACAGCATCCGTTGTTATATAATGTTATATTCCCGAAGGAGTTATAACTATAACAGCATTATTACACATTTATAAAACTCGGTAGACAATTTAAAACAATTTTTCGACTTTTATGTCATCTATTTTGTAAAATTTGACCCTAAATTTAACTGCTATAATACTGAAACCGAACAATATATGCTCTTATAATCGATCCGTTTGTTTATTTGTAGTATTATTCAAGGATATTTTAATTATTCACAAACATTGAGAACAGACAACGGACGAGCTATCAAATCGAAGCTATCCTAGATGCGGTCTTTTATGCCACTTTTCTCCACTTTATTATTGTATAAACTACGTGACGAAGGTGATACCACTTATGACGCTCGTGACGTTAGGGAGGACTTCATTGACGTCATGAACGATCTTCTTTTCTTTTTCCCTCCGTTTTCATCGATTGCCAAGAAACTAAGAATAATTTTTCTTCTTTTAAAAACTACATTTTATCAATTCGAAGAATTAAGTTGGACACTTTTCCGAAGTTCCATTATGGAAGAAGCTTTTGTTAAATTTATCCAATGATTAGAGGAAAATCTCGATTGATTTTAGGACAAAGAGGAAAATCTTGTCTTTGTCCTAAAATCGGTAACGTCAAGAATAATTTCTGTTGGCATCACGTACGTAGTGGCCAAAGTAATCCATTTAATGTCTGGTTAATCTCATTAGGCACTCGCATGTTAAATTAAATATAAAAATAAATATTAACAGATGCTTAGGCTACATATCATTCTTCGTCACAAAGTACCTTAAGAAAAAGTCATTGTTTTATAGAGGCCTTTTACACTTGGAGGGAGGCTCGACCACTTACCTTTTACGGATCCCAATATATTAAAAAATAGCTGTTGTTCAGGTGGCCGTTGTTTAGAGGTTTCATTTTACACGCATTTTTTGTTAACAAAATGTTCCTGAAAATACAACCGCTGTTTAGAAGTGGTCGTTGCTGTGAGGTGGCCGTTATCAAAAGTTCGACTGTATTATATTTTTAAATAGAAAAGTTAACAAAAAACAAAAGTATTTTTCTCTTTAAAACACAAGAAATACAATGGAATGAGTAATAATGGCGCGTTGCAGAGTGGCTTTAATACGGCTGAATAAACAAACCAATGACGAGCTACGTTTTATTTAAAACGGTCTATGTCATTGGTTCAATGTTTTTGAGACACGTAAATGTCGGGCCCCAAACTGAGAAACCTCTAACTCCTGCAAAGGGGTCTGATTTATGGTACACATAAATATGCCTCTTATTAAATTTCATAACTTTTTAAAGTTTTTTAGTTTTTAAATAATTTTAAAAAACTAATTCAACTACTAAAGATAGTTCAGATAATAATTAAATGTAAAAAGTTGTAATCTGTTAAGTGAGTGAAGTTCATTATTTATAAGAGATTATTTTTGAATTATGATGTAAATTAATGTTTAAAATTAATATTAATTAATTTAAACTAAATTGTTAATCTTATTATCAAAAATATTAATAATTAGAAATTTAAATTACTTTTCTCGTCCTCCAAATGATTAAATTTTAATTAAGAAATAATTTTAATAAATAAATAAATTCATTACTTTTTATAACTACAAAATTAGAATTTTTTTCCTTCTAAAATTTTAATTCTTAGTAATTAAATATTTAAAAAAAATTCCCAGATTTCTCGAAATTCGTACATAAAATTCCTAAAGCTCCTGATTTTACTTTTTAAATTCAAGAGCTATTTCCGATCTCTAATGAACTAGGTTAGAGATGATCAAGAAAAACGCATAGACAAACGAATCTAAGCACTAATATAAAACTATTAACACAATAAACAAACAGACGCACAGAAAAACTACAAAGTACAGAATACTGTACAAGAGATTTAAGTATAAAAATACAACCAGAATCGGATTTACATATAAACAAGGTAGTTTAGGGCATCACATTATGAAGAGTCTCGTTGTATTCTCAAAGGCAATCTATAAATATTGTCCATTATTGTTTAGTGTAGGATTCTCTTGTACGTTGTAGCGCCGGTCACAAGTCTAAATCTGACCCTGACTACTTTATACTTAAATCTCTTGTGCTTATCTCAAGTGTTAGGTGATGCAAATCGAATATTAATTAATATTATAAATTAATATTATATATTATAAGTTTAAAATTTAATAAAATTTTAAAAAATTCTCTTTTATTGATTATAATAATTATTATTATTATCTTTATTTTTGTCAATAAGAAGCACGTGTAGATATGAACAAAATTCTCACGTCACGCATGGATCGCGTGTTGCTATCTTCTTTACAATGAACTCTATTGACAGAGACTACTTCACCAGTAATCTTTAACTCGAATCTTTCAATAATTTATTAAATATTATAAAAATGAGGGAAAAATATAAATAATTACTTAGAAAATGATATAAAGTTTAGGAAACTAATTATGTAGAAAATATTTGATTTTGTTATTAAAATAATTGTTTACTTTTCGATTTTTCTCAAAGTGCACGCGTATCGTTTTACTTCTAACATTAAAGTAATTGGCAAAGATATTAAGAAATTGCAAAAATATTTCTTATCTTAATGATTATTTTTGCTAATATGAAATTTAACGATTTGTTTTTTCGCTAAATTAAATATATATATTTTTTAAAAGTCTTATATTAAGTTAATTGCCTAATTAAAAAATCAGCAGGGAGTTGCATAACCCAGCTTTTATGAGATTTTATTTAAAGAATAACGTCTATATTATTAATCACAATAAATAAAATTGTGTGTGGCGGCATCATTATGAGATTTTGATTTAAAATTTTTTAAATTATTATTCTTATAAAATGGTATAAAGCTTAATTTTTAGGTTAGCGATGTGTTTTATAAAAAAATTGTAAATGCTAATAACGAGCAAAATTTTCTTAAGTGGGACCCTTCTCGAAATATGATATATAGCCCATTTCTATTTCTCCACTCCATCTACCTTTAACCACCAAAGTTTAATAACATCAATGCCCCATAGATATAAATCACCTTGCCAAATTTTGTTTCTTAATCTTTATCTCATCCTGAGATATTAAACGAAATAGATGCAAACACACACATACATATCCCCGGAATTTTATTCCCGGTTTTTGACATTTTTAGGTTCAGGGGTCTCAAAACTCGAAAGATGAAATTTTACACGATTCCAATACTTTCCCTTGTTATGTGTACACTACATAACAGCCGGAAAAGTAAAAGTATGTCTAATAATAAAGATAAGTTAATGTTTTTTACAATTTAAAAGAAATGAAATGTGTAAAAGATATTTCATCAATAAAATTTCATAAATATTTCTTATGAATATTATCAATTTAACCGAATGTCAACTAAGAATGTCTTTTAGTCCACTTAGTCCGTCCATCAGACGCCGAATGGATAACAATATTAAGCTGTGGTCGCGGGTCACGTGTTTTCCGGGTTTTTTTCACGCGTTTACACCTAGATAGGGTCTATTATCTATTGAAGTCCTTCATAGAGGCACCACCTCTTAGCAAATTAATCACGCGTTGTGTTATCTTATCCTATTTTTTATATACTTTACTTTTATATTAAATATAAAAAATTATTAAATTTAGTTTTTTACAATAAAATAATCGTTATTTACGTATATTCATTGTAATTTTGCAATGAATTAGCATAGTTATTAGTTATTTTTGTAAACCTGTAATGTGAAATCAAATCAAGTTTACAATAAGGAATATAGAAACAATTAATTTAAAACTTTAATTATATTTCAATTGCGAAATTGGAAAATAAATTAAAAATGTATTTTAAAGGCAATTATAAAAGGAAAGAATTAGTTTATTGTTAATATTTAATTAAGATAGAAAAGGGTGAGAGTAACGGTATGGCAACAAGACAAAACTCGAATATAAAGTGTAGAATAGAAGTGGGTAATAAAAGATCTGTCCTCTTCTAACAATTGTAAAGAAGATCTAAGCTTAGAGACGCTTCTAGAGATTACCAAGAGCTACTTTATCCGACTTAAGAAATAAAGCGTCGATGCGAATTCCCAAAGGAAGCGGAACCACCATTTTTATTTTCACTTTGAACATTCTTACAAGCCGAGTGAAAGAAATGCAACAGAGGTATTAGTAAGAATTTCCACAGGACGAGACTATTCCTAGAGACAAACATAACAAATTGAATACTCCTTTTATATGAACGTTACCACGACAACAAAGATACTATAATGGCGGATAGCTGCGTTGATTAAATGGCGCATCGCGCACCAAAGATTAAATTGTACATTATGTCTTTTATTTTATAAATTTTGATAAAATAGTTTTAAAATTCGTAGATTGGATTTCTTTTGTTTTCCTTAAAACTTATATAGATTCATTGAGGAATTAAAGAAAGTAGAATGAAAATCAATAAGAATGTCGAATATAATGTAATTTTATATGACTACTAGTTGCAATCACTACCAGAAAAAAATCATTTTGCATCACTTGCTGTCTTTTTGATATGGGAAACGTTATACTAAACAATGGATCGCGACCCCTTTTAAGGATCAGGATTTTTCTGCATGGTGAAACGATACCTCCCATAGTAAAACAGTATTAATATAATATAATTTAACTTGATATTCACTTTGTTTATACATCAGCCCGTATTGCTGTTGTAAACACATGCTATATAATTGTTAATATCCTTCATCTATACACATAATATATATTTGGTTGTGTATATGCATTTATTGTATTTGAATAGTTATATTTACAATGTTCTCTGTAGAATTTTATACTATCTTAGTGTAACTGAAGAAAGTACATTCCAACGGAAAAATATCCAAAGGAAAAAAAAAAACACATTGGCTCCAGTTGTAAAAAATTGTAGACCTATAAATTACCTATAAATTGTTCGTCTGGCTGTCTGTCCTCCCTTAATCTCGAGAATGGAATTAGATAGATGAAAGCTGAGACCAGATATGAAAAAATTAGGTGCAGGAAGCCCCGATTTACTATATACGAACTTCCGATACAAACAGGAATTCACGTCATTTCAATTCAAATGTTCCTCCTTGATGTCACAATAAATAATTACTCGTTTTTTTTTATTATAGTTGGGCTTAGTATCTAAACACTAGAGTTTACACTTTAAAGTGCTGCTTATCTATTTAGTTTTGCTTAATGGGATAAGCAACACAGAGATCTGCCAAGGGGATGACTTTTTATGAGAAACGGTCTCTTATTTAGGATTAGATAAACCTTCTGAAAAAACCTGGTAAATTCCATATGATCAGCCAGTTTGTTAGGTGCGAATCCACGACCAAGTACTATTGTTCAATGATTTTATCCGGCGAGTCGAGTGGATTTACTAATATTCAAGTTACTGACAGTGATGGGTTTAAACTCCACTGGGGTATGTAGTGTTTTTTTAATCGGGATCCAGGTTTCATTCTTTATAAGGGCACGCGGTTTATACGCTAGAGTTTACACATTGAATATTGTACAAGAACACTGGAATATTTAATAATATTAATTAATTACAATTATAATTTGCGTCAAAATTTAAATCCGACAAAGTAGAGATACTTAAGAGACAATATTCGAATCTTTAAGACGACAAGGATGTTCGTATAAATAATGTATGAACTTGACGTCAAAGATTATTTTGAGGGATTTACTTAGAAAGATAAAGTCGAATCACTGACGATAAAGAGAATTATTTTTACGTAGTCGTGGATTGCGGGATTTGTTCAATTCTCCTTCAAGTTAACTTATCAAAAATTTATACATACCTTCCAAACACGTGAATTTGATAATTCTAGAGACCTTTCACATAAGTTACACTTAAAACAATATTTAATCTGGTTAATGTTTCTAGAACAAACAATTTTAGTGTAAGCCTTATTGCCTTAGTGTCCTTATTCAATTTATTATATATTTGTCAACATGGACATTAATCATTAACAGGACAATTATCCTGTTAATGATTAATGTCCATGTTGACAAATATATAATAAATTTTAGTGTAAGCCTATTTCTCCATATATAAACCCGTATAAGCCGTACTTCAACATAGACAAACCCATATAAGCCCTATTTCAGCATGCCTTTATTTTCTCTATTAATGATTTTTTAGAAATGTAATCTTAAACTTGGAATAATTTTCATTGAAAGGAAAGATCAGAAATTTAGACGTATTCAAGGAATTTGTTTTTGATTTCTTATTTTATATGAAAAAAATCTGTTATTTGTTTTATATTTTTAGTACGAGCGAACGAAATAAATAAGAGAAAGAAAGCTGCAAAGAGTACAAAGTTTATTTTTCCATTATTCCTTTTTTATTTCTTTTTCCAATTTGGTATCTAACCAAAGTAAAAGAAAACGGAAATCTCATCCGGAAATATTATTTTCTTTTCCCGTTTTTTGGAAATTCGAGGAAAGATAAAAGCTTTTCTGTGGATTTTTACCTTGAGGATGTGTTCTTGGATGTTTTTGGGTACAGAGAATTCCGTGAAATACAAGATATACATAAAGAAATTTTAACCCCACCTAACAGGAGTATTATGGAAGTCGAATAACTGAATTTCCTCGAAATAATTGAGGTATTCTGTAGAATATTATTTTGTTTCTTAGAACAAGCGATTAAAATTTTTGGTTTAATACAAATTTGATTAATTAAATACTCCATATATTTTACGAAAATGAGCAGGTTGTCTTCTGCGTTTTTCTCCATCACGTGCAAGAATCACGTGATCGAATTGTCGGCTCCCCAATTGTAGATAGAATTCTCAGAAAAAATATCAACGTATTTTACCCCTGCTGCAATGACTACTCACCTTCTCTATATGTGTGTTAGCATTTTTTGAAGCATCCTGTCCTGTAAAACTTATTGTTCTGCAGTAAAGTTATATAATACAATCGCCGCACATATTAGGAACGAATCCTGACCGAAATTTTTGGGCATGCCGAAAGTTATAATAAGAATAATAGGTCTATCTCTAGCAATAAGCAGAAACGTTATTTAGTGTGAATAAAAAAGTAAGGTCTATTATAGAGCTCATTATATCTATACATGAAATATATTATAATGAAAATTATTAAAAATTTATGGTAATATTTCAAATTTTGTGGCCCCGCGACACTGGGGCCCAGAGCATAAGCCCTATTAATCTGTATGTAGGTCCTCTCCGTACACAATACATGTATGCTGACTGAGTACCGCGAGCTTTCGATACAATCTGGCCGTGTTAAATGCTTCGAATGACGTCATGCGCGCGCACTTGTTTGTCGCGGAAAACCTTCACAGGAGCGAGCGATCGAGTTCCCGCTGACTTAAAACGGCTAGCCGCTAGCTGCCAAAGTAAAAGAAACATAAATGATAAAAGAGCTTACACGTTAGAATAAATTATTATTGGTATATTTGTTCTCATATAAAAAGTATATTGACAGTCAAAATTTTCTCTTAAGTATTCGGCGCACGCTAAGCAAACCCAGAGAATTCGCCTCTGCTTTACACTGAATACACATTCCACTACACTTATGTTCAACATCCACTAAAATCTAGACTAATGGTTTTAAACTCGGTTTACACGAAAACTCAGCGTGTAGCACAAAGTTTTAAGGGGTATCTCAGGACTCCGCTTACCCAGTAATTTATTTACAGTTTCAATAAATAATTACATATTAACTGTGTCTTACATACATATTAAAGTAAGTTGGCTTCAGAAAAAGATTAGAAACCGATGCTGCAAACTCAACGCTTGCTGACTGTAGTAAATCCTGCACTCGACATTCGATGCATTATAATTAAACCCTATACTCGCACAGTAGTTAGCCTTCCCTCAATGTTCGTAGCATCGCAGTTAAGCCATATCTTAATTCTACTGACCTGTAATAAAAGCCATACATAATACTCATTGTACCATAATTAAATCCTCTCCTCAGCATTCACTACCTAACAATAAAGCCTTGATTCAATACTACTGGTAAATGCCAGTTGTAGGCCTATGTCTGAGTTTAGATGTAAACGGAATATAAATGATTTGATTTAAAAAATATCAAATTTTAGACATTTCTCAAGAAATAAATTTAGCTGTTTTTATTTAGAAAATAATAGGAACGGATTTAAGAATTGAATAATAAAGAAAATACTTTTGAAAAGTATGAAGTTGCAAACCCAATTTATTGAAAAAAGGGCCCTTCATTGTAAAATTTCGAATTTTTAAAACTACATTTCACTTAAAATGTTTACATAATTAATAAATTATAATACAAATGAGCAGGAAACGTCAAGGTGATAAACAGCTAAGTAAACAAATAGTTTGTTTTAAATGAATCAAGCTGTACTATTGGTCTGCTTTCTTAACTTCTTGTCGCTTGTGGTCTGCTGCATAAATGCACTCCAACTTTCAACAATTTAAAAGAAATTATTTAATTATCATTTTAAAAACATTTTTAATATATTAAACGAAAAATATTTTATAAAATATAATTAATTTTCCATTTTGTATCAGTTACGACATAATTTGTAAGATGAAACACAAATAAATTTGATTTGTTTGTGTATAGATTGTGTAGACATATTCAATTTTTTAAAAGGAAAAAATAATTTAATTATTCAGCAAGTTAGAAAAATTCTTTTTTAAATATAGAATTCATACGAAGGAAAATGTTTTATTGAAATATCAAAGAAGTAAAATACAAATGGATGCACTTTAGTCAAAGATAATGCTTAAATTTGATGGTTTGTATCTCTTCTAGAAACGTATCTTTTATTTTATATAAGTAAAATATTAAAAAAAATAAGAATAAAATACTTGAAAAATACATTTAGAAAATGCTAAAAAATCTTTTATATTTAAAATATTTTAATAAATAATGCATTAAAATGTAAACTTTCTTGCCTTTAACTGAATCATTTTCTTTGTAAAATTTTCATAAAAATATTTTTTTGTTCGTTTGTTTGTTGGATTCAAACTTAAATTTTGATACCGAAAAGAAAAACTAAAAAAAAAAAACACCTAAATATTTTAGAAGTAAAATAATTAGAAAATGGCTTCTGAACATTTGTATTTTATAAGATTCGTTAGCCTATTTAAATTTTTGTGATTTATTTATATTAAGGTTTTTATTATTATAATTAAGATATGTTATTTATATCCATTCGGATTTTTTAGAAAAATATCTAAAAAGTGACAAATATTTTAAAAAATAATTGGAAGACATTTTCTTTCACAGAGTAAATATGAAGGGTAACGTGTAATATTCTTTGATAGAAATTGGAAAATAAGCTCGTACCCTGGAGATTTGTGGGCATCTAGCCAAAGTCTGGCGAATTAATATAATATTTTGGCTTAAAATCGATTGCTTATTAACACTTTTAACAGTTTCAAAACATTTCATTTTATTTTTAACATTTTTAAAATTCATAAAAAATATTAAATTATGTAAATATGTAGATTGTGTATTATGTAGGGGAGAGACCCACAGCACTGATGCATGAAAGATCCATTATGCGGTGGTAGACCAGAGGCTGAGTGTGGGGATCGACCTATACAATACCCCCACCTGAATATCCACGAGAGCTCCTCCCCTTTAAATAGATCCATATAAAGCAAAATGCTAAGAGGGCAGCTGCCCATCCTATGTTAATAAGATCTCGTATTAAATAATATAATATATAATTGGTTAAGTTTTAACGATTTAAAAATTAAATAAAATTTTTACATAAATTATATATTTAGTTAAATATTTTTCCACGTTTTTTAATTCTTTTTAAATTCATGAGAAGAGCAAAAAGTTTAGTACTTTATAAAGCTGTAGATGCTTTCTTAAATCTCTTTAAAGAATATATGAATATTTTTGGGTTATATAAAAAATATTCTGGTGTAAGGATGTAAGTTAAAAGATCAGATATAAGCTGGATTGACATATTACTATAAATATTATATGATGCAAAATAAAACTTTAAAAAAAGATTCTTAATACCAGAAAGAAAAGTTAAAGTAGGATACTTTTGAAGTAATTTTTTTTACAAAAATAAAAGATTTTTTTTAAAGATAAATATACAGTCAAACCTCTGAACCTGGTATTAAGGGAACATAAAAGTGGCCGTTCTTTGGAGGTTATTTTGTAGGCATTTAAGAAAGGAACGTCCCTTTAAAACAAAATGAAAAATGTGGCCTTGTTGAGAGGTTCGACTGTAATTAAAAATTCTAAAGAACGTTTTAACGTTAAATAAGATATTTACTTTTATAGGCCTAAATCAATTGTTAAAAAATAAAGTAAAAATAAAACATCAGAAAAGAAATATGGAATGTAAATTTTTTGTTTTTATTTGGAAGAAAATTGAATTATTATTATTATTATTATAAAAAATAAGAAGAAGAGAAATGGAATTTAAAGATATGCCTAGATAAACAATAATCGATCCCTTATTCTAAACTGCAGTAGATCCTTGATTTAACAGACATACCTTACACAATTAGTCTGTTAAATCGAGGGCCTAAAGTGATTATAATTAAAGACGGTTTAATGCTAACAGAATTAAAAATTAAATTAGAAATTTGTGAATTTTTTAAATAATATTTTAAAACGTAATTAAATTTATTTTAATTTTATATGAAAATTTTCTAAAATATCATTTAAAAAAAGTAGACGAATTCGTGTTAGCTGCATGATTTATAAGAGCATGTCTTAAAGGAAAATGCAAAAGACAAAGAAAATAAATAAGACTAGGGAACAAATATATACATTATATATATATATATAGCTCTATATATATTGGTGTTTTTGGTGTTTTTTTTTTTTTTTTTAAATTTCGAACTTGATAAAATATTGTATCCGAACAATTTACTGTTAATCTTTGATTTAGAAACTGCAACTATAGTAAATAAATTGCCCGTAAATAACTATATTTATTTTTTAAAATATCATGTTTTCTTTATCTTTAAATATTTTTTCGAACAATGTCATTATTGTTGCATGGTAAACAATAAAATTGAATAAGATATTGATAAGAAAAGATTTATCTACAAATTTAACTATTTTAAATTTTAAGTGTCTAAATAAATTATTAATTTTAAGGATTAAACCTCATTTTATTTTATAACAACTTATCTTGAATGGACAATCTCCTGCCATCTCGTGACAGGAAAACGTACAATTTGTGAAAATATGAAAATATTATGTTAGCTTATTGGGCTTTTTATAGATACATTTTTCAATTTGGATAAAGAGAAAGCTTTTAAAAATTATATATTGATATAATTATATTTATCAGCAGTATTTTTTATTTGTGCAATTACTATATTTTGTGCTCATTATTAATTTGGAGACAGATTTTTTGATATTTCTATAATTTTTTTTTTTTTTTTTTGAAAATCTACAGCGTTTTATCTTTTTCTTCTCTGTCCATCCGTTCTCTTGTCTACCATTGACCGAGTTGATAATAAATTATCCGCCTATTCTCGTGAAGCAATAAACACTCAACACCACTAGTAGGTCGCGAGTTAAGGGTTGGAGTTTTCTGTATTTTCTTCACTTGTCTAACACCTAAATAGGAAACAGTTTTTCTGCAGAAAGCCTCTCGGCAGGCATCCTCTTAGCAAACCACCCATGTATTGTATTGTCTTATTCCATCCATCCCATTTCAGGTAGAAATAGGAAAAAGTCTGGAAATTGAGAATCCAACATCTCTCCTGCCCCTCCCTTTTATTGTCCATGCCAAATATAGAAAACAATGTTTCAAGTGAGTAGAAAACAATGCTTCAAGTTTTTTGGGGTCATCTGCAACACAGGCCTAATATATACCGCAATTTAACCCGATCGCGACTCGCGAGGTAATGCAAGGATATGATCTAATCTAAAGTAACCTGTATACCCAGTATATATATATATAGACAGTAGTATATACAGTAGATATACATAGATTAGGTAGGATAGAAGCCATGCATTCTATCGGAGATCTCAATCGCGTAGCATCGCTACGGGATCACATACTAAAGCTGGATGCTATACGCGAGAACCAGTTTAAAAATGCGTCAAAGTGCAATATGCGTTATGTTGCAAACGTTTTCCACAAACCTCAATTACGGGGTTAAATCCCCCTGTAACATTCTATATGTAGCATGGTCAACTGAGGGGTGAGTGAAAATTTCATAAAACGGGGATTAACTCTATGCAACATTATTTTCTATTTTTGACATGGACAATAGAAGAGATGAAGACGAAAGGGGATGAATCTTATATCTGTAAATCGTTAGACTTAATTATTATTTGTCATTTACTATTCTAATTTAAATACGGAACAACAGCCAGATTTTTTACAGGACTTCTTAAGGCTATTTAATCACTAATTAATTTAGCCAGGAATAGACGATTAAATCGCCTTCTCGTGTTAAATTGTATAATTGAAAATAAATAAATTTAACTTTCTTAGCAACATTTGGCAGCGCCATCTGTTATGATTTAAAAAAAAAAATACCTTTTATGTTTTTAATTATTATAAAATGGCAAAAAAGCCCTTAATTTTGAGGGAGGGATGGATTTTATAAAAGATTGTAAACGCTAATAATGAGTAAAATCGTCATTAAGTCCAACTGTACTCGAGATATGACACACGACCCCTTTTATCGCCATAGCCCCTCTACCTTTAATCATCAAAACTTAATAGCATCAATCTCCCTAATATATAAATCGCCATGCAAAATTTCAGAAAATTTCGACAAAAAGCACAGGAGTTATTAAGCTTCAAAGATGGAGAACAAAATCGTGCACTAACATCCGCACATGCATGGAAAAACTCCGAATAGTTTTGAATTTCTCAGTTTCAAGGCTCCCTGAGTCCAAAAGTTAAAAATCTGGGCTGGGATCATTTTTTGACCTATTGCCATACTTTTTCCTGTTATATATAACAGAGCCGGAAAGTAAAAATGGTAAAATTTGCCGCTTACGGTTGTACAGTACGAGTGGTGTCGCTCACCACTCGTACGGTGGTGAAATTTTTCAAGAAAGCAGAGCCGGACCTACAGGTATTTTCACCTTAGGCAGAAAGATAAATTTCCGCCCCTACGTATAGTTTTTTTTTTTAATCTAAAAATAAGTATTAAATAAAAATAAATAAATAAATGATTAATTATATAATAAAATAAATAATAAGTTTACACATTTGTAATATGTTGTAGCAACAATAGTACAAGACAGTACTACTTTTACGGCCCATTTCAGCTTTCAGCTGGTAAAAATAACGAGCGAGAATATACTGTATGGAGTGGCAGTGACCTTAGATACAGCCACTCTATATCTCGGTGGCAACAACTGGTACTATCGACCGCCATTTTACTTTAGGTGAAAACATTGAAGCCTGTACCACGTGTTAGAAATCTGTACCACTTTTTTTTCATTTAAATCTAGATTGTTTTGTTTGCCCCTAGATTTGAGATTTAGGTAATTGGATAAGTGATGTAAATCTAGATTGTTTCATCTCGAATCTATCCTATTTCTTATTTTTTATTTCCTAGATTTTATTTAATTATTATAGAAAAGGTAAGATCAAAGTTTAAACTGGTAAGTACTTAACTCCCAATATACCAATATTTTTATAATTAAGTATGAGCCAGGTCTTGAAGGGCTTTATTCTCAGCCATATGATTGTTTATTTGTAGTGTACTCAGGTCAGTCTGATCCATACCACTATCAGTACGTTGTTGTTTTTTTCGGACAGTGTTTTTTCTTTTGCAGAATATAAGCTGCGTTCTTGTGTTTTTATTGTAGTTATAGTTTATTTGAGAAAATTTTGGTTTTAACTTTTGAAAATATATACAATGAAAAACTACATTTTGACCTTTGTCAAGTTATGAACCACATTATTGAAGTTAAAATCTTTCTAACGAGTAAGGAATAAGAAAGAGCTAATAACTGTGGAAAATGGAAGAATGTTGCATTTGTCCGTCAAAAATAGACAAACAAAACACTCCGGTATGTGAGAGAGACTGATATGTAGAAACTGCACCATTAGGAAACGTACAAATTATGCACGATATGAACTATTCTGGATAACAAAAGTATATCCACATGAACTAACCTTTTCTTTGTTATGTCATTTACACAAATGTCTAGAACAAATTTCATTAAATATCTTACCGGTAAGAATTATTAACATAGCTTTTTTAAAAAAGTAACTTAAAACATTACCATATTATAAACCTAGCAGCTTGTGAAAAAATTCAGTAACGAGTCGCGTAACTTTTCTGGTTATTTTGAGATTTTATTTAAATAATAACTTTTTATATTTTTAATTATTATTTAATTATTAACGAAATTTGCAAAAAACTGCGAGTCAAATTTGACACGATTCCAATACTTTCCCTTGTTATGTACACATAACAGCCGGGAAAGTAAAATTAAGAATGTTTAGAAATGCATTTAACTTATTGCTACAGAATATTGTTTAGAAACGTTTAAATAAAGGACTAAATAAAGAAATGTCTTGTTATTTACTTTCAAAATTAAAAAAAACTGAATAGGGTCATTTTGACTCGCATCATCTTAGTTAAGGTTGAAACTCTTCCATTGCATACTTTTACACAACGAGTTAGCTTGTTGCCTTTACACAAAACATATGGCATGCTTCCTTAACTAAAAAGAAAATGATGGACGTATATTCAATTTTCTTTAAACGTGGCTCTACAGCCACTCTATGTGATATATTCTAGTTCGTTGGGTAAAAATCACTTAAAGATTTATTTCTGTTTACCAAGTAGGTGATTTATATCTACTCGATCACTGACCAATGCGATTTTAAAACAATATGCGTGTTTAGTGGTTTTATCCACTCGGCCACTAGTGGACCCTTGAGAGATTGGATAGATGGGATAAGACATCATACCACATGGAAGATCTACCAAAAGGAGGAATGTATAGTGCCTTCCAAGAGAACTTCTGTGAGAAACCTGTGAGAAATGACATATGCCTTTCCTTAAAAAAAACTCTATGTGTCTATTATAAACTATAGTTTCAATGATAAACTGGTCTCTATTTAGATGTTGGACATGTGTAAAAAAATCCCCAAAAATCTATTCCGTCAATCTGGCTGGTCGCGGATCCACGAGTGTTCATTAGTTTCATCTATTCTGCCTCGGGCTGTCGATTGAAAGATGTAAGTTTGTGCTTCACTATGTTAAATACACACATATTCTAAAACTATATTCCACCTGTAAACGATATTGTCAGAAGCATTCTTGTTGATGCAATTATCTTGATTATTTCTATAAAGGTTTTGTTCGAAAGAACATAGTGATCAGATTTTATTTGAATAAAATCGCTTAATCGTATATAAAAGTGATATTGATCTCTTCTTATATATTACATTGATAATTGGCGAATCATCTAAGTTTTTAACATCAAAACAAAACTTCGTCACAAAATATGGTAAAATAATCGTATAGACATTTTCTCTTCGTTATCGCCTGAGATTTCGTAAAATCTATTCATCACGTAAGATATATAGATTTTTATATAATTAGTGAGTTTAAAATATATCCTACACCAGGTAGATAATTGGTCTATAGTTCGTGTAACAAAGACAATGTCTCTCTTAGTAGAGTTTCAATGTGAGTATGCAAAAATGTAAGCTGTTTTAGCCGCTTAAATACGGTAAAAAGTTCAACAAATTGAAAAATGTTAAGTACAAGGTATTTCTTAAATATATTGAACGATAATCATTTTCTTATTCATCAGATTTTTACGTGATGTTACTTCATCAAGTAAAAATCTGATGAATGAGAGAGTGACTATTGTTCGTTGCAAATATGGCACCATTTTTCACGCTTCGTGCTCTTCTTTCCATGCCATATGACATTCTCTCACTAACATCTGTCCGGTGACACGATTCGTGGTTAAATAGTACTTTTTGTGTATCCATGACAAATTCTTCTAAATTTTAGTTGTGAAATGTTTTATCGAATCTCTTTATCCATTTTAACAAATGACTTTTGCACTATTATTTGAAGCTAATTAATTTTTCAACTGTAAAATTTTACCAATTTCCAATCGCTATTATTTCAATGCTAATATTAAAATAATAGCGATTGGAAATAATTTCTATAATCCATTCCTTACCTTAACTCCCACTTATTGCTTAATGAATCTAGCGTTATCCGAAGTAACATTTCCGTTTGAACACGTTCTATTGACCAGGACGTAACTTTTTTCGAATTAATGGAATCGACAAAAGCTTTTCATTTGTGGTGTTTTTACGATTTTTCTTTATAAATTTAAGTCATTGCGAAATGTTACGCAATATAGTAACAAGTTCAATAGAAAAAAGCCATTCAACTTCATTGTCTGTTAAGCTGGCGTGACGGTTAACGACATATAATTGTTTACTCGAAAATAGTAGCGATGCAGCATTTTTATTTTTCTTCGTTATCTATTTCTCTTTAAATTTATTTATCATCATTTTTTGTGTTTTTTTTTATTTTATCGGAGCAAATTACGTAGTATTTTCTCATTATCACAAAACTCGATTCTGGCGAATACAATGCAACATCCGTCATTTTATCAAGACATTTTTAGAACATCTGCTGCGAATAACAGGAAGCTACTTTTATGTTATGTAAATTCCCACCTATTTAAAAATGTTATTTAAAGTATACTGAAAAATATCGAACATTTCAAGGAAACATTGCATAAGTATTTATCATATTTTATAGGTGAATCTCCATTCACCTATATCCAAATTTTTCCTTGTGTGCATGCCTATCAGTAAAACCACTTAGGTCACGTGTTCATGCCTAACGGGTGGATCATTGGAAAATTTCGAGTTTTCACGTGTCTAACACCTAAATATGGCCAGTTACCCACAGAAAGTCCTCCCGAAAAGTTGGCAGAACACTAATCTGTTGCCTCTTCCATCAGTCAAATTCAATTCCTTATTCGCTTTGTGTTATTTTCCCATTAAATGTTTTGTTAAACTTGTATAACACAATATAAAAATACCATTATATTACGTTTTTATGTTGAAAAAATCCGGAAATTATCTACCTACAATCTAAATTTGCATCAATTGCACTCAAGGATTATTATAGTGAAAGGTCTAGTGTTTAATAGGGTTCATTAATCGCTACTTTTATTTATTAAATCTACAATACAACAAAGAAATGAAACTTGAAAACAATTTGTAATCAGCAATTGTTGACATTTCGTTTATTCTTTATTCCCGTTTCTGGATCGACACACCAACACTGCCCGGAGGAACCGGGACATTGCTTTTTCTTAAATTTGCCATCTTCGCTACATTCTGGCACAGTGCCACCTTTAGCTGTGCAAAAGAACGAATATATAAATAATATTCCCTTGAAAACATGTTAGAAAATTATGTTTAACTTACAGTTTTTCAATTTATCGTCTCTATCGCGGTGGCAAACGCAAGATTTAATTTTTGTAGAGGGTTGAGTTATGGGTGTACCATCTTTGCGCCAACAGGAACAGAACTTTCCTTCGTTGTGACATTGTAAAGCCGCGTAATCACCATTCGATTCGCAAATGGGCACTACTTTAACTGGTGCAGAACTCTTACTTGCCTTTTCTCTGTGCTCCTGGCACTCGCTCTTTGCTGAAAAGAAATGCAAAAGTTTCTCTCGAGTTTGAATACTAATTAACTTCTAAATATTAAAACGTGACTCACTTTGAGCAGAAGAAATCGCTATTAAAGCGAGACAAATCTGTGAAAAGAAAAATACTTCAGATAAATATTTTGTAGACTATTTTAAATTGGAAATTATTCAAGAAATTCTTACTGGGAGTATCAAATATGTCTTCATTACAAAATTTATTGTAGCTACTCTGAAAAAAATAAAAATAAGAGTAAACATCATCAATACTTAGTCTTTTAATCTAATATTTAACTTACAGAAACACTGTATTAAGCACATTAATTGATTTTAAATTGAATTGGCGTGAATTGATGAAATAATGCAACTCCAAAAGATAGCCTCGTCGGAAGATTTTCTACGGGAAACACGAAAAAACTCATGCGGTCAGTCTGTTGATCAGACACGAACCCGCAACCAACTATAAGTGTTCAATGGTTTCATCCTGGCACCTGAATAGAGGCCAGTTTCCCATAGAAAGTCCTCTCGGATGCTAC
This sequence comes from Centruroides vittatus, assembly GCF_030686945.1. Lineage (NCBI taxonomy): Eukaryota > Metazoa > Arthropoda > Arachnida > Scorpiones > Buthidae > Centruroides > Centruroides vittatus. The sequence goes on along the minus strand of NW_027122621.1, from coordinate 186,683 downwards.
ACCCCCTTTAGCAGATCTTGTTGCGTTGCTTCATCCCATTAATCCAATTTTCGAATTGTTTTTGAACGATTTGAAAATTGATCTGATATTGTCATTAAAATTTTTTCAGTTTAATTGGCGAATTCAAAAGGTCTGAAAATGTAAAAATTTCAACTCGAAAATAAATTAAATTATTAACACAAGAAAAATAATAATAAATTAGAATTGTTTGTTAACTCTAATTGAAGTTTTTTCGATTTTTTGAAAATTCGGAATAGGAACCGTTAATCTTCTTGACGAAATTTGATACAAAAATATGTTGACTCTTAAATTATTTCAAAAATATCGAATTTATAGCTGGAAGTTTACAAAATATTTATCGAACAGCAAACTGACAGACAAAGAACTAGTGTAAACAAATTTATTTGTTTATTTATAGAACTTTATAATTTAATTGAAAGAATTATAGGCCTATTATTTTCATAAAATAAATTAATATACGGTAAAACCGGGTGAGACGCCTATACTGTAGTTTTTTTCAACGCATATAAGTCGTTTAACAGTGGAATCCAGAAGAAATAATTATATAACGCATATATAGCTAAGTGTTGTCTTTTAATAAAACTGAACAAAGTTAAATAAAAACTCGACGTAACAGAGTGGTAGCAACAAAGTAACACTTGTCCGTTTTGGGCATCTATCCCGTACTTAGCTTAGGCAACTCTCCCGGAAGGAAGTTGCCTAATGCTTAAGAATGAGATACCTATATTATTTAACACTTAATTTAATCAACATTTAGCGCTTTTCGTATTTTCTACACTCATTATACTCTGTAATGTGCATGTTTAATGTCTCCATTTTTTGTACATCACACATCAATCCAATTTGTTTTATTTGTTTCGATTTTGTATCTTAATTATATGAGAATCAAATGTAATTTTTTATTTTTTTTTATTTTCAGCACCTAACATTGAATTTGATTTGATTCAAGAGCTCGCTTTGCTAAATTACTATCTTTAAGCCTTCTGCGAAGAGTACGATATAGAATGTTAAATTCTTTGCTTTCTTGATAGTAGTTTAGACGATTAGTATGTACTGTTTCAGCTAAAAGCAGGGGCGAATCCTGACCAAATTTTTGCGCAAGCTGAAAGTTATAATAGAAATAATAAGCCCTATCTCTAGTACTAAGCAGTAGGCAGAAACGTTATTTGGTGTGAAAAAATGTATAGACTATTAATTAAAAAGACCATTTATACAGTGTCTAGACACACACTCACTATAGGCCTATAAACCTGAAACTGATGCAAGTGAAATAATACAAAGCTTAATTGCAAATGTGTTATGGATTACTTGATGGAAAGTGATCACCGTAGCAACCTTTCACTTGAAGGTAAAGTCTGCTCTCTTGTTCTTCACGATAAACTTCTGTATCACTTCATCACAAAATGTCGGTCGAATATTTAAGTCATCAAGTAAAGCTTTTTTCTCAATTGACAACACTGCCAGTGAAGATAGTCAGTCTTTCTTGTCTTTGAGTTGACCTGCCATACGTTTTATTCTTCGCAATGCAGAAAATATTTTCAGCTGTAGCAATAAAATAGTAGGGATTGTGGCAATCAATGTAGCAAGTTTATACATTTCATTTAGTCCCATTTGAAGGCCATTTTCAATCATTAACTTAACCAACTCAAAAACAGGCTTATATTTAAACTCTTGCGAACAATAGAGAACAGACAATTCATTCCTCAAACGGGTGATATCAAAAAATGCTCCATACTGCATCTCCATTAAAGACTTTTCTGTGAAATCTTTTTTGTGTTTGTCTTACATGTTGCTGTTCAATAAGCATTATTATGTAATCTAAGATCTCCACGAAGAGACGTTTGTATTCTTGTATTCAGAATGCATCGTATGTTTTTTGAGTGGTCGTTCATCATCTTCCTTGTTTCTGTTACTTCTTCAAATACTTTCCTGAAATTGTGTTCCTTTATTTCTCCCAGTTTCTTGGTTGTTTCTTCTACTTTTTTAAGCACTGTATGCAATATCCATACTTTTTGTCTGAAGAATATTGAAGAGAACATCAGTAAATAAAAATACTCGAGAAAAGACATTAAATAAGAAGCGAGTCTGAAACTTTTGCAGGAAAGACAAGAATCGCCTTTATGACAGTATCATTATCCCAATCTGCAAAGTGTTCAAGAAAGTTTTGAAAGAACATTATTATCACGTCATATTACAGTATTCACAAGTCTTGAGGCAAAATTCCATCTCGTAGGAGCGACTGAAGACAATTTTTATCAACAAAACACTGAAGAACGTATATTTGTTTAGAAGACAGAAAAAAATTCTGAAAGTCCCGAAAGTGTTTGAAAGAAAACCCTGAATATTTGAGATGATTGTTGCAGAGTTAAATTTAGCATGTGGCTGTAGCAGTAAACAAAAACTGCAGTGGGATATAGCTCTTTAACTTTTACATTTAAACCGTTGACTTGGTCTGCCATTACTGCAGCGCCATCATAGGTTTGTCCAATAAGTTTGCTACCACACTTGAAATCATTCAGAACAATTTTAACATTCTCTAAAAGTGCTGCAGCTGAACGATGGCTACTAATATCAGTGAAATGGATAAATTTTTCCCGAGTCTGTCCAGTTTGATCAACAAAACGAAGAATAGTTGAGAGCTGTGATTTGTTTATTACGTCGGAGGTTTCATCTAAAATCATCGCTACAAACTCAGTCTGCTCGATTTCCTGCTTTAACTCGCCTGTAACTACTGAAGAGATGAAGACAATCAAATCATTTTGGATTGCAGAAGAGGTGCCGCGGAAAACTGTTAATTCTTTTAAATACTTCTCTAATAGTGGATCGGATAGACGAATTAACTCCAGAAGTTCTATATAGTTTCCTTTGTTGCGAGAAGTATCTGACTCGTCATGGCAACGAAAGCGCAAGTCCTGCTTTCCCAAGAAGCATACAACATCAATCAACCGTTTAAGAATGTCGCCGTTTTTCTTGCTATTTCATTATGCATCTGACCGCTAATGCTCATTAAACTGGTGATCGATTCTTGTCCTTCCAAAAGTATTCAGAAAGATGACTTACAGAGTTCTTATGTCTGCTGACAGCCACAGAAAGACAATTTAAATTTACAAACCCATTTTTATCCCACACTCTATTGTCTGTTGAAAATAACAAGCAGGCCAGCAGAATATTTTATTTAATTTTTTAGATCCAGCTAACCAAAGTATATTTGCGTATTGAAATATTTTAAAATGTCGTACATACTTTTCATTCTTATCTTTACGATCGAAAGTTAAATTTGGAATCTCAAAACGTGGTCTATTCCTTACGATTTCGATTTTTTTCAGCTACATTTCTTCTAGAAAACGTTTCTGTAACAGGTCACTGATTATACAAAACTCTGCATTTTCCATAATTAGGCCTGGTCCACTACTTACGACAACGTACGAAAGTTAAAACAATTCACAAATTAGATTTAAAACCGTACAACACGTATGCTTACTGGGTACCGCAAGCTTTCGATACAATCTGGACGTGTAAAATGTTTTAAATGACGTCATGCGCGCGCACTTGTTTGCTGCGGTAAACCTCCACAGGAGCGAGCGATCGAGTTCCCGCAAGCATGGCACTGACTTAAAATGGCTAGCCGCTAGCTGTCAATGTAAAAGCAAACACAAATGATAAAAGAGTTTACACCTTACAATAAATTATTATTGGCATATTTGTTTTCATATAAAAAGTATATTGACAGTCGAAACTTTTTCTTAAGCATGCGGCGCATGCTAAGCAAACCCAGAGAATTCGCCCCTGACTAAAAGTAAGTCTTGTGCGGTTCATTGGTACCAGTTTCCCTTCTTTTGTGTTCAGTGGGCATCTAAGATTGATAAACTAATTAAGTTCATCATAAAATATTTCAGAAAAAGTACGCATCTCTCCCTTAAATCCAGTAGGCATTTCTCCCAAACCGTATGGGAAAGATGCCTATTTCCATATTTTAGATTAAAATTATTAGGAGAACTTCTGGCTTCGACTACACCACAACTAATTAACCCTACTTTTACTCTAACAAAAATATCACATAAACACATTCGAATTTCAGAGCCTTTCGTAAAAATGTAAATGTCGCAAAATAGTTTAGAAAGCGATGGTAAACAAAATCGCTAAAATCGCCAAAATAATCGTTGAAAAATAATGAAAACACAAGAACGTTAAGCAGAGCCACCATTAAAGTGACTACTGACGTGTCCAACTGGGTATTATTTGAGTAAACCACTTCTAATCGTTTCTTCCAACTAGGTATCTCATCCTGTTTTACGCCATATGTATTAAATGAATGAAAATTGCACTTAATTTTCTAAATTAATGTACTGGAAAATTCATTCATTTTCTTCTGAATACTGAAATTTGTTAAATAAATATCTCGAATTACTTGCTTCCTTAGTAAAGAATCTTGTGTGTTTTTAATGATACAAAGAAAATCTTGACCTATTTAATGAGTAATTTTAAGTAATATTCAGCAGAAGCATATTGTTTGACTTCTTAGAAAACAATCAACTCTCAGTAATCATTATCAATTTCCAACAGACCCATTTAAGTCTGTCAAGATTACGTAGAGAGATTGCTTTCATCGATGGTAAACAAAAACTTATTTTTTACAAAAAATCGCCAAAACAACCATTCGAAAAATAATGAAAACGCGAGAACGTTAAGCATCTTTATGATGGGAAGTTAAATTTGGAATCTCAGATCGTAGTCTATTATTCCTCACAATTTTGATTTTTTTCAGCTACATTTCTTCTAGAAAACGGTCTCTGTAATGGTTTATGCCACTGATTATACGAAACTCTTCATTTTCCATAATTAGGCCTAGTCCACTACGTAGGACAGAGCACGTAAGTCACAACAATTCACAACTTACAAGTTAGATTTGGAACTACACAATACGTATGCTTACTGGGTACCGCAAGCTTTCCAACTTATTTCAGTTTCCAATTTATTTTACTTTACGTACGTGAATGTTTATTGGTTAACTTCTGATTGATTTTTCTGATTGTGAATACAGATTTGGATAGGATGTTGCAAGATTGGAAAATTGCGTGAAATTATAAGATAAAAATCTAGAAGTCTGGGTAATTTTCCAACAATGGTAAATTATAATTAACTTCTAGATAAATTGTCAATCGGGCAGAACACTGCAATTGTTTCAAGGATATCAAGATATTACTTGGTAACCTGTATTATTAAACTATGTTTGTCACACAATACTTTGCTAATTAATATTGTTATTAGATATGTCTACGCAGTAATTACAGTAAATAATTCGTTAAAATGTTTAGATTCCACAATATTTGATAATAAAATTATAATTTTAAACTTAATGTACTAAAATTCTGTAACTTAAACATCTTATATATAGGGTGCCGTATAACTCTGGAAGCATAGGAGTTGATGTTTATTTTTTTCAGATAAAACATCGCTGAACGAGGAAGGACGAATTCTAGTTATTTTGATGGTGGGAACCCGCAGTCAGCGGGAAATTGTCAAAGAGTTTAACAGACATCCAGATTTTCTATTATACACAGCAGTATTGATGCAATTTGTTAAACTTTTTGGCAACTTAATACCAACAAAATAACTGTAATTCGTCCTTTCTTACTCGATGCTACGTAAAAGAACAAAGAAAGATCAGCATAACTCCTGTGTTTCCAGGCTTAAAGACAACTTGTGTAATTACTACATCACACATATGAAGTAAAGTAATTAAATGCGCAAATAATTTTTATGTCAATTTAATAATTTTACATTCTAACAACGAAATTTGTGCGGATATGATGATCCAAAACTTAGTTAACCGTATACGGATCGTCTACTGAGATTAGTACAGAGTGCTGCAAACATAATAAAAATATGATTAAGTATGCAAGTACTTTTATAAAGGAGAAACTCTATTTTTAAATGGTTAACTGGCTTTGGGCCATCTTACATATATAGATGTCATTATTAAATATAATTTTCTGACGTCGAAAATTAAAAAACGTGAATGATAAAAGGTACTTACATTTCTGTTAAAGTTCTCAGATGATTTGAATTGTCCTATTTGCGCAAAGTTCTTTTATGCGTAGTCGAAAGGTATTTAGTTGCGTAAACATCGTTGTACCTTGAAACGTATGTTGAATGACCGGTTTCTCCTTCCTTATACGGCGTTATATTTTTTTTATAAGTTTATTTAAACAAATATTAAGCAAGATATACAAAAAAAAGTAAGGACAACTTCTTTAATAACTTTACAACTTTTGATATTCTTTACAAATAATTGTAGGGAAAATTTGAATTCGGTTATTAATGACATTTCATTTAAAAAAATAATAATAAAATAAAATACTCCAAGAGTGAAAAATCGAAATGTATTGATAATTAAAAAGAGTATATCTAAATGTTTTACATTTTTTTTTATGTTATTTAAAATAAATAAAATAAAATAAAGAAGTTACTTAATTTGTTACTCAATTTGAAAGCTGAATAATGTTTTTTTGTTTAGAAATAATTGTTCCCGTTTTAGACTATAAAAGAAATATGAGAAAATTGCAAAAAATTTAATTATTTTGTGTAATTATTACGTTCAAGTTCCTATTACCGTAAACCGTGTTTATACAGTTTCCAGATTTGTTCGATGTCTGTCCGAATATATTCAGTGAAATCACGAAAACCGCATCATCTCAGAGATAATGTTAAGAGATAATCACGGATGCATTATACAGGGAAAGATGCATACAGAGAAGAATTTATACTTTGCGCAATTTCTCTTAACTAAACTCTCTACAGATTTTAGTTAAGAGAAAAGATTCGAAAATAATAATTCAAAAAGTTGAATATTTACATTTAAATTACGTTTTTAAAAAATTACTTTCAAATTTTTATGGTTTTTAACTATTCAATCATAAAAATTCCTTCGAATTTTTTAAACAATTCGCTAATGTCAGCTTATTTTTAAAGAAAAATAAAAATATTTATTACGTAAAAATGATTTTCCTGTCGGTATCTCGTAATAAATGTAAATCAAATTATTCAACGTTCAAGAGAGTTTCCGGTATCAAAGGAATCTTTATATATTAATGAATATATTGTAAAAAATGCTGCCTCCTTGATTAATTGTTGGCCTTTTCACACAAGCACTGTTACTGTGACATCTTTTCTAAACGATTAGTTAGCAGGTGATCACGATGTTCTCTAACCAGTTCGATGCAGTTTTCACGAGGTCACAAGCTATATTCCCGAATATCCTCGACTTCCTTCCCAATAAAGGGGTCGAAAATAAAAGAACATCGAGAAATACTTGCTTATTAGAATATCTATATATAGTATAATAATGGGAACAATTCAGTGTATGAAGTATGCTGAAGTGCAAAGTCCATAAGCTGCAGCTTGCTAGGTTTTCACATAACTTAACAAGCTGTAGTTTAGGGCCGTGCTTTATGAATCTATAACTCAGGGAGATACATTATCACATGTGTTGGCCTATTATGTTACAGCTTAGGGCCACCAAATCTAAGTTCAGCCTGCTGAAGTCTGTACAAGACTTCAAGTATATCTTACTAAAGTATAATCAGAAAAGCAATACAAAATCTATTAATAATTTATACAAGGGGAAGATAGGGATAGGGTAAAGGTGAGCCATAAGCTCCCCTACCTTATTTTGTTTTTTTAAACAATTTTTGTTAAATAATTTACAGGCCGGGTCAACAGTGCGTAAAGTTACCTCATTCGTGTTATTATCTAAGAAAACAAGATATTAAAAATAAAAATCGAGGACAAGTTTGTCTTCTCTAATTTTGAAATTTCTTGTAAACGACAAATAAAGCCTTATTTCACCTAATCAAATATGCAAAAACTCTGGCATGAAGATTGATTCATTAAATATATGTGGAAACAAATTCACTATATTTGAAATAAATATTTTTGTCTTTATATTTGTGTGACGATGTCATGTATTGATGGCGTAACACAAATATGTGAGGTCAGTATCATCGGCATACAGAGATACACATCTCGAAACTTCTATGAGCAATGAAGTAATATACTGTACAGATAATAGGATCAAGGTTTATATCAATATAACAAAGGAAAATAAATAAATAAAATAATTAATTCTATTGTGAAACTATAATACGTATAAATAATTAAATGAATAATTATTCTTTTCGAAAATCGGAATCACATTAAACGTGACTTTTTTGGCCTTCTTCACCTTTTGGGCACACTAAAAGGTCCCTTTTCCAACATGGTTTGTCATTCGATCCTACTGATCTTTAGAACTAAGCAGACAAACACGAACAGTAACAAAAAAACTTTATTAAAAAGGTGAGAACTGTCACCGACATCCTCGGCCAACATCCAGGCAAAAACCCGCGAACTTTCGCGCCTCCTTTTCTACAAGTTGCCAGCCAACATCTCGTTGGCAAGTGTTGCCAGGCAGTGTTCGGGATCTCTGGCGCTGGCGTGGCGGCCACAGCTACTCCCCCACCAGTGTCTGCGACACGAAACGAGCGGGAAAGGTTACACGTCGGCCAGAGCGTGTGGTAGTTTGTCGCGTTGGGGCTGGATTGTCTGTGGTACGTCTAGTTGGCGCTGGTCTTGGCATTGGAGACATTGGGGGTAACTGGTCCGACTCACTCGCTGCGAGAATAAAAGCCGGTTTCAGTCGATCAATAGAAACGACAGTTTCTTTTCCTTTTATGCATAGAGTGAATGTCTTGCTACCACGTGACACGACTACGTAGGGTCCATCGTATGGAGGCTGCAAGGGCTTCCGTACAGCATCATTGCGAAAAAATACGTGGGAACATGACTGCAGTTCTTTGTGGATAAATGGGTTGCGGTAGGAGTGGTGCACTACAGGCACTGGTTTTAAGTTTGCCATCATCGTCCTTAGTTTTTCGACGAAAGAACATGGATTGACGTCCTGAGAACATGGGACGAAAAACTCTCCTGGCAGTCGGAGGCTGGTGCCATAGAGCATCTCAGCCGCGGTAGTATTGGTGTCTTCACGGAGCGCAGTTCGCAATCCTAACAAGACTGTAGGTAGCACTTCCGTCCATCTTTCAGTAGAGTGACACTTGATGGCAGTTTTAAGTGAACGATGAAAGCGTTCAACAATGCCATTTGCAATTGGATGGTATGCTGTTGTCCTTACTCTTTGGGTACCAAGAAGTTGAGTGAGGGATTTAAATAAGCCAGATTCGAATTGCCGTCCTTGGTCAGATGTTACTTGGGCAGGCACTCCAAAGCGAGATATCCAGCCTGAGTACAGGGCTGAAGCTACTGTTTCAGCTGCTATATCTGGCAACGGGATTGCTTCAGGCCAACGAGAAAATTTATCGATGATTGTGAGGCAATATGTTGAGCCGTTGGAAGGTGGCAATGGACCAACAATGTCAATATGAATATTTAAAAATCTAGCGTCTGGAAGAGGAAAGGTTCCCAAAGGGCTAGCGACATGTCTCTGGATCTTCGATCGTTGACAAGAAATGCAGGTGCGAGACCATGTCTGGCAGTCTTTACTGATGGATGGCCAAACAAATTTTGCTTTTACCAATCTTGTTGAGCTCCTTACACCTGGATGGGACAGGTTATGGACAGTGTTGAAAGCAGTGCGACGATAACTAGGCGGAATGTATGGACGAATGCGACCTGTCGATACATCACAGTAAATTTCGACATCACTATCAGGAAGTTTAAACTTCTTAAGTACAAGTGATGAGTCACTTGAAGTCAGGAGAGACTGGAGCTCAGGATCTTGCTGTTGGTCTTTTGCAATTTTACTATAATCTATAGATGGGCTACTAATTGATTCAATACGGGAAAGAGCATCAGCTGGAACGTTATTGATCCCCTTTATGTGTCTGATGTCTGTTGAGAATTGTCCTATAAAATCAAGATGTCTCAACTGACAGGGTGTACACTTATCGTGTCGTTGCTGGAAGGCAAACGTTAATGGTTTATGGTCTGTGTAAATGGTGAACTGTCGTGCTTCCAGCATAAACCGGAAATGTTTCACAGTCAAATACACAGCCAAAAGTTCTCGGTCGTATGCAGAATACTGACGCTGAGAGTTACTCAGTTTGCGGGAAAAGAACGCCAGTGGCTGGAGACCTTGTGCTGTAACTTGATGAAGGGCAGCGCCCACAGCAGAATCGGATGCATCGACGTGAAGTGCAAGGGTAGCACTTGGTGAAGGATGATGTAGTAAGGTGGCATCTGCTAATTGTGACTTACATGACTCAAATGCCTGAATCGAATTGTCAGTCCATTTAATCTCGCGCTGGTCGTTTTTCTTTGCTCCTTTAAGTAGATCGTGTAAAGGAGCTTGGTGATGGGCCGCATGGGGTAGAAACCTACGATAGAAGTTCAAGATGCCTAAGAACCTTCTCAGTTGTTTGAGTGTCTGTGGTCGCTTCTGTTGAGTTATGGCAGATACACGTTCTGGAAGTGGCATAACGCCGTGGGAAGACACCATATATCCTAAGAATGATACATGTGGGGCAGCAAAAGTACACTTGGATGCATTGATTTGCAGACCGTACTTGTCAAGGCGTTGAAACACTTGCCGCATGTGCATCTTGTGTTCCTCCCACGAAGTGCTAGCAATGAGGATGTCATCTAGGTATGAAAAACAAAAGTTTAAGCCTTTCAAAACTTCGTGCATGAATCGTTGGAATGATTGGGCTGCGTTGCAGAGACCAAAAGGAAGGAAAACGAATTCAAATAGCCCAAATGGCGTTGTAATGGCTGTCTTTGGCACATCATCTGGGTTAACTGGTATATGATGGAAGGCTCTAACCAAATCGATCTTGGAAAATATTCGGGCTCCGTGTAGATTTTGACCAAAATCGTGGATGTGTGGCACTGGATAGTGATCGGGAACAGTTATCCTATTCAGGGCACGGTAGTCTCCAGTAGGTCTCCAATCGTTACAGCCCTTCGGCACCATATGGAGAAGACAAGCCCAGTTGAACTTTGATGGTCTGCATATACCTAACTCCATCATGTGCTGGAATTCTTGCTTTGCTACTTGCAGCTGAGCCGGATGCAATCTATGGGGTTTGGCAAATACGGGTAGACCGTGTGTCTCGATATAATGCGCTGTGTTGTGCCTGACTTTATCTGAAAACGGTCGAGGACGAGTGAGATGTGGAAAGTCCTTGAGGATATCCTGCATTGGGGAATTGCTGATTATAGTTTTGACTGAAGTAGGTGGTCCTGTATAATATCTTCCTCGTGTAGTAAGGGAAGTCAGGGGGTCAACCAGTAATCTGTTTCTGATGTCGAGAATGAGTCCAAAGTTGGCCAAAAAGTCTGCACCGATTATAGGCTTCTGCACATCAGCTATGGTAAATTCCCATCTGAAAGAACGTCTTAAGTTCAGGTCAAGTTCTAGCACCTTTGTTCCATACGTCGAGATTTTAGAGTCGTTGGCAGCATACAATTCAACCTTTGTAGGCTGATTCTTAGTGCGATTGGGAATGATCGATAAATCTGCTCCAGAATCAATTAAGAAATTTAGGCCAGTTTTGTTGTCATACACAAACAGACGGCTATATTTAGGAGCCAGGCTGGACCCACAGGCCGTTACTGCGGCTGGCTGCGCTCGTTTCCCTGATCAGCAGTTCGGTCGAAGGAACACGGCGAACGACATTTCCTAGCGGCTGATCCAAACTTATCATGGTAGTAACAATACCCCTGACGGTTGAGGCTTCTTCCTCGAAGGCGTAAACTAATGCGATACCTCGAATTCGGGTCAAGTCGGTTTCTCTCTCTACTACGATAACGAGGACAAGCAGTACGCGATACATTAAGTTCTGCAACCTTCGTTGTGAGTTCTAAAATCTGCATTTCGATGCTTTTGATTACGGGATTGTCGGCTTCTAAGTTGATGCTGGCCAGTTGGGTTGGTTCTGTAAGTTCAGCAACCTTGTCAGCAAGGATGGCTAGCTTGTCTAGTTCATCACCGCTAACAGCCAGGACTGTCTGAATATTTTTGGGGAGACGTTGGAGCCACAAGTTTCTAAGAAATTCTTCGGTAATCTTGCCCGCTGAAAGCTCCCTCATTTTACGGAGTAAAACGCTGGGTTTCTGATCCCCTAACGCCAGATCTTCAAGCAGAATTTTAGCCTCTTTAGCAGCGGAGTTCTGAAAAATTTCGAGGAATCGATCTTTGAGTTTAGTAAACGGAGCCTCGGCTGGACGGTCAAATACTAAGTCACTGACGTTAGATAGAATCCCCGCGTCCAGGGAATTGATTAAATAGTTGTACTTAGTGTTCTCACTTGTAATCCGATTAATTGCAAAAGCTGCGTCTAGCTGCACAAAAAATAATTTGATGTTGGTTTTAGTGAAGATAGGCATTTTTGCCTGTACACGTCCGATTTCCAACTCGTTCTGTTCCGCCATTTCGGGCGCCTAACTATGCGGGTATAAGGAAAGCGGGATAGTCTTTGATTAGGCTTAGCCCGAGTCACGCACTCTTAGTCGTCTTATTGAATTTACGATTCAGAAACTGATCATACCTGCATGTCCTGTTAAAAATGTTCCTTCATAGACACAGAGTTGTTCACTATCCAATTCAGTCGAAAGTCCAGGTAGTTCGTTAATCGTATCACTTTCGGGTCACCACTTTGTCATTCGATCCTACTGATCTTTAGAACTAAGCAGACAAACACGAACAGTAACAAAAAAACTTTATTAAAAAGGTGAGAACTGTCACCGACATCCTCGGCCAACATCCAGGCAAAAACCCGCGAACTTTCGCGCCTCCTTTTCTACAAGTTGCCAGCCAACATCTCGTTGGCAAGTGTTGCCAGGCAGTGTTCGGGATCTCTGGCGCTGGCGTGGCGGCCACAATGGGTTTTACCAGGTCCACAATGGGGATGACCTCGTGATAAAAGACTGCGACCGATATATCTGGGGCCGATGAAAAATTCCTAGAGAGTTGCTCGCCTGGATTCAATCCCGGGTTTCACAGAGCGGGAAGCTGGCATAACAATGGCGGTAAATAATAACGTTAAAAGTTGAATAATTTTCCGTTCTAATTTTATTGCACCCGCTAGATATGGGTATGTTTAGTCATCAATTTTAAATTTATATCTTAACAGATCATACAGTTACAGTTTTGAATTTAAAACATTTGGAATATAACATTAATTAAACATCAGTTAAATAAAAGTAACATTTTATCTTAATAAGAATTCTGAAGAGATGCAACTAGTGATGGTCTAATGAATGAATATGTCTGACCATTGGATGAGTGGATAAAACTTACTGAACACTACTATTTAATCGCGAGTTCATGCCTAACCAACGGGCTGGCCAGGTGGAATTTTCCGAGTTTTCTTTGTGGGTAGCCGCCCGGAAGTAGGACGAGGTCGTACCTCTTTTCGTTGATAACTGGTTGATGAAATCTCCCCACTTGTCAGAGGATGGTGGATTTACGTTCTATGATCCCGCGGGGTCGCAGTTCTTTTTGTCATGTCGAATGGAGGAGGAGAGAGGGATCGTAGGGCAAGAGTAGACTTGTTGCTAGATAACACTAAGCAAGATGATATCAATCTTTCAAAGCTCCATCTTTCAGTCGGTAAGGATTAGGCAATAAACGAGCAAATGACACCATTTAACAAGGAAATAAAGATTTACTACATAACAAATAGACGATTACAATATCTAACATTGAGAATCTATCGACGTTTTCTCTAACTTCCGACTACATGGAAGCGGGCCAAGAGAGAGCTTACATGAATTGGTATCATACCTCTTTGATGATTCCAAGGAGGTTTGAATTTGTCCTTGTTTAATTTCGTTGTTCGTTGTTTCCGTTCGCGCAAATTTATAAAAATTGCGACTGAGACACGGATCGCTCTTAGTAAAATGGTGCTCGGAGATACGGCTCTTTGGTAGACTCCTCGACGTCACTGGGCTGGCGTTTTTGCTGAGAGACTCCCCTGAAGGGGAGGAAGAAGCGGGCTTTTATAGATTTGTCTGGGAAAATACGTTATGTGATTAATTGTTATTGAAGGTAAAGGTTATCGTAGCAGGTGTGGAGGTTAAAGGTGTCCCCGGAAACAAAGTAAAGTGATAAAATCGAACGTTAATTGTAAACTTATCTTGCAATACTAGCTTTATGATGTTTGGGACAAGAGAATGTTGACATTTTTGGAGGAGGGTTGTATATTTACCCAGCGAACTTTTTTCACGAATTCTTTAAGCAATAGGAGAGGAAATAATCAGAAAAATATCTATAAAAATTCCGGATCTCACATCTTCACCTATCTAACTACTAAATAGACGTACTGTTTAGGAGATTGCCTGCCATCTGTTGCGTTGTCTCATTCCATCAATTCAACCCATTTGATTTAATTTTTTTGCATGTTTAAATTTCGGGAGGAAACTGTTGTATGTTGAGAATAGTAGCTTGGAACATGTTTGTGTTTAATACTTCTTGGACATTTATCGGGAAACAATCGAAATATCTGGTAACATTATCACAGTAGCTGAGTTATCAAATTTTTAGGCGGTAATCAGTATTTTGTAGACGTCACATTATAATTATTAAATTTAGCAAGAGATGGTACTGACGCCTGTCTCTATTCCAAATTACTTATTTAATTAATAACAGTAGTAGCCCGATATAATTAGCTTTGGATTAGCTTTGATTACTTTAGTATATTTAAAAATTCCTACATTTATGTAGATTTCAATTTTAGAATTTTAAATGTTTTGATATTCTCTCAGTTACTTCAATTCATGAATTTTTAAGTTTTTATTTTGTAGGATGAATGGCATTAGCTGTTATATACAACATCGAATAATACACAACTGAAGAAAGGAAACAATTTTATTGATATCGAACACGAAATCATTTTGTAAATGTAGGCCTATACTTGTAATATAAGTTATGTAATGAAGATGCATAACATTTCTTTGAGTATTTCAGTACTCTTTAAATCTTTAAATAATCTCTGATAATTAATAAATTAAATTATAGTCTATAAGTTTATATTAATATATACAGTGGGTGATCGATTAACGAACAAATCGCATAACGAACACTTTCGCGAAAGATTTTTATGTTCGGACAACGAACATATATTCGGTTAACGAACACCTCACAGAACAAACACACGAAAAAGCGACGTAAAATAATAAATACCGATTGGTCTTCCCTCGTCTACGGGCAACAATTCGAAACTTTTCGGAACGCAGGAGACGTCGACATCGACGCTCAACCCGGTATACACTGATCGGATAGTATTCCTCCGAACTTTGAAACTCTCCCTTGTAATTCCAGCCTTTTATTTTTCTGACAGAAACAATTCTTTTATAGTATTCGGGTGCGTTACTCGAATATAATATTCGAGTAAGGCAAAACTCGTTAAGTTTTGCGTCGGTTTTTATTTTCGAAAGGTGAGAGTATAATAGCAAAGGTAGAAAGTGGGCAGAAGATGTCTGATGTTGCTGGGCAGTATGAGGTTTACAATAGCCCGCAGTTCAATCTTATCTAAGAAAGATATAGTATAATCAAAAAGACTCAAGCAGCTAAAGGAGTAATAAAAATCACATCTGAGAAACAAAGAACATTAAAGAGCTCATAATGGAACCTGAAACGGATCTGACGACAGAAGAACGCCAGGAACTCTTGAATGAAAAACACCAAGAAACTCGGCGAAATATGTTTTATTTTGAAAAAGAGGATTAATGCCGATATCTGCTATTAAAGTCTTTTGAAGAAGTGGGAGGATGTCAGAACAACGGTCTTAGAATGGCATCCAAACCAAGTTGAGGTTAATACGCTTGGGGATCTCTACAATTACAATGCTATTAATTACTTCCGAAAAATCCTGAAGAGAGAAAAGCAATCAACATTGGACAGATTCTTTAACATGTTCCACAAACGGAAAAAAACATGACTAATAAAATGCAAGACTGTGTATATTTATACGTAATAATAAAAATAATATAAATGTAGTAAGAAAGTATATATGTTTTATTTTTGGAGTTTCCTGAACGAATTAATCAAATTTTCATAAAACCCACGGTAAATCGATAATCGGTTAACGAACAATTCGGATAGCGAACAAAGTCTTGGAACGGATTATGTTCGTTAACCGATAACCCACTGTATATATATATAATTTGATTTATAAATTATAATTGAACAAACAACATTGGTTTGTTAAGGCCATACACCGCAACTTAATACACATACACCTAAATTTGTGATTATTATGGACTGTCGACTAACGAAAGATAGAATTAAATTGATGAAATAAAGCAACGAAACGCACGGCAAACTTTCAACGACGATTCTTTCCGGAAGGACTTTCTGTAAAAAACCTCTAGGTGTTAATTAAACACGTGAAGAAAATACGTTAAACTACACGTGGCTAGTCCATTGGTGAGGCATGAAACCACGATTAAATAATAGTGTTTACTTGCTTTATACACTTGGTTACTGATAGATCGATTGACAAAGGAATTGACTGAAAGAACAAGGGACATTCTTTTCTATATTAAATGATCCAAATTCAGTCTCTCTTCCAGTACTTTCGATTTCCGTATTTCGGCAACCGAAGCAGAAGTGTTAAAAGTGAGGCCCTGAAGTGCCATTCATTTTTAGCACTCTTCACGGTAGTGGTAAAGTGCTTGTTAGGACTTTTGTCCGTCTGTCCCATTTCCACGCGCATACGCAATGACTTTACTTTCGTTACCTAGTGTTATGTTCCATTAGATAGAATACATTCATTGTGCAAAAGGGAACTGAACATTTTCGTTTACGGTCACTGTACTCTATAGTAAAAACTACCCGGTTAGTATATTGTATTAAATTGAATTTTATAATAAATTTAATATAATTATTATTATTATTATAAATTTATTTTTAAAAAATTTAATTCGCTTTTGTGAAGCGTGCTATCAGATAGGCTCAGATAAGCACCAGTCTTGTTCACATTTTACACTGATACTGCACATCTGTTTGACTGATCGCCTGCTGCAAATGCTGATTTTTAAACTTTCATATACTGAGAACTTCAGCTTATGTCGAAACGAAAATTCTACTTTCTAAAAATCGTAGAAATTACTAATTGAAAAGATATAGTTTCACGAAATTATATATATTAAAGGAAGTTCTTACACTTTCGTTTTACACTTTCTTAACTCTAAGCACTAGCAGCACCATTTTGTCAGGCCTGCCGTCAGTTTAACCTAGCCCACGATAGGACGGTAGTGATGGAAGGGGCCTGATTTATCCATATTCTGATGAAAATTTTTTGGTATGTTTTGGGATTCGATTTGATCCCGGGTCTTCCAAGTGATAAGATGACGCATTAGTTGGACAACTTTTTAAAATGAAAAGCTCATATACAGTATAAACTTGGGTAAGTTGTTATTTTATTTCAGATTTCCTTACTTAAAATATTTATTGCATAATATCGATACAATTTATTCAATGGATGCCACCAGTGGTCGAACCGATAAAATCATTAAAAATTTGCTAATTGGTCCTGGGTTTGCACCTTACGAACCCAGGGCGATTTGGCCACTCGGAATTTTCCGGGCTTTCTTCTCATAAATTTACACCTAGATAGGAACCTATTTTCCATAGAAAGTCCTCCGGAACCTACCCGTTGACAGATCGTCCATGTGTTAAGTTGCTTTATCTCATCAATCCAATCAAATCCAATTAAACAAATTGTAGACAAAGAAATAAAGTTCAAAAATCAATTATTATACTGTAGAGCAGATACAATGTACAAAATCGTTAAGAAGACACGATGTAAATACTGTTTCTGTACAAATATTCGGTATTAAATCAAATTAATGTAAATTGTCTCAAGATAACATGAAGCTGAACGTTTCACAACATTTAAATATATATTTGAAAAAATATTTCAACTTCATGACTGAAAATAGAATTAATAAAAGACTATATAAATGAGTATCCGTGAGATAGAGTTATCAGAGAAAAATAAAAATGTAACACTGAAAATATCGTGAAATATAGTAATAACTTATTACAATACGAAGCAGGAAAAATAAACAATCAAACTTCAAAAATTAAAATATATTCTGGACAAAAAGCTTGTACAACGAGATCAGGGCTTTGTTGAATTGGATTTTTACCTGCACGAATCAAGAATTTACTTCTTTCACTCTGAATATTACAAAATAGCAGTAGCATTTGTTACGTTAAAAAATTGAAAATAGTAAAGGTAAAGAAGAGTCTCGGTTGCATGGGTATGTAATTTAAAGTTATTTTAATGATAGAATCATTCAATACTTTTCAGCAATAATGAAATGCACCATCGGTACGATAATTCTCACAATTGTATTAGTGATATTACATTTAGTATGTGCACTACATAATTATAATATATACGATAGATACAGAAACACTTCAATCAGAAGTGTTCATAGATGCACAAATGGATACTTGAAAACTTTTGGCATATTTCCCTGTAATCATCATTTCTGGATAAATCAGTTGCATGTAATGGCTTCTAGAATAGCACTTTTCAATCTTTTCCTTGATATTAAAAGACAAAGAGAGCATCCGACAAAACCAGTTAGAAAATTCACTACAAAGAAACGCCCTACCACGACTAAAACACCAACAAGCAAAGTTTTTCAAACTACAAGTTTCTCACCTCCGACGGAAATTAAAACTTATATTCCAAGTACAACGAAAATACCTAAGATCGTTATAACGGAAAAGCAGAAATATACAACAACAGAAACACCTACTTCATCGATAACATTATGGACCACATCAACCACAAAAGGGTCGTCGACTTTGACAATAAAAGAAGTGCTCACTTCAACTACAGCAGAAATACCCATGTTGACTATAACAGAAATGCCAACATCAACTACAACAGAAAAAAATATTTTGACTACAGCAGAAATTCCCATCTTAATTACAACAGAAATGCCCACCACAACTACAACAGAAATGCCTACTACATCAACAGAAATGCCTACTACACCAACAGAAATGCCCAATACTACAATAGAAATGCCTACTACAACAACAGAAATTCTGATTTTGACTACAACAAAAATACCTACTACAACAACAGAAATGCTCACTTCGACTACAATAGAAATGCCTACTACAACAACAGAAATGCCCACTTTAACTACAACAGGAAATGCCTACTACAACAACCGAAATTCTGACTTCAACTACAACAGGAATGCCTACTACACCAACAGAAATGCCCAATACTACAATAGAAATGCCTACTACAACAACAGAAATTCTGATTTTGACTACAACAAAAATACCTACTACAACAACAGAAATGCTCACTTCGACTACAATAGAAATGCCTACTACAACAACAGAAATGCCCACTTTAACTACAACAGGAATGCCTACTACAACAACAGAAATGCCCACTTTGACTACAACAGGAATGCCTACTACAACAACAGAAATGCCCACTTTGACTACAACAGGAATGCCGCTTCGACTACAACAGAAATGCCCACTTTGACTACAACAGGAATGCCCGCTTCGACTACAACAGAAATGCCTACTACAACAACCGAAATTTTGACTTCGACTACAACAGAAATGCCTACTTCAACAACCGAAATTCTGACTTCGACTACAACAGAAATGCCTACTACAACAACTGAAATTCTGACTTCGACTACAACAGAAATGCCTACTACAACAACAGAAATGCTCACTTCAACTACAACAGAAATGCCTACTACAACAACCGAAATGCCCACTTCGACTACAACAGGAATGCCTACTACAACAACAGAAATTTTGACTTCGACTACAACAGATATGCCCACTTCGACTACAACAGAAATGCCTACTTCAACAACCGAAAATCTGATTTCGACTACAACAGAAATGCCTACTACAACAACAGAAATGCTCACTTCAACTACAACAGAAATGCCTACTACAACAACCGAAATGCCCACTTCGACTACAACAGGAATGCCTACTACAACAACAGAAATGCCTACGTCAACAACCGAAATTCTGACTTCGACTACAACAGAAATGCCTACTACAACAACAGAAATGCCCACTTCGACTACAACAGGAATGCCTACTACAACAACAGAAATGCCTACTACAACAACCGAAATTTTGACTTCGACTACAACAGATATGCCCACTTCGACTACAACAGGAATGCCTACTACAACAACAGAAATGCCCACTTCGACTACAACAGAAATGCCTACTACAACAACCGAAATTTTGACTTCGACTACAACAGATATGCCCACTTCGACTACAACAGAAATGCCTACTTCAACAACCGAAATTCTGACTTCGACTACAACAGAAATGCCTACTACAACAACAGAAATGCTCACTTCAACTACAACAGAAATGCCTACTACAACAACAGAAATGCCCACTTCGACTACAACAGGAAGCCACTAACAACAGAAATGCCTACTACAACAACCGAAATTTTGACTTCGACTACAACAGATATGCCCACTTCGACTACAACAGGAATGCCTACTACAACAACAGAAATGCCTACGTCAACAACCGAAATTCTGACTTCGACTACAACAAAAATGCCAACTACAACAACTGAAATTCTGACTTCGACTACAACAGAAATGCCCATTTCCACTACAACAGAAATGCCCACTACTACAATAGAAATGCCTACTACAACAAGAGAAATTTTCATTTCGACTACAACAGAAATGCCCACTACAATTCTTACCTCGACTACAACAGAAATGCCCACAACTACAACAGAAATGCCTACAACACAAACAGAAATGTCTACCTCGATTATGACAGAAATACTCACTACAACTATATCAGAAATGCCTGCTACAACTACAACAGAAATGCCAACATCAACTAGAGAAACTGAAACAATGACTGAAACAACACCGAAATCCACGACTGAAACAACAAAAGCATTTGCTTTTACAACAGAAACATCAACATTCACAATAACAGAAGTATTCAATTCAGCCACAACGAAAACGAATACTTTAACTACAATGACAATGTTGATGTCGCCAAAAGTATATCGATATCCACATCAACAAGAAGATTCACTTCAAGTAGAACAAAAACGTCCAACTCGTGTGCAACAGAAATACTCACCTCAACAGCTACAGTTATGCCGACGTCATCTACAACTGAAACTTCCATATCCACTTCAACGGGGACTCCAACATCGACTAAAACAGAAATGCCTACGTCAGATACAATGCGAAGAAAAATCCAACATCGACTTCAACAGGAACTTCTACATCAACTACTACAGAAATGCGTACTTCAGCTACAACAGAAACTCCTACATCGACTAGAACAAAAATGCCTACTTCAACTACAACAGAAACAATAACAGAAGTATCTACTTCAACAACGGAAATGACCTAAGAAAGTAGTGACTTATCACGTATCTCCAAATACTTCATTTCTTTAACAAAATGGCCGAAAATAGTGCCGTTGTACTGTACCTAAATAAGGTGAAACATTGTATAAATCAACCTGAGAGTATTGTTTTAAATGTATCTAATTATTTTAATCGTTAAAATTCTTTATTGCGATATTATTAAATTTGTTTTACAATTTTGACTCTTTCCATCTTGTGGGAGCTAGGAGATCTCTCTTAGCTCCCACAAGATAAGACAAGATTGGAGTGATAAGACAATGCAAAATATGGCCGATATACCAATGGGCGTTCCTCCCGGGAGAACTTTCAATGGGAAATTGATTCCTGTTCAGATGGTTAATTACATACATTAAGAATTGTTTACTTCAGAAAATTTCGCGTTGGTCAGAAATAAATCCGCAACTAATTACCAAGGTACAGTAGTTTTAACCACTTGTGACTTAGGCGGACACTAAGAAAACATTTGTAATACCCATTGTGAGCCAAGTTCGTAATAGAGCATCAAACGTTTAGACTGGGTCTGACATATCCGGGATACAACGATCACGAAAAATTCTGGGGGTTTGCCGACCTCTCAAATTTGATCCCGGGTACTCCAGTCAGACACAGAAATTACAAAATAGAGTAGAAGCAGCGTTGCCCATTTGGATGTTTTATCTCCAGATTTAGTTGCTTTTTTTGTTTAGAAGTAAACTTGGAAATAAGTTTTTGAAGATTTGTTTCTAATGAGACTTGTTTCTGTATGTTATAAAAAGAAATTTTCCTGTTGTTGTGGATCAATAAAATGTTAAATCAAAGTAAAATTTTCAACCATAAGCAATAGGTTAAACGTAAAAATAGTGCTTAAGATTTTCAGGTTTATGGATTTCTCCCAAAATTTAGGGAATTTAGAAATAAGTTAGAGGGAAAAAAATTATACAAGGTATTTTGAAAGTTAAATATGGATTGAAATTAATAAAAATACCTGCCAAAATTTGTTCTTCAAAATAAATGACTAAATTGGTTCAAGAAAGGCCAACAACAGGAGCAGGGTGACACGTGAATGCAAAACTTAAGACCCTGAGATGTTTGCTATTCACATTTCAAATTATTTAAGTAAAATGTTTAATGTTTTGAATGTAACATTTTTTGAAACTCGTAGCAATCCAGAGGTTTTTAAAGATATTTTCTATCATACTTGGGGGCTTTTGCAAGTAATTTACTCCATGTTTAGAGATAAAGTTTTACACAAAATGGCAACGGCGAATGGAAGCTAGAAGGCCTTTGACATGTGTTGGTACGGTACCTTATAAATCCAGCTTATTATTGTGGTTATGATGGTTACATTATTAAAAACACATGACGGCAATTAGAATTAGAAAGGACGCAAGAAGTCTTATAATTCCTCTCTAGTGTTTGATGGCCATCTAGTCATCAACACGAGAAGAGAATTATCTGTAATAACCTGGGATAATCTGGACGAAAATTTTCATCCAGAATATTCTAAAATGAAATGAAATCATTTATTTATAATTATTATGTTTAACAAGAGATGACGGCCTAGAAGCTTGTTTCCTGCAAAACTGTTTAATAATTATTTAGCCCGATAAACAATCATTCGCTGTTCATTTCGTATTTGAGTAGATTTTATTTGAAACAAATCAAAATACTGTATTATGAATAACCATCTAAATAAATTTTTTGACATTATAATGAAAATATAGCATTAAATCTGTAACTTGTAAGCTTGTGTAGTAACAATTATTTTATAATTAAGAACTTTTATAACATTAATATATTATATATATTAATGCTATACATTATATAATAATTATATATTACCGTATTTTACGGACTATAAGACGCACCTGAATTTTGGAGGCAATTTTTCGAAGAAAAAAGTGCGTCTTATAGTCCGTAAAATACGGTATATTATAACATTAATGTATATTGGACTGTGTTTATTCTTTACATTAAATGAAATCTATGGAGTCTAAATATACCACGATGTAGGGAAATATTCTTTTCCTTTATTTAATAATTTCTAAGTACACGTGGTAGGATGTGATGTAAGGAATGACGTACTGTACGTAATAACGTATTTCACTAACATGTGACTTTATTTACTTGAAAAGGAGCAGTTTTCAATTTTTGATTTCTTAATTATTTAATATAAATTTCGATAAATGTTCATATTTCAAAATATAAACGATTATAATAATTATTTTTTAGGGAGAAAAGCTTGGAGACAAATAATTACATCAATAAAGTTTTATTTAATTATTATTAAATTTTTGGGTTTTTTTCACTAGTAGGTTTAAAATGCAGTATTGTATCAATACGAAAAGACAATGTCCCATGATCGAAAATATAGGGTTACATATATCGTATATTTTTTCGATTATAATTTGTGGATTTTTTACTCGAACTGGAGAGGGTAAATGCTCTATATTTCCCTCTCGGCAGATGCCCACGGCTAACGCTGATTTTTGTTCGGATATTAATGCGTAATAGGTCTCTTGTTTCTCTTATTGTGGGCGTACTTAGTTCGACTGACTGGGAATTTATTGGATTAATAGGATTCATATTATTAAGGTAACGTACTGTACAGTACATATAGAGTGCCTCTCGTAAGACTTTCTATGGGAAACTGTTCCGTATTAGGATGTTAGACGTGTGTAGAAAACACGGAAAACTTCATATGGCAGTTGGACGGCACGAATTCGCGACTACGTTCAGAAGTGTTTTCGCGAAATGGTTCCTATTTAAATGTAAGATGTGTGAAGGAAATCGGGAAATCTCTACGTGGCCATCCGTTAATCAGGCACAAACTTGCGAAAAAATAGTCCAATGGTCTTATCCATTCGGCTACTGGAAAGACGACTGACAGGAGTTGATCAAAATGCACGACGGACGAGACATTCTTATCTTTAATTAATTATAAAAATCGGAATACAGATTCCAATCGGGACCAATCGCTCCGGAACCTGGTCTATTTTGGGTCCCGATACGGAAGTGTTATAAGTGAGGTTTGAAGTGGATAGCTACTTCATATTCACGGTAGATCGTGCCTTAGATAGGCCAATACTGCGCGTTTGTTTGGCTGAGATTACGATACAGGGCCTTGTCCAAATATTGATTTAAAACTTCTATATACTGAGAAGTTCATGTTTATGTCGTTACAAAACCAAATTTAAAACCATAAGTTTACTAAAGTTAGATTATATATATTGTATGTATATTTTAATATATGTCCCTATATTTTTTTATGCGGATAAAATTTTTCTCATATTCTATTAATGAATCGGGGAATTAATAGAATTACAAAACTAATTAGTACAGATCGGAATTATCTACAAAATACAAAATCCATGCAATAAAAAAGAAATATTAACATAGTGTTTTATATATAAATGACTTTAAGTAAAATAAAATTAGAAATTAAGATAATAAAGTGCAAACATTTCAATACTTTTAAAGGGTTTTAAGGATTACAAAATTCTTGATCATGTTTTATCATGTTTATACACAACTTCGTATATGCACAGGGCTGACGATCTGGGGCAAAATGCATATAGAAGGTTAAATTATTAAATTATAATTAAAAAATACTTTTAATATACTTTAATATATTAAAATGAGTAAGTAAACATAAAAAGTAATATATGTGTCTCTGATTCCTCAGGTCCAGAGAAATTTGCTTTTTTGCACCCCTTTGGGAGAGCCTATATATGAACAAAAAAATATTAATTTATTTATTTAACTTCGTGAGGATTAAGAACACCTTTATCATACACATAATGAATTCGGCGCGACCGGATCCGGCATATCCAGCACAGACACCACAAAAGTTCCTAGTGTTGCTAGCTCAGATTTGATTCCGGGTCTTTCAGAGTAGTAATCTGACTCCTTGATGATGTAATTTATCTTAAAATAGTAATTACATAAAAATATTCAAATGCGAATCCGCATGATATAGTTATCAGATAAAAATAGAAATTCAAAGTTAAAAATATCGTGGAATAAAGTAATAACTTATTATAATACTAAGCCGGAAAAATAAACAATCGAAATTCAAGGATTAAAATATACTCTCTCTACCAAAGGCTTGTACTAAACGCTTGTATTCTACCTGTATGAATCCGAAGTTTACTTCTTTTAATCTAAATATTAAGTAACAGTTCCGTTTGAATTTCGAAGTTCTAAACCTGAAGAACAGCAAGGTCTTCTATGCACGGTATGTAATTTAAAGTTTTTAACGATAAAATCAAACAAAATTCTTCAACAGTAATGAAATTCGCAGTCTGTACGATAATTCTTACATTTGTGATAGTGACAGTACATTTAGTTTCTGCACGAAATAATTATAACAGATATGGAAGATATAGAAACACTGCATTCACAAGAAGGGTTCACAGATACTTAAATCCATTTGTCAGACTTCCCTGTAAACATCACTTCTGGATAAATCCTTTTTATAGCATTCTCCACAATATTAAAAGACAAAGAAAGCGTCGGAGAAAAATAATAAAAATTCCAACTACAACAAAAAGTCCCACAACGACTATTACCGAAATAATTACATCGATTACTACAAAAACGCGAAAATCAACGACTACAGTTTCTGAAACAACAACAATAACACCTGCCACTGAAATTAAAATTTACACATCCACCACAACAAAGTTACCTGAGACTACTATAACAGAAAACCAGATAAACATTACAACAGAAACATCACCTTCAACTATAAAAAAATACACCACGTCAACAACAGAAATTATTACTTCCAATACACCAAAAACACTTACAACGACCATACCAGAAATTTCAAGCACAACAACAACAGAAACTCCTATAACTACAACAGTAAGTCTAACAACGACTACAACAGAAACTCCAACCACAACCACAACAGAAATGCCTACCACGACAACGACGAAAATTCCAACAACAACAACAACTACGAAAAATCACCTACAACGACCACTACAGAGATGCCTACCACAACAACAACGGAAGTTCCAACGACAACTACAACAGAATCACCTACAACTACCACTACAGAGATGCCTAATACGACAACAACAGAAATTCCAAAAACAACAACTACGACAAAATTACCTACAACGACCACAACAGAAATGCCTACCACGACCACAACAGAGATGCCTACCACGACGACAACGGATATTTCAACAACAACAACAACAACAACAGAGTCACCTACAACGACCACAACAAAGATGCCTACCACCACAACAACGGAAATTCCAACAACAACTACGACAGAATCACCTACAACGACCACAACAGAGATGCCTACCACGACAACAACGGATATTCCAACAACAACAACAACAGAATCACCTACAACGACCACAACAGAGATTCCTACCATGACAACAACAGAAATTCCAACAACAACTACGACAGAATTACCTACAACGACCACTACAAAGATGCCTACCACGACAACAACGCAAATTCCAACAACAACAACTACGACAGAATTACCAACAAAAATGCCTACCACGACAACAACGAAAATTCCAACAACAACTACGACAGAATCACCTACAACGACCACAACAGAGATGCCTACCACGACAACAACGGAACTTCCAACAACAACAACTACGACAGAATTACCAACAACGACCACTACAGAGATGTCCTACCACGACAACAACGCAAATTCCAACAACTACAACGGAATTACCTACAACGATCACAACAGAGATGCCTACCACGACAACAGCGGAAATTCCAACAACAACAACAACAACAACAACGACAGAATCACCTACAACGACTACAACAGAGATGCGTACCACCACAACAACGCAAATTCCAACAACAACAACGACAGAATTACCAACAACAACAACAACAACAACAACAGAGATGCCTACCACGACAACAACGCAAATTCCAACAACAACAACTACGACAGAATCACCTACAACGACCACTACAGAGATGCCGACCACGACAACAACGACAGAATTACCAACAACAACAACGACCACAACAGAGTTGCCTACCACGACAACAACGGAAATTCCAACAACAACAACAACGACAAAATTACCTACAACGACCACTACAGAAATGCCTACCACGACAACAACGCAAATTCCAACAACAACTACGACAGAATTATTTACAACGACCACAACAGAGATGCCTACCACGACAACGACAGAAATTCCAACAACAACTACGACAAAATTACCAACAACGACCACTACAAAGATGCCTACCACGACAACAACAGAATTACCAACAACAACAACGACCACAACAGAGTTGCCTACCACGACAACAACGAAAGTTCCAACAACAACAACAACAGAATTACCTACAACGACCACAACAGAGATGCCTACCACGACAACAACGGAAGTTCCAACAACAACTACGACAAAATTACCACAACGACAACTACAGAGATGCCTACCACGACAACAATGAAAGTTCCAACAACAACAACTACGACAGAATTGCCTACAACGACCACTACAGAGATGCCTACCACGACAACGACGACAAAATTACCAATAACAACAACGACCACAACAGAGTTGCCTACCACGACAACAACGGAAATTCCAACAACAACTACGACAAAATTACCAACAACGACAACTACAGAAATGCCTACCACGACAACAACAGAAGTTCTAACAACAACGACTACGACAAAATTACCTACAACGACCACTACAGAGATGCCAACCACGACAACAACGACAGAATTACCAACAACAACAACGACCACAACAGAGTTGCCTACCACGACAACAACGGAAATTCCAACAACAACAACAACGACAAAATTACCTACAACGACCACTACAGAAATGCCTACCACGACAACAACGCAAATTCCAACAACAACTACGACAGAATTATTTACAACGACCACAACAGAAATGCCTACCACGACAACAGCAGAAATTCCAACAACAACTACGACAAAATTACCAACAACGACCACTACAGAAATGCCTACCACGACAACAACGCAAATTCCAACAACAACTACGACAGAATTATTTACAACGACCACAACAGAAATGCCTACCACGACAACAACGAAAATTCCAACAACAACAACAACAAAATTACCAACAACGACCACAACAGAAATGCCTACCACGACAACAACAACAGAATTACCAACAACGACCACTACAGAGATGCCTACCACGACAACAACGAAATTCCAAACAACAACTACGACAGAATTACTTACAACGACCACAACAAAGATGCCTACCACGACAACAACTGAAATTCCAACAACAACAACTACGACAGAATTACCTACAACGACCACAACGAAGATGCCTACCACGACAACAACGCAAATTCCAACAACAACAACTACGACAGAATTACCTACAACGACCACAACAAAGATGCCTACCCACAACAACAACGACAGAATTACCAACAACAACGACCACAACAGAGATTCCTACCACGACAACAACGGAAATTCCAACAACAACAACAACGACAGAATTACCTACAACGACCACAACAGAAGATGCCTACCACGACAACAACGACAGAATTACCAACAACAACAACGACCACAACAGAGTTGCCTACCACGACAACAACGGAAGTTCCAACAACAACAACAACAAAATTACCAACAACGACCACAACAGAGATGCCTACCACGACAACAACAACAGAATTACCAACAACGACCACTACAGAGATGCCTACCACGACAACAACGAGAAATTCCAACAACAACTACGACAGAATTACCTACAACGACCACAACAAAGATGCCTACCACGACAACAACGGAAATTCCAACAACAACAACTACGACAGAATTACCTACAACGACCACAACGAAGATGCCTACCACGACAACAACGCAAATTCCAACAACAACAACTACGACAGAATTACCTACAACGACCACAACAAAGATGCCTCCCACAACAACAACGACAGAATTACCAACAACAACGACCACAACAGAGATTCCTACCACGACAACAACGGAAATTCCAACAACAACAACAACGACAGAATTACCTACAACGACCACAACGAAGATGCCTACCACGACAACAACGACAGAATTACCAACAACAACAACGACCACAACAGAGTTGCCTACCACGACAACAACGGAAGTTCCAACAACAACAACAAAATTACCAACAACGACCACAACAGAGATGCCTACCACGACAACAACGAAAGTTCCAACAACAACAACGACAGAATTACCTACAACGACCACAACAGAGATGCCTACCACGACAACAACGGAAATTCCAACAACAACAACTACGACAGAATTACCTACAACGACCACAACAGAGATTCCTACCACGACAACAACGGAAATTCCAACAACAACAACAACGACAGAATTACCTACAACGACCACAACGAAGATGCCTACCACGACAACAACGACAGAATTACCAACAACAACAACGACCACAACAGAGTTGCCTACCACGACAACAACGGAAGTTCCAACAACAACAACAACAAAATTACCAACAACGACCACAACAGAGATGCCTACCACGACAACAACGAAAGTTCCAACAACAACAACGACAGAATTACCTACAACGACCACAACAGAGATGCGTACCACGACAACAACGGAAATTCCAAAAACAACAACTACGACAGAATTACCTACAACGACCACAACAAAGATGCCTCCCACAACAACAACGACAGAATTACCAACAACGACCACGACAGAGATTACCAACAACAACGACAAATTACCAACAACAACGACAGAATTACCAACAACAACGACCACAACAGAGATTCCTACCACGACAACAACGGAAATTCCAACAACAACAACAACTACAGAATTACCTACAACGACCACAACGAAGATGCCTACCACGACAACAACGACAGAATTACCAACAACAACAACGACCACAACAGAGATGCCTACCACGACAACAACGAAAGTTCCAACAACAACAACGACAGAATTACCTACAACGACCACAACAGAGATGCCTACCACGACAACAACAAAAATTCCAACAACAACAACTACGACAGAATTACCTACAACGACCACAACAAAGATGCCTACCAAGACAACAACGCAAATTCCAACAACAACAACTACGACAGAATTACCTACAACGACCACAACAGAGATGCCTCCTACAACAACAACGACAGAATTACCAACAACAACAACGACCACAACAGAGTTGCCTACCACGACAACAACGGAAATTCCAACAACAACGACAACAGAATTACCAACAACAACCACAACAGAGATGCCTACCACGACAACAACGCAAATTCCAACAACAACAACAACGACGACGACGACAGAATTACCAACAACAACAACAACAACAACAACAACAAAGATGCCTACCACGACAACAACAGAAGTTCCAACAACAACAACGACAGAATTACCAACAACGACCACAACAGAGATGCCTACCACGACAACAACAGAAGTTCCAACAACAACGTCAAAATTACCCACAACAACCACAACAGAGATGCCTACCACGACAACAACAGAAGTTCCAACAACAACGTCAAAATTACTCACAACGACCACAACAGAGATGCGTACCACGAACAACAACGACAGAATTACCAACAACGACCACTACAAAGATGCCTACCACGACAACAACGGAAGTTCCAACAACAACAACGTACAAAATTACCCACAACGACCACAACAGAGATGCCTACCACGACAACAACAGAAGTTCCAACAACAACAACGACAAAATTACCAACAACGACCACTACAAAGATGTCTACCACGACAACAACAGAAGTTCCAACAACAACAACGACAAAATTACCAACAACGACCACAACAGAGATGCCTACCACGACAACAACAGAAGTTCCAACAACAACAACGACAAAATTACCAACAACGACCACTACAAAGATGTCTACCACGACAACAACAGAAGTTCCAACAACAACAACGACAAAATTACCTACAACGACCACTACAAAAATGCCTACCACGACAACAACGGAAATTCCAACGACAACTACGACAGAATTACCTACAACGACCACAACAGAGATGCCTACCACGACAACAACGGAAGTTCCAACAACAACAACGACAAAATTACCTACAACGACCACTACAAAAATGCCTACCACGACAACAACGGAAATTCCAACGACAACTACGACAGAATTACCTACAACGACCACAACAGAGATGCCTACCACGACAACAACGGAAGTTCCAACGACAACTACAACAGAATTACCTACAACGACCACAACAGAGATGCCTACCACGACAACAACAGAAGTTCCAACAACAACAACGACAAAATTACCAACAACGACCACTACAAAGATGCCTACCACGACAACAACAGAAGTTCCAACAACAACAACGACAAAATTACCTACAACGACCACTACAAAAATGCCTACCACGACAACAACGGAAATTCCAACGACAACTACGACAGAATTACCTACAACGACCACAACAGAGATGTCTACCACGACAACAACAGAAGTTCCAACAACAACAACGACAAAATTACCAACAACAACCACAACAGAGATGCCTACCACGACAACAACGGAAGTTCCAACAACAACAACGACAAAATTACCTACAACGACCACTACAAAAATGCCTACCATGACAACAACGGAAATTCCAACGACAACTACGACAGAATTACCTACAACGACCACAACAGAGATGCCTACCACGACAACAACGGAAGTTCCAACGACAACTACAACAGAATTACCTACAACGACCACAACAGAGATGCCTACCACGACAACAACGGAAGTTCCAACAACAACAACGACAAAATTACCAACAACGACCACAACAGAGATGCCTACCACGACAACAACGGAAGTTCCAACAACAACAACGACAAAATTACCTACAACGACCACAACAACCAAAATTCCAACAACTACGACAGAATCTTCTACAACAACTACATCATCTACTACAACAGAAGCGCAATCCCTGGTCGATATAGTTTTTGATTTTATACAATTTGTGTAAACATTGTATAATTTACAATAATCATAGAAATTTCTTTTTATGAAGTTACGCAAGAAATACTGAAATTACAAATATTTTTATCCAGGGAGAATCGTATCTACATACTACATGATTTTAGCATGTAGATACGATTCTCCCTGGATAAGATTATTGATAGATTATCATTTCCTTGTATAAGATTACATTATGGTAGATTATCATTTAAATACAATTAACATTATTTAAATGATAATCTATCATAATGTAACCGAGTAAAACTCCGATTATCGGAATTAATTGGGACATCGTCCTCTCTGAATATGCAGAATATCCGGCTAATTAGATTTATGCTTTATATAGTCATGTTTTTCATCCAGACATCCTGTTGGATACGATTAGAAATAAAATCTCTAAATACTGGGATGAAAATCACTGGACACAGGGATGAAAACCACTGGGCACATTTCTATTTATTTCTTATGGTCTTTATTGTTCTTTATTATCTTTATGGTCTCTAATTTTAGAGTAATATTTAATTTTAATACAAAAAATTTACTGCAATAATCTTTTAATTAAAATTTTTATTTTTATTTTTAAAAATCCAGTAAGATTATCTGAAATATAGTTGAAAAAGTTATGAATATATGAAATTACATAATGTATAGTATTAATAATTGAACAGATATTAATTGGCTGAAGTAAATGTATAAATATATAAACAAGTATTTTTTGTAAAATATATTAAAATTGAATTTGGATTGTTTCATGAGATATCTTTTCTCTATAACTTTGTTTTATAAAGGAAGTTTGATCTGTGTGTGTATGGGGGCACGATTTTGTTTACCCACTTTAAAGCTTAATAACGCCTGTGTCTAAAATTCCTGAAATTTTGCGGGAGGTTCATATATTTTTGTGACTAAGGGGTTGAGGAGATTGAGGGAACATATGTATCATATCTCGAGTAGGATCGTACTTAATGACGATTTTACACGTTATTAGCATTTACGATAGAGAGGTTGAGGCCAGTGGCGTAGCGTGGGTGTCAACCGCCCGGGGCGGAGGAAAATTTCGCCGCCCCCTCAAAATTTCGCCCCCTCTTAAATAAAATACGGGGAATCCCTACAAGCAGTGGTGATATTCGAAATATTTAACAAAGGGTTCGCTAGCAGAAAATTTTTCCCTGACAATCACCGACAAACAAAATGGAAGTTTTGGTAGAAATAAATACAATACCTTTTCTTGCGATATATCTAATAATCAGTGGCGTATTTGGAACGTAACGAGCCCTGGGCGAAGACCAGGTAACAATAGTATATTAGTGCTGTCGACTTTTTTTTTTTTAGACAGAGAAATCTTTTACCCCAAATCGCACTACTCATAGTAGACAGATGTCATCATCTCTCGAATACAATATCCTTTTTATTTCGCTGTCCATAGCCCGAGACGTCTTCCACAGCCATCTTGTATTATCTCACGCGCATGAGATTGTGGGATCTCTTATAACTGGATCTAGTTTCAAGAACTCTCTTGAATCGATCGCGATTAAACTTCGTTTCGGTCGAGATTGAAACGGTCGAGAGAGATCGCACCAAGACATAGTCCCCGACCTTGTTCACAATCTAGAATCTAGATTGAAATGCTCGGTGCGAACGGGGTATAAGGCTCTAGTTTAGTAGTATTACAGAGTATAATACATATATTTTAATATATTTTTAAAAAAAAACAAAACCACTGAGAAATGTTACGTGTGTTTAACAAGGTTCGGGAAATAGGCCGGATGGCCGAGCGGTCAAGGTTAGCAGCCTGCCGCCCTGGGGGACCCGGGATCGAATCCGGACGGGTCGAATAATCCCCAGGAATTTTTCGGGGGGTGGTCCGTCCGGATATGTCGGTCCCCGTCCCTCACCACCCGGCCGGCCTATTGTGGGCTTGGCCGAATCCATAATGGGCTTGCTATAAGAGGCCCTCTTAGTGCCCACAGGGCGGAAAGAGTTACAAAAAAAAAAAAAAAAAAAAAAAAGAGAAGGTTCGGGAAATTGAAAATTTTAACAACGGGTTCGGCCGAACCTGTGCGAACCCGCTGAATATCACCACTGCCTACATATCAGTACAGACGGTGTCGTCAGTTGCTACAATCAGCAAGATGTCATATTATACATTCATTTAAAGAAAGGGGATTCCCAGTTTCGTCACAGAATAAGTAATGAAAAATTCCGTGCTCATTTCAATCGGTCCGAATTGTAGGTGCGATAAAAATATGAAATAAAATGATTCAAATTTTTACAAGATATTATTATTATTTATTGTGAAAAAATGGCGCCCCCTAAAAGGGCCGCCCCTGCCGCCCCCACTAAGCTACGCCACTGGTTGAGGCGCAAGTACAAACGTTAAACTTGTATGGCAAGCAGAAGTACAGTACACGTTTGACGTTTTAGGTCCACGTAAAAGACTTCGTGGAGCTCGTTCCCAACATCACGTGACTCAGTGAACGTCGTGCATTGACTCACGGGAAATTTGTTGAAAAAATGGCAGATACATTTAACATCGAGGATTACCAACAAAGGTAAAAGGTAAATTAAACTGTTTAAAGGTATTTATAGGATGTTTAATAACACTGAATAATTATTTTTGGTAACAGTTCCACCCATAACACGGTAGATACATTTCGTGTTATATGAATCCCTGTTGTACGAGTCACTTAAATACATTAGCTAATCACAGCCCGGCACGTGTGCAGTTTCGGGGCTACGGCTGTTTGACAGGTTTTCTTCCATATAATTAATCGATTCTAGACTAATTTGACTCAACATTTCCAAATCACATATAATTTTTTGGGAATAATCCATATAAACTATGTTATAAACAAAAAATTGTAGGATTACTTATCGAGTGCGCACCATTCGACGACGCCATTGTTTAAGCTTGTTTTGTCGTGGAGCGACTCATCGAACGGCGGACGCGTGTTTCCTGATCAGCGAATTTTTCGCAGAAAAATAACTTAACTTTGGAGACATCATTAATAAAAATATAATTTTTATGGCCGTTGAATATTAAATGTTTTTTAGTAGGTCCAATCTCGTTTAAACTCAACGGTTTGTGCAATATCTGCTATTGGTCCAGATTCGACCAATCCTGTCGCGACAAGAGTCGGCGAAGACGTTTTTCCGTGTTATAGGAATCTCTTTTAGCGTGTTATACGAACCCGATCGCAATTTTTTAACCGAGTTATACGAATCCGTGTTATATGAACCCGCGTTATAGGGGTCTACTGTACAGCCCACAGCTGCACAAATTCTTTGCGAAGCACGTGGTCTCAAATTATACGTTTTTTCTTATAAGTCGAATATATCATCGGGAATTATGACATGAACATTTAATATGACAACAGCTTAAACTAAAGATATATACTGTTTGGCACCTCTTTGATGCCTCGTCAGGACTGACATCATGGTGTCTTGTTTGTCACGGTATCCACAACGGTGAATTGTTTCGTTGTTGACGGTTGGTCATGCGAACGGCAGCGTATGTGGGTGATCGGACTCGGGATGGAGACGGTGAGACAGTTCAACGGAAGTAATGCGCTCAGATACTAAGGTTAACAAACAAATAATCATTTAATTTCAAAGAAAAATAGTACATGATATAATTTATGCTGAAACGAAATAGACTATGCACAGTAGGTGGTCGTGAGAGAGAGAAAAATTTACAATAAATCGTACGTTGTAATAAATACCTGGGCTTTATGAGATCCGCTAAAAGAACAGATGAAGGTGATGGGTCAGACTGTCCGTTTCTTGGGTATATTACTGGAGAAGGTAGGCACGATAGGAGTGTTCCAAGTGCGGGGACGTACTCCTGTTGGGATCGATATCATTTCGTATGAGAAGACACAGAGTTCTGTATTGATTGAGCAGGTGACAACTGACTCCTTAGCCGTCAGTCAGTGGCGGAGCAAGACCTAAATTTGATGTGGGCATTTTACAGGTACATTTCGCGAGGCCCTCTGGTGTCGCAAGAAGACGGATTTTATAAAATAAAAAGCAGTTGAAACTGTCAAATTTTTATTCATAAGAATGCAAACTATATTTTTGGCTAACATTTTTAAAATTTTTTTTTAAAATTAAAGGAATAGAAATTTCCTGCTTTTAGCCTTACTGGACTCTTTAATAATTGTATCGTAATTCAGCTTAGATAGCAGTGTTTCTCAAACTTTTTGGTCCGCGAGCCCCCTTTTGCACTTAAAAATTTCAAAGGACTCCCGAAAAATGAGTATACATAGAAAAACATCCCGGAGGTAGTGGGACAATTTAAATTCAGGAGGCGTTAATTTCTTTTGTTTAATTAATCTATCCCATGTTGAAATTTTTCTCTGTTGCGTGTCGCTTTGCGTTGAATTTTTGTCAATGTTAAGACTAACGAAATTTTTTAAAAATTATTTCTTTATTTTTTCACAAACAAAATAATTATTTTAAAAAATATTAAAATAAAAAAAGGTTATATTTCGGAAGTTAATCTAGTCTCAAAACGTTCTGATTCAGCACAACACAGTCTTTAGAAAAACAAGCAAAACTTACCACTCACGACGGGAAAAAATTCTCGTTCAAATACTGGCGCATCCATAAGTACCCTCTCATGGTCGCGCCATGCTGCCAGCTAAAAACGCATATCAACTAAAATAATTTTTTATGAAATAAAAAGACGGTCGCTTCCAAAAAATTATTTTTTGGAAGCGACCGTCTTTTTATTTCATAAAAAATATTTTCATCCAGCAAAATTTTAAAACTAAAATAATATCAAAGTATCCCAAGATATAGCCAAATATTGCAGCGCCACAGCACTAGCGAAAATTCGAATTTGCCGACTGAAATGCTTTCGGTTGATAGGTTTTCGGATAAACGACGTTCTACTGTATTTCTAACTCGACTTGCCTACAGACACAACGCTGCTAGCGAACACCGTTCCAAATGACAACACTGTTCTATCATAGTTTAGGCGGAGAGTGGAACTCGGGGGATTCCCCAATAGCGTACACATTAATGAATATTATATTTAGGCTCGTATTTAAATATTTATATTGTTTTTATTATTAATATGTGCAATTTATTTAAGTAAACATTATTTTATATATTTTTTATTTTTATTATTTCTAAAGATGAATCCATAGTAAATTTATAAAATATTTGAAAAAAATTGATTTGGCATCAATTTTTAGCGACCCCCCAAATATTTTTCACGACCCCCACTTTGAGAATTACTGCTATATAGTATATAGCAGGAGTGGGCAAGTAAGAGTTAAAATGCATGGGAGCCGCAGTTCTGAACTGTCGTGGCAGATAGTATGGTAAGGCGCGCGATTTTATTATATAATATTAATATAATATAAAGCAAATATTGAATTTTTTCAATAAACATATTTTCACAAAATTATAAAAATAAAATTGTAAAAATAATAATAAAAAACAGAAATTAACACTTTCAGCAAGAGCCGCATGTAACTCAAAAAAAATCCTCATGCGGCTCTCGGAACCGCATTTGCCCATGTCTGGTATATAGCATCAATAGATAAAATTGCAAAAGCTGAAAGTCTTTCCTGACCCATTGTATTTCTTAAGTAATTTTTATTAGTTTTAATTTTGAAAAGCTTCTTTCAGCGTAGGCAGTACTTACCGGTATTGTTAACAAAATTCGAACGACAATGTAAATATTTGGGTAAATTTCTGTCAAGTTATTTTCTGTAATGTATTGGAGCAGCTGTTTCACATCTTTAATGAAGTTGGGTAAATTTGGGATCATTGTTTGTAATTCTTCATATAATTCGTAAGGTTGGAAGTGACTGCTCTCACCCACTCGCAGGACTGAGTGTAAATCTTGACAGTTTTTTAATATTTTTTTAACTTGCTTAGATCATAGAGAAAACGAAAATTTTCAAAATGTTGATTTAAAGACATAAATCTCGAATCCATATTGCTTATTATAGAATCAATCATGGTGTTAAAAATTCTGTTTCATACCGGCTTTTGAGAGACTGTATAGGTTGATCGCTGCCTTCATAATCGGACATCCTTTTCTTTTTTGCTACCCTTTCATTTTTTAAGCCTTTTGGCAGTTTATAACTGCTATTCTCAATAAATTGA
The DNA here is from genome assembly GCF_030686945.1 of Centruroides vittatus. NCBI lineage: Eukaryota > Metazoa > Arthropoda > Arachnida > Scorpiones > Buthidae > Centruroides > Centruroides vittatus. The sequence goes on along the minus strand of NW_027122621.1, from coordinate 148,053 downwards.
CGAGCGTCAGACAAGCATTTTTCGAATTCAGCGTGAAAGTAACGTAAACAAACAGAATGGAAAATCCCCAGCTCTGGCTGGCGGGGATTCCCCGCGATAGCAACGCAACGCCAGCAAATGTTGCTAGACTAAATAAAAACAAATTTGGTATGTCAATATGTATTTATCGTTTTATGACGAGTAAAATTCTTTCGTTGCGTTCACGGCTTTTAAGTAATGCATAAACCTTCGAGGCGCGAGGCTCCTCGGACCGCGAGGCCGTAGGCGGAGGCCCAGTCGCCCACGCCTTACGCCTCCTCTGCCGTCAGTTCCGATATTAAAATGGTAGCACACTGCCGGGAAGTCAAAGAATCACGGAAAAGCGTCGCTTTCATCGTCGAGAACGTGCAAACTGAGAATTTCTTCAGTAGTAGATGAGAACAGTTATCCAAATAGATATAACGAAATCGTGTATTTTTTTTTTTTTTTTTTTTTTTTTTTTTTTTTTTTGTCGAATTCCGGGTTCTTACATCACCTTTTAAAAGTTAATAGTAAAGAGAATAAGTACAATTTTAGGACATAGTCTCTCCTTCCAAATTATCACTCTGACTATAATGGATCCAATCCTTTAACTGCTTGACTTACACTCTTCTATAGTTACAACATAATTTAATTTTTCATCATGAAATTCAAAACGGGCCCACCAGTACACAAGCGGTTCAGTTCCCTGAACACTGGAGTTCGGTCGTGGGTTCGCGCCTCGCCTGGACGGGCTGACCACGTTTTCCATGTTATCTCCATGTCTGTAATGCCTGAATAGGGACCAGTTGCCCTTAAAAAGATCTCCCAGAGGGCATTTCCCCTAGGCAGATCGCTCAAGTGTTGCCTTGCCATAACTTAACAAAACAAACAAACAAACGATTCAAAACGATGCCCTGAAAAGGGCCTTTTGCGCTCAGATCTGCGAGCACAACTTCCCCGAAACTAATAATCTGGGGAGTAAAGATTCGCAGCGGCAACAAGAAAATGGTGCAGTCAAACCGCCATGTCCGGATATTTGGCTTTAAAAAGATATTCAGCCAAATATCCGACCATGTGTTCCTTGCGGACACAGTACCGGGAACGTTTGCGCACACCTCCCGCCACATCCATTCGATGGTGTTGGTGTGGGAGCCCGTCTGGGGATCAACAAAGTTATACCTGTGATTAACTGTCAGGTGATGAAAGCCTTCAGTTTGAAGAAAATCATACGACTTCCAGCAATCACTGATAACTGTTGTCCTAGGAAGCACCCACTCCTTGATGACTCCCAGTAATATGTGGCTAGCGCGTTTCCACCGGTACCAGAAAGTACCGGTTCTTCGAGACTCCCTCCCGATACCTCCGAAGATCCACTGACCTTCGACTATTCTCCCCTTATTGAACTTCCGCGATCCGAATTTCGCCTCGTATATTTTGACAACTCGGCCTTTTTCTCCAAGTTTTTCCGTTGTAGAGGACATCGTGGATGAATACCTCTCTGCAGAAAGAGTTCCAATCCACGATGGTCGTCCGGGAAAGGCCGAGAAATCGAACTAGCTGAGCTTGTTTCGGAGGCTTCCATACCAATAAGGTGAGAATAAGTCCCCACAGGGTAACGAGATTGAGACTCGAACATTCAACAAAGGTACCTGCCCATATCGACTTACTCCACTCTCAAGGTGCCGCACATTTCTTACCTCGTCGGATTCCGTCCAGGAAATCTTTAAATTGCGGAGCAAATGGGAGAGGAGGAGACGCTCGTCGGAGAGAAGGCCGAAGAATAACGGCTAGTGTCTCCATATGAACCCGATCGATTGAAAGAAACAAAGAGAGCAGGAGAGAAGGACTCGAGACTGGTAACACGGAAGTCTCAGGAACTTTGGAAACCTGCTGAGCTTAGAGAGAGCATACTCTTCTGATAACTATCTCAGGGACGGTAAGTGCTGAGACCGGACGAACCGTACAGTAGAGTCATTCCACAGACTGACCGAGGCCTCTCCAGAGCTTAATACTTTCCGAAAGCCAATCTAGTACGTGAGACACCACTGTGTATCCTGTATTTACTGTGTTTTCCAACCTGTATACTCTATATATATATTTTGTAAATAAACTGTAAATAACTATCCTGAGTGTGGAGGTGTGCTTTCATCGAATTTGGAACACAACTATTTCAAGTCGTGATAAATACGGCAAACCAACTGAACGAGACGGAGTTCGGGGAGAAACTTCACTACGGTTATCAATGTTCCAAAATTTTAAAAACCTGAAGATGGCCTGTAGAACTGGTTGAAAACGTTAGTTACGGTAAAATAATTCTCAGTTAGATAAGGTGTTGTGAAAGTTAAAAAGAACAATAAAGAATAAACGACTTTCAGAAATATTAAATCAAATAACAATTTTTATTATTAAATATGTATTTCATGTATTAAATGTATTATTATTGATCCAGATTTATAAATTATATCACCAGTGTACTGATAACTAAGCAATACTTAAAAACTGGATTTAATTAAGTCCAAATCACTTAACTATACCATTAATATCCAGTAAAATAATATACTTACTAAATAATAAAACAAACCTTTTCGACGGCTTTTTCAAACAATGTACTGTACTTTTACTAATTCAAAAAGTGTAATTAATAAATTTAAAATTATAAATAAAACATTAAATTTCCAATTAATTTATTCAATACTGTTATTAATTAGTACAAGACTAAAGTCGAAGAAAACGATTTTATATTTAGAAATTTATAATTTCGATAAGATTCTACGCATTTTCAATGGGAATTTTGAAGTACAGTACTTCGATTATTATTTTATTTAGTTTTAAAAAATTTGTTTTGTTTTGTGAAAAATAAATCGTCGTTGTCAAATCGTGTATCAAATAGGACTTATGGTTGGAGGTTACGTAGTATCAAAAACGTTTATCAAACTGTAGTCCGCGAACTCTGGAAAACCAAAAATGTGTTATTTTGGGTCGTTGAGCTGTCAGAAAAGATTTGTATTTAAAATTATAAAGTATTAAATTATATACAAAAAACAGATTGTATTATTAAAAGTGATCTATTTAAATTTAGAGTTATAATTATTTTTTCAGAGAAGAATCACGTAACACTGAACATTGAACGTCACGTTCAATGTTCAGTGTTACGTGATTCTTCTCATTCGTCATTGCTTATCACGTGACGCTTCGAAATAATATCAGAAAAATAGATCGACCGGAAACGTCGGCAATGTCACGTGATCTAGTGACGTCAAATACAGGTCACGTGACAAGGTTTGTAAGCGTCCGCTTTCGATGTGTTACTCCGCGATGTAAACAGGGTTAAGCAATGGCAGATTCTACCGTGCGTAGTTAGTAAGTAATTCAATCAGTTTTCGTTTATAACTCTTATGATATGCTTCGCCTATGAAAATTTCCATCTGTTTAGGACACATCTACTAGAAGGTCTCTTAAGAAAGCAAAATTAAGAAAAAATGCGCCATGTATTAAAACCGAACTTTTACCTTATTTTTAATTATTTAATAATTAAATAATTTTAAAAATGAAATTATTAAAATAATTTATTAAATAATAAAAATAATTACGTGGTTCTACGATCGGACGATAGGACTGCCTCATAGTTTTGTCGAGGGAAGTAGTGGCTTATGTAAATTCGAAAGCAGCTCGGAACAGTGGCGTAGCTAAGGGGGTGCGGTAGGTGCGGTCCGCACCGTGCCCCTGGCCCATGGGGGCCCCAAAATCACAAGAAAAAAAGACCGAAAAATTTTTCACGTCAATCAGAACAAAGCAAAATTTGGCATTTGGATGCTCGAGCTGGGGCCCCTATAACACAGGAAAACCAGCAACTCAACTGTAATCTAATTATACACTATATAAACCACTACACAAAAATATTTTAGTCCGTTTACGTAAACAAAACAAAAAAATACCTAACGCAACATTCACCAAACGAAAGAAATCGGACGTCTAAACGCAATGTTTTTAACGGAATAAATAAATTCAAAAGTTGAAATTTATAGAAAAAGTTACTTGTTTTCGTTTGGACATTCCCGATTACCTTTACGGAAAAAGGATACTCCTGCCGAAAAAATTTTTTCGGGGGGCCCACAAATCTGGTTCCGCACCGGGTCCGGAGAACCGTAGCTACGCCACTGGCTCGGAAAATTAATTTTTAGGAAATTTACAAACATATTACGCTGTTGATGGTAGAAGATGCCGTGGAAGAACAAACCTACCTTAAGATAAGCTATTATGAAGACAAATATATGTAAATTCTATAGGCATTTCGCATCACTTGCTAAAAAATTGAATAATTAAATTATTTCTGGATTAAAATCGTATGTTTCTTAACAATATTATTCATAAATGCTTAAATAATCATTATTTTAATAAAATATGTCATAATTTTAACCACAAACACAAAAAAATGAAGAAGTTTAAGCCGATCGTCTACTCCAGTGGTTCTTAACCGGTGGTCCGTGGACCACTGGTGGTCCCTGAAAACACCCGAAGTGGTCCGTGAAGTCATCCTAAAATTATTAAATAAATGACGACGAGTTGACGACGAGTTTTGTCAGTTCAAATTTCAAATACATTTTGCTTATTTAGTGGATTTTTTTGCACAAACTAAATAAATTTAACCTTCAACTGCAACGGTCAGGAAATATGAAATTGGAAGGCACTAATAATATATTTGCATTTGAAGATAAAATTACGTTTATCGCTAAAATCGACCTATTGATCAGCAAAGTTGAAAGAGAGAATTTTTCTGCGTTTGATACATTTAACCCAATTATTGACAGACAGTGTGCTGAGATGCCCACCAGTGGCCGAGCGGTCGCTAAACACTGAGAGTTTGGTTGCAGATTCCCACTGCGTTCGGACGGGCTGGCACGTGGAGTTCTCCGGGTTTTCTCCACGTTTGTAACACCTGAATAGGGAGGGGGCAGTTTCCTTTAAAAGACCTCCTGGAAGGCATTATTTGGAAACTGATCCACAATCTTTTCATAGTCAACATTTCTGAGGTGCCGGATAAGACCGGATGGCCGAGCGGTGAAAGGTTAGCAGCCTGCCGCCCTGGGGGACCCGGGATCGAATCCGGACGGGTCGAATAATCCCCAGGAATTTTTCGGGGGGTGGTCCGTCCGGATATGTCGGTCCCCGTCCCTCACCACCCGGTCGCCCCATTGTGGGCCTGGCCGAACCCATAATGGGCTTGCTATAACAGGCCCTCTTAGTGCCCACAGGGCGGAAAGAGTTACAAAAAAAAAAAAAAAAAAAGAGGTGCCGGATAAAATACAAGAAGAGTTAATTGAAATGTAACACGATAGTAACTGCAAGGATACTTTTGAGACAGGAATTAATCTTGAAGATTTTTGGAGCCATAAAGCTATTGCTTTCTCTAAAATTCGAGAAATTGCTTTACGGTACCTAACTTTATTTTCAACCACATATTTATGCAAGCAAGGATTCTCAGTGCTTTTGATAACTAAAAAAAAACATCGAAATCGGTTGGATGCCAGTGCCGACATGCGTTTGGCTTTGAGTAGCACTGAACAAAGAATCCAGCAGTTGGTAAACACTATGCAGTTACAAAAATTGCACTAAAATAATATAATTAATGTAACATTTTCGCAAATAATATGATACTCTTGGTTTCGAATAATTTTATACATGTTTAATTTGTAGAACAACCTTATAAGAACTTATATTACTGCCAAACAGCTTGTGGTCCATGGCAAGAGAAAAATTTTGTTAAATGGTCCGTCATCACTAAAAGGTTAAGAACCACTGGTCTCCTCGCCATTCTAGACGTAGCAAACGCCATTATCGACCGTATAGAATTGCCAGATGGCGGCGCTCGTCCTTCCGCCGTTCACGTTTTGGGCTCGCGCTTCAACCTCTCTAATGCTTATATATATATATATAACGCATAACGCATCCCTAATACGAAAACTAAGCGTTTAAACATTTTATACTAATTAATGAGTAAAAAGTAGTTATGCAACGAATATTCGGTTACTATTCGGTATTCTGCCGATACCTAATATTTAATCACTATTTGGCCGAATACCGAATACCTAAAAACAGGAGTAAGAAATAACAAAAACACAGTAAATTAATCATTTTGGTAACTTTTATTAATGCTGAACATACATTTCAAATTCGAGAAAGCGCAGTTTTTTGCTTATTTATCTAAAAGATCAAAGGAAAAGTAATATGACTAAGTTATTTTTTAAGAGATCAAAAAAAGGTAACAAATCGAATGAAAACTACCAAATTATTATGTAGTTTAGTCGTCTATATACTCGTATATAAAAGAACAAGACCTAATAGGATAATTAACGCAGAGCCAAAACTACTGGTGCTAGAAACTTAAAAATTTGAGGGTGTTTCTTTTGTAAAGTTTAGGCGTGCTAAGAAAAGATTTCCCATTTTACAATTACGTGACTCATAGCTTGGCGATAACGGAGAAAAGAGACAGATATGATATGGTATAAGTCACAGTTATGATTTCACAGATTCGACACAGCTTGGTAGCCTGAACGGCTTCAGGCTTTCGCCCGTGCACGCTAATTGACTTTCATTACAAGCATTTAGCTTTCCCAAGTCTATAAGAACAATTATTTGGCATTGACGGCCGCGAATTTCGCGCCAATAAGCTGCCTCGACTTGTTCGATTATGTTATCAACTCAATTTCATATTTATTTTCACATTTTTACTTCGCCGTCCTTCTCTGTTCTTTTTCCGTTATTTACTCGTGTAGATTATTTCATTGTTATCCACATTTGATATCATCACTTATCACATACTGCCATGACGCTCTTGTCTGTCCGCTACAACTGTCAAGAATTAACGCGATTGGCGAAGCTTAGTGACAGCGGGCCAATAGAGAGCAGGGTGCGCGATCCTTGCCAAAATGCGGTTGCGCGCCAATTTTCGTACGTGCGTTAATCAAGCCGAATAGTTTGGCCGAATATTCGGCTATTCGGCCACGTTCCTGGCCAAATATTCGGTATTCGGCCTGAGGCCGAATAAACTATTCGTTGCAATATTAGTAAAAAGTTTTTTAAAATAAAATCTCATAACAGGTGACGCCGCACACGTTTCTAATGTTTTTGCCGAGAAAGTTATATAACTCGTTGCTGGGTTTCGTTTTATAATAGAGAGGATGAGGCGCACGTATTCAGCCCAAAACGTGAACGGTGGACGGACGAGCGCCGCCATCTGGCAATTCTATACGGTCGATAACGACGTTTGCTACGTCTAGAATGGCGAATAGACGATCGGCTTACACTTCTTCATTAAACAAGGAAACAACAGAAGTTTGGACAATTTCTATATTATTCACATGTGCCTTATTGCCATTTTTAAAAACTTTTTCGTATAAAAATTGTCAAAAATTATCAAATAAAATTTCCTTTACTTATTAAAATTCTCACCAGTAACCGAGTGAAATGGTTGCGTAAACAGTAACTCGATTATAGTTAAGTGTCACGTTAAAGGTCGAAAATATTTCGTAACAGATCTGTTAAGTGATCAAAATTAATTTTAAACAAATTAACATAAAATAATATTTAAATCAGTTTAACAATTGTCTTTATTGTTATAAACTTGAAAAATTTTACACATAAAATACTTATTCAGCTTATTAGTAAGACTCGAGACCACTGGTCTTGGGTTCGAACCTCATCAACGATCTGGTCACGTAGGGTTTTCCGTGTTTCCGTCATGTTTTTAACATTTAAATAGGGGTCAATTTCTCATAAAAATCTCGAAATGCTTCTCATGACGGATGGTCCATACGTTGCGTTGTCTTATCCCATCAAACAAACCATTTATTTAAATTGTTAATTGATGTTCTTAAATCTATATACTGTATATTGTATACTAGACATATACATTTAAATAAATCGCTAAAATAATAAAATTTTCCTTTATATTAGCATATAGACTTTTAAATCTCTAAGTTCTTTGTATACAGAGAATTTTGCTTTTAATTTTAATTAGTTTCGATCGTTTAACAGATCGGTTTCGAAATATTTTCGACCTTTAACGTGACACTTAACTAGAATCGAGTTACTGTTTATGCGACTGATTAATATTAAGGTCAATTCAAAGTCTGGAAATAAAGTTTGGTACGTCATTTAGATAAGTAAAAGCAATAGAAAAATTGTTATTAATTTCTATCTGTTTACAAAATGATTTTTCCACGAATTTATAAATATATTTTGGAAATCCCGACTTTAGTTGAGGATTAAATGAATAACTAATATATTCTTTAAGCTTGCAAAATCTTATCCAGAAAAAAATATGTACAGTCGAACCTCCAATAACGATCTTCTCTAAACAGCGGCAATTTTTTCAGGAACATTGGACAAAAATGCATAACAAATTACAACGGCTATTTTTTATGAGGCCGTTGTTCAGAGGTTTGACTACGTTAAAATTAAACAATTAACAATATATTAAAAATTGTTAATCGAACTTTTAATAAGTATAAGTTTGTAGATTTGTATACGCAGTAAAAATTTAACCTCTAGACGGGCGGATCTAGATTTTTCGGGGCGTAGGGCTTATTGAAGTCCAATGGGCCCCATTTTTGTTAGTAATAGAATCTTTAAATTGGAGTTTAAAATTCATTTTTAATAACATCAAAATCAGAGTTGAAATATATTTATTTATGAAATGACAAACTTTATCTTATATAAAAAAACAAGAAATAAAGAAATACTTACATTGATTAATTACTGACCAATTACGTTACATTGATTACAATAAAACAAATAATACTATAAATTATCATTATTATTATATTATTAATATTAAGTATTTTTTACTATACGTTAAGTGCTCATTGTTAATGAAAAAGTATTAAAAATTTATGATAATAATTCAATTTTTGTGGGCCCAGGCCAGGGCTTAAGCTCTATTAGTCCTTATGTAGATCCGTCCCTGCCTCCAAAGAACGGGCCACATGGAAAACGGTCACTGATGAGAACATAAAAAATGGCCTTTATTGCGAGCGGTCGTTGTTTGAAGGTTATTTTATATGCATTTTTTCAACGTTCCTAAAATATGGGCCTCGTTTAAAAGTGAATATTATTAAAGTTTTGATTCTTTTATTTAACTTTACAAAATACTTTCATTTTGTCAGCTTTGCTTAATAATTTATATTTTATTAAATTTATGCAAGAGCAAAAATTTAAACTTCTCATTAATTAATTAAAGATTTATATACTGTCAAACCTATAAACAACCACCACTGAAGTGAAAAAAAAACATGATCGTTGTTCGGAGGTTATTTTGTATGCATTTTTCAACGTTCTTAAGATATGTCAGAAGTCACCGTTATTGGAGGTTCGACTGTATATTTTTATGTATGAAAAAAAAAACGCTTGGAATATCATCTCCATTTATAGAAAACTTCATAATTTTACGATGATTACTTTCATATTTAAAAAATTAATATACTTATTAGAAGGTTACATAATAAATTTTAATCAATACATTATATTCCAAGAAAGTTCAACATCTTTCTTACTTCCTTCTTAAAAATTGATAATCTTAACGTGAATTTTCCCCACTTCTTAAGTTGTGTGGGGTTATTTCATCCAACGCGTTTGCCTCACTAAATCATCAACCTATCAGATTCGTTATTGCTTATGTCATTCTTTACAGTGTGACGTGTTTAAACGATTTCTAGGAATGTGACCCTACGAAGCTATACATAAATCCACCACCCAATGAAGTACTTTGCACATTTTGGTTAACGAAGCCAAAATGGTTCCTATTTGGAAGCTAAGTCTATTTTTGTGTTATTTAACTGTAATCAATGCAAGGTGAGAATTACTACTTCATATTTATTAAATTAATAAATAATTAATAATTTATTTATTATTGGTTCCTATTTTTCTACATTTATGCAGTAAATTCAAACGTTTACTAGTTGTAAATTTATACACAATTCTTCATTTACGTGCAATATTTTATATTTGTATTTATAAGAAAAATATTATTTTTAAAATAAAGAAAATCTTAGCATCTCTGTCGATAACGCGTTATAGGAGTTGCAAAATTATTTATCATTATATTACAATGTACTATATTTAGAAAGATTATATTAGCGATTTTCTATGTTTAGGAATTTTATTTATTTTTTAAAAATTAAAATCATTCTTAATTTTGTTTAATATTTATTTAATAAATATTAATAAAGTGTTAAAATAATTGTTAATTTTAACGTGTTAAAATTAACAATTAAAATCAGAAATAAGTACTTTTTCTCGCAAGAAATAAGCTTAATTGAAAATTTGATAAATTTAAATATTAAAAATTTTTTTAAATCTCGTCTAATGATTAAATAAAGGAATTAAAAGTTCTATTCGAACAGATTCGTAATTGCCATTAATCTTATTTTATAGGTTATTTATTTATTATTTTATTCAAAAATAGTATAGAAAATACAATACAGTATGAATTAGTGTGGAGAAAAACAGTAAAATAGATGTAGAAAGGAATTTTTTTTTCTGTGTTTCTATTCTATTTCAATGTCATTCGGTTGTTGCGTGCTTGTCTGGTGGGCTTTTATCTACGAAATTTAATTACGTAATCATAACAATTTTTTTGGATTTATGCAATATATACAAAGCTTTATTTTTGAAAATTCGTTTTCAATTAATTCAAAACTTTATTTATATTTTTAATATAAATTTCATAATTTAACGATTTTCCATTAAGATTTTACTGATTTCGCGTAATTTATTTATTTATCGTATAATTAAAACGAAAATAATTTATTTAAAATTTGAATTCGCCATTTTGTTGCTTTGTGAAATAATTTATTATTATACGCGAAAAATTATTTTTGTAGTCACTTATCTTCCAGCGCTTGATCGAGTGGATAAAATCCCCAAACACTGGTACAGAGATAAAAATCCCTGAACACATTACCACTCATTTCTTATCGGGAATAGCTGTGTGATTTATAATTGTAACGTAATATTTAATATATACCGTAAAAAGCTTCTAGTTGAAGTCGCCTTTTTATAAATACATTAAAAAGAGTATTTGAAGTATGATTGAGAAAGTTATAGATATATAAACTTAAATAAGTGTATCAATAATTGAATAGATATTAATTGGCTGACGTAGATCGATAGATTAAATATAAACAAAATATTTTTCCTAAAATATATTAAATTTTATTTGGGTTTACGACAGTTTTATGAGATTTTATTTTCTACTTTGTTTTACGAAGAAATTTTCGATATTTACTAGAATACGTCTAAAATGAAACTGAAAGTTTGCAAATATAAATTTTTAATATAAAAAGTGAATCAAAATGACGTGAGAGATTAAAAACATTTATTCAACTCAACAATACAAAATTTGTGTTATTTGAAATGGTAAATGAAACAGTTATCTTATTTATAAAAGTTTAATGCGTGCACCACGTTTGCACGGTCCACGTGAAAACGATATTTGATACTTGCCATACGGAAATCAACATCTGAAAATCAATCGCTTCTATGAGATCCTTGTTTAGATCAACCAAGTTTTCTGGCAAAGGCGCCATGCAACTTCGTCCTTTATCTACCTGTTGAGAAACAAATCTACAGACGTAAGGTCCGGTGACTGTGCAGGGTGCTCGAGTTATTTGTGTAGCAACACGAACGTGTTGAAAGTATGTGATAAGAACTAGTTCAGCGAGACCATTCGTAACACTTCCACACATTCGTGTTGCTATTCACTGGAATTGGGAAATTCTGTTTTATTTCGTAGGAATAGTTCCAAAAACGAACTGCTTAGAATATGTTTTGCGGAATAAAATCATTGAATATAAAGTATTATTTCTATGTATATGTATATATATGAAACATGAAATCGCATTAATCTCAAGAGTGTAGTAATAAATAAAATTCTATTTTTATTTGTTTACAATTTATGCGTTTTGATTATATATAAGTTTACCTATAACTTATTTATATAATAGAATGCCCGACTGTTCGTCTATCCGTTCTCTAAACACATTTAAAGTTTTTCATTGATTTACACCGAATATTTCACGTTTGTGGAAAATATAGGCTAAAATCAATAGCGTTTAAGATTACCGGATTTTGAGATGATGGTTGCTATTCAAGGTAGATGTGAGGGTGTGCAAAGGCACATGCTTCCTGTCGTTTTTTGGAGAATGTTATTCAATTATCTTAGTTACCTTACTTTCTAGAACAAATTTTATTAAAAATTGTTCGATTTTTTAAATTGTTAAATGGAAGACAGAGCGTGGGGAGCGACACGGACCCCTCTATTCATTCTTCTGATTTGACGACTCTGTTTATTATATTTTCTTCCTTTACGCACTCGAAATTACATAAATTGATCTTCTAGATTTCTATTAATACCCGTAAATTAATTCATCCTTCTTCCTTTTTATAATAATCATAATATATCAGCTTCTATACTTCGCGTCAACTGAAATTTTCACAAAGAGCATTTAACCTGGTATTTCAAAGACTGCTTTCATCATTTGTATTTCATCGCATATTTTTTAAAAAGTTTTTGCATTTTCACATCTTGTTTTTTATCAACACATTTTCCCCCTTTGGTTTTCATTATAACGTTATTGTAACTTGTATTCTATTATATTCGAACAATTGAATTTTAAATATTGGAGATTGACATTTATGAGTTTGTATTTACAGGGTTGTTGACTTCGAACGGCACTTTCAAAATGATATCATTCAGATAATTATAGCATTTTTTTTTTTTTTTTGTGTTTTTATTATTACGGTAAAAATCTGTCTGTGATTAACGCCTTCAATTACTAATGAAATCTCCGTTAAAATCGACAAACGCAAATCGGAAGTAGCATTCAAAACGACTCTTACCGGAAGTAACATCCAAACCCGCGACCTGGTAAATAATGAAAAACTGCTACCAAGTGAGTACAAACAGGATGATTCAAATTAAAGTTACTGTATTCAAATGTCTTCTGCAGCGAGAATCGACAATAGGACATTTATAACTTAGGCAGAATTACAGTAAGGCTTAAAGTATCCTCTGTGGTATCAATGCAAGGGTGCATATAGTTTTGAAATCAAACTGATCCAAGATCACTTCGATCGTTCAAATCGTGTATACAAAAGAACTACTGCGATCCGATCAATCTCTATTTGCGTATACAAACCTCATCTAGGATCAACTGGATCGCGATCAAACCAATCCGAGCGGAGGGTAGGATCGTTTGGATCGGATAAAAGAGATTAGAGATGGCGGCTACCATAGTTGAAGTTAAGCTTACAGTAAATAACGAAGACACACGTTTAATTGTTGACAAAGAAACTTATTTAAAACTTATAAATGGCAAATAAAAACATCATTATTAAAATATCCGATAAACTGAGATGAAAAAATAAGTATTTAGAGACAATTTTGCGAAGTTGTACCTCAAGAATGTATGGCGTGCACTTTCATCTTTACTGCAAGTTTTATTTTTTAATTTTGTGAAATTTTTATTTAAATTTTATTTTGTGGAAAACAATTTTATTCACATAGTAATACGATTTAAAAATTCGTATGAATGAGCACAAACAATTTTGTCAAATAAACGATAATTCATAACAGCGTATGTCGTTTAGTACTAACTACAGTTTTAATATCGAGGGATAAAATGGATTATTTTAATTTAATTAATTGATCCTTGTTAGTTAACATATACAGAATTTCAAAGATATTATACGTATAATATTTTTAAAACTCAGTATATGTTAACTAACAAGGAGAGACTATTATTAACTAACAAATGTTTGCCGCCATCTTCGATCCTACTTGTATACTTTCTGCCATGACAGAAGCTATCTGTATCACGTGACAAGGACTGATCCGCTTTTACAGATCGATCCATACAAAACGAAAAGTATATGCGCCCCAAGTGGTCACACATCACCTCATAACCATGGTACAACTATGCGGCCTTCCGACCATTCCTATTTAGTTTCCTACAGGTCAATATCATTTCCGCCTGTTCCCGATGGAAAAATGGGTTATTATCACAACACTACACCATACATTTACACCATGTACTGTTCTGCAGACATGCTGCATGCTCTCACTTTCACTGCTATGATTGTTGAAAATCAGAACTGATGGCATGATGCCCAGCAGTGTCACGGTGCATTTCTGGAGTATAATCTGGAAATAAAACCATTTTTGTTCTTTGATCTTCCAGAAATACTACTGAGGTTTGTTCCCATAGTTTGGAACCCTCTTGTATATTTTTAAATTTCTTTTAAAAACTTGTGAAGATAATTTAGTGCACTATTAAACTTACTACCAGAACCTTTCCAAGTATTTTAGTATCAGACCTGGGCCAAATTTATTTAGAGGTTCTCACAAAAAAATGGAATAAAATGATAATAACAAACACAAAATAAAAAATTACTAATAAAAATAAAATTTACGTACACTAAAGAATTCTTACAGATATTTATTTATACTAAATTTATTTACACTGAAGAATGTTGTAGTATTTTAAATTGGTTTATATTTTTATATCAATTAGATCAATAGCATTTGATATAAATTTTCATACGACATTCTTTTTAATTTTAGAATAAATAGCTTGTTATAAAACTTTAGTAAACTAATTTAATTTTTATGAAAACTCGACATTATTTTTTATCATCACATCTAAGTTAAAAATTTAATTTTGTATGTTACGTAGTTTATAATTTTTAAGAAGGAGCAAGGCATAATGGGGTGCCAAGATCTTAGCTGTGATTATACAAATTAAAATACGTTTTACATACTACGTGTGATTCCAAAAACAGGAATAGAAAAAGTAAACCATCACATTTCTTATTTTTAGTTGAAATTATTGAAATTACTGTTATTTTTATTTCGTGTGATATTACCTGTATATCTGTACTTATATATATATATGTACTTCATATTTTTCAACATGTGTTTCCAAGAAATATCACATTAAATTATTTTGCTTTTTTCTGTTTGTATCAGATTATTTTCTGCATTAAAGTCATACGTTATGCGTTATTTTATGTATTTTTATTTTCGGGTGCTGCAGCACCATAACTATCCTCTGGATAAGTTTCTAGCTACCATAACACCTCAACACCCTCAATTTTAATTCCTTTTACCTCCTTAAACTTTGTCCGATATGCACCAAATTTTTCATAATAGTCTGTAGGACCCTACAGAAAATAGGCTACCATAAAACCTGAACATTCCTGATTTCATTTCCTTGACACTTCGTGATAAACCTGGTAGACTAAATAATGGTATACTAAAATAATCAAACTTTTATATGGTTTTCATTTTAATGTTTGTCCTTATTTTTTGTCCGAGAAATCCCGAACATATCTGCTAAGTTATTAATAAAAATAAATAATTATTAACTGTAATAAAAATAGAAAATTTTCATATATCTTTATAAATTTAAAATATTCAAACTGTTTCTAAAACTTCGTGAAATAGTTTCATTTACTCGAAGTTCAAATCCAGAAAAACAGTTCACTGTTACACGGAAAGCTGTATTCAAAAAGGAAAGAAGTAAAATATTTAAAATAAACTTTACTCATAGAAATAAAATAAATTAAATATTTTATTTCTTTACTTTAAAATATTTTCTATTCTGTTATCTCTTACGAAGAAAATTCGTTGTTATTAACAGGATATACACTAAACAAGGAATTTTAATTGATAAAATTGCCATTTCCTTAAAAATAACCAAATTTTATATTTAAGTTGATTTAGCGAACGTGTTATTAAATTATTTGTTTATAAATATATTAAAGTATATTTATGTATTAATAAATGTATTTTTATTTTTAGAAAAATATTTATCGCGACTCCAAATACGCTACATTTAGATACAGATGAAAAAATTGCAATCGTAGCACAAGGTGTTGGAAATAATGAAGAACTAGAAGTCTATCTTCAAGATTATCCTAGTAAAATTAACGTAATTTCTTCATCTAAAGTAACAGTTACAAATGGTAAATATATTCTATCTACCAGTAATTCATTATTCTATATTATTTTTTCGAATAAAACAGCTCACGAATGGCCCAGTGAACAGTGTAGTTAATTGTGGGTTCGCAACTGACCAAGTAGCTGGCAAGTGGTATTTTTTTCGGGTTTTTTCACGTGCATAACACTTAAATAGATGCCAGTCTTATAGAAAGCACTCCCTTGACGGATCGTGTATGTATTGCGTTGACTTATCTCAACAATCTTTTCATAAAAACTTATAAATATACAGTATATTAAAATCTATTTTAAAATAAAATTTTTGGTTATGCAGTTTTTAAATTTAAAAAAGTCAATAAAATACGGTTAGCTACAATGGAACACACACACATTCACTGTAATGGGTGTCCGGCTTAGAGATTAAATAAAAGAAAACTTCATAACTTAAATTGTATTGGACCTAATCGGTACAAATGAAGGGTGAGTGAAATGTTGTGACAAAAGTTTTCTTTATTAAATACAAAAAAATAATAATAATCTAAAAATAAAAAGATAATAAATGTCAGTAATATGCAAATAAATATATAGGATATATATACGGTAATAAATATATATTTATTGTATTTATTTAACTTCATAACATGTGATTTTTTAAGAAATGTTAAATTTAATTTCAAGTTATAGTATTACCACTTTTCCACTGAACACTCAAATATTATATGTACTTTTTTTTGTAACTCTTTCCGCCCTGTGGGCACTAAGAGGGCCTCTTATAGCAAGCCCATTATGGATTCGGCCAGGCCCACAATGGGGCGGCCGGGTGGTGAGGAACGGGGACCGACGTATCCGGATGCACCACCCCCGAAAAATTCCTGGGGATTTTTCGACCCGTCCGGATTCGATCCCGGGTCCCCCAGGGCGGCAGGCTGCGAACCTTGACCGCTCGGCCATCCGGCCGCCATATTATATGGACTGTACGGTTAAACCTTGATATAGCGCTATTTTTTCTTAGCCTCCGAAGTCGGCACTAAATCCAATGTGGAACTCTAAAACGATCTCACTTAATAAAAATTTATTAAAGTAATAAGATTTACGCACAAGTTAGAGGTTTACATCGGCTCCTATTCGGCTGACGTTGAAATTAGAACAGTCAAAATATAAAGTGGCACGTGTATTTGTTTATATTAGATGCCGATTGATGTGATGAAGGACGGGGCTCGACATATCCAGACGGACCAACCCCCGAAAGATTCCTGAGGATTTTCTGACCCGTCCGGATTCGATCCTTAATTCCTGAGAGAGAGACTATCACCTTGACTGCTCGGCCGTCTGGCGGTCGGACAAAACGAGCGCACAGCCATCAATAAAAACGAGAGCACAGCCTTCAATAAAAACAGCCTAGTCATTTGCTCTGAGCACGTGCGTCGATGTCCGAGGCGGTTTGCACATTTTCGTCACTAGGAGTGCTGATAAGCGGTCTATTCGATTAAGTGATCAATACTAATACTATTGCAAAGATGTGCTTGTTATAATAGTATTTTAAATTTTTAAAATCTATATATCCAGATACTGTTGTGTTTTAAAAAGATTCGTTTTAAAATGGTTCATTGCTCTGTGCCATTTTGTACTGTACATCAAATAAATCGAAAAAGATGGAAAAGACCCAAATATTCAAGTAGTAAATCTTTATCACGAAAAATAATAAAAATGGCACCCCTATAAATTTTTATATTATTTTGATAATTATTGTATATACTATATTTAAATAAGACTAAATAGATTAATAAAAGTGTATAGATGCAAAAGTCACATTATCCAAGTTTTGGAGGTATTGAGTTATTCATATCACCGTGTCCGTCTTGTAAAGGAGATTAAGACTGTAATAGTGTTGTTGACCAAAACTCGGATTTTTAGTCTGAAAAAATTTTGAAGCATACATCACATTATACAACAGCTGTTTTGCAGCAAAATTCACACACTCCAATTCAATCAATCAGAAAGCCTCTGGTGCACAAAGCATTATGGGCTTATTTGATCCAGTTCCGTTGATGTTGTGCCTGCTGTAATAATGCTCACAATTTTCTAGCTACTTTTTGGTGTTTATTATCCCTCCAATAAAATAATGTTAATTTAGATTGAATTAACCTAATATTTTTATCCTAATAAATTGGAGGGCTTACCACATCAGGGCTGACTGAAATAAATAGACTAGATTTTACAAAAAAATAGCCTTTAGTAACCACAATCAAATTTGACTATGAATTCATTTCGGGAGAGAAAGAACTCTCATCAGTTTACATATATATAGTACAATCCCAGCATACATTAATACAATCATAACAAAAGTAGTAAAACAAGACAAAGGGATTTTTCTGATATATACAGTGCACTGTTTATATCAGAAGTTGTTACACAACATACTGTTTACACAATATAGTTAATTTATCACAATATAATGTTAAGATTCATAGTTAATTCGTCACAAAATAATGTTAAGATTCATAGTTAATTCGTCACAAAATAATGTTAAGATTCATTTTTCTTGGTTCTTCTTGTTTTCGATTATGTTAACTGTTTTGGTTTATAACTAACATTCACCATATAAGTTTGTTGCAAAACTTAACCAGAATTCGCTGCAAAACTCACACTGTCCATATTTTAAAGTTAAATCCTAGTTTTCCCTCCTTTACAAAGAGTTCCATGCTGTGTGCAAGTAGTTTCTATGCCAACAAAGGTATCATTAAAAAAACTTGTTATAATATATCATGTGTCAACAATAAATAGTTTTTTTGCGTTTTTCCAAAAATCTTAAAAAGGGGAGAGTGTGACTTTTACACAAAGGGATAGGTATCAGCTTATATTTTAATAAATATATAATTCAGTTGTACAAATGTTGTTTTATGCTAACATAAGGAAGCTTTAGGAAGTGTACAATTATAGATTATTTAGTTTATTGTATTTAAAAACAGTCATGGCCACAAGTGGATCAAAATATTACATGATGCACCATTTATGGCCACAGAGATGGCCAAAACTAGTACACCATTTTGGCCAACATATGGATTCTTTCCATACGCATTATTAGGGTATTATACTTATATTAGGATTTTACTTTTTTCCAATCAAATAAAAATAAATAGTTTTATACTGTAAGCTATACAACAATTTGCTGTGGCAGTAATATTTTTCCTATAAGTTAAGTCTGCTGTGGATAAAATAATATCGATATTATAAAATAGGCTTGATGAGAATAAAACTACAAAATATTTTTTCTTGGTCATTTCACTAGTTTAAAAGCTGGAATAATATTCAGAGGCTATTGACTATATATTATGCTTAGTTTTTGTCAATTATATTAAAAAATATTTTCGTAAATTAGTTTTACTTGCCTTAAACATGGGGTGGCTACAAAATACACAGGTGGGCCTGAACTGGTATTGGCATGGTCAAAACTGGTAATTTTTTCAATATTTTTAAAAATTTTAAATTTTGTTTATAAAATGTTAAAATTAATTTTTAAAAAATAATATAATAAAGTGAAAAAGAACATGTGTTTTCATGTTATTTTTACTATCTTTTATTGCTTTAAAAATTTTAAGAATATAAAAAATATTTTTTAAAGTTGAAAATTGTCTTAATACGGCCACAACATCTACCCTATTAATTATTATTGCATTTAACCGTTCCAGATGATTATTGATAATGTGTCTATTGTTTCAGACTGTTCTGCTGAAATCTGGGCAAAATTTTATTTTTAAAAAATTAATAATTTGCTATATCCCAAGTTCGAATTACTGTTTTGTTTTACAAACATATGACAGCATGTAACTAGGATAACTTACTTAATCAGCTGTGTTGTTATGGTCCGTAGCGTGGTTCCATCTAGCGGGAGAGAATATTTTCCTTTGGACACGGGATTTCTCCCATTTGACTAGGCTGTTTTTATTGTAGGCTGTGAGGAGAGCTAGCAAGCATCGAATGTCGTTATACAGGAATATAGAATATTGATGCTTTACGTCTATTTATTATTGTTATTTTTTGTTTTTTCTTGTTTGAATTTAGTAATAAAGATTGACAAAAGTAATTTTACAACGTTTTAAAACGCATCGTGTTTGACACCATGTTTGACACCAGGGGCCAAATACGATACAGCGTTTGACTTATTTAGGAATGCTTGGAACTTTTTCCGAAATTTAGACATTATTTTTCAATATTTCGTAAAATAAAATTGTTTAAAAATATAAATATTATTTTGAATAATTAATCATAATTAAAGATATGATACAGTATCTTGAATGTAATGAATTTTGAACGGCAACGCTAAAATAATACACTCACTTTTATGTGTGAGTGTATTAATGTTTTACGTGTTACTGTTACGTGGGCAAGATTCTAGATGTTTATGAGGGGGTCGGGACCTTGACAGGGCGTTAGAGCATATTAATAGGAACAAAAAAAGTGTAATAAACTATGGGTGTACGGGCGACCCTTCGCGAGATATAGCCCTCGAAAGATGCGCCTAGGTCAGTTCCGGCCTCGCTATCGCGATCGGGAGTCCCGTCGCTTGCCGTTAAAATTGTTTTTAGAAGACGTTTCCCCCCTTTTTTTACTTCGTTCAAGAACTACCGTGAATCGATCACTAGTTTAGCACATGGCGGCGTGTGGTGGCGCCCGTACGAGAGGTCAGTCGATATAGCCGTCGAAAGATGCGCCTACGTCAGTTCCGGCCTCGCTATCGCGATCGGGAATCGCGTCGCTTGCCGTTAAAATTGCCTTTAGAAGACGTTTCCCCCCTTTTTTTACTTCGTTCAAGAACTACCGTGAATCGATCACTAGTTTAGCACATGGCGGCGTGTGGTGGCACCCGTACGAGAGGTCAGTCGGGCCGCCATGTTCGCTGCCATAAGTAACATTTATTTTTCGTCTCCGGTCCAAAAATAGGGTACCGTTGAACTTCTCTCGGTCCCCTGAGTTCAAATATATAATCAAAGTCCTGAAATTCCATAGGGAGTAATCTATAGTACACCCAGTAGGGCTTGCTGCCTGTTAAACGCGCGATAGGCTTAGCGGAGAAAGCGGCGTCAGTTCCGACGTCGATAGTCATTTTGGGAGCCTATATCTCGCGAAGGGTCGCCCGTACACCCATGGTTTATTAGACTTTTTTTGTTCCTATTAATATGCTCTAACGCCCTGTCAAGGACCCGACCTCCTCATAAACACCTAGAATTGTGCGTTTTTAACGGCAAGCGACGCGATTCCCGATTGCGATAGCGAGGCCGGAACTGACGTAGGCGCATCTTTCGACGGCTATATCGACTGACCTCTCGTACGGGCGCCACCACACGCCGCCATGTGCTAAACTAGTGATCGATTCACGGTAGTTCTTGAACGAAGTAAAAAAAGGGGGAAAACGTCTTCTAAAAACAATTTTAACTGCAAGCGACGGGACTCCCGATCGCGATAGCGAAGCCGGAACTGACCTTTTTTTTTTTTTTTTTTTTTTAACTCTTTCCGCCCTGTGGGCACTAAGAGGGCCTCTTTTAGTAGGCCCATTATGGGTTCGGCCAGGCCCACAATGGGGCGACCGGGTGGTGAGGGACGGGGCCCGACATATCCGAACGGACCACCCCCCGAAAAATTCCTGGGGATTATTCGACCCGTTCGGATTCGATCCCGGGTCCCCCAGAGCGGTAGGCTGCCACCTTTACCGCTCGGCCATCCGGCCGTCGCCGGAACTGACCTAGGCGCATCTATATATCTCGCGAAGGGTCGCCCGTACACCCATGGTTTATTAGACTTTTTTTTGTTCCTATTAATATGCTCTAACGCCCTGTCAAGGACCCAACCTCCTCATAAACATCTAGAATTGTGCCGTTACGTGTACGTGTTAATGTTTACTTTTAAGTAAGTTGATTTCTGGATTTAATTTACTATTTAGCAGAGAACGAGGGCTACGAGTATGATCGTACGGGAAATGCTGCCCATGTTGGTATAGAGATGTACCATTTCCCATACTAATCTAATATGAAGCAGCGTGTCTTACACAACTACCGTTAACATGGAGCAGCATTTTCTATACTAACTCAGAATAACAATCACAAATATATAGATTTATTTGCAAGTTTCATACAGTTATTCATATTTATTCTCATACAGTTTCAGGTATATAAACATTCAGTGTGATTAATTAATGAAAAACAATTCTAAGGTATTTCAAGTATAATAAAAGTCTTCTTTAGTGACATTCAGTCTAATAACAGTTGTCTCAAATATTTTTTGGCAACAAAGCCCATCCTCAGGAGACACGCGACGTGGACTTGATTGCTTGAAAATACTTGGGAAAATTGTTATTAGAGTGAATGCCAATAAAATAGATTTTTTGCATATTCCAAGATTACATATAAATCATAATTTGGTTTACAAATTGAGAAACATAACATTGGATAATTATTAATAATAAACAGATTACAGTACAGTAGCAAAACAATGTGTTTGTTGTTTTGGAAACTAATAATTTAAATTCAACATACACCCACAAAATAAAAATTTGCTTCTTATAACTACAAAACTAAAAACGAAATTAATAACTGGTATTCATTTATTTAATTTAAAACATAAACACAAATTGTGAGAGGTTTCAAAGGTATGTGACATCATTTCTGTGTACAAACAAACACAAACTTCAGAATGATTTGATGGGACCAAAGAGGTGTCAGAATTACCAAAAGTGTCCGGATTACCAAAAGTGATTACATATTTGGCATTGTTTTGCTAGCAGTAGCCTACAATATTCCTACATTTTATGAGTAAAATGCTGCCTAGGTTAATATGGAAATGAAACACCCATTTCAGTTAACTAAAACATGTTTATTAAAAGAAATATGAAAGCCAATAAATGTACATACAGTATGTATAGGCATAAATAATACAGTACGTACAGAACTGCTCACGGAAAACACAAGAAATGTGTGTCATCGTGTAAGAATTGGGTGGGGAGATTCATGTCGTGACATCCTTCTGTGCAAGCAGACACGTAACAGGACGGGGACTACAGTGAACTTGACAAGAGGACTACCAAGCATGTCGGATTACAAAAGCGTCGGATTATCAAAGGCCAGCTGTATTTCAATATTGACCAAATTATCCAACATAATCGTGCAATCACATGTTTTATCATGTACAGATCGTTCATTAACCTGTCCGCTATTACAGCATCCACAGCAAGAGTAAATAGATAGTATTCACTCTTGCTGTGATAGATTCTATATGCGAAATTTACTTTTTCACGGAAGCCACCATTTTAGTTTGTTGAATGCTCAATGGTCTTTCAGGTCGTTGAGACCGTTGAGCTCACCGGTGAAACAGCGCTAACGTCACTAGTCTCAATGGAGAACTCAACAGTCCATTTAGAAACGTTGTTTTCTCACCGTTGAGTCAACATTGAATATAGAAACATATGGATAGATTCATGTGCTTTTTATATCAAAGAGATTCTTACCTAGTCTTAAATTATTGTTTAGAATTCAAAAATTTGCAATTTATACATTTATTAAATTTGACTTGATTTATCTCTTAATTGAAAAATGATTTTCTTAATTATGCTGGAATGTTTCTGATATTTATATTTTACTAAAATTATAGAGATTATGTCACAAGTTCTCTTAAGTTTTGATCTGATGGGCAGAATGGATAAAACCACTGAATGCTAATAGTTGGTCAAGGATTTGCATCTGATCAATGGGCTAGTCACTTGGAATTTTCTGAGTTTTCTTTACCTGTTTTAACACTTAAATAGGTGCCAGTTTTCCATAGAAAGTTTTCCCAGTATGCATCCCTCCTCAGCAGATTATCCTCATACCTTACCCCATTAAATGAATGTCTTAAAGTTTCTCATCTTTGATATGAATTTTGATTATAGTTTATATTCTAAAATTTTAATTAAATTTTAAGATTATAACAATTTTGTTGATTACAATAATTATAGTATAACTGTATATCTAAATATTAAAACTTTTCATTACAGGACGACCAGTTTTTGTTAATATACGGTTTACAGCTAATGATCTACCTAATTTGGATCTGATTCATGCTAAGAATAAAGCATTTGTCATTTTAATAGTAAAAGGCAACAATTTTAATGAAGAATTTAAATTACCAGTGGATTATAATGCTGGATTTGTATTTTTGCAGACAGATAAACCAATATATAATCCTCAACAAGATGGTAATTTTTTCTTATGCAATTCTTATAAATAACGCAATATTAATAATGTAAATTTTTTAAATGAAATTACTTAATTCAGGATATAACTTATTCAGTTACAATAGATAAACTTACAGATAAAAGACCTAAATGATAATTGATAGGACTAAGAAGCTATTATTACATATAACTGAAGTAACAAAACTTAGAAAAGTATAATTAAAATATCAGGGTAGATAGATCATAAGACATATTCTACCCATTTTGTGTTCAAACATTTGATAATCACTGCTGTTTTAGAATACTAAATTGTAGCCAAAATAACGTCAAGACTTTGTTGTATTATCTCATAATTAGAGTTTAGAAAAAAATAATTATTGACATTTTTATTGAATTGCCAAAGTTGTAGACTAAATATGTGTTAAGAGCAAAGACTTTAAATCTATAAAGGAGATCTATAAAGGATTTGCTTTAGATTTTTTAGTATATAGGCACTACTTAATGACATTCTTCTTAATGACAGACTATATGTATGAAGGGGTCAGACAAATATAACTTTCTGGAGGCCTTAGGCTTGACATTTTTTGGCTCTCTGTTAAAAGTTTTAAATAGTAAAGTTTTTTAAAAAATTAGTACTTTTATCTCTTATAAATACTGGTAAGAAATTTTAGTCAATATTGACTGCTCTCCTCTAGACCTTGTTTAAAAAAATTCCCCAAAAAGCCTATCATACAATAGACTGATATAAGATATATTTTACAAAAATCTAGGCCTTTCTGTGAATTTACGCTCATATATGTAGATGTAAGAAAGTTATGGCTTGCCAGTAGCCACATAACAATTATTTTTAACTTTAACATGAAATTTCTGAATTGGTATTGTTTTACACATTTATGTTTATAACTTATTTAACAATAAAATATTTTGTGTTGTGTCTTAGGATATCATAAAAGTTCAGGGCCCTAGACTTAAGCCCTATTAGTTTTTATGTAGATCTGTGACAGATGGAGGTCTCAAGATTATATGTAGCACAATTGTAGTACCATAATAAATATTTATGTATAGTAAGACCCCACTTAACGCAGGGAGATGCATTTGCAAAGTGCTAAACAAAATGGGATTAAATGAGGTCATTTTAATATAGAGTAAATAGGGAAAGGGGAACACGTGTCCAAAAGTACACATTTTACTTTAATTTTCAGTTATTTTTATATTAATTTGCATAATAATATATGTTAAATAACACATAAACATATGCACACAGAAGTGTAAAGTTCATTATTTGTGATGAAGGTTTTGGCTCTTCTGAAATTCTTGTTTTTTGTGATAAAGTTGTGTAGTTTCATTTGTTGCTTTTTTTTCTTTCCCTAAGCAAATGTTGGTAGCAGAAGATTGCATCCAAAACACCTCATTTTGCTTTTGCACTTCTTTAAAATCTGGATCATTTGCTACAATTTGATCAATGATTTCAGTTATTATTACCAAACTTTTACTAAGGAAATCTGTAGCAAGTTCTTTGGGTTCTTCATTTTAAAGATTCTCTATTTTCCAGTTCTACATGAATTCCTTGTTGGTAAGGCTCTCACTAGACACTTGCAGTAACTCCTTCATATCCTACTCATCCTGCTGTATTGATTATATTGTCAACCTAATGATACAGTGATAGGTTCTTCTCGTTGAGAATTCTTGTGTGGAAGTTCGTGGCGAGGTGTAATGGGTTCCGCGAACAGACTGACACACAAAATAATCAAAACCAGTCAGTTTTAACAAAAGGTATGGTTTTATTCTTGCCAGAAAGAAAAGAAACAGGTTCTTAATGGATCCCAATTTTACAAAGCTAATCCTTTGTACAGGCGTTCTGTCCTTAAGTAGAAAAAAAAAGGAACACGTTTGAAATGGAACACGACAATCAGACGCATGTAGGTCTTAAAACTAAAACTTATTCTACTTAAAACTAGAGAAAAAGAACAAGGGTGAAGATATAGAGAAGATAGAAATAGAGGAATAGTGAAATACCCAGGATTTCCCTTTCTTTGTGTAGATCCTTGAGTGGAATACCACTCTTGAGTCCTTCTCGGTCTTGTAAATTTCCTGTCTTCTCAGTGAATCTCTTGTTTTCTAGTTGCCCTCTCTTTACCTCCCTACCTTAGCCTAGAAAACTTCTCTTCTCTCTAGTCTGATTTTTGGCTCTTATTCTCCTTTCCTTTACTCCTGCTACTAACCTATGCACCCCGTTCGAGAGCAATTTTTTTTTTTTTTACACCTTCTCTCTCTGCCGTCCAGTCACAAAGTGAGTCTCTTTCTCCCTTCAAAACCCTCGGGGTCTTACTCTTCTATTGTTCTCATTGTTTATTTCTTTGAAACGGTAATCCCACCCAAAGGGTACTGTACAAGGAGTGGAAGAGAAAATTCTAGAAGATAGATAAGACAAAGAAACAAAGGAATTGCTAAAACTAACTTATATTACATATAAAAATATATACAAATACGCAAACAATATGGCCAACGGCCACACTTGGATACCTCCAGCCATAACTTCTTCCACACTCTGTTCATGCATTTATCAGTCAATTCTTGCCAAGCGAAGTCAATATTGCCATGGCATTCATGGTGTTATATTTTTTCCAAAATTGCACCAAACAAACATAGATTTGAGGGACGTACAGTGTTACAGCAAATTGCCACCTTTTGCTGATTGGTTCATGTTCGTAAATAATTGTATTATATACAAATCAATGAAATTCTGCGATAATTTGAATCAGCATAAATTTTGAATGTTTTTTTAGGCTTTGAGAAGACTACATTATAACGAATCAGCATTAATCGAGGCAGCATTAAGTAGAGTCGTACTGTATATACATAAACATATCTGAACATAGAAAAGTACAGGCAGCTAAGAATTTTCAGTTCTGTATTTGGGTATGTTTATATACTTAAATACTTGTCATTATACAACATTTAGCTTGCATGTATGAATAATGACTAGACTATATAAGATTTGTCCAAACACATTCTTCACTTAATGTATTTCTCAGAATATATCTCTGTTGTTAAGTGGCACATACCTGTATATTTCAAAATTAGATTGTTTAAAGCTCTAAAATTTTATTTCATTATGCTTTTTTAAAAGTACAACCCAAAGTTAGATTTGAAATTTTACAAAACTAGAACTAATATTAAAAATAATTTTTAAGAAAGGAAGGTAATAGTTATGATTCTTTATATCTCATTCTTCAATTTTTTTTACGTTAATTATCTCTATTAAATATAATAATAATTAAATTTTTATGATATGATTTAATACTGAATCAGTTTTATTTAAATGATATTTTGTTGAATGAAATTCATGAAAATTTTTATAATACTTAAAAACAATTTTTTATATAAAATTATAAATATCTTTAATTATTTTCATTTTTTATTTTAGAAAACAACTTATTGTTAGATGATTTGTTTTTATTAAAATTACTTATTTACAGTTCAGATCCGTGTTATTCCATTAAATGAAAAATTACTACCAAAAAATACTGATGTTCGTATTAAAATTAAGGTAAAGTATATTTTTGATTTAACTGAGATGAAATTAATTCAATATTTATTTATTTTATTTTCTTGAAATATCTTAAATTTATAACATTGTAATAAATAACAACATAAAATAATCAAGATTCATATTTATTATCTATCAAAAGCCTTATGTACACTTAATTTTATCAATTTATAAATCAATTTTATCAATATAGAATTAAATGCAAATGTTAAATAGGGTTTAACATGAATGTTTGCAACAAATCGAGAATAGTAAAAGAGATCAAATGAAGAATTAGTTTGTATAAACATTATTTCTTCAATCGAATTTAAGAAAGTACATGCATCTAAAACACAACCAAGACTGTACACTTTTATAATCATTGATTGGAGGAAGAACCAAGTAATATACTTGCAGTTTTTAGAAATTTTTATATTATATCATGAATATTAAGAGGAAGGTTTAATCCATCAAAATATAATCTTTTTATTCCAGCATTTATGCTTAATATTTTCGTTTTTGCCTACAATCAGTTTTCATTAAAAAAATTCAATTTCACTCATGATGTATATTCCTTAAAATTGGCTGTTCACTTCTGAGAGTTAATTATTACATTGATTATATTTATTATTCTGTACATAATTGAGAGAAAATCTAATTTGAAATGTTTGCACAATATTACTGAAAGTATTCTTATTTATGTAGAAGAAATTGGGGGTTTGATCTCTACTCCAAGAATAACGTTTTCTAAATATCAATTATATAATAAACTTCCCAAAGCTTGATACATAGATACAAAACCAAACAATTGCCATAATTAATCACGGCTAATTAATCATTAATAATAGCATATTTACAGCCTGATTACAGCAATCATTTGGTTGAGTAAATGTTAATTATTAATTAAAATTGAAGTATATTATGTAATTAGCAAAATTATTAAAGCACACAAATCTGTTTTAGTAATGTATTCTTTAAATTTATAATTTAACTTCAATTAAGAATCTGAAAGTTTGATTGTAATTCAGTATAAAAATGCATATTTTTTAATTACATACATAGAAATCATTTTTATGTATATATATAAAGTAAGCTTTTTCACTATCTAATAAAAATGCTTTATTACTTTTATCTTATTTATTAATAAAGTGTAATTTTAATATATTTAAATTTATTAAATCAAGTCATGTTTATCCTTAAATCTATTTGTTAGTGGTTTATATTTCGAGAAATTTCTGTCTTGTTTTTGTTTGTGTCTTAATTCTTTAACCATTTCGATATGTAACCAGTTCAAACACTGTTATTTTCCAAGAATTATCACATCCAGAGTCTCCGAAATTACTAGCCAACCAACAACTTTATTTTATCCACTGGGTAAAAAAGTTGTTGATTGGCTATTGGTGACATATTGATATTTGAAAAATGGAATAGATGCAGACAGAAAAATTAATTCTTTAAATTATTACTAATGTAGATCAGTATAAAACTAGATTAATTTTATATTTATGTTTATATTATATTAATTTTATATGGTGTACATATATAATGAAAATATTTCTTATATTCATTTTACAGAATCCTCAAAATGTTAGTGTATATGAAAACACTTATTCAGAACCATGGAAGATACATTCTGTGCATTTTCCAACAATAAATTTTAAATTTCCACCTTATTCTTTGCTAGGAGAATGGGCAGTTGAAGCTTTTTATGGATATAACGTAAGTCAAATATGAACTAAATTCTTTGTAATGAATATTATAGCCTACATTTTTACATATAAAAGTTAATATTGTATTATGCATTACATGTATAATTATAAAAGTTATACAGATGGTTCCAAAACAACAATAAGAATAGCATTGTATGCATTGAAGCTATTTAGGCTGCAGGACTGTCTGTGGAAACAATAGTCTTTATTGCATAGCTGTTTGCAATTCTTATGGTTTTTCAACATATACAAGACATGATGACAGATAAATGTTAATATATACTGACTCTCGGTGCTCTGCAGGCAATAAACAGCTACAGGAAAATTGACAATATAACTCTGAACAATATATACTACCTACTTCAATGCCTCAAACACACGGGAAACGCTATAACCTTTTATTGGCTGCCTGGCCATATAGGAATTCAAGGAAACAAAATGTTGACAAACTCACAAAACAAACAAACTTTAACTAGGCAAAAACATTCTGACCATATCATGAAAATTTATGGAGCCATATAAACGAATACATGTTTGACAAATGGCAAGAGAAACGAGACAAACAGATAAATAACAAACTACATGCTATAAAACCAGACTTAATAAAATGGACAGCTAACCAATGGAAAAACTAGAAAGAAGAAATTGTACTTGCTTGACAGGACTGATCACACACAACTCACACAGATATCTAATAACAAAGGATATCAAATTAACATGTCCAATGTGTCATATCCTGCTTATGGTCTGACACATACTATTAATTTGTCCTCAATATAAAACTGCCTGAGAAGATTATCTCCAACAATGACTATTTCCAGATGGCAATAAAGTTCTTATAAAGTTCTTTGCATGTTACTAGAAGACAATGAACAAATTCAATCTATTATGTCATATTTTGAAGCAGTAAATCTATATTTTGAGCTCTAAAACAGTATATTCAATAGAAAGATTTATGGATTTTTAAAACATCCAAAAAGGTATTCAAATATTTAAATGTCTAGCTAGACCCGTTACTTTTTGTCCTACTTAGCCCAAGTATCAAACAACCCAAATTCAACAAACTATAAAAGTTTTACTTCAGAAATGTTATAAATTTTTTAGATTTAAAATTTCCAAACTAAATTCTGTTAGGTTTATTTTTGATTTATTAATAAACTTACACTTCATATTTGAGTTATTCCAATGTTTTATATAAAAGCAAATAAAAATGTCTATGAGAGAAAATTTTGAAATTCTGTTTTATTGAGATATGATTAAAATTATTTGCAAACAATTGAAACGTTTGTATTTATGCTTAATTATATTAATTAGGTTGCAATTTGAAAAAATTGTATACTTATAAATTCCCACTGTCATCCATCTGTTGCTGTCTGTCTGTCTGTTCTTCTTTAATCTGAAGAACGAAGTTAGATAGATAAAATTCAAAACCAGATATGAAAAGCTTATTTGCAGGAAGCCCCAATTAACCATATATGAACTTTTGGTTTTCATCAGAATTCATGTTATTTCAATTCCAAAATTTTCCCTGAAAGGTATTAGATAGATGATTGGCACAACGCTATTGTTAAAGGAAAAGTATGATGCACAGGGGCAAGCCACTCTTAATTTAAGGTGGAGAGCATATAAATTTAAAATATTAAGAATTTAAGGAAGCTCAGCATTGTGATGATGTTACAATAAATAATTGCTTGTATTTATTACAAACTATTTCATAAGAACAAAATAAAATAAAATTTTTTCATAGGAAGTAGTTTGATTTTATTTTTTATTTTTTTAAATTTTATTTTAAATCTGGAAATAACCAATATTATTACATATTAATGAAAAACATTTAAAATACTATATATAATTTTTTATATACTATATGCTTTTGGAGTGTGTTCCATCAGGATTTTTTCAAGTGAAAAAATTATCAAATTTTTCACATTAAACCACCTTAAATTCTTAATTACTGTAGTTCTCAAAATTGAACACACACAAACAATATTTAGACACTGAACATTTCCAGAAACCCACATTTTTAGCAAATGAATTCAATTCAATTCCAACAGCTGGAGCATTCTCTTCAGCTAAATTTTTCTAAAAGACAACTTATTTTTTTATCTAATAACCACTTCCATACTCTAGGAAATCATCTATGTCAGTGATTCCCAAACTTTTTCGATCCACCATTCCCTTTGTTCCATAAAGTTATACCCAATGCCCCCTAACCCATTTTCTCTTGTGTGAGAAAGGATTAGAAATATTCTTAGGAAAACTTTTCTATGAATCTCACACTTTGTGCCCTTACCGTACATTGTTCTCAACATCTGGAAACCATTAAACTCAATGTTTCCTCTTATCAGTTTAACAGAGGAAAGGGAACGGCTGTCAGTGACCCCAACTTTTGCCATTGGTCACTGTTCAGTACCCTGCCTCCAGCGCCTCCTAGATTTACTCACCGCCCACAAGGGGGCATTATCACCCACTTTGAGAAATGCTGATTTATGTCTTTAAAATTGGCTACTTCACAATTTTTCTAAGCTGGTAATAGACTATTAAATAATTTCACTAAAACCTTTAAACTATACCAGCAAAAATAATTTAATTTAAATACCTTACAACAAACATTGATTTAACATTATTTAACACCTGGATGTGAATTTCGACGTATACTTGTTCTAATGTTTATAGTTCCTACAATTGGAAAATATTTAAATTTCAATGTTGCATTCTAATTATAACAACCTGACACAGGCAGATCAAAAACATTTGTCATAATGTATTTAAATTAAATTATTTTTGCTGGTATAGTAAAGGTTTTAATGGAGTTATTTAATTGGCTACTTCATTTTTTTACTTTGTTTATGGATCTCTATCTTCTCAGCCATTGAAATATTTTCTTTTTCTGTAATATCTATCACTTTGTTTTTTTTTTCAGTCTACCTCTAAACTTATATATCCTTGCAGCTAAAGTTGTTCTTTTTCTTATATCCTTCTGATGTTTTTTGATCCTCTTCTTGAAGTTTCATCTTATTGTCCTTACATATACCTTCTCTCCTCTCCATCTTTCTCAGAGGAATCTTATTACAGACCATCAGTTTTCCTTCATTTATAGAATCTACTTTTCCTTTCTCATTTCTAAAAATATCTAACACTATCTTATTATGGACAAACATCAATTTTTTATTGAACATTCTTTCTAGTTTCCTTTAAAAGCCTTTTCTAAAATGTCTATTGCATGAAATTCTATTGAATGTCTATTGCAGAAATTACTCTGGACAAGCTCTATCTTTTTTTCCTCTCTCTCTCACATCTTCTGGTTTATTAAGAATATCATTAAACATACAGTCTCACATCCTCTTGCAAGTGGTGGTAGCTAATCTATCACATTATCCAAATCTTGCTGCTCACTTGTCGATGTACACTCCTTCATTAACACACACTACACTGTTCTCTTGTATCTTTATGGGTACCAAGAATTTATGGGAATATAGACTTGTACATATCCTTATCCTTCCTAAAGATTTTTATCACATATTTATTCTTGGAAAATTAAAAATTAAAACCTTGTATTCACTAGTAATTATTGCTTTAAAACATCATTAAAAAGTAAAAGTAATAATAAGAAAAGAGTTTAATTTTTGTTTTTACAACTTGTTGGGCTGCAATTTGAAAACATTGTATACCTATAAATTTCTACTGTCATCTGTCTGTTGTTTGTCTGTCTGTCCTTCCTTAATCTCCAGAATAGAGGTAGGTAGATGAAAGACAAGACCAGATAAGGGAAGCTTAAGGGCAGGAAGCCCTGATTAACTATATATGAACTTCTGATGCAAACTAGAAGTCATGTCATTTTAATTTAAAAATTTCCCTTGAAAAGAGCTAGCTAGATGACTGGCACAATGCAATTTCTAAAGGAAAAGTATGATGTACAGGGGCAAGACACTACTAATTTGAAAGTGGAAAACATATATTTTAAATGAAATAAATTAAAAATTGCAGCCTGGCATTGTGATGATGTCAGAATAAATATTTGCTCATTACTTATGTTTTAATTTTGAATATAAATTAATTTAAATAAGAAAATTTATTTTAAAAAATAATACAGTAGCTCCTTATTGTTATTTGACCTTATTATCTTACTCATTCAGATATATCATACTTTTTAGATCTTCCAAATATAAAAGTTATTTAGCTGATAATTTTTAAAAAATCAGTTGCCATTGAATTTCTACTAGCAAAGAAATATTACCTTATTCCAATCATTGGCATTGAAACTACCATTGTAAGAAATATAAAATCCACAAAAAAGCAAATCACTTGAAAATCAAGAATAGATAAAGCATCAGTTATATCACACCTTCTGATATATCACTTATTTAGTTTGTCTGCTGACATGCACAATATAATGAAAGACTTTTGTATTTTCAATATTCATATATACAGTCAAATCTTGTTCATATGTTTTTCAAGGAAACTAAGAGAAATATTATGTAAGTGAATGTACTATACAAATGAAACTCATTTTGAATTGCCTTCAGAAAGAATATGGTCATCAGAAAAGTACAGCACAGCACAAATTAATACTGTACAAATTAATTTGTATACAAGTATTAATTTGTGCTGTAACAAAAATGTTTCAATTTACCATATAATACATTTGAACAACAAATAAAATAAAAGGTAAACTCAGTATGAAATTAAGTCATGTACTTTTAAAAAATTGGTCAAGTTTTATTTGTTTCTTGGTTTTTTGAAGACTTGTCATTGACATCAGTTGTCTCCTTCTGCCAAAACTACATCATAAGAAAGATGAAGAGTCATTCTAAAGATTAGTTCACACTTATAGTGGATAGTGAAAATGAATGAGAAACTGGAAAGTGATTTTTACTTGATTGGCAAAATTGATTCACACTATAAGATGTAAATTTGTAACATGTTGGACTGGCTAAGTGATTTTCTAAATTCAATAGAAATGGCATCACATGTTATGTATTATCTGCTTTCCTTTTTGCATTTACTAGTGATTTACGATCAGTGTGGACTAACCTAAGTGAATACATAATTTGCTTTTTCACTTTTTTTAATAAGAACTTTAAATTTTTCCATTTTAAAGTGAATAATGTATAGATGAGGAAAAAGTACTACAGAGTATCAATAATTATGACATATAAGCACTATTGCCAATGTGCTGGTAATTACCTGAATTTTGATTATTTTCAACCTGGTGGGTATTTTTGGATTAAGTTTTGAGGTCTCAATACTTTGGCATTGTAGTAAAGTTAAATTCATTTCTTCAGTCATTTATACTCTCAACAAACATGTTGGTATAATAATCCATTCATTTAATGATTAGCTTTATTTAATGTTGTATGTTTAATATTGCAGGCAGCAATTATAAAGGTTACAATATATCTGAGCTCAAAAGAAACCTAATTAAAAATTATTTCTTTATGGATTCATACATTGTAATCTTTATAATCCATAAAGGAATAAATAATTTTTAATCAGGTGGATTGATACCTGCTAATGTGTGGATAGGTGACATGTGACATACTTTGTCAGTAAATGAGAAGTGAGACAACACAGCTGAAACTGGGAGACTAAGCTGTGAGAGAAAGTCATACAATTTAAGGAATAGACAAAAATACATTATTCATAAACGATTTCCTACAGAAGAAAAGAATGGGTAAACATGGGTGTTTTTGCGTAATCTTTGAATGTGATGCAGTAATTTTTCTTATTTATATTGGTAACACTGCATATAAGTGTGAAATCATATGAATGAAAAATGTATAATTGAAGTATTTTATAATGGAGAACATTTTTTATGTATAATTATTAAAAAACAAACAACTGAGAAACATGTAAACAGAGTTTGACTGTAACATTTTTAAAATTTATATTTAAAGCTCAATAAAATTTAATAAAAACTAACTATTTGTTTTAGTTTCAGCAAAATACTTCTATAACATTTCAACTTGAAGAATATGGTAGGTGATTTAATTAAGTAAATCATTTTAGTATTTCTATCCTTTAATTACTGTAATTTTGTTTATAGTTTTGCCAACATTTACTGTGGAACTTGAAACACCAAATGTCATTTTACCTCAGCACAAAACTGTTGATATTGCTGTTAAAGCAGAGTAAGTACTTTAATGAAGTCTTATAAAAAAGTATCTGTTTATGATTCTTTTATTATGATTACTTTTATATGAATTTAAATATCTATTAATGTAAACTTTTATAACTATATATCTAAATTTTTTAAGTATTGTTAATGTTAAAAAGCTTTCCCTTTTTAACATTAATATTTTAGGTGATTGTAATTAAAGTATCCTTATTCTGTATTGTGTAGAGATAGTTTATATTTAGCAGTTGAAATGCAAGCACTAAAATCTGATATAGTAACATTTCAGGACATGTAAAAATCATTTTTATAAAAAAGTTAGTACCAAAACTTACTACTATGGCAC
The DNA here is from genome assembly GCF_030686945.1 of Centruroides vittatus. Taxonomy (NCBI): domain Eukaryota; kingdom Metazoa; phylum Arthropoda; class Arachnida; order Scorpiones; family Buthidae; genus Centruroides; species Centruroides vittatus. The sequence continues at coordinate 112,154 of NW_027122621.1, read as the reverse complement.
CTTTGGCATTACAAGCAACAAAAAAGCAGTTTCCTGTGTATAAGTACACATGTTACAGACAAGTTCTGAATATAAAAGTGGCCAAAACTATTGAATGTAATTCTTATCACGTATTATGGCCATTATCTTGCCAGATTGCACATTTATTGTGAAGCTGTTTCATAAAAGCATCTGCAATGCTGCAGTTGCACTTTGAGAATTTTAATGCCAAATGATTGCTGGATTACATCAGGTTATAATAATGCTACTATTTAATAATTAAATGTTAAATAATTTGGCCTAGGTGTAGGCATTAGGCAGCATCTCTTGATAAATTTAATAGTTATAATTAAATTAATATTTAATTCTTAATTTAGTTTTTCTCAGTCAATGCCATAAGTAACCAGTATAGTTATATCTAAATTAATGGTTATGGAAGTGAAGATTGAATGGGAGGTCTGGATAATGTAACTGACAACACTTCCTCATCTCAAGTTGTATGTTAAAAAATCAAAAGAGACTTGTTGGTAACAATTTTTTTGGTTTTGATTTATCCCAGTTGTGTATTCAAAAGAAAGAAAAGTAAAAATAAAAATATATATACATTTACATTTATGTCACTTTCATGGCTGTGCTTACTTTATCTTCCAAGGCCCATAACCTGTTAAGATTGATTAACACAACTGCATGCAAGTATCATCAAAAACAAAGTATAGAATATATTAGAATAAAATTAGAATGTGAATACGCAGATACTCAGCAAAATTCCCATCTTATTGGTTTTTTTTACAGAACAAAGAAGAAAAAGCAACTGTTGTCAACAGAGGCAAGCACAAATTACTAACTTAAGTGCTCATTTGTTAACACCAACTTTTTTCACTAGTCTGAACAATTTTATGCAATAATGAGTTTTGATAAATGAGAGTAAACTATAAGATCAGGTGACTCATTTAGTTATAATTTTAAAAATTTCTAATTTATTAAATCATGTAATTAGTCCAAACATAATCTAGAGTTTTGAAAATCTTTGATAATTATTTTTTTATTGAATTTTTCTGTAAGAATAAAAATTATCATGATATATTTTTAAAAAGTTGATTTTTTGAAAATAACATAGTAAAACAAATAAAACATATTTTAAATTTATTCATTTATGTGTAAAATACAATTTAATTTTTTGAAAAGTCTATACACTCTTATAAAAAAAAAAGTAGTAAAATGTTAACACACACAACACTAAATCTTATTCAAGGAGTCCAGAAAAACTTTACTTTTAAAATGTTCTCAGGAGTATTCTTCCCATCTTCAGCATAAGGTTAGGCATATTAATATAGATGTGAAGTCATCATTTACTAGTTACCTTGAGTAAAATATTTTAATCTTTTACATTATAAATTGCCATTAAGTAAGCATATAATCATCTGGATTACATAATAATGAGACTTTCTGTATTCCTTTTCATCATTAAATGCAATTAAATAATTTAATTTTAACAGTCTTTTAAAATTAATTAATGTGTAGTCATTTTGATTAATATATATTGGAATTAGTGACAAATTGCATTACATTTAATTATTGTAAATCTATTTATTTTACAGTTTTGTCATTTTTAATGTAAATGTGCCATTTATACAATTTTTATTTAAATAAAACATTTTCTAATTTATTTGGATAAACAGAATTTTTATGCCAACAATAAATGTTTAAAAATCAGGTATTTTATATTATTTTAAATCATTATCACTACTGGTTTAAATGGCTGTTCAGCAATACATTATTGTAAGTTGTTATAAATATCTATGATATTGCACAGTGTGGGAATAAGTGTCTAAGAAAGTGTTGTTTCTCACCAGTGATGCTGTGGGGCCAGAAAGATCTGCCCACAGCATCACTGGATGGGATTTTATTAGAAATTTATTTGAGAACAGGAAGTTCTTATGATATTCCTTTCAATTTTTCCTGACACTAGCCTAATTAGTGTGTTAGGCATGCTATTTAGTATATTATTACTTTTCTGAGAGGGAGGGATCCTAGATCTGTGACAAGACTTTGGCTGATATTTGAATTTAAGAACAATGCCATGTTTTATGAAAAACAAAATTTAAGGAGAACAAAATAAAAACAAAATACAAATGTATAAAGAGATTCTAAGTCCTTATTTTAATGCAAAAGAGAGAGTTTACATCAATTCAAAATATACTACCTCGATTGAAGGTCTTTGGGAGTCTTGATGATCTTCATTCTTGATGGGTAAAAAGGCGGAAAAGTTCAGCAAATGTTGACTGGAGGAAGATGTGGAGCAACGGAGAGTGACTCAGGATAGTGCACTCAAAAAAAATGGCCAGGAACTCCTTGAATGGTGGGAAAATTGCCCTTTTTATGTGTGAGTCTCTTCCAATAAAAATTATGGATTTTTGTCAGCTGACAGGATGTACAGATGGATTAGATATACAGATGTTCGTTAAAGTTATAGATAAGCACTTATGAAAGGAAGTTCGATTTCCCTTTTTATCACAAAAGTGCCAAATGTGTTGTCAGTTGATGGGATCAAGATGTGAAAGATATATATATATATACATATTTTATTACTTTAATTTAATAAATATTTGAAAAGAAAAGAGTTCTTATAATATTCTCAAGGAAAAATTGGTTCAGATTAGAATTTTAATTTGGGCTGTTTTCTAGTTTGATTAATAAAACAAAAAATATTTTAACCCAGTTCCAATTCTTACAACAGAAAATTCATTCATTAAAGTGTGAAAATTTATACACTGAAGATAATTTTAATCTCATATTGGTTTAAAAAGATGCTGCTAATTGATTTTTTTAATTTTGTTTGATTTGTGAGAATTTTGAGTTTAATATATTCCAAATAATTTTTCTATGTAGTAAGATTCAGTTCTTGATGATAACTCTTAAAAATGTCGAAAATGTTTGAAATATTTTATTAAGTGTAGTTTTTCAAAAATTTAACACCAACAAATTGTCTCAATGTCTTCATAATTATTCATTATTCTGTTTATTTACTAGCAATAATTAAAATAATTCCATTGATTAAAATAAATTTCCTCTTAGATTTAAAAATTCATTTATGTAGGATGTATTGACATGTGCTATATGATATGATAATTGGATAATAAATATGCAATGAAGACATATGTTATAGATAATTACTATCACTTATAAATGAATAAGTTGAATCATAAGTTAAATAGTGCTATTTAAAAATCTTTTAACAACAATGAAATCATTTAGATTAAAAACAGATCAGTAAATTTCTTGATTTATTTCAGATATGTATATGGAAAAAAGGTTGATGGAAGTGCAATTTTCAAAATTAGCATTAAGAATGAGATGGGAATTATTGAAATTGGACTTACTAAAACAAAAGAAGTAAGTAGAAAATTGTGAAACATTATGAAAAGTAACTTTTAAATTATTTGTTTTAATCAAAAATTTGATCAAATAATTAAAAATATTTTTAAAAAATTGATTAGTTTTGTTTAATATAATGAGATTTAAATACTTAAAACAAAAAATTTAAGTTTTATTTAAGTTCTATCATAAACTCATTTTTTGAAACATTTCTGTCCCTATTATGTTTTTAGAATCCTAACTAAAAATATCTAAAAATTTTGGGCTATTCATTTTCAATTAATTCATAACAAATTCTCTTAATATATTTTTAAAGAGATTTCTAGATCATCATCTTAATCCATGATGAAGCAGTTTCCTATTTAAACATACAGTGGAAATTTGATTAGACTTGATAGGACAGGAGTTTGTTGGATAAATGAAATTTCAGATAATTCAGAAACTTGTGTTTTGTGTGCTTCAAGCACTATATTTGAAATTTCATAAACTATGAAAAGGTTGATGAATATACTGTACTGCAATTATTGTATTTGAAAGTAAATTACTTTACTTAAAACTAACATAATGTTATGTATATGATCTAGTTTCATGATGCTACACTTGACACAGTAATTTCTAGTTACATGAAAAATTCGGTCTCTGTGTATTGTGTATACATACATTTTATTTTTTATTATTGTTTTTGTTTTTCGAAAACCATTTTGGATAATTGAGTTTCTGTTGTATTTTAAACAAACTGTTGCCTTATATTGAAGTATGGATGCCATCTATTTTCATCTATATACATGCTATATCATATTACAACAGTTTTAATTGTCATTGTAAGGTTTAACTAATAAAGCAAATTAGTAAGAAGTTTTAAATAATTAAATTTATCTTCATATTTTCTTGTTTATTTAAAATATAAAGAAACTGGCTTCTTAATCTATTTTCTCTTAAATAGAAAATTATGTAACTAAAAACTTTTTGTAATTCATTCTTTAATAGGTTGACCAAGGCGAATCAAAACTTTCATTTAATCTTGATGAAATTATAAAGCATCCACAGATTAATAAATTTCCACAGGGGAGTAAACTAATTGTAGAAGTTTCTGTTGTTGATGCAGCCACAGGAAATAAAGAAATTGCTCGTGATGATTATTGTGAATTTTCAAAATCACCTTATCTTATTTCATTTAAGAATTCTCTGAAAGATTTCAAACCAGGATTGATATCAGTTATTACGGCAAGTACATATTTTGTTTTTAAGCAATAACTAAAACATTATAGAATTAAATAATATATTTAATGTTTATAACTTAAAAAATGTTTATTTGGAAATTATTTGTAAGATTATGAATATTTTTTTAAAATTATAAAAAATATTATAGGCTGATATTACTTATGTGAATGGGAGGCCAGCAGCAAATGTTCCAACTTACATCAGTGTTATAGATTCTAATAATAATCTGATAGAAGTTGCTAAACCAAAGTACACAAGTGATGAAAATGGACATGCCTTATTCCATATTAACACTCCAATTGGACCTGACTTTTTTACTGTTACAGTAAGATTTAATTTATATATTTTTTATGGTAGCTTTGGTTTTTTAAATGAAATGAATTTTTCACGCTCAAATTGATTATAATCAGTTTGAATGTAATTCAATTGATTATCAATTGAAAGTTAAAAAAAACCAAATATAATGTAAAAGTTAGTATAGCAAGTTTTTTCATTTTTTATGATTTTTTAAAACTGCTCTTAATGCCACAGGGTAGAAAGAGGGCTATTTTTCAGGCTACTGTGGGTTTAATTAGTCCCACAATGCAGTTAGGTGGTGAGGGATGGGACTCAACATATCCAGGTCATTTCCTGAAATATGCTTGGTCTTTTTGATTGTTCAGATTTGATCCTGGTCCAGAGTGGCAGGCTGATGCCTTAACTGCCTTGGCCATTTGGCTGGCAATATTTTGTATATTAGAAATGTCAGTATTAAGTGTTTAATAAGTTTGCAATTAGTATTAATATCTTATTTATGGTATAAGGCTAGCATTGCACATTTTATTATTAATTATTTCTACATTAAAATCTAACTAAAGCCAATGATTTTAGTTGTTTTTATGTAAAAGAAATTTGTTGGAAATTATTTATCATTAACTAATATTATATATTTTACTATTTTTCAAAATTTGTATTATAAACTTTTTAAGGTGACAACAAATGATACAAGATATAATCCTGATCAGCAATTTTCAGCAAAACATGTTCTTGTTAAATCTGTTTCTAAAGGTTATATTGCAATTTCAAGAACTGAAGGAACCAGAAAAGTAAAGGTGAATAAATTTAGAAAACTTTAGCAATTAACATTAATTATGATTAATCCTAAAAACTACATTTCATTTTCTTTTTATATATATCACTAATTTCTATAAGTTAAGGAACAAATTGAAATTTGAAGATATATAAAACAAATGTAATTATTTTTGACATAATATATAGCACATGAATATATATGCAGCTGTTATGAAAATGCTTATCAAATCATAATATTAATAAAAGATTGAGAAATTATTTAGATGATTTGCAAAATAATAGTTCTTATTTCTACCAGATAAACTGTCTCCAAAAGTTTCTGAAAAGTAAATCAAAAATCCATTTATATACTGCATATATATACTGATAGACAACCTATATTAATGTATTATTAAAAAATTAAAACAACTAGACACTTCACAATGTACCCTGTTACAGTACTAGATTACAACAGTCTTTACCTTTCACTGTGATTAGAAGTAGTTTATTTCTTAACACATTGTTTTTTACACAACATATGGAATGACAACTGGAATAGGGTTTGTACACACTTTGGTCTATTCTTATTTTACTTTTCAGGATACATTCAAATGAGGGGAACTCTGATTGGTTTCTTGTAGCTGGTGAATTTGCTAAACTTTGCATAACTTTCATTGAAACCCCAGTAGTAACAACCTACAGTAGAACATCACAGTAGTAGCATGCAGTCCATGGAAGCTGTGGAAGCACTGCTTCCCTTGTATTTTCTAAAATATAAATACATGTTGTGCAATTATTTTTTATAAACAAGTTCTTATATCTTTATTTCATGTCAATGTATCTATTTTAGAATTAAAATAAATAAACTATTTATTTTTGTCATTTCCAGTATTTGTTTATAATTTTTATGGAAACACAGCTTCCCTATCATCAAATGCCACTGCATGCCACTGCATCACAGTAACATTTCATTAAGTAGATGATTTCTTAATTATATGAACAAGAGGTACAAGACTACCTGGGAGAAAATTGGAATGTTCACTTATGGAAATTGTTCACTTAAAAAAGATGTTCACTTGTATGAGGTTTAAATACCATAACAACTTATGGCACTTTCAAAGAAAATTTTTTGACTGTTCACTAAGAGGGGGTTTTACTATACTTATTTTTATTATCTTTTGCAAAAGTTTTTTGCAATATATAGTAGATGGTTGGTAGGTTATTGGCTTCTCAGAAGGATGGTGAATACATACTAGACATAAAATATTTAATTTTATAAATATTTTAATTACTATATTTGATGGTTTGTAAGACACACTTTCTCTTCTTAGATACTGAATGTGGCAATACAACACATGATGATGATCATCATCATGTCAGTAATGAATCTGAAAAAATAAACTTGTTTTGCCTTTTAACTGAAGATTATGAATCAACACTTGAGTTGATGCAATGAAATTTTATTGTGACTTAAAATACATTTTAAGCTCCTAAATATTCTTCAGTCAGACAGCATTCTACAATGCTATCTAACTGAGAAGGAGTGTTTAGGTACTTGAAATATGTTTTAAGTCACAATAAAATTTCAATAAAAAAGAATGAAAATATGTTTTCATTTTATTATTAGTAAACTATTGCCATGTTTAAAAAGCTGAAAGCATTTGAGAAGTTCAGGTACAAACATTACTGTAAGACTGCATTAATACAGATGCAAGAAGTTGAAAAGCAGGCAAAAGAGAACTTTTGGAATCAGAATTCACAATTGCAATGCCATTTATGCATGAGTTTCTCTTGTCCTTGAATGTTTAACAGGTTGAACTTTCTCACATATTTTTCTTTCCTTTCTTGAGTTGGTGCATTCACAATAGTTTAGCAACCTTGCTTCCATGTAACATCAACAAAATGGTGATGATAGAACACATTGGTGATCTGTCAAATGTGAAGAAAATGCTTCAAGAAACTGCAGAACTTCCAGGGAGGCCATAAATAAAAGAAAGAAAATGTTAATAGTGTAGTTTTTTTTTGTTATATTTTTCTTTAATTTTATTTTGTTGTAAAATTTATTGGACTTTTCCTTCCTACATTTTCATGAAAGTAACTAGAAAGAAAACAAGGAAAGTACTTCTGTAGGTGTGATCTTGGTTCATTTGATTTTCCCTCTCCTCCTGCTTTTCTGCTTCCTCTTGCATTTCTTGTATCTGCATAAATGCAGCCTAATAATTTTAATTTTGTTTTAAATTGAAGTAAGGAACTTAGCTATGATTAAAGAGGAAGTGGCATTTAAATCATGAAATTAGAATTTAGTAAAAAGCAACAGATTTTATTTTGCTTACAAACTTTTTGTTTGTAAGCAAAATAAATTTTGTTTACTATTTGCATTAACCATCAATGCAAATAGTAACATATCCAGAGCATAGATTTAAGTAAAATCTAAGAAATATGCCATTTTTTTCTTAATGGACATATTATGTTTTGCATCTGAGCTTTTCATTTGGAAACCATGGAAATAAATAAAAATTACAGTATGAATTAAGAAGTAAATTGAAATTAGAAAAAATTTATAAGAATTGAACTTCAGTGGCACTTTTAATATTTTAAAGAAAATATGATACTGAAATATTTTTTTCTTAAAATTGTCTTACTTTTTTCAACTAATTGTCTTAATTTTCCATTCTTTGTTGATGAGAATCCTGCAATATACTTAAGGGATTTAGGGCCTAACAAATATTTCATATTTGTGAGACACTTGTTTTAATAACTCAGAACAATCATTTGTGTTTTAACAATCATTTCTATCTTCAAAGAGGGGTGTGCCTATGGGTTTGCTATTATCTGCCATCCTGACAGATCATGTGAAAATTGCCATTTAAGGTTTCTGAAACCCCTTACTGTATGACATTTAATTTTGTATCTGATCTATGTAGGTGAAAGCTGATCACCTGGGATGATTCACATAGTGAGTTGTTGGAGTTTGTGCAGCTGTTTGTTGACTGTTTGTCTGTAGATTTCACTGTAGATCAGGAGATTTCACTGTAGAAGGTCTAAAAGAGAATTACTCCATATTGGTTCTCAACATGGAGTTCTGCATTGTGTACCCTTTTAGAACTTCTCTTATATAGGAATATCAGTGGATTTAGTTTGGTTGTTTATTCCCTTAACTATCCCAATGACCTCATTTCAGCCAAAAGGGTACACAATGCAGCCATCACATTTTTGGTACACAAAGCATTTTTATACTATTCCACACAAAGCTTATTGATAGAGGATACACTCATTTGCTCTGTGATTCAGAAAGTAGTTTATACTATGGCCAAGTTTAAACATGTTAACTTAAAGTTTTAAGGGCTTTATTCCTTATTTTTTCTAAGATTGACAAAAAAAAAAAAAAAAAGGTTTTTACACTTTTTTTTTGAACCAATTTCATTGCAACTTGCTAGGCTTTTTAACAAACATAAGTGTATATTATCTATTATGCCCTTACCATCATTATGCAGGCTTTTATGTAATGACAAAGATCAGCTCTTTGTACATGAGAGGTTGGGTGTATACAAGATTCCTTCAAAGATGAATGCAACATTATCAACTTTTTATATATAGGGACTACTGTGAGAACGCTTGCCGATACATTGGCAGAACATTAGGATTACATTTCACATAGAAGAAATTGTTAAAAGTGTTTTAGATTACGACTATGAACCCTTATGGTCAGAGATATCTTTAATACATCAACAAGTGAACTGCAGTATGTTGTTTATTTGGAAAACTCTATATTTTGTCAAATGATAAATACAGTAAACTCTAGAGCTACCTGGTTTTTGTGTTTCACTCTTAAAGGAAGTGATGGCTGAACAAATAATAACCCAACTATAGCACATTCTTAATGTTGTAATTTCATTTTTATTCATACAATTGATTCTTTTATTTTTAAATTTTTAAAATATCTACTTTATTTAAAAAATTGTTTGATGTTTAGTTTTCCTAAACATCAAACAATTTTTACTGTGTTCTAACTAAACTTTAGTTTGCCTGAATGAAGATGATGATATATCATTGAAAATACTAATATTTTTGTTGTTAATAAATATTTTAAACCAAAAAGACAGTTTGTGTAATTCTGCATATGGAGTTCTGGAAATTCTTCCAAATTGAATTTGTTCTTTTTCATTCTAAAATTAGTGTGTAATAATTGTTTATATATGAAATATTTTATAATAATTATTTAAAATATTTTAGGTTGGTGACAAATTCTCAGCAACTATATTTACTGTTCCTCCAGAAAAATTTGAAAACTTATTCTTTTTGGTAAGAAAATCTATAATAATATATTTTAATATATTGAAACATTATTTTGAAAATTTTAATTTAATATTGAATTTCGAAAACAAAATTAAAGATTTTCTCTTACAGTTTTCTTAGCAATAATAACACAATTAAACATTAGTAATGATTTTTTTTTTGTTTTAATGTTTATCAAAACATTAATACTGGTAAATTTTTCATACTGTAATCTTATGTGTATAACCTGTAGGTCAGCTGTATTTGAAAAATGATTTGAAAGGGGTGTTGTTTATGATACATACATACAAGAAATATTGGTTGTACACGAAGTGTTTAGTCGGCAGAAAAGAGGGTAAGGGAAAAGGAGGAAGAAGTAGGGAGAGGAAATAGAAGTAGAGAAAAGTAGGATCCCTCTGAATGGTGTACATAAGGCTACAATACCCTCTATGTTTGACAGTGGCATAGCATGGTGGCACCCCTCTGCACTGGGTGCCACTCGCAGAGGGGCACCCAAATGGTCTCCAAGACAAACTATATGTGTTTCTGGAGGGGAGGGGGTGCCAATAAAGTGTCGTGCCCCGGATGCCAGTTATGTTTGCTATGCCACTGATTAGATCGTTTAGACGTCTGATAAGTTGACTCCCTTTGAAAAATGAGTTCACACCACACAGCTTACTGTACAGTGTGAACTCATTTTTTTCAGGAGGGGAGTCGACTTATCAGACGTCTAAAAAGTGTGAAACAGGAAAAGTATGCTGATTTATCTAATGGTGATGAGTTAAACAATGTCGAGTAAACCGAGTTTTTAAACATTAATAACATTAATGCCTATGTAAGTTGTCTGGGACCACAGAAACTGACTATTTAACCTATGGTATCGAGTTATCCAGGTGACGACTTATGTGGACTCGACTGTATTATATCATTAAATCTGAAGTTATAATATCTAAGGGTAACGGAAGGGTTTCTATGCAAGCGTAGAGAATTTCTATACAAATTAATTCTTTTGATGTTGCCAGATATAATAGACTCACTTTAAAGTGACATTTAGGAGACCTGACAAAATGGATGTTATATTGAATTTTCTGAATATTTTATTATTTTGCTGGAATGATTCATAAGAAAAATACTTTAAGTTAAAAACCTAGCTTTTAAAATTACATTATTTAAAATAATTTAAAAATTTATGACAGTTGAATTAGAAAAACAAAAAATTAAGCAATCAATTAAATGAAGGTTACTAGGTCCAATAAATGTAAGTTTGATTAAAAAATTGTTTTTAAATATTAAAGCATATTTTCATCTAAGAGAACAGTTTGATTTTACTTCCATGTTTATTGATTCAATGTTTGAAATGGTGCTTCTAACCATTTACATTGATGATGAGCAACCTTTTCTGGATGCATGCCACAGGTGAGCTCTCTAGGCTTGCAATGGATGACATAGAGTTTTTCTTATTGGCTTTAATCTTGTTGAGTACTAATATATTTCATAACAGTTATGAAATATGTTAGTACTCAGTAAGTATATGTTATTTTATTAGATTCTAAAATAATATATGCCAATGACTTACAAACTAATAATATATACAGTGGAACCTCACTTAACAAGCATAATTTGTTCCAGAGTCTTATTCGTAATGCGAAACACTCGTTAAACGAAACAATTTTTTTCATAGAAATTAATGTAAAATACAATAATGTATTCCATGCTGAAAAAATGCTCAAATGCTTTATGTATAATGTTTATTAAAAAAAAATTGTACAATATACACTGTTAAGGAGCATGAATCATCATCATCATCATTTCTTCTAGCGTGGAATGAACCATCCTGGAATGAGATTTCGATTTGCAGAAACAAAAAAAAATTACAGCTAATATGTTTGATAAACACTCCAAACGATATGCCAAATTCTTGGGTTATGTAAATGCTATAATTAAATATTAGAAATTAATTAATTTGACTAGAGGTAGGCAGTTGTGTTTCCATCTCGTATTAAATTTAATAATTATAAATGGTTAATTTTTAATTCAGACATTTCTAAAATTTAATTTGGAATCAGTCATTAAATTTAATGACCCAAGAATTTGGCATATTGTTTGACATGTTTATTATATAAGGGCTATGGTTGTTGATGTTTATAAGTAATACGTGTGAACACAAGTTTGGAAAAATATGTGATCACAAGTAACACTAAGATGCTAGCAGAAGGAATGCTAAATACAGACTGATGGAGCATGCCGCATGCGCACAATTCGGGACTTCCCTCTACTCATCACTCATTATGCAAAATATCACTCGTTAAGCGAGGCAAATTTTTATAATTTGTTTTGCTCGTTATGCAAAATATTCATTGTGTGAGGTGCTCATTAAGCGAGGTTCCACTGTAGTTTACTTTCATCTTTTTGCTGGTCAAGTTTCATTGTCCTTTGTCATAAATATCAGCTTATTTAGAGTTGCATAATGGCACAAGGAAGAAGACAGGAAAATAAAATTATAATGTCAAAGCTCTTGGGTCACACATTAGGATCTTGTGGGCCATAGATTGCTCATCACTGATTTACATGGTAATTGTATTGATAGTAAAATAGCATTAGACTTCATCAAACCCTAGTGATTCAAATACAAACAATGTACCTGAATAGTGTTAAACTGAAATTGCACAATACAAGTAAAATGTAAATTGACGGTTAGTATAGTTACTTTGAGTTATATAATTTGTAAAGTATTATATTTTAACATAATTTTAACAAATATTAATGATTAACAATTTGAATGATTGTATTGACATAATTAAAATGTATTAAAATTTTATTATACTAACTGAAATTGTATTTCAGGTAATGGCACAAGGTAAAATTGTACACATAAGTACAATTCCAAAAGGACAGTTACTACAGAGACAATTGGAATTTCCTGTTACTGCAGATATGTCTCCTGTTTTGAGAGTTGTTGTATTTTCTTTACATGAAAATGAACTAGTAATTGATTCCCTTCGAGTTTTAGTAGAAAACCAATGCTCTCGTTTTTCTGAAGTAAGAATATAAATTTTTAAACATTTGGTATTCAAAATTCAGTTGATTAATGAATATAATACAAATAATTATAAGAATTAGGTTACTGCTTTACAATAAATATTATTTACTTGTAAAGTTTTATTTAGGACTGATTGTAAAATATGACAAATATTTTAATTAAGAATTCTTAAAAGTATTTCTTTTAGTACTTTCTTAAAGATATATTTATGGAATTATGCTTATAAAGTATTTACCATATTAAAAAATTATTATTAAAAAAATTAAAAGTAAAAACAAATAAGCAAAATTTTATTGTTTTTAATTAGTTAATTATTTAAAATTATAATTTATAGAGCATAATTTGCTTTGTTTAATAATTTTGATAAACCTATAAAAGTTACTAGGTAATTTGATTTAATTGTACAGTAACCAATTTTTGAATTAGGGTCAGTAGTGAAATGAAATTTGTAATAGTAATTTTAATTTTATTTTTATTTACATTTGAAAATATCTGATAATGATTAGCATATATACCAAACAGAACCAAATTCCAATTTAATAGAATAACAATAGTTTATTTCATATAATTTTGATGGTTACATGTATATGATAGTACAGTAGAGCGTCGATAAGTGGAACCAATTGGGGACTGGGGTCCTTCCAGTTAATGATTTGTTCCAGTTTCCGACTTCGTACGAAAAAATACATTAACCTGTCCGATGTTCAAATTTTTCTCCTGCGTTGCGTTAATTTTTCCCGTTGCGTTCGCTTCGTGTTGAATTTTCGTCGATTTTAAGCCTAACGAAAATTTTTATAATAATCATCGAGGCTATCGTATCGTTAAAAATTATTTCTGCATTTTGTACAAACAAAATAAATATATTAAAGAATATAAAAAACATGAAAATTATACTTTAGAAGTAAATTTAGTATCAAAAACATTCGATTCAGCACGACACAGTCCGACTGAAAATCGTTCCACTTTCCGGCCATTCCACTTACCGACGTTCCACTTATCGACGCTCTACTGTATATGCCTTGAAGAAAAAATAGGTAAAAATGAAAATAGATTATGACATTGTAATGTAGAAGTAAAGTTTATTAAACTTCACAACTGTATTAGAATGAATGGCAGCTATGTATTTATTCAAAACTACCCTTTGAATGAATACACAGCATGAATGAAACAAAGAGAAAAGAGACTGTTATCTACAAACCGTCTAATTGAAGTGTGCAGGAATTTCAATCTTACTTTGCTAGTGATTAGGATATTTCTTTTTGAAAATATTTGTCAGTGATTATTGAATATTTCCTTTCATAAATTGGGAAAAGGAGTAAAGTTTGTTATAATGAATTTTTGCATACTGAATACTTGTAAATTGAGGTCTTGTTGCACATAACAATAATTTTAAAATGTACTTTTTTTAATAATATATTAAAATGCATTGGTCTTTTATTGGAGGTTTCTTTGATAGAATCCTATTTTATGTTTAAATATTTCTATCTTCCTTAATTATCACTCTAATCCCAAAATTATAATAAGGTAAAAGTGAATTAATAATAAATAAAATAAATATAAATTCATAATGAAGAAAATCAATTTCATGGAGGCCATAACTATTTATTGATTGTGGATTACTTTTCCAAATATCCAGAGATGGCAAAGCTGAATGACAAAACTGCACAATCTATTATCAAGACATGAAACAAATTTTACACAGTTCAGAATTTCAGAAGTGAAGATTGCAATATTGCCTTTGTATAATTTTTTATTTCTTTCAGTTGATTGACTATCTCTTGTGTCTGGGAATTGTTTATAAAATACTGTAATGAACAAATGTCTTAAACATTGACCTAAACAGTATAATTGTATTTTATTATGTTATGCACACACAATAACTGATTATAATATACATATGTATGTGATATAGGTTTATGCATTTCATTGGAAATTGTACCCCATTATTTTTAATGTTTGAGTTACTGTTTCATCTTATAAAAAGAATCACAAAATAGAACTCTATTGTAAGTTGAGGATTACCCATATAATCAAAATATTCAAAAACTTATTTTATCAGATTTAAAAATTTACTTATATAGTACAATTCAAGAAAAAGAGATACTGTATATATATTTTATCTATTAATTTATTTCAGGTTGAAATCAAGACAGATTTTCGTACTACTGAACCAGGTCACAATGGAAAGTTTATATTAGAAGGAGAACCCGACACTAAAGTTGGAATACTTGCTGTAGACAATGCTGTTTATGCCTTGAGAAATAAAGACAAGTTAACAAAGGAAAAGGTAATTTTTGTATCAGTACTGAAATATTTCAATTTTATTATAATACAATCTCTGTACACACCAGTAAAATAAGTATATAAATTCTTCAAACCTGTTAACCAGAGTCAATCTATTTTTTGTATGATAATATAACCAAATATTCGGTCTTTCACTGACATATTTTGTATGTCGACAAAACCTGAAGAAGAGCCCAGAATGGGCTGTGAAAACGTTTGCAATTCTAAAAATAGATCGACTCCAGTTAACAGGTTTGAAGAATTTATATATTTATTATAATAATTATTAAATAAAAATTTATTATGTTAAATTTATGAAGTTTTCAATATTATAAAGTCTATTATTTGAAAAAATATGTATCAAATTGTTATGGGATTATTTAAATTAATCCTGCAGTAAGTATTGTAATTTCATGCAGATAATGCATGATGAGGTGTAAACTGCACTGGTTTATATCCTACAGAAAATTCTTAGAATGGAAATAAAATCTTTGCATAACCTGCATCACTCTATATGTTATGTCTCCAGAGCAGCTATTGAAGAAAAAAAAAAATGACACTTACTGGTATGCAGTTTAGAAAGTAAGTAGTAAATACTATATCAAACATTAAAACATTGATTTTTCTGTTTCACTCCACTAAAAATTATTATATATATGTTACTGTGAATGACCGATATCTGGTGAATGTCAACATTTTCCGGTGAATGTCAGCATTTTCCGGTGAATGTCAGCATTCACACAGTCGTTTCATGTATGTATGAAATATTTGCTAAATATCATTATTTCTCACTTACACTGGCAAATGTCAACATTCAGTATGCACTGATGGTGAATGTTGAATAAAAATATTTTTATTACATTAAGACAAAAATGCAACTTTTTAATGTGTCAAAATAGGAGAAAGCTTAAGTAACAGTACATGTAAATAAACCGTTGAACTTAAAATGAACATTACATTCTAAATCATTAAAGAAAATAATACAATAATTAACTTACACACAAATTATGTGATTAACATTATACAATCTTATTTATTGCAACAACTTAAACTGTTTTGGCACTTTGAATTGCACTAGAGTCCCTTGCTTTTACAACTGCATTTATTCGTGGAACACTTCTTTTTGCAATGATAGCATGTATAGCCTTGCCCTCCACTTTTCAAATTAGCTGCAGCTGCTTCTCTCAGTGATATTTCTTGAGAAGAAATCTCATCTATGGAAAGTAACTTTTCTTTACAAATTATGAACTGATTACGGGTATAAAGCTGACAAACTGATCCCCGCTTCACAGGATCAAAAGAACAAAAATGCCATCCAGTGACAAAGTGAGCGGTTTCCACTAAACCATTGCCAGGAAAAGAGGTACAATCTTCTCCTACCTCCGGCTACCCACAAAGGACTTGGTGACAGACTGTCGTCTCTCTGTCGACATCAGCGTCTCGCATGTCATTGCAACCTCCACCAAAGCTTATCTGTGCTTGTCAACATACACCAGCGATTGTTTGAATGTGTGATAATATAACCAAATATTTGCTGTTGACATATTTTGTATGTGTTGACATTCACCGGAGAATATCGACATTCTCTAATTTCGGTCTTTCACAGTAACATATACATACACACACTGTATATACATATACAATCAAACTTGAATATTTTATAATAATTAAATCATTAAATGCTGGATTATTTAAGCTTTATTTTGGCTAACTATGAACAATTAATATAAAATAATTTGTTCTAATGATAGATTGTTAAACCACTGTTTTTACTAATATTAATAATTATAATAATTTTTGAATTAAATTTAGTAATTTATTAATATCCTAAAATCTCAGATAATTTATGCAAATTTTAATTTTTATATATGAAGTTGGGTATATAATGTGTATTATAATATGCTGTATATAATTTAATATTTTAGTCCAAATAATTGAAACTTAATTTTATATATGCAAAAAGTATTTAGTATGCTATGAGTTTTGTTTTATTAATCTAGAAATATTTATTAAAAATATATGAATTATTTATGTTTTACATTGATACTAATAGAGATACTTCATAACATTACTAAAATTAAAATTTATGTAAATAGTTATGATTATAAGTTATATATAGAATTTGTTGTTAAAATTAGCTTTATTATTTATTAAAATTTACAATTCTAATAAAGGTGAAAATATTTCGTAAAATATTTTGTTTGTTTACGGTTGTAGTTTGTAACTACATAATGATATTTTATCTTTATAAAAGATTTTTTCAATCTTTTATTTTAAATTATTATTTTTTAAATTTAATTTTTGTTTTAAAACTTTTTATTATAGTTATTTAAAACTTTGGCAAGTCGGGATCTTGGTTGTGGACCAGGTGGAGGAAGAAATTCTGAAGTCATACTTTCCAATGCTGGATTAGTTATTTTTGGAAATTTTGTTACAGAAAATAAAGATAGAACTGGTATATATTATTGATTAGTTAATTCTTTAACTAGAATATAATAAAAATATATTATTTTCTAATGATGTTAATTAAAAACAATTAAAAATTTATATTGTAGTGTTTGGTGATTTAGTAGAATATAATCACAAAATATTATAGTAGGTTAATAACTTATGTAAAGATAGGTTGTTTTAATTAAAATGTTTATATTTAGAACTGTTTTTAGCTATTGTACATACAAAGGTTAGATTAGATAAAAATAAGACTTTGTATTGGGTTGTTCGGAAAGTTCGTAGTGATTTTTAAGAGAAATAAAAGAAATTGTTTTAAAACTAAAACTATACTTTTATTCCATTATGTATGGACCATTGTTTTTAATAACGTGTTGCCATCTATAGGGCAGCTTCATGATACCCTCTTTGTAGAACTTTCCAGTTTTTCCTGCAAATAACTGATCCACGTGGTTTTTGCAAGCTTCCAAAGTATCAAAGTTTTTATCATGAAGGGAATTTTGTAGAGAACGGAACAAATGGTAGTCCGATGGGGCAAGGTCGGATGAGTAAGGGGGGTGGGGTAAAACATCCCAGCCTGGTTCCAATAATTTTTGGCGTGTTTGTAAAGATGTGTGAGGCTGGCATTATCTTGGTGAAACACAATGCCTTTTCTATTGGCCAGTTTCGGACGTTTTTCTTTAATTGCCATGTTCAGCTTTATCCAATTGGGAACAATACTTATCAGAATCAATTGTTTGATTCTGTGGAAGCAGCTCGTAGTACAGGATTCCTTTCCAATCCCACCAGACAGTGAGCATGACCTTCTTTGGATGAAGACCGGCCTTTGGAGTTTTTAATGGTGATTCATTTTTTTTACCCCATGATCGTTTTTGGCTGATGTTGTTATAAATGATCCACTTTTCATCACCTGTCACTAAACGCTTCAGAAAAGGGTCATTTTCATTTCGTCTTTCAAGAGAATCACAAATGGAGATGCGATCCAGTAAGTTTTTTTCCGTTAAGTCGTGAGGTATCCAAATGTCATAACGATTCACGTATCCGAGCTTCTTTAGATGTTGAAATACAGTGCTGTTTGATGACTTCACTATGTCTGCAATCTCTTGAGTTGTGTAATGAGGGTTTTCATCCAATAATGCTTTGATCTGGTCCTCTTCAATAACAGGAGGTCTTCAAGGCTGAAATTACTCGTTTTAAATTTTGCAAACCACTTTCGAACAGTTGATTCTGATACAGCACTCCCACCATAAACATCACATATCTTTTTTGCTGTTTGTACAGCATTTTTGCCTTTACGAAAAAAGAAAAGAAACAAGTGTCGATAATGCACGTTGTTCGCATCCATTTTTTGCAATGAGACAAATTAAACGCTATTTGAATAATCTTAACGGTTTTTTTGTAACGGACACGTCTCAAGGTCATTTGTCGTAATATTCATTGGTTTGTACAATTCTAATCATTTTTGCGTCAATCGGTGTCTCAACTGTCGGCTATCAAAAATCGCTACAAACTTTCCGAACAACCCAATAGATACTGTATGTTTCTAGAATTTGCAGAGAAGAATTTTGTAGTAAAACTTAATTTTTAAAGTTACTATCAGAGAAAAATATAGTTCATAAAGAAAGTGCATTTCTGATTACATAACTGCTTTCGCTCATCTTTACCTTACAACTTTTAACTATATATGACCTGAAATCAATTATTATTATCATATTTTTTGATAAGGCAGATCTGAAAGACAGTATAATGCCATTCCTAATATACTGTTTTCTACTTATGAATTTGCTATTATGTAATTTTAATCTCTTTACTCTGTTAAGAACACTCTATAAGTGAACATTCATAAAAACATTATTGTATAAGTTAATAGCTACACATTTCATTTAACTTCTTTATATTTATCATTTACTTCATGTATTTATGATGTTTAGAAATAGAACTATATCTAAAGAGAACTATATTGCTTATTTATATTGGTTAACATTTTCCTGGTCTCCACTGCATTGCATTTTTCATTGACAATGATTTGACTCTTGTTTTTGAAATTATGTTCTGTACATTTTGCAAGTATGTTTCCCAGATTTCATTAAAATTGGATTTTTAGATATAGCTGCAGACATTTATGTACACAGGCAATTTAATGATGTTCATTGTGCATTGTTTACTTATCAAGCTCATTTTATCTATAAATATCACAGATATAAAGTATTTTAGTACAAGAATTTGATCAGCTAGTTACAGATAGAATAATAAAGATATTGGTGTTTTCCTTCATCATGGTAAAACAAACAACAATAGTCACTTATTTGTTGATATGCAGTTCTCTGTGACTTTGTATTGTGCAATGAAGATTTCTACACTGTGAAATAAATCTTTTTATAGTGTTCATCTAGTATAGTTTCATTCATTACCGTTTTCTGAACAGTAATTGGATGAATAAAATAGAATTTTAACATTCTGTTGGATAGCCTGTTGATTACAATTTATCAGGTGTTTATCATGTAAAGTTATCTTTTATTGAACAAGGTATAGTTTTCTACAATAAAGAAGAGTTAAGCAAATCAACTTTTGAATCCAAGTCATTTGATAAATAGATAGAATCAATATTGAAATGATTTTTTATTTAATTTTTCCAAGTTTAGTTTAGTATTTGTTGTTAGTATTTGATAAATTAAACAGAAATTAACTGAGACAATACAAATATTTTGTCATTAAGTGGCTTTTTTGTATTTACAATATATTGCAGTTTGGACAGTTCTGTCTTAAATATTTCATTTCTTGCATTAACTCATCTTAAAATTATAACTACAATGACTAAGAAAAATAAAATGAAAGAAAAAAGGAAAAAAGTTGAATGTTTGAGCTGATATCAAAATTGCATACAGGTTAAGTGAAAAATTTCAATAACTTCAGTGTCTGAAATATAAAGTGATGCAAATTATCAGAACGTTTTTCTTTTTATTCTAATAACTTTCTACAATTTATACACAGGAAATTATGGTAACTTATCGACAACACATTATTATTTGATATACAAGGGTGAGTCAAAAATTATCTGCAATGTTGACATAACTCTTCTTACAATGTTCATACTAACCTCTGTCCTCGTTTATTTTATTGTTATGCTGTTGTGGTCCTGCTATGGAATTTCGATCCTAATTCCTCCATTTGTCTTCCTTTTAGTGCAGATAGATCATGGGCGCTCCATTAGAAGTTTGCACCAAACAGGAACAACGAGCAGTGGTCCAGTTTTGATGGTCAGAAGGTGTATCGGGCCGCAATCCATCAAAGACTTTTGGAACAATATGGGAACAGTGTCTTGCCACAATGGACCACTGCTCATTGGACTACGAATGGATTGAAAAATTCAAAAATGGTCGCACAAGTGTTACACATGAGGAAGGAGCCGGACGACATCTACAGCCACAAATTTTTCAATTCATTTGTAGACACTTCCTTTGCAGCAAGACACTGTTCCCATATTGTGCCAAAAGTCTTTGATGGATTATGGCCCCTGATACACCTTCTGACCACAAAAACCGGACCACTGCTCATTGTTCCTCTTTGGTGCAAACTTCTAATGGAGCACCCATGATCTATCTGCAATAAAAAGAAGACAAATGGAGGAATTAGGATCAAAATTCCATAGCAGGACCACAACAGCATAACAATAAAATAAACGAGGACAGAGGTCAGTATGAACAATGTAAGAAGAGTTATGTCAACATTGCAGATAATTTTTGACTCACCCTCGTATCTAAGAATTGCAACATGTTTCCATATTACTGCATTTATTCTAATAAACAGCACATGGTCTATAACTTTTTCATCTTGAAACTGCACTGTTTACTTAGAGTGATTATTATTTCTGTTTTTGGGGGATTGAATGTGACTATTATTCAGCTGTAACTATTAATGGAATAAATTTCGTAAATTTTTTACTTTTTTATTATTTGAACAACACATCACTGAGATCATTTGCAGTTTATTTCAACCTAAGATAACACTGAATAAAACGTGCAATTTTTTAGTTTATGATAAGCCTTATCTTCTTTCAATAGACAGTGTGTTTACAATTAGAGCATGCTGTCTATAGCTTTTTCATTTTGCAATTGCCTGTTTATTAGAATAAATATAGTATATCATAACTAAATAGCTATTGATAGTTATATTTTTATTTAATATTAATATATATAATTTCATAAAGTTTGAAAGTTTTTAAAATATAATTTTAAAATTTATTTATCATATTATATAATTTCATATATTTTAGCATTTCGATGTGAAGAAAGAATAAGAAGAAAAAGAGAAGCTGTTCAAGACATGGGTATGCCTTTTCTAATATTTAAATATTTAAAAAATAATTTATAATTAAAAAAATTTATTGTCTAGATTTCTGAAGAATAATTTGATTGTTTAAATCTATTTGAAATGTTGTTAAAGATTTCAAAATGCAGAATGATTAAACAATATATTTATTTGCAAGGAGTTTCAAATTTGTTGTCTCTTGAATCCAAATAAAATAAATATTTAAGACAAATGTTTCTCTTATGACATATAATAGCGCAGTAACAAGCATGGCTGGTTCACTGCATTGCCAAATCTATTCTTTGCAAGTAAACTTTTTATTTGATCACTTTATATAATATGCATGACATCAATATATCATGGAGAGAAGTGTTTGTTGAAGTCATGTAGTGTTAGTGGGAATGAATCTTTATTTAATATTGTACCATTATATTTAATTCTTTTTGTTTATTTCATGTTTTAATTTGTTTTGATTTTAATTTATTTTCATTTTATTAAATTTTTATAAAATTTTCTTGTAATTTTAAATTTAAAAATATTTTTTAATTTGCTTTAATTCACTTTGGAAAATTTTGAATTTATAAAAAAACACCTATAATTTCAAAGCTGATGATTTCTTTTAAAAGAATAAAAGTATTTATGATTAAAAAAAAATTTGTTTTGGTTTCCTGAATTTAGTATTTTTCTTGTAGAATATTAAAAATGCAAAAGGTGTTTTATTGTGAAATATTTCATGAAAATTTCAAAATCCAAAAATGGAAATTATAAATGAAGTTTTAATATACAAATTCAACTGTGAAAAAATAATAAACAAAAGAGTAGAATTTTTTTTCAATACTTAAAAGATTGTGTAATATTTTAAGTATTGACATTGATATTTAAATATCAGGTCGTCAAGGATGAAATTTGTGGAAAAAAAAAGGCAAAGTTGGTTGATAACCTACAAATATAAGGAATTATTTTATTCATCAAAGTATGCACCCACATTGTCTATACACTTTTGCCATTTAAGTGGCAGGTTGTTCAGGCCGGTGGTATAAAACCCTGGCGGATGAGAGTCAATGAATTCCTGAAAGGCCAGTTTTACAGTATTGTCGGAATTAAATTGTTTTCCTATTAAAAAGTTGTCCAAATTGTGGAAGAAGTGGTAGTCAGTGGGGGCTAGATCTGGTGAGTATGGAGGATGATGATGAAGTTCCAACTCCAATTTCTGTAGTTTTGCCACAGTCATTTGTGCAGTGTGTGATCTAGCATTATCATGCAATAAGAAAGGAGTTGATCTGTTGACCAATCTAGGCTGTTTTTCTTTAAGTTTTTGCGTCATTTTATCCAGTTGGTTGCAGTATATTTCTGCTGTGATTGATGAACCAGGTTTCATGAAATCATAATGGATCACACCTATGCTAGACCACCAAGCACCATCAGCTTCTTTTGATGAATTTGGAGTATGTTTGGTGATTCATCTTGTCCAACCACTGTGCTGAATGTTTGCAATTGTCATATTGGATCTATTTCTCATCACAAGTGACAATTCGATTCAAAAATGGATCAGATTTGTGACAAGAAAGCAACATCAAGCAAGCTTCCAAATGCTTTTGTTTCTGAGTTCTGTTCCATTTTTAACAATGATTTCTTTAAACAGGTGAGATATGCAAGTTTCCAACAAAAAAAAAAAAAAAAACAGAATGGTAAAATATTAAGCCAAGGTCAAATAATAGGCTGTTACAGTTAGCAATATTATTACCTACAAATTTCATCCTTGACAACCTAATATATAAAATCTGTATGTTGAAATTTGCATTATTTTTTGTACTGTAGAAAAGAGCATTATACTAATCCAGGTTTAATTCTATGAATTGCAAGTTGCATTTAGATTTAATTTTATTAATTAAATAATATCAGCAAAATTTATTTAAACAATATATATTTAATTATATAAATTGTAATAAAATAAATTTAAATGCTCATTTGTTTATTTAATAAAGTTGACAGCCATGATGATGATGATCAGAAAAAATGTTGTTTCTTGGGAACACGTTCGGACAAACACAAACGATCCTGTGAAGAACGAGCTAAGTTACTTAAAATCCATGTCAAAGAAAATGAAGAAAACAATACTTGTATTGAAACTTTCTTAAAATGTTGTTTAAAATTAGCACCTCAATTATTATCAGCAACTGATGGTAAGAGAAATACTTTTAAAATCAATAGTAGTTAGGATAAAGAAGGATTATGATAATTTAATATATTTTAAGTTAACATTAATACAAATGTAATTTAATTTAGTTAAATTTCTATAGCTTGTAGAATATTTAGAAAGTTATATTACATCATATTTTTGGGTGAAAACATTAAAAAATTTATTTTAAAATTTTATAAATTTAATTTTTCATTAGAAATTAAAATTACACTTGGAACTCCTACACAATTAAAAGTCTTTTTATTTCCCTTCCGGAACAAGGTTCTTTCCTTTTCTAATTTTACAAAGGATCCCAACTGGAACAACTTCACTGAGGAAGGGGGCCGCCACGTACCAAGAATCACACCCGCGCTCGTAACAAAAACTCTTTTTTTTTTTTTTTTTTTTTTTTTAACACCCGACTTAAAAATAAACTTATATCTACCTTAAAACTAAAAAGGAAAGGGGAAACAGATAGATTTAGGAAAGAACGAAAGTGGATAGAATTAGATGGAAGGTCGGTACCTTCCATCTAATTCTATGATACGATCGGTGATTTCGCTGGAGTGTATTTTCGCAATGGCAGTCGCTTTCCTCTCTTTTTCTTGTTCGGCTGTCTGCCCTCGACGTCTTTCGATTACCTCGGTTTTGTGTCTATTTTCCCTTGGCCTCGACGGTCCTGTAGCCTCCTTTCGACTTTTTTCGTTCCTGGTCGATCGCTGGCTCACACTTCCGTCCTTCTTGAGGTCCAGTAGAAAAGTGTCCCTTGATCACCACTTAGCCTTCAGGGCGTCCTCGCCTTCTTTTGTTCTTACTTAGGAGGGGTAATCCTGCCCTCCAGCAATAACGGTCAGGTTATTTAGACAAAGGAGAAAGGAACGGAAATAAGAGAATAGAATGAAGGAAGAAGGAAGATAGAAAATATAATATATATATATAGTTAATTTACTAACTTATAGAAATTTAAAGAAAAAGTTATATTACATCATATTTTTGGGTGAAAACATTAAAAAATTTATTTTAAAATTTTATAAATTTAATTTTTCATTAGAAATTAAAATTACACTTGGAACTCCTTCATTCAAATTCTTTAAATAATGATTAAACAATTGTATAAATATAAAATATATTAAAAACAAAATGCTTTTGATAAAAGTTTTTAAAGTATAATTTATATTGATGCACTTAGAAAGATAGAAAAGGATTTTAAAAAATTTTAAAGTCAAACATATATAAATTATGAAATAAAATAAAATAGATAAACATAAATTTTCTTAGTTCTGTTCATAAATCTATTGTAACTAGATTTAGGAATAATCTTAAATAAGTTATAATTATTTATTTAATGATTTTTTTTGTAGTGTTTAAACACGAGTTTCAGAAATACAGTTTATTGAATGCATAATGAACAACACAATTACTTGTATTTCAGAAATATTATAGAACTTCATTAGTTTAATGTGAAAGTTGTATTTTATTATACATTTTCAAAGTATAACATCCATTCATCAGATATTCCATCAAAATAATTGGGATAACTAAATCAAACTACTATTTATTAAAATATATATTTTGATAAATAATAGTTTGACTATATATATATATATATATATATACATATACATATATAATAATAATATATACATATATACAGTCAAACCTTGGGTTACCAATGCTCCTGTTTATGAACAAAATTTTGTGTTTATGAACAAATATTTTCTTCAATTGCCATATGATAATGTGATTTCCAAACAACCTACTCAACAGAGCTAGCTAGCCACCAATGGTCAACTTCCTATACTTCCTATGTTAAAGAAAGACAATGGCCTGACCAATCAATGACAGGACTACTAATTCAGAAGTTAGAGGCATCAATATTGCCTTGTGCCACTTAATGAATCATCAATGATGTTGCTATTTAAGTTACAATTCAATGCACTTGAGAAAAGATACTATTTCCATTTTTCAGTATGCACCACAGTTGAATTTAAATCAAATTAATTAATAAAAGCCATGTTAATCTTTTGTCAGGCATAATCTGTATTTTAAAACAAGCAATGCCACCCATCCTGGAAATGGACAATTTTTTCTTTTAGATTAATTAATATTTACCATGATTTTTCTTCATTATCATATGTTATAATTATTTATTTGAAAAAATAATAATATACGTGAAAAAATATAAAGCAATAAGGAAAATACAGTAAAAATACAATATAACATATCACAACTTTGAGCACTACTACAGTCAGCATCATTGGAACCATACATTGTGCTTCACTTTCATAATCACTTTCTAAAATTTTTTTGCACCGATGTTGCTTTCCCTTTCATCTTGTATAGTAGTTTTGGCATTTTGCTTATTCTCTTCTGAATGATTTTGAAGAATGCAAGGCATGTCTTGTAGTTGTATAAGTCTATAAAAATATCATACTTGCAATTAAAAGCGTAAAAGTTGTATAAACAAGTAGAAATGAACCAATCTATTTTTCTAGTAAAAAATACTAAAACACAACATAAAGTAACAGTTATAACTTATAATTTACCAATTATCTAAAATACAGATAAATGTTTAGGTTTAGTCAACAATAAATTTTTTTTAATTCTTAATGTTTACTAACAAAAGTAAGATAAGGAAAATAAAAATAGCAGAAAAAATGGAAAAATTATGTACACCTTTTCCACACATCCATGTAACACAAGCATAATACATAATAAGGATGGGTTATAATGTATTTCTTCTGAAAAAAAGTAACTGTTTTCCAAAACCAAAACACTTTTCATTCTGGTATTGTTTAGTACAGATATCCCTTTGAGAATACACCTCTCTTCAAGTCGATCACATGCATTTGGAAGTAGTGGTGTCTATAAGAAAAAAAATACCATCCTAAGGACAGGATTGCACCTGAAAAAAGATTAATATATATGTAGAGTAAATGTAAGTATAGATATAGATAAAGTATTATTATATATAATATTATATTGCCTTTATAAGCATTTTATGCATGAAATACAGCTGAAAATGTAAAAAAGAAAGGTTTTGTTTTAGGGGTCAGGATTGGATTAATTCATTTTACATTGTTTCTTTTGGGAAAATTTGTTTCAGTTTGAGAACAGATTGGTTTCCAAACAACTTTTAGGAACAAATTAAGCTTGTAAAATGATGTTTGACTGTATTTTTTAAAATCAGTGCAATTCCTTTATATATTTCTGCATTTTAGTTACATCAGTAATATGTTAATATAATCCAATACAAAAACACATTAATTTAAAAAACATTTGATTTTGTTCTCTTAATTTTTGACTTTTTGACAATTTTTGTTCCATCTGTGATGAAATATAACTTTCATATTAAGCTAATGAATTGCTATTATATGACTTAAATTTAAGAATTTAGAAATACTGTATATGTCACAATTGTCTGTGAAACTTTAGTCAGAATTAATTACTTCTAAATCTCTCTTCTCAGTGTACATAGAGAGAAATTTATGTATATTGAATACATTATTATGAAGTGGCTTAGTTTTGTAAACAAATTTTTATAATAAAGATGATATACTAGCCATTTCAATAACTTACTGAACTAATTACTGCACTTTTACCAGTGGGATTTTAAAAGAATGCCAACATTTGGATCATTGACTCAATGGATCATTCTCAGCTATCAAAGTCAAAAGCAGAGTGCTATATCATAAGGAAGGACAAACACATAGATTTAGATAAAATCAGCAATCAGTGTGCCACTGTCATAAATAATTTTTTTTGCTTGTTTACTTTATACACATCTGTCCCTTTGTCCTTCTAATACAAGCACTCTGCTTTTGACTTTTAACACTTGAGGATTACCCATTCATTGAGTTGAAAACATAGTCTTCTTCTACAATCCCACTGATAATGAATGAAGTAATTAGTCAAAAAATTTTTATAAACTTACTATCTATTTACTAACTTAATTTACTATTTACCTAATTTACTAATGTCTACCTCTAGTAGCAAATTATTTTGTATTATTTATTAAAATCAGCAGAGTTATAGCCTGATTATCTAGGTGATCATATGGTGTCACTACCTATAATTTTTCACAGGATTCATAACTTGAGATTCAAAATCATGATAAGACTTCTTAATAATATAATGAAATAAAGTTTTAAAATAGATTAAAGTTGGAAAATACAAAAATAAAATTAAACAGAATTGTTTAATTCACAAATATTTTCATCTTAAAGGCTATTTCAAATGTATATTCTAAAGAAAAACATGAAAATATAAATATATTTGAATTTAGTTAGGAACAATAAAACAGAAGAAAAAATTTATAAACTTAAACTTTTATAAATATAATTATTTATCTTGATTTTAGAATATAATAAAGAACTTCATCCAAGTGATTTGAGTAGGGCAACTGGTGGTATACCTGATGGTCTTGACTTTGTTGAGGAAGCTGATGAAGCTGATTTTGAAAGAACATTGGTCCGTAGAGATTTCAGAGAAACTTGGTTATTTAAAGATTATATAATTGGGTAAGTCAAAGGATGTAGTTAAATTATTTTTCAAAAATGTACAGTTTAGATATTATTTGAGTTTAATTCTCTTTTTGGTGCACAATAAAAGATTGAAATTTCCATATAATTTACTATATGAATAGTAATTCAATAACTGGCTAGTAGGAAATTATACCAGCATTCTGTGTTTACCAATTTTTGTTCAGATTTAGCCCAACATATATATTACAATTATTAATAGTCAATAAATATTAACTATCAACTCATTTTTTTGTAAGGTTTTTGCTAGTGATAGTTGATATAGTTTTTATTGTTTTACAATTTAAAGTGTTTTCATACTGAGAAAATAAGAATTAAAACAGCATATAAAATATCATATGACTACAGTATTGATGGAATTCAGATTTTATTTATAAAAAATATAGGGTCTTTCAAAATGAATGGTACCATTTTAAATTACTGTAATTATGTTAATTATTATCTGAGAAGTATGCAGTGTACACCATTCGATAGAGTTACTGTCCAAGTATACATTTGTATTTAAACATCTTGTCATCTACTTCTAGGAAGTGCTATAAACAAAAATGATGACTCTGCAACAGAGCATTTTTTGTTCTGCAGTTCACAAAGTTGGGAATATTCATCATTGTGCAACATGAGTAATCTGCAAGAGCTCTGAAATTGTAGCTGCTATAAGAAGAGTGACAACAGATATTCTGTAGCAAATATAGGAAGAATTTGAGTATCGGTTGGATATATGCCATGTGACAAAAAGTACAGGCATTGAGAAATTGTAATGAACAAATGTGAAACTTTGAAGTTTTCCAAAGTTTTAATGTTTTCAGGTAATAATTAACCTAATTACAATAATTTAAAATGGTAGAATTTTATTTGGAAGACCATGTATATAGCACACTCACTAATCTGAACTAATTATTGTATTGAGATGTTTGGACTAGTGGAAAATTCAAATTAGCTCAGCTACAAAGAAATGGGAGTGAAAAAAAGAACTATAGACAAATACTGGAACTGATCCAAGACCAAATCTAAAAGTAAAATTTTTAATTCATGTAATAAAATAAACAATATTAATACTGTATTTTACGGACTATAAGACGCATTTTTTTCTTCAAAAAATTGCCTCCAAAATTCAGGTGTGTCTTATAGTCTGTAGCGTCTTATAGGTGTTTTTTTTTTTTTTAATTGCTTAAAAATTAAGATGCATCTTATAATCCGTAGCGTCTTATAGTCCGTAAAATACGGTAATACAATAGAGAGCCGTTTATCCGAATCAATTGGGGACTGGGGTTGTTCGGATAACTGATTATGTACGAAAAATATATTAATCTGTCCGATGTCCAAATTTTTTTCTGTTGTGTGTCGCTTCGTGTTGAATTTTCGTCGATTTTAAGCCTAATGAAAATTTTTATAATAATAATCAAGGCTATTGTATCGTTAAAAATTATTTTTTATTTTGTACAAACAAAATAAATACAGTGGTGCCTCATATAACGTACTTAATCCGTTCCAGGTGCACGTCTGTTAAGTGAAACGTCTGTTATACAAAACGCATTTTCCCATAGAAATACATGTTAAAACATCTAATTTGTTCCGCAGCATAAAATAACCATACTGTATCATAAAAAAATGAACATGGGGTGCGTTCTTTTATTCCTCCATGTAACTCTGCGCGAGCGACATCCGTTTAAAAATTCCTGCAGAACGCGTTCCTAAATTCTGGTGGGAGTGCGCACCGTCGAACGGCAAAAATGGCTGCTTGTAGCAGTAGTTTATGGTGGAAAGCAACATGGCATCCTCCATGGTTCAGATAGTTTCATTTCCGGGTCCATTATGTGGTTTTATGAATGAAAATTTAGAAATTGTGAAAGTGTGAGTTAGCGCACGCGGTGATGTATCTTTACGAATTTTTTTCGAATGGTAGCCGGCATTCAAATTTTTTTCGTGGCTATTTTGAATGTTCTTTCAACAAATAATCCATTTTATGGTTAAATTTTACAATTGGGACCCTTCTTTTGCCTTTAAAAACTCATATTATAGAATTATAGATTCCTCCATCACGATACTATCGATAGTGCGGGCGCTGCCATCTTTTTTTCTTTCACCGTCGTTCCTAAATGCCTACAAACAGCAGCGCACTCCCATAGTAGCGGAGACGCAGAGCGACGCTATTAAAGAACGCACCCATGGAGCAGTCACCAATTATGCCGGAAAGTCCGTTTTTCGCAGCCAGTCTGTTGCTCGAGTCACGTAACGGCCAAACAGAAAGTCCGTTGTTCGCAGCGTCCGTTATTCGAGGCGTACATTATACAAGGCACCACTGTATATTGAAAAGTATAAAAACATAAAAATTATACTTTAGAAGTAAATCTAGTATCAAAAAAGTTTGATTCAGCACGACACAGTCCAACTGGAAAGCGTTCGGATAACCAATGTTTCAGATAACCGGTGTTTGGATAAACAACTCTCTACTGTATACTGTAATTGCCCCAGAAAGTTTTACTGAAATTATGCTTTATTTTTTAAAGTCATTTTGAAAACTGAGGTTCTAACATCTATTTTAAAAGTCATGCTAAATTTCATTAGGGAAATAAATTTAAAAATTTGCATAAAAGCTTGCATTCATAATAAAATGTCTTGGAAAAGGAAAATTGACTCATTGCTATTTCCTGGATTTGTACCTGGACAAATATATTTAATATATCTCAAAAACTGGGTAATTGTAAATATACACTCACCAAACCATCAAATACCTATATCAAACAAACAGCCCGTAAAATACAATGTTTTTTAAAAGTTCGGATTGATTACATAATTTGAATACGTAGCATCAAAATTTATGTAATGTCTGGAATATAATTTTAAAATATGTAAAATATTTAAAAATAACTGAATAAATAGTAAATTAATTTCACATAAATTATCCTTAATGCGAGTTTCCGTCGGTGGAATCTAGTTCAAAAATGGCACGCCGTGCTGTGGATAGCGTGTCCGTTTCCTTGAAGTTAATAATGACTCCCTTTTAATTGCCAGGTAGATCTCAAGCAATTCGAGGTATTTGAGTTGTGCCTTATTCAACATTCTGTGTAACAATTTAACATTCTGTAGTTCAATGTGAACTTCCTCGTTACTCGCATAAATTGCTAATGCCGTAGTAGTCAGCTTTTTTCTTATGGAATATTCATGTTCTTTCATCCTCATGACGAGACCTCTTGCCATTGCTCCAATGTATGTTAATAAGCGGTTAACTCTGTCTTTGTGAAGAGGTACCACATGAACCCCTGGAGAGTATGAGTCATCTATATGGTTTTTATGATTTCTGATGAGAGAGAAGATTGTTGGAGAGTGTTGATATGCTATGTGCACTTTAATGGTCCTTGCAATTTCTCTATATATATTAGAAAGTGTTTCGTTGTATGTGATAACCTTCATTCATTCATTTTGTAGAATAGTCTTCTACCTCTTATTTATATCTTGTTTTATGAGATGTTTGACCGAAGAGGACGGGTATCCATGTTGTGTTGCTAGGGTGTTGATCCACGACAATTCGTTTTTCTTTTCCCTTTGCTCCAAACAACGTGTATGGGCAAAGATTGAAAAGTGGTGACTTTGTAACCGTAAGGGTCATGTGAATGGTTAGGTATAAATAGAGGTGTATATGACTCCTTATGGAAAACACTGATGGAAAGATGTCCGTGCTCCATAGAGATGTTGATTTCCAAAAAATGTACCGTTGTAGGATTCTCTTGTTCATCTTTCAACAGTAGGCCATAGGGGTTATTGTTAAAATACTTAAGTACCAAGTCAACGTTAGGTACTTTGTTTCACATTATGAGAATGTTATCAATGTACCTGATACACAATGCTATGTCCTCTTGAAATTTAGGTAATATGGCATTCTCATGTTTTCTGAACCACTAATTCACAGTGCATTCCTCATATTAAGCTACCCATAGGTACACCCCTTGTCTGTAAGTAGGTGACCCTCTTCATACTCGAAGAAGAACGAGTGTACCATCAAATGCATTAGATCTAACACATCAGGTAGATACTTATAAGCACCCTCTACCTTTGCTAGAAGAAAATCTCTCAGCTCACAGAAACAAAGTTTCAGTTTTATAGATAGTCACATACTGTAAAATACACCACAGATGACTCATTAAGATCCTGAAATTTTTGAAGTACTTGTTTTGGATTGGTGACAGTGTATGTGTGCTCCTGTAGATTGCTAGTGATATATTTGTTAAGTAGTCTCTTCATTTTAATAATGGAAGAAAAGTAGTTTTATCCACTACTGCATGTAACTGTTGGCCATTCTTATGGGTTTTTGTGAATGCAGATATGCAAGGAAGTGTCGGTGCCATAACTCTCATTGCTGACAGATTCAAAGTATTAGTGAGGGGAGTGTTGGAGATCATCAACATCTTGGCATATATTTTTTCGAGGAAACCATGAGACACTATTCTGTGTCTGAGATTTAATGTGTTATGGCATAGTGGTATGAATCCTTTTTCATAAGCACCACGTGTTTTGATTTATCTGTTTTTAAGGCAACAATGTCATTGTCACTCAACCATCTTCTAGATGCCCTGATTGATGGCAAGATATTCCTGGACAAAATATTGTCTTGTTTATTGTTATCAATGTTTTCCATCTGAAATACTCCTTAGTAGTGTGATCTAGGCCTATCATTTTTTCAATGTCAGGTATTGTTCTGATGGTACTAGACTGAGGCGGAGGAGAATAAGATGGCCCATGTTTAAAGACATTTAAGATGTCCTCCGGTGTTTGTGTATTATCCCAACATATCAGGCTATGTGGTCATTGGTTGTCACCTCAATTTTCCGAGAACTCGTAATCCAGCTCAATTTGTTTTCATGTTTATTCCAAAGTTTTTTTCTCAAGGGTGTTTGCTCATCAGGTAATTTTTCGCATTGGTGGCAATCAAGACATCAGGGTTTTGTTGGTATAAGACATTTGAGCATGGTCATCTTTCCACCAGTGTTTTCCATAAGGAGTCATATACACCTCTATTTATACCTAACCATTTACATGACCCTTATGGTTACAAAGTCACCACTTTTCAATCTTTGCCCATACACGTTGTTTGGAGCAAAGGGAAAAGAAAAACGAATTGTCGTGGATCA
Organism: Centruroides vittatus; assembly: GCF_030686945.1. Classification (NCBI taxonomy): domain Eukaryota; kingdom Metazoa; phylum Arthropoda; class Arachnida; order Scorpiones; family Buthidae; genus Centruroides; species Centruroides vittatus. Next base: position 78,329 of record NW_027122621.1, on the reverse strand, counting down.
ACACCCTAGCAACACAACATGGATACCCGTCCTCTTCAGTCAAACATCTCATAAAACAAGATATAAATAAGAGGTAGAAGACTATTCTACAAAATGAATGAATGAAGGTTATCACATACAACGAAACACTTTCTAATATATATAGAGAAATTGCAAGGACCATTAAAGTGCACATAGCATATCAACACTCTCCAACAATCTTCTCTCTCATCAGAAATCATAAAAACCATATAGATGACTCATACTCTCCAGGGGTTCATGTGGTACCTCTTCACAAAGACAGAGTTAACCGCTTATTAACATACATTGGAGCAATGGCAAGAGGTCTCGTCATGAGGATGAAAGAACATGAATATTCCATAAGAAAAAAGCTGACTACTACGGCATTAGCAATTTATGCGAGTAACGAGGAAGTTCACATTGAACTACAGAATGTTAAATTGTTACACAGAATGTTGAATAAGGCACAACTCAAATACCTCGAATTGCTTGAGATCTACCTGGCAATTAAAAGGGAGTCATTATTAACTTCAAGGAAACGGACACGCTATCCACAGCACGGCGTGCCATTTTTGAACTAGATTCCACCGACGGAAACTCGCATTAAGGATAATTTATGTGAAATTAATTTACTATTTATTCAGTTATTTTTAAATATTTTACATATTTTAAAATTATATTCCAGACATTACATAAATTTTGATGCTACGTATTCAAATTATGTAATCAATCCGAACTTTTAAAAAACATTGTATTTTACGCGCTGTTTGTTTGATATAGTTGAGATCTGAGGATGTTTATTTCACATAGATGAAAACATTTGTAAGAATTTTCTTTTTTTGTCATGAATTGGTGATGGTTTGGTGAATGGTATATTTACAAATACATTTATTTTTAAGTATTAGTTATATTTGATACATATATTTATGTTAAAATGTGTACTACACTTTAAATTTACATCACATTTTTAAAAATGACTTATAATTGTTTGTGTTTTTGGCAAAACAAACGAACAAAATTGTTTTGGATTACGCTAAGTCTGGATTAGTGTAAATTTAGATTAGTGAAAGATACTTCACTTTTATGAAAATTTGATGAATAAATGAATTATTTATTAACAAAATTTTAAAAATTATTTATTTAAATTTATTAAAATTATTATAGTAAGACTAAAACTAAACTCTAAATAAAGATGATAATAATAAGTTTACAACATAGTTGAGTGTAGTTAGGTTTCATTTATTGAAAAATAAAGTTTAGCTTTCAGAAAGAGTACATTTATTTCTTATAGTTTACAATACAATGCCAAAGATTTACTGAATTTGTTCATATAGTGATTTTTACAGAGTTGATATGACATCATTACATAGTAGATCATATAGTAAGATTAATTTTTGAGTTTTGAAAATACAAAAATGTGTGGGAAAATCAGAGCAAATATACTAAATAATATAATTAACGTCTAATATTATACTGTTACTCTACTTGTGATATTTGTGATAATGGATTTAAAAGAAATATATTTCATTTATTTTGAAAAGATTGAATTTTGTCAAATTTCTAATCAATGTAAAACATTTAGGATAATAAACTAATTGATGTATTTAGTTAATTAAACATGTATTTTTTAATGTTGAATAAGAATCTAAAATAAGTATATCATTTAATTTGAAGTATTAATTTTTGACTGTTATAAAATGAATTTATTAAATTTACATTACTCTTAGGCCTGATAGAACAACTGAAGTGACCACAAGTTTACCACACAGCATTACAACATGGGTTATACAAGCTATTAGTTTATCTGATCAGTGGGGAATGTGTATATCAGAACCAAAAGAAATTGTGTCATTTAAAAATGTTTTCATTCATTTGAATATTCCATATTCTGTTGTTCGTAATGAACAAGTAGAAATACAAGCTACTATTTTCAATTATAATTCACAAACAATACCTGTAAGTATTTTTTTAATTAATATTTTATAGTATGTGTTGCTCTGTGATGTAAGTTTTCTCTTTGACTTTTTTAAAATGGTGATATAACATTATAATTAAAACATGTATGCCAAATGATTTGCCATATAATAAGACTAATTTAGCAATGTAATGTGACAAGAGAAATATTGTTAGGCTACCATCTCATGATAAATTTATAAATAAATATTACTTATTTATAATTATTAATATTATAAATAAATTTATGGCAGATCATTTGGTATTTATTAAAATATTTGATTTGTTGATTTACTGTTTATTTAAAATATTTATTACAGTAAGACCCTGCTTAATGCAGGGGATGCGTTCCTAGACAACAATGTACTAAACAAAACAGCATTCAATGAGGTCATTTTAACATAGAGTAAATAGGGAAAGGAGAACACGCAACCAAAAATAAACAAATTTTACTTTAATTTTAAGTTATTTTTATATTCATTTGTATAATAATATATGTTAAATACACATAAACATATGCACACAGAAATGTAAAGTTCATTTTTTGTGACGAAGGTTTTGGCTCTTCTGAAATTCTTGTTTTTTGCAATAAAGTCGTGTAGTTTCATTTGTCGCTTTCTTTTCTTTCCTTAAGCAAATGTCGGCAGTAGAAGATCGCATCCAAAATGCCTCATCTTGCTTTTGCATTCCTTTCAAAATCTGGATCATTCACTACAATTTGATCAACGATTTCTGTTATGGTTACCAAACTTTTACTAAGGAAATCTGTAAAGAATTTTTTTGGTTCTTTGTTTCCAGAATCACATTTTTCCTGTTCTACATGAATTCCTTGTTCTGAAAGTTCTTGAAGGTCGTTGTTGGTAAGGCTTTCACCAGAAACCTGCTGTAACTCCTCAATATCCTGCTTGTCTACATCTAGTCTCCCTGTATTGATTAGGTTGAGTTTGATCAACCTAACGATACAGCGATAGGCTCTTCTCATTCAGAATTCTTGGATACCTCCAACCATAACTTCTTTCACACTTCCACACTGAATTTATCAGTTAATTCTTGCCAGGCAAAGTCAATATTGCCTATGGCATCTGTGATGTTATATTTTTTCCAAAATTTCACCAAACAAACATAGATTTAAAGAAAGTACACCTTTTGCTGATTGGTTCATGTTCGTAAATAATTGATTATATACAAATCAATGAAATGCCGTGATAATTTAAATCAGTGTAAATTTTGAGCTGTTTTTTAGGTTTCGAGCAGACCACATTATATCAAATCAGTGTTAAGTGTGATTTTACTGTATTTATTATTACTGTAATATATTTGAGAGAAAATAAGATTTATTTTTTTGCATATTTTACAGAAAATACAATAAAATTACAATAAAATATATTTCAGATCTTATTAGCCATGCATTCTTGGCATCATTATTATTGGTAAATAATATTTCAAATAAACTGAAATGTATCATTTATTATATATGCATATGATAATACAAGAATACCTTGCTTAATCTGCTCAGATCATATTTTTAAATGGAATTTCAGACTTTTAGCTGGATTTCTTATATAGTGGAAATTGAAAACTGCCTCATTTAAATGCCAAACTGAAAATAAATCAGGTGATCAGAGTAGAGAAATGTGAGTGTAGTATTAATATTATTTTTCAAATGGCAGCTTCCTGAACCAGTTAAAGGTGAAATTGAAAACGATGACTCATTTTAATTCACAGAATGTGATTCTGGATCATGTGTGGCTGATGTAGTACACACAAGGGTATATATACTAGAGAGTGGTATGGAAAGAAGAATGAGGGTGGATGCTAACTAAAATAAATTCACATGATGTAATAACATCACAGATTAATTATAGATTCTACTTTATATTTTTGCTTTTATTATGTAAATTAGTTGATTTGCATAAATGCTATTTAGGAGTTTTTCTCAGTATTACAAGGATGGAAAATGTTTTTTAACATTCTGTAATGGCATTAACCTGAATTATAAATAAATATATGCTATGAATATGTAGATTGTATATGACAGGATATTTTTTTTATTTGAATTCCATATTGTTTTTGCAGAAGTGATAAACAATCTGTTGTTTGTAAAAAATAAACTAAAAACCAGAAGCAATAGCAAAGCTTATTAAAAAATATATATAAATACATATAATTTTTTTTATTCAAGATCCCAAGCAAGCATTTTTATTAATACAATAATCTATCATTAGATTAGGATGAGAGAAAATAACAAATTCTTATTATTTTGTATTGCAGTTTTTGGAATGTATTATGATGAATTTTTAACATTAAACATGAAAGAAAAAAATCAAAATTAAACTATGTAATAACTAAAAGTTTATTTTTAATAAATATTTACATATAATTTTATTATAGGTTACTGTCTATATGTACGGTGTTGAAAATCTTTGTACGGGAGTGCAAGCAGGAGAGAAAAGTGAACGTAAAAAAATTTGGGTTGAAGGTAATTCAGCAGGAAATGTTGGTTTTCCTGTTGTTCCTTTAAAAGATCAGAAATTTCCTATTCATATGGTGGCTTTGAGTCCTGTTGGTTCAGATGTTATTATTAAAGAATTAAATGTTGTGGTAGGTGCAATGTCATGTTTACTTAAATATTAAACATTATTTCATTCTTTATTAATTGATTATATATGTAAAGCCATAGGCAAGAAGTGCCACCTTCATTAACAATTATTTTAAATGTAGCCTATATATAATTTATTTTTTTAAATATTTCTTCTCTTGTATTGTTTTTGTTTACTTTTTTGCAATAACGAATTGTAAGTTTTGTTATGGATTATACAAAATCAAATTCAGACTTGTTTTAATAATATTGTCTGAATTTCATATAATTTTGCATGTTTTTGATGACGAACTTTAAATCAAATATATTTGTATAAAAAATTAAGTCTAAAAACAAAACCATCAGAAACTTTTTTCTATTTATATAGAAAAAATTTACAAAAATATATTTTATTTGAAGTTGGTCAACAAAAACATGCTAAAATTATTTGAAATTCAGAAAATATTAGTAAAACGAATTTGATTTTGTATAATCCATAACATAAGTTACAAAATTAATAATTTTTTATTATACATGAATAAGAATTTATGATAAAGACAATAGTTAAATTGTTATATCATATAAAAAGTATATTGCAATTCAACTGTTTGTATTATGAGTTGTGAAGAATCAAAAAGATCTTAGGGAGGAGAATTTAAGGTAAATTGATTTCTTGAAAAAAGGCTGTAGGGTTCTTAATTTTGTAAATACCTTTTGAAAAGTTTACAAAAATATTTTAGTAAGTTATAAATTTTTTCTCCAAGATTCTTTTTTTTTTGAGATAATTTTACCAAACCTTAAAATGATTAGCAGAGTAATGAATGATTATTGTTACGTGCTTAATCTTTAATTTACATGATAATACTGGCATAAAATTTTATTGATAGATGATTTCATATAATTCAGAAATGTTTCATAAGGAAATGAAGCAATAGATTTCAAGGTTCCATTTTTCTATTAATCAATAAATACAGAGTAACAAATATAAAGTGAACAAACCCCGATACAAAAAAAAAGAAAAAAAAAACGAAATTTACAGAAACTAAATAATATAGTAGCGGAGCACTACAGTATAATATAAATTTAGTGAAAATGAAATTTTATTCTGTAGTTTCTTTGTCGATAAACAAACAGTTCTTTCTTCTTTCATCTTGATTTTTCTCATTACTTTACTGAACATGTTGATGTTCTTATCTTAGTAAAACTTGTTATAAAAGCTTGGTTTTTTTTAAATCTCTATTTAATTCTTCATAAATTTCCTGATATGGATTATGTTTAACATGCAAGGTGTTAACTCAAGACATAGTACAAAATGCCATCTCTTTTGAATGTGCAGGGAGATCTGATTAACTCAAATTAGTTGGGAGAAAAAAATTCTGGCTTTGAGTTAAAAAGCTTTGAGTTATGGAGATTCGGTTAAAAATCAATAGGCTTATTGATGTACATATAAATATCTCAAAACCTGATGTTATTAATCAAAGCCAAATGATTCCCATAATGTATCGGGCTATTTTTTCACTACTATTAATACTGTACTTTTGTGGATTGTCTGGCATGTCGGTCTATCCAAGGGAGACCATGAAATCAGATATTTCCATATGGTAAAAATTGGCATACCAGTTTAAATGAGGTTATACATCCCTCTCTAGAAGGCACATTAAAAAACAATGAACGTCAGGTAAAACGAATGAGTTTTTATTCTAAAACTATGAAAACTGTCAGCATCACATTAAAAACTATGATTATATGCTTAATTTCTGCATTTTGTGTTTTTTCTAGCAGGCACGCAGTCCATAGTTACTAAATGTAAACGTTATAGTTTTACAGATCTCTGCCAGAAGAGAATTTTAAAGTGTTAAGAAGTTTTTACAGAGGATATTTTCTACTTTTGTTTCCAAACAGCTTTGCAAACAACCTTTCCAAAAATGGAATATATAAAATAAAAATATTTAAGATTACTGTCCAATGGATATCTAAAGGCAACTTTAATGTTGGTGCCAAAAAATTTGTCGACATTCTTTCAAAAAAGCAATTGCAAATTCCACATTGATTTATGTCCATCATTAGTCAAAAATAAAGACAATCTTAACCTTATTTGTTCCTGACTCCCAAACTTTGTGTTTTACAGCTCACATTGACTTTCTTAGATAAACATTGGAGATTCCTGTATGATAATGATTCATTGAATTACACTGGATTATAAATTAGCTATTAAATTACTTTGTTAAAAATTGGCATAAAATTATTTTTAATAAAAGTATAATACAATGAATCATTTAAAATTTGATTCTAAATAAGAACTAATTTTGAAACATGTTTTGATTATATGATCTTATTTATTGTATTTTTAAATGACACTTAGGCTGAAGGTGTTGTCAAAGAAGAAGATGTTGTGATCATTTTAGATCCTACTAATCAACAAAGAAGAAAACGAAGAAATGTTGAAACTGAGACCTATAAAGGTATTATATATATGAAGTATTAAACAATAAATTGAAATGCTTTTCAATTTAGTCTGGAAGTGAGATCAGACTGAGGTCTACCAGATTACACTATCAGGACAGTAGTGTAACTGGCAATGAATCTGCACAGTAAGCAGAAGTTGTAGGCTTGAATCTCCTCCAGACTGATCTTTTCTTTCAGAATATTCTAAACTACATAATTCTAATTATTAAATTTTTTACAAGATGGCAACTTAATGCCTATCTTTGTCCAAATTTCATAGCATTTGTATATCTAATTAGCCAAAATATAGCTTAATAATAAATCTGGCTTGACTTTTTGATTAATAGTTTATATTATGTGTTCATTTGCCAATTATAAAATGAGATTACATTTCATTTGTTTAGTTCATATGAGTGACTACATAGATTTTTCTTATGAGTTCTTGACAGAAATAAAACAAAAACTTACAAGTAAAAAAATTTAAAGGTAATTCTTTGTGCCTCATGTCCTTACTATTTCAATTTTGTTTTTTATATTGTCCACATAGACCTTGTTTATAAGACTTTTAAAACTACGCCAGTAAAACAAGTTGTATTTATAAACAAGGTCTAAATGGACAATATAAAAAACAAAATTTAAAGGTAGTTTTAATAGAAATCATGTGAAATACAGGGTATCTGAGAAAGCTGTACATTTTAGAATTTCATTTAAAAAAAAATGAAGTGGTCTCTCAAAATGTGGTTTGTGATAAAAGAAACATTACCTCAAAAAGTGTTTTTATTGCAAAAATTAATACAAAAGCTGAAGTAGTTTTGCATATATTCAATGAACCTTGACATGTTTTTCTCTAGTTGTATTAAGAATGTCCAGTTGATAACTGTTTTCCTGCCAGGGGTTCTTTAGCATTTCCCACATAACATTGGAGAGTGCAAGTGTTATCCTTTCTTTCAAAACAATAAAACAAAAAAATTTGTCCTGTTGAAACAATACAGTTGGCTGTATGTGTTCCAGTTGCGGTATGACATAGTACTGTAGAAGATCATAATAGATATCCCCATTAACTGTGTTCTCTGTGAAGAAGAAAGGACCAAAGATGGGGTCATGATAACCTCAAGGTTAATGTCACACCAAACATTAACCTTGGGAAAATCTTGTTCATACTCTACCACATTGCTTGCATGGGTTTTCAAAGCCCCATATTCTAACATTATGGCAATTATCCTTTCCTGAAACATGGAATGTTGCTTCATCACTAAAGCAAATACTATTAAGGTCCTCTGTTTCGATCCTGCTTAACAAAGTGCATGCAAATTCAAATCTCCATGGCAGATCATTTGATTTCAAAGCTTGACATATCTGTATTTTGTAGACTAACTGCCATGACCATTTGTATAGCACATTGTAAGCAGTAAAAACTTGGTTAATTAAGTTCTTATGAAGCATTTCTCACTAATTTCCTCAGACTCCTATAAAACACTTCTCTAACCTGTTGCACATTTTCATCCAATGTCAATGGATGATTGTAATGTTTTGAGTGTTGAAATCTTCCTGTGTCTTTACATTTCTGTATACAAGCCATAAACTGAGTAGTCAGTTGGTGATGTCTTTCTGTACTTCATTTGACACTTTCTTTGCACAATTAGGGGTGGTTTTTCAGTTATTCAGCTAACCACAATACATATTATGCTTTTTCCTGTGTTGTCATCATTTTGAATTGTATAAGCCACTAGCACCATCTGTTAGACACCATAAAAACTTTTTTCAGTTAACTTTTCCTTTATTACAAACTGCATTCATCAATGGATCACTTTATTTCTTTTCAAATGAAATTTTATAATAATATAGATCTTTCTCAGATGCCCTGCATATCTGACAAACAAACCAAAAAAGAAAATGATTAACTATTTTAACTATGTCAAAAACTCTTACAAAGGAAGATTGATAGAATTGATTTATATGTTATGTATAAAGTCAATATGCTTTTTTACAGAACATGATTTTCATAGAAGTTTTAATTACAAAAATACTATTACAAAGAGAGACTTATACATGAAAACAAATTTTGTTTTTAGCAAATAAACAACTTTTTATTTTATATTTTACATTACTTACAAAGATTATTTTGTTAAAATTTATATGTAATTTTCATATAGATACAATAGACGATTCTCAGAAACTTCAAGTAACTGCAATAAAACTTCTCCCTAGTGAAAAATATGTACCTGGAACTGAATCCTGTGTAGTTTCTGCAATTGGTAAGTATTGAAATTTTTTTGATCAAAAATGATTAACAGTATTATTAAAAAGCTTTTGCTATTTTATAAATATAGTCAAAGATTTAAAGTCTTTATAATGAAAAGATAAGTACACTTAGTTGGTCTAGTATTTGAATATGGCTTTTATAACTGTATAATTAATTACTCTATAATGAAAAATAATTTAAAACAAGAATGGTTTTCTAGGTAAAAGAGTAAAAATAAAACTGTAATGGAAAAAAGACCTACATGACAAACAATTGTGGTTAGATCAAATTTTATCATCACATATCACCATTAACATAGATCAGGCCTGGCCAACTTATAGTGGGGTATGATGAATTTTCCTTGAGTTAAAAGCATCAATGATCTACTCACATCTTTATTCTTCTATAAAAGCTTAATAATCCACTCTAAGAAAATTATGCTGCAAAACATAGTTATATTTATTTATTGCATGTTAATTAACATTTCAGATTATTTCTTTTATGTAAAAATACTAAAACATAAATTAAATGATACCATTTGACAAAATTTATGATTTGTAAAGCAAAGAAATAAAATTTTTTTGCCTCACAAATCACAAATTTTGCTCCTCTTTGGCTCACTCATTTTGCACTTAACTGAAATTGCTTAGGGCACAATAAAATAATTACTAAAATTACAATCTAGCAATAATCATTGACACAAAAAGCATTTCTTTGTATCCACCATACAGTTCTAAATTATTTAAATTAATTAATTAAAAATTATAATTATTAAAGTTATTAAGAGATGGCGCCTAATGTCTCCCTCTAGTGCCAAATTGATTGCATAATTTATTTAGTAATTAGCCATATCTAGCCTGATAGAATTCAGCATTGGTTGGAGTCTAGCTTTATAGCGATCAGGTCTAGTGATGTTATTTATATATATAGTTGAAATATATCTCCAAGAAAAATATGGACTTAATATGTCTATTAAAATTACGACATATTTTTCACATTGTGTCTTAACAGACCACATTTTCGTGATTGACCAAAAATGATGCATCAATGAACTGGTCAATCACGTGACTGACTTGTAAAGCATCATCTATATCAGAGATGGACTTTTTGTCCACCTCTGACATAGATGATACTTTACAAGCACATGAACATTATCTAGTAAATGAAATAATTAGGCCATCATTACTTGAATGTGAAGTATTGAAATTTACTGAACAAAGGACTGTGCAAAAAAGATATAAATGACTCCTTCAATGTTATAAAAACAATTGTGACCAATGGCATAACTATCATTTGTGCAACTTGTGCAACTTGTGCAACCACACAAGGTGCAATACAGCTAGGAACCCTTTGGTTTCTTACACTACCAACATAGTTGTTTTATTATGTAAGAGAATTATATCCCTGATGTTATGTGATTGATTAATGTTTGGAACAGAATGCTTGAATGAGGAAGAGAACTATGCTAGTGCTTAGTTTGAATAATTTTAACAGAAAGAATGTGCATTTTCACTGATTGTTGTAGCAGAAGGTGATTATGTATGGCATTAATTCAGACTATAGCATCCTCCACATAATAATAATAATAACTCCTCTCCCATGGTCACCACCTGGTCATGGTGGGAGAGCCCAGTAATTTTACTGATCCATAGGGCAATGCAGGCTGGAGCACAAGCTCCTGGTAGGGACACCCATGCCAGTAAGGTCTATGGGGAGAAATGAAGCTAAGAGTGACCACACACCCACATTCTGTGGAGATACGTATTATGGTAGTAACCAGATCCAAATGTGATACCGGCTCGGACGTCGCCCGGGTTAACAAGGTCCGCGTTCGTGAGTTAGGCAGAGGCTCACGTTCGAAAAATAGGCCACAGTCTCCCCTGGTTACCGGTGGCGAAAGCAGCACCGGCCCAAGCATGGCTACTGCAATGCCCTCAACAGATGTGAGGAACCAACCCAGCCTTGGTGTTTCTGTGGCAATGCATCCACAGACCACAAAGGCTGGAAAACCACGCCAACGGATGAAATGGATGGTAGAAATGAATGAGTTTATCATCCGTACTTACTACACGATCACAAAACTCGAAACAAACATGACAGCATACAGACAACAACTATACCATAGATTCACACAACAGTATCCTCATCTCACTGTCACCGAACAAAGGGTTGTTGATCAAAAAAGAACAATTATACACAACAACCTTATTCTACAAACAACACTTGAACTTATCAAACAACAGGTTGCTGATCAAATACATCAACAGACAGAAACATCTAACATTAATGAAGATCATGTAACCTGTCAGGATAATCCAGTAACAAGCATTGATAATAACACACATACAACAATTAGCACTAATGATACTACAGACACTTCCTCATCCATCACTGATAACATAGACATGGATTTAGTTAATACGCTCTCACTTATATTTCAGGAAACACTCACTAAATATACAGGCACAGATCCCACACAAAGACCACGAATACCAAAAATCAACACGTCGAAGGAAGTAGGAAAAACACTAAATTATGTAAACACTCACTTACTACCACACTACATTCATTCAATTTCTACACTCGCAGACATTCATACATTAGTTTATGCTGGGGCAGTCACAGTAGTGACACACCATGGACTGAAAGTACAATCACAGACAAATACACAGAAAACACAATTCTATCACAAGCCTGCCTGGCAGAGAAGAATAGAAACACAAATAAATGACATTAGACAGCAATTAGGCAGGCTGACACAATACACTAAAAACAACATAACACCCAAATTAAGGAAACAGCTCAAAAACATTTTCAAGAAAATAAAAACACACACAAAACATGAACATCACAACACACACATTACAGAATACATTGATACACTAAAACAAAAACTTGCTGCCAAAGCACGTAGACTCAAACAATACAAAACATGTACACTACGAAAACAACAAAATAAATTATTTACAAACAATGAAAAACTCTTTTACAGACAAATTAATAACAAAGCAAACACTGATACACAGCACAGTGGCACACCAACAGAAGAAGAACTCACAACATATTGGTCTTCTCTTTGGTCCAGTGCTGTCACGCACAATGCTGAAGCAGGCTGGATCGAGGAGGAGAACAAAAACTTACACAACATACCAACTATGCCCTGTGTTGAAATAAGCATACGTGATTTCCAATACACTGTTAACAGAACACACAACTGGAAGACACCTGGTGTAGACAACATTCACAATTTCTGGTACAAAAAGTTTACATCACTGCACCAGGAACTAGCTAAACACCTAACACACATCATCATCAATCCACAAGACATGCCAAATTTTCTTACTCAGGGCATCACCTACATGAAACCTAAAAACAACAATACCACAGACCCCACACAATACAGACCAATTACATGTCTTCCAACACTCTACAAATTATTGACATCCTGTATTGCAAACAAAATATACAAACATGTTGAAGAACACGACATTCTAACAGAACAACAAAAAGGTTGCCGTAGAAATCACAAGGGATGCAAAGAACAGTTACTCATAGATTCAGTCATTCTACGGCAAGCACACAAACAACACAGAAACATACACATGGCATATATAGACTACAGAAAAGCATTCGACAGTGTTCCACACAGTTGGCTGCTACATATTCTACACATGTACAAAATACATCCATCACTCATTGCATTCTTTCAAAACACTATGCAGCACTGGAGAACAACACTACATCTCAGGGTTCATAACACTTCCATACAAACAAACCAAATCTTTATTAGGCGAGGAATTTTTCAAGGAGATTCCTTGAGTCCTCTCTGGTTCTGCCTAGCCTTGAATCCATTATCCAACATGTTAAACAACACACAATATGGCTACAATATCAGGCATGAAAAAACAACACAGTATACACTGTCACATCTCATGTACATGGATGACATAAAACTTTATGCATCCACACAAAAACAACTTCATCAACTCCTACAAATCACACATTCATACACCAAGGACATACAAATGGAATTTGGCCTAGATAAATGCAAAACACTTCACATAGAAAAAGGAATCCTGAAGAAAGAAGATTTTGCACTTGGAAATGGAGACATTATTGAATCCATGGAAGAGGGCGAGTTCTACAAGTATTTAGGATTCCAACAGGCCAAACTAACAGAACATGCACAAATAAAGCAAAGATTAATTAAAGAATACCAAAGTAAGTTAAATGCTATTCTCAGAACACAGTTAAATGCAAAACACACAGTTAAAGCAATAAACACATATGTCATCCCAGTACTCACATATTCTTTTGGAGTTATACATTGGACTCACACAGATCTTGAGCAACTCCAAAGGAAAACAAGAACAACACTTACTAAGCATGAACAACATCATCCTAAATCCGCCACAGAAAGATTAACCCTTCCACGTAAAGATGGCGGACGTGGCCTGATTGACATAGTTAACCTTCACTACAAACAAATACAGTCACTGCGAGAGTTTTTCTACAAAAAACAAGAAATATCACAATTACATAAAGCAGTAACTCTAGCAGACTCGAATAACACACCATTAAACTTACACTCACATCATATGGACACAACACAACATATAAAAAGCATAGACACCATTAAGCAATCGTGGGCTCGAAAGGCACTCCATGGCAGGCATCCTTATGATCTGGCCCATGATTTTGTTGACAAAACTGCATCAAACAGCTGGTTAGCTCGGGGATGCCTCTTTGGGGAGACGGAAGGATTCATGATTGCCATACAGGATCAGGTCATAAACACTAAAAACTACAGAAAACACATACTCAAAGATGCAACACTCACAAATGACACATGCAGAAAATGTCACATCATGCCAGAAACTATACAACACATCACCTCTGGTTGCAAGCTCTTGGCACAAACAGATTATTTACACAGACATAATCAAGTAGCAAATATAATACACCAAGAGCTTGCAAGGAAACACAAATTAGTAGACATCCACGAACCATATTACAAATACATTCCACAGACAGTATTGGAAAACAACACGCACAAAATGTACTACGACAGAGCCATAATCACAGATAAAACAATTTACCACAACAGACCAGACATCACACTCATTGACAAACACAATAAAATCACATACATTATAGACATATCCATTCCAAACACTCACAATATACAAAACGCATGCACTGAAAAAATTAGCAAGTACACAGAACTCGGCCAGGAAATAAGGCATCTGTGGAGGATGGATAGGGTGCTTATTTTACCTGTTGTTCTCTCTTCTACAGGCGTCATACCACACACACTACACAAAAGCCTGGGCACATTATAATTGAATAGAAACACATACATCACACTACAGAAGGCCACTATATTGAATACATGTCATATTGTGAGAAAATTCCTGAATACAGACACACACACTGATACACTTCTTTAATTTCTGTTTTGGTTACTATGTCTTGACTTTGGTCCGGCATAGTACACAGCCACCGGTGTTAACCGAGTATATCTCACTTAACCCAACACAATAATAATAATAAGAGAATGAACCTTAGAGGATATGAACTTTGTGCAAATTTGAATTTCTTCTTTATTCATTACTGTTCTTTAAATATTCTTCTAAAATATTTTGTAGTCTTACAGTGTAATAATGTATAATTTAAACTTGAATTATCAACTAGGACATATCTATTATTAGGACTTATTATACTAGACTACTGGTTCTGCAAATTAAGTAAACAAAGTCTGTATTTATCACCACAGGTGATAAATACAGACTGTTGACGATTCAAGTTTAAATTATTAAGATAAGGACACAAAGGCATATAAATTAAAAAAAAAATGTAATAATGTAGTTTAGTATTTTAAAAAAGAATAAATTACTGTTTACTTTATAATTGTATGTATGCTAGACTGTGTTGTGAAAAATTGCAGAAAGCCTAATGGGGGCTCTTTTTAGAACGTTGCACGGAGACCCACTCGCATATAGTTACACACTGACAGTGAAGAAGAATGCTCTGCAGAAATGCAAACTTCAATTATGTCATACTTAATATCCTAATAAGTATACTTAGTTGTATACTGTATTTTATATTCTGTAATCGATTATATTTAGTTAATAAACATTTAATAGTTTAAAATTACAGTAAAACTTAAATATAGCATAAGATGTGAATCATTCAACCAATTTTTGTATTACAACTTTAGAATGAAAATATTCCATTCTTCTTCTTTAAATGTCTTCTCCTGTCAGGAGGTTGATGACCATTTCACACCACCATGATTATCTTGTGCTTCTCTTGAGCACTTTTCATATGTTAAGTATGTCCAATTCCTGATGTTGTTGAACCAGTTCATTCTTGGCCTACCCCTATTTCTTTGCTCTTCAATCATTCTCTCCAGTAATAGTTTTTGTAGACTTTGGTGTCGCAGTACATGCCCCAGATGACACACTTTTTTTTCCTTACTACTACTAGTAAGGTTCTTTTCTGATTTGCAGTTGCCAGGATATATTCATTTTTTCTTCTTGCCCTCCAAGGAACTCTCAGCATTCTTCAAATTATCCACATTTCAAATGCCTTTAATTTCTTTTCATTATTTGCATTCGTTGTCCAATTCTCTGCTCCATAAAGCAGGGTCGACCAAACATAACACTTTGCCAACAAGTGTTGACATCAAGGGAGATTAGTATACAAACAAGAGTTTACTAATCTCCCTTGATGTCAACACTTGTTTCATGTTTGTAAATGCAGTCCTTGCAATTACAACTCTTCCAATTTCCTTATCATTTCTTCTATCATCTGTAATGATATGTCCCAGATAGACATAACTTTTGACCTACTCCAGTTTACTGTTTCTGATTTTAATATTTACTTTTGGAGTTTCTCATTGGAAATGACCATAGTTTTGGTCTTTTTGCAGTTCAGTGTTAGTCCGAATTGATTGCTCAATTTTGATATTTCCTCTATCAGCATCATTAGATCCCATTCATTTTCTGCTAATAGCACAGTGTCATCAGCATACCTAAGATTATTGAAATTTCTGCCCCCTATGAGGCAGATTAGATCTTTTTTTAGATCTTTGACCTGATTGAAAATTCTTTCTGTATAAAGATTGAACAAAATAAGAGACAGTACACAACTCTGCCTTACTCCTTTTTGTATTGGGAAGCTTTGCGAAAATCCTTTGCCAGTCCTTATTGCAGCTCTCTGTTCCCAGTATAAATTGATAAGTAATCTGACATCCTTTCCATCATACCATTTTCTATTAGACATTTAATAAGGTAATCATGTTTCACGTTATCAAATGCCTTTGTATAGTCTATAAAACATAGATAAATATTTTTCTGTTTTTCCTTATATCTTTCAATAATAGTTTTCAGATTAAAAATAAAAAATACCTTCTTTTGTTACTTTATTCTCTTGGAAACCACTTTGTGTTTCACTTATGCCTTCATTCCATCTTCTTTTGTTTCTAATTAACAAGATATAAGTTAAAACCTTTACCAAATGACTAATTAGGCTTATGATTCTAAAATCCTCACACCTATTTGCTTTTGGTTTTTTGGGTATTGGAACAAATATAGACTGTTTGAAGTCTTCAGGAAGGTATCCCAGCTCATAGATGTCTTTGCATAACTTAGCTAGGGCTTTAATGCCTCCATCATCTAGAGCTTTGATCCATTCTGGCTCTATATTGTCTGGGCCAGCAGCCTTACTGGGTTTAAGTTTATCAATGACTTTTACAACTTCTCACTTGAGTATTGGTGGGCCTTCTAACTCCCTGGGAGATTCAATCTCTTCCCTGTCACCTTGGAATCATTCCTTTCTATATTCATACCACCTTTTCATTATTTTTTCTGTCTACAAGATTATTCTCCCATTTCTATATCATATGCCTTGTGCTTGAAAATTCTGTTTTTTAAAAGTTACTTCTCTGATTTTTTCATGGAGTTTTTATTTTATTTTCTTTATCCAAACTTTCAATTTCTTCACATTTTTTGTTAAGCCACTCTTCTTTAGCCTTTCTACACTCTCTTTTTATAGGTCTTGTTAAATTTTTATATCCTGATTTATTTTTCAAACTTTTCCTATTCTCCATCATATTTAGAATTTTATCAGTCATCCAAGGTTTGCTAATTTTCCTAATGTATTCTGAACATTTTATTAATGAAATGTTAATAAAATGTTTTAATAAGTCCACTTTGTTTTATTTTATAGATATAAATTTTACACCTACAGTTTGTCATTTTTGTGGAAAATAATTTCAATTAAACAACAAGATATTGATTTGTCTATTGGACCATATTTAAATTAAGCGGAAATCTTTATCACTATTCATTACTGTATTATCTTGTATGATAGTCAGTCAACCCTAGTAGTGATATAAAAGACATTGATGGCACAGCAGTATATTCAGGAAATCCTGCACCTTCATATGATGCCTTTCATTGCAGTGCTAAAAACAGCCATTTACTAGCAATATAATGTTCCATTGCACACAACTAGAATTTCTCAGGAATGAATTTGTTACATTGTTGCCTTTTCAGCAGAAGGGACACCAGTTTTGGCTATCTATGAGTTTGAGGGATCTGGAGTGGCAGTTGCAACATTTATTGCAAGAACAGCATAGGTGTCTGTATGCCTCTATAGTCAATTAAACTGTTGCATATATCCAAGAAAGAAAAAGTTCTACATGGTACTAAAGTTTCCTTTAAATTATACTATTGTTCCACAAGAAATTGACTCTCTTTTATGATATTGTAATTACTTGTGAACATTGCTCTTACATTGCCATAAAGTTTTTTTCAATTTAAATACAGTAGAGAGTCGTTTATCCGAACACTTTCCAGTCAGACTGTGTCATGCTGAATCAAACTTTTTTGATACTAGATTTACTTCTAAAGTATAATTTTTATGTTTTATATTTTTCAATATATTTATTTTGTTTGTACAAAATAAAGAAATAATTTTTAACGATACAATAGCCTTGATTATTATTATAAAAATTTTCATTAGGCTTAAAATCGACGAAAATTCAACACGAAGCAACACGCAACGGAGAAAAATTTGAACATCGGACAGGTTAATATATTTTTTCGTACATAATCGGTTATCCGAACAATCCCAGTCCCCAATTGATTCGGATAAACGACTCTCTACTGTACTTCCTTCTCAGTCCATAACTTTTATGTTAATGAATGTATTACAGTAGAGCATCGATTATCCGACTCAATTGGGGACTGGGGTTGGTCGGATAACTGAAAAAATGGATAACCAAAAAGTATGAAAAAATACATTATTAGTATAGTTTATTAGTATATCCCATGTAATTAGTATATCGCTATTAACCTACTTTGCATTGAATTTTCATCGATGTTAAGCCTAATAAAATTTTTTTTAAATAATAATTGTCGCTATTGTATTGTTAAAAATTATTTTTTTATTTTGCACAAAATAAATACAAGAATAAAGAAAAAATAGAAAATTAAGCCTGGTTTAAATACTAGCCTCCCTTTCATGGTCAAGCTAGTGTTGCCAGCTAAAACATGCAAATATTTAACAAAAATAATATTAAAGTAGCCAAGACAGCCAAATATTGTAGCGCCACATCACTAGCGGACATTTGAATTTGCCGACTAGAACATGGTCGGTTAACCAATGTGACAGTTGAATATTTCTTTTATTCCATTATATAATATTAGTGGATCATAGTTTTCAAACAGGATAAATAAAAAATCATATGTATTGAATTTCTCTTTTTCTTGTAGTCTACTTATGTTTCTTTTCATTCATTAATTTAGATTGTTTCAAATTTTAAGAATAAATAAACTTATTTATTCCTATGTTCTTATGACCATATTATGTTGATTCTATTTAGAATATTAGATTTTAATTCTTAGTTATAAATCAGACATGGGCAAATGCGGCTCTTTTTGAGTTACATGTGGCTCTTACTGAAAGTGTTAATTTCTGCTTAATTATTATTTTTACAGTTTTATTTCCACAATTTTGTGAAAATATTTTAATAAACATATTTTCACAAAATTTCAATATTTGTTTTATATTATATTTATATTATGTAATAAAATTGCGGTACAAAACTGCGGTATAGAATAAAAAAGTACAGAACTGCGGCTCCCGTGCATTTTGCAAAACCTACATTTCGGTTCCCACTGAACTTTTGCTTGCTCACCCCTGTTATAAATAATTATCATAAAACTAACTCATTGCCATATTTAAAACAGATTGCATTAATTTTATAATGTTTAAAATTTGAATAAATAAATTTTTTATAAAACAATACTTATTGATTCAATAATTTCTTACAAATGTTAATTGAGACTGTTAATAATTTTTTTTCAATATCTGAGAATATGAAAAAGTAAGCAAAAACATTAATAAAAATTTAATTAATTATACTAATTAAATTATTATTAATATAATTAAAAATATATTACAGGTACTGAATATGGCCCAACAGTCGAAACTGTGATTCATGATCCTGAAACTTTAATTCGGATGCCTGTTGGCTGTGGAGAACAGAACTTGATGTACATGGGTCCAACTTTGTACACATTGCGATTTTTAAAAGTTAAAGGAGATGTGACACCTGAACGAGAAGGGAAAATTTATAACTTTATTAGAGAAGGTAAAAAATTTTATAATTTAAAATTTTTCTATAAATCTATAAATTATTCTGTAATTTGTGCATATAGAAATTTTCAAAATGTTTGTATTTCTAATGCTCTTATGTGAGAAAATTGCTTGTTTTCATGTTTTTGAAACCCATGTCCTACTTCACTTATAAGAGCATGCATACTCTTATATATGCCAGCTTGTTTTTGTTTATAAGAGCACTGCAATGCTGTATCAATCTAAATTAATGTAAACATGCTGATACAGTAATTATTCAGTAACTTCTCTGTAGTAACTGTTATTAATAATAAAAAAGCCAAAATAAAATATGCTTCTGATACTATACAAATTTTCTATCCTATCTTTTAAATTATTCTATCTTCGCCTGAAGAAGAACTGTTTTAGGTTCGAAAACGTTAGCCAGACGCTTGTGGCTAAATGCCATTTGTATAATATATAGTTATATTTTATTTTAACTTAGAATATATTTTTCCTTCTCTTTCCTATTCATATTATCTTTACTTCCTGGAACCCTTCCCTGACCGGTGCTTAACGGCTTAACAATAATTGACCCCATTATGGACAATAGGACTGTACGCAGCCCTGAGGGGTAGAACCAAGACAAAGAGTCACTTTTGAGTCAGAGCTGAAGGAGGAAAGACGAGAACGAGAAAGCTCCCGAATACGTCTTCGAGACCACGTGGGTGAAGACAAAGAGAACTTTATGTGTAGTGAAAGTGTTGACTGTTTTTTTTTCTCGTGATTAAGAAGAGATTCGTCATCTACACCGTTATATGTACCGTTATGTGCACCTCATTGCATTAGCACCAAAATAGTTGGGTACCCATTCCTTTTTTTTTTCTTCTCCTATCAGTTATTTTATTGTCATAAATTCTTCTATCATTCTTCATTAGTTGTAATTAATTATAAGTTTAGAATTAAGGTCTATATACGTTTGTAATCGCCCTTTGTAAAATAATTATCTATGTATCGGAATAGTCGTCACGAGACCTGAGGCTTATATCATTATATTTTTGTCGGGTTCCGTACTAATACTACCTGTGTTGGAGATAGAGATATTATAGCTGGCATCCCACAACCCTTCCTGTATCTATATACGCGAATAAAAGATCCTGTTGTAAATATTTATACCAGTTTCTTTGTGTACCACATTCGCGATCTTCACAATGGCGTCCGCGACAGGATGCCAGTATTAATGGTCCAATTCGACTGTGAACTTATCTCTATCCTGACGGTGATTTATTCGGTCAGTAGCCCGATCTGTGACTTTGTATTATTTTTTGCTATTGTAAAAAGGTCTGTGGTATTATGGCGACCAACTGTCCTGTCGAGACAACTACATCAAACAATATGACCACATCCAATCCTCCTCTTGTGGTTACTGGGTTTCTGGGGATGATCCCCACGTTCTCGAACTCCCAGAATGACTCCGTTAACATCCAACAATTCTTTCAGACAGTGGAAAACATATCACGTCTGGCCGAGTGGAACGACGACGTTAAGATAGCTGTCCTCCAGGCAAAACTGAAAGGGGAACCCCTAAATACATTTTTTTGCCTCCTCGAACAATACCCAGGTTCATTTAACGATATTAAACGCGATCTTGTAAAATGTTTCGAAAGGAAGGCCCCTAAAGAAAGGAATGTAATCGATCAAATTATGAGCATTAGACAAGGTGTTAACGAGTCAGTTACGGACTATGTAATTCGCGTTAAAACGTTGTTCTCCAGGACAATTAAAGTAAATAACAATATGGCAACTTTGAGGGACAATGTTATCTTGGAAAGATTCGTGAAAGGACTGAGTAATCGAATCAAACCCAATGTTTTGAGGCGCAATCCTAAAACATTAGAGGAAGCGTTTGACTTCGCAGAAAACGAGGAGCAGATCGAGGCTGAGTGTAGTAATTCAGCTGACAAGAGGAACATCAACATCGCTTCCCAACATCCTCCTAACAATCAAGGTAGTGAAGAAGATATACCGGGAGAGGAAAAAGGGCACGAAATAGATCGTATAAGGAACCTGGAAGAGGAAGTTAAGTTGTTAGCTGATTCTGTAAACCGATTAATTCAAACGCAAAAAGGAAATACTAATCGTAGCGAGCGCCGTGCTTGCTTCATATGTGGTGAACATGACCATATCGCCCGGAATTGTCCTACCCGAAATAAGCGTAATTTATTTAAACTGAACAAGGAGTATGGTGAAGGTCAGGACCATACTCTCTATTCCGAAATTAATCTGACCCCTGATGTCATAATTTCCAAAAAGGGTTTACCCATAATTGAGGGCTCCAGTCTCGGAAGGAAGGTAAGGTTCTTAGTCGATACTGGTGCCGAAAATTCTTTATGTGATCTGACTATAGTTGAGGCCATTCCTAGAAGAATATTAGAGGGCCTGAGCATTGAGAGCGCTAATTTCGGGGTTAGGGGTATTAGCGGTGCGGTGAATAGTTGCGAATACCTCCTTCATACTAAAATAAAATTCTTGTGTATTACTTGCCCTATAGATATCGCTTATATAAGGTTTCCTGAGAACTTGGAGTATGAAGGCATATTGGGGGTTGACATTATATCTAAACTCCCTGAACTACTGGAAAGGGTTAACGATGCTTTTAGGAAGGAGTCCTCCCAACGATTAAACACCTCTAGTAACTCACTGAACTGTTCCAACTCTGTATCTGTTAAATTACCAAATTTAGAAGGGCTTACCGAAGATGTTAGAACCAAAATTATTGACATATTTAAGAAACATCCCCACTGCTTCGCTTCCGATATATCTGAGTTAAAAGGCACGAAAGATTTTGAACATCTACCCATTATCGAGACCCCAGTCCCCATAAACGTCCGTCAATATAGGATCCCAGAATGCTATTTAAAGGAGCTCAAAAGGTTAATATCCTCTTATGTCGAAGCAGGGATCATTGAGGAAAGCACTTCAGAATGGAACTCCCCAATCCATGTCGTGGAGAAAGATAACGGGGAATTGCGTATGACTCTAGATTTGAGACGTATCAATGAAGTAACTCGCCCCCAGGAATTTCCCCTGTCCAGAGTGGATGAAATTCTTAGCAAGCTTCATGGCAACCAATACTTCTCTGTCCTCGACCTAAAATCTGGTTACTTTCAGATCCCCCTTCACCCCTCTGCGAGGCCTATATTTGCTTTTTCCACTCCCTGGGGAAAGTATCAAATGTGCCGTTTACCCCAGGGAGCAAAAAACAGCGGCCGGTATTTTCAGTATGTTATGACTAAGCTCCTCGGCCAATTTATTGGAATAAATTGCTTCGTCTTTCAAGATGACGTCGTCCTTTTTTCAAAAACTATTGAAGAACACCTTACCCTTATTGATAAGATATTAAGCATCTTGGACTGCGCTAATTTGAAATTACACCCCAGTAAAAGCAAATTCATATTAGAAGAGGTCTCGTACTTAGGTCACATAATTAGACGTGACGGCATCCTCCCTGACAAAAAAAATGTAAGTGCCATTCTTAATGTCAACCCACCTGTAAATGTAAAGGGAGTTAGGAGTTTCCTGGGGATGGTTGGGTTTTTCCGCGCCTTCATTCCAAATTTCGCAGAGATCGCAACACCCCTTACCAATTTAACTAAGAAGGGTATAAAGTTCAAATGGGATGATCATTGTGACAATAGCTTTCAAAAATTCAAACTTTTATTAACTCAACCCCCTGTTCTTGTTCACCCTGATTTCTCTGAACCCTTCCATATATATACCGACGCCTCGGAGCTATGTGCTGGCGCTGTTCTGGGACAGATGAGAATAAAAAAATTTGCCCCGATCGGTTACTTCGGCAAAAAGTTTCATGGGGCAGAGCTCAGATATTCGACAATTGAAAAGGAGTGTCTGTCCATTATACTAGCCCTACGACATTTTAAACCAATCATCCTAGGCCATGAAGTAAATATTTATTCCGACCACAAGCCGTTAACTTATATCAAAACAATGCAAAATCACAACAAGAGATTGATGCGTTGGTCAATCGAATTATCTGATTATAGTTATAATATATGTCATATCAAGGGAAATTTAAACCCGGTTGCTGACTGGCTTTCGCGCCCTGAGATTCCCATTGGAGAGTTTGGATATACACAAGATTGTAATGTGAGCGCTAAGGATCGTAGTTTCTGGGAGAGGGTCGTCGAGTCTCAGGATCAGGATAAGTTTTTCTCTAAAATGAAGGAGAATCTAAAAAAAATTTGTACACTCGAACCCGTGGATTCTTTCGATGGCATCCAACCTGAATTTCAGTTAGAAGGCAACGTATTGGTTCACGTTAAGCCTGATCAATACAGGTTACGTCATTGGAGGCGACCTTGTGTCGGCCCTAATATGGTTAGCGAAGTTATTAAGGCCTTTCATAACTCGGATGTCGCAGGTCATTTTGGTGTAGAGCGAACTGCCAACCTAATTGATCGCCATTATTATATCCGTAATGTTCGCACTTTAGTCCGCCATTTTATTCAAGAGTGTATAACCTGTCAAAAATTTAATTTGCATCGGCATCGTGCCCCTTTTCAACAGACTGAAACGGCAGAGTTTCCCTTCCAAAAAGTAGCCATTGATATCGTTGGCCCCCTTCGTGTGACTCCACAGGGGAATAGGTACCTCTTCACTATCATCGACATATTTACTAGGTACGCAGAGGTGGTCCCTATAAAGGATCAATCAGCCCAATCTATTAGTGACGCTATATTCAATCACATTGTGTGCCGTTACGGTTGCCCAGAGGTCATCATATCCGATAGGGGCAGTAATTTCACTTCTAGGATTTTCCGTGAGACTTGTGAGCTTTTGCACACCAAGCATAACATGACGACTGCTTATCGTCCATGCTCAAATTCGGTGTGTGAGAGGTTCAACAAGTCCATTTGTAGCGTCATCTCCCGCATATCGGGCGGCAACAATAAGGATTGGGACTTATTCGTTAACCCTGCGACCTTTGCCTATAATAATACAACTCACGCTTCCACTAGAGAGGCTCCGTCCTTCCTCTTATATGGCTACGACCCCCGGTTACCTTGGACCTTCCCTAGTAATGATACTATGATCAATGGGGATGAAAACCAGAAAAACAAATGGATTGACCGTTTGAATATTATACGTGACAACGCTTTCGCGTATGGCAAGCAAAAGAATTCCCTTAATAGAGAACGCATAAATTATGGCCGTAGTTATAGCACCTGGGCAGCAGGACAGAGGGTATGGTTGTTGAGAAAAAGCACTACAAAGAAACATGGAAAGTTCTCTCCCAAATACTTGGGACCTTTTAGAATTTCTCGTATCTTAGGACCCGTCACAGTTGAACTAGAGGGTAACGCGCGCCGTGAAAAGTTTGCTGTCCATTCGGACAGGTTGAAACCATGTTTTTTTCCTGTAAAGTCACATAATTTGAAAAGAAATGACAAGACAACCCCTCTTGTTAGTGACGTAGAGGATAGTGAGACAGAGGACTACGATGTTCCTTTGGCCTACCTCCGGTATACTCCAACCGCTCCAGTTCAAGATCACCAGCAAAAAGAACAATCTGAAGATACAACTTTGGACGATTATCAACACCTTTGTAAGGGAGGTAGTGACAAGCCTGGCCCCACCCACAGTTACCATCTTCGTAACAAAAAAGTCGATTACCGGAGGTTACACTACGGTAACTGACTGTTTCGTGGGGGGCATATGTGGCTAAATGCCATTTGTATAATATATAGTTATATTTTATTTTAACTTAGAATATATTTTTCCTTCTCTTTCCTATTCATATTATCTTTACTTCCTGGAACCCTTCCCTGACCGGTGCTTAACGGCTTAACAATAATTGACCCCATTATGGACAATAGGACTGTACGCAGCCCTGAGGGGTAGAACCAAGACAAAGAGTCACTTTTGAGTCAGAGCTGAAGGAGGAAAGACGAGAACGAGAAAGCTCCCGAATACGTCTTCGAGACCACGTGGGTGAAGACAAAGAGAACTTTATGTGTAGTGAAAGTGTTGACTGTTTTTTTTTCTCGTGATTAAGAAGAGATTCGTCATCTACACCGTTATATGTACCGTTATGTGCACCTCATTGCATTAGCACCAAAATAGTTGGGTACCCATTCTTTTTTTTTTCTTCTCCTATCAGTTATTTTATTGTCATAAATTCTTCTATCATTCTTCATTAGTTGTAATTAATTATAAGTTTAGAATTAAGGTCTATATACGTTTGTAATCGCCCTTTGTAAAATAATTATCTATGTATCGGAATAGTCGTCACGAGACCTGAGGCTTATATCATTATATTTTTGTCGGGTTCCGTACTAATACTACCTGTGTTGGAGATAGAGATATTATAGCTGGCATCCCACAACCCTTCCTGTATCTATATACGCGAATAAAAGATCCTGTTGTAAATATTTATACCAGTTTCTTTGTGTACCACATTCGCGATCTTCACACGCTCATAAGAAGATTTACACCGGTAACAGGTTCGTTTTTTGAAGTTATAGGTATACAAATTTTTTTAAACATTGAGATTTTTAGATATTTTGTGGAAATGTAGTGCTGATTTTGCTCCATCTATAAAAGCATGCTCTTATATGCAGTATGGGCATTATAAATATGAATAAATTAGGTATCATTTTGCTATTGGACTAGACAATTTATTGATTTAAAAAGTACAGGGTGATTCCTTTGGGAACACTCCCGCACCTGGAAATACATGGTGAACCCCCATAGTTTTAATCTATTCTGAAAAAAAACATTTGTTCAGGTGTATGAATGAAATATATTAGAGAATGTACGTCAATATTCCACTTTTCATGTGCATATGCTTGAAAGGACTGCTGCTGCCTTGTGGTGATGATCTGGATCTCTGTTACCATATGGTCTAGATTAGTGTTTTTCAGCCATTGGTCTGCAAAATGTTTTACTGGTCCGCAGAAAAATATTTGATCACACTAATACTGGTGCAGTTGATTATGAGTGACATTTAAAAAGTAATCTAAAATTACTGTATATATTTTGTTACATACAGTAAATCTAGATTAGCATAGATAAGTAATAAATAAGCATAATTCATAGATTCATATAATTATTGGTCCACATAAAATTATCCATAATTTTACTGGTCCATGATGAAAAAAAGGTTGAGAAATACTACTCTAGATCATTGGACTGGTTGTTGCAATCCCATTTCTTTGACCCATTTCTTACTTCCTTTGAACTCTTCCTTTGTGGGATTGTCGAGGTGTTAGAATACGTGAGTGTGCTTGACCTACGAAATGACAGGATACACAGCTAAAACAAAGCTTTATTTTTATTTTTATAGATAAAACTCAACAATATTAACAAACTCTTTTCTCTTTCTCATGTGATGATATGCAGGATTCTTTTAGAACTCCAACTCCGGACCTCGCACACGTGTAAACTAGGAACGACGGCACACAACACTTGGTGTCACACAAAAGAGACACGACCTAAGATAATGGGTTACAATGGGATATTTCCCAAAATATTATAACAAAGACTTAAAACTAACTTACAAACTATAGATAGAGGAAAAAGGAGATAAAATAGATAATTAGGAGTATAGAAAGGAAAATATAGGGGTACCCAGGATATCGTATGTCTTTGAGGTTTTTGGATCAGGGAACTACGCTCAAGTTGTTGGCTAGTATATTTCTTCTTGGAAAAGAAGAAATACACTAGCCAATTAATAATTTACAATTTTGTTTCAGAGGGAATGCTTATACTTCATGATACAATGAACATAAAAAATTGAATAATTATTAACAAAACACAAATTAAACCAAACTCTAGTAAGGAATATGTAAAATTTACTGAGAAATAAAATAGAATGTAACATCAAACATCAATCTTTAATATTCCGAGAATATTCAAAGAGTTCCTTGTATTCGATCTTAGCACATGGAGTGCATTCTTTACGCTCTGAGACGATCCCAGTTCTGTCTCCATTCCACTAAATGAACGATTCAGATCTCTTGTCTTGCAGTCTGCTCGCTCTGAACTCCTTACCAAGAATGACTGTTATTCCCCTATCTACGTGCCTCGGGATTTTTGCTCTCTATTGCCTTTTTCTTTAGTTCCTGGAACAGGTCTGCCCCACCCATAAGGAAAGTGAAGAATCAAAAGATCGAGAAACAGGAAATAAAGAACAAAAGATTGAGTAATTAATATTAGGCTTACAACTATCGCATATATACAAAATTATGGTGTACCACCACAGAGGATCATATGTATGCTACAAAAGTGCCAGACATTATATATTTCTAATATTTCAAGGTGCTTGAGGAATGGAAGTTCTCTGGCTGAATGTAGAAGTTGGGCCTTGTGCAAGTGTACTTGGATCTAATGTTCTGTGGCTAGGAGGGCTAAGAAAGGGAAGAAGGAAGAAGGTCTTTTCTTTATGTCTATCATGAGTTCAGCCAGACTGGTGGTGAAGGACAGAGCTTGACATATTCTTGACAGATTTTCCCTGAAAAATTTGCAGGATTGCTCACTCAGATTTGATTTCATGTTTCTTGTAGCAGCATGCTGTTCCCTTAACCTCCTCAATCATCCAGCTATCTTAATGCATTAGTTTAAAAGAAAATTTTTATCTCAAAATGTTGTTTCTGTAGAAATGCACATTCCACCAGGAATAAAACACTGCTATAATAAGTTCTTTTGAGTCCTCCAGATATCATAATAAGCATTAGTTCTAATTTTTACTGCCAGGGATGCTATTTTTACAACTTTCAACTATACCATTAGATTCTTTGTAGGTCTCTTTCTAGTTTTCATAGAGCTACAGATGTACAGACACAAGATAATAACTTTAGAAAATATAACTAAACTAGCAGGTAGGCCTGGTGTTGCTCGGGCAAAAGTAACGATAGCGGAGATTGAGATTATTATGTTATAGTCACAAAAGAAAAAGAGTAATTTCATCAATGAACTAAGTATTTCTAAAGAAAGGTCAAATTTGAAAATCGAATGTTCTAATATTGTTCGATTTTCACGACATGTTCTGATTATATCGTTCGATTTTCATCGAATGTTCTAAAGAAGAAAGGTCGAGAAAAACCGAACTAATCTGTTTAAATTTGAAAATCAAATGTTCTAACATATTACTCTTTTTCTTTTTTTTTTTTTTCCAGAGCCTGTAAATCTTGCCTGTCACTTTCTCTTGTTCTCCATTGTTACTTAACACTTCCATTGTTACTTAACACTATCACTGTTGCTTAACACTTTGGTACTTAAATTTGGTACCCTAACTGTGTACCAAATTTCAACTTTTAACTCCTAACCATTTTAGCGAAAATTAAGATTATTACATTACAGTCAATCTTACCCGTTTTCACAGAATGCAAGAATTGGGTCCCCCTGTTTCCAGACTAATTACAGAATTTTTAGATGGGTCTAAAAATATGTTCAATTTCCCGCAAAGATAAAAAACTGCATCTGTGTCTTGCACATCGCTTTCTCGTCCATCCAATTCCATTGTTACTTGACACTTCCATTGTTACTTAACACTTCCATTGTTGATGGAAGTGTTAAGCCTTAATCCTGTCCCTCTCTTCCGTGGGGAGGTATTTCGAAAAATCCCTTCTTAGTGTGCATTCTTGTGACGTACCCTGTGTACCAAATTTTAACTTTCAACTCCTAACTGTTTGGGCTCTGCGCTGATTATTATTATTATTATCAACTCGTTTTGATTATATATGTAGATTAATTTTAAAAATCACTTATACCAAAAAGTAAGATAAAACATTTTTAATAAGTCTATTCATTGAACAATGAGATAAGAAAAGAAATTAAACACATCATATTAAAAGACCCTCTTAGAATCCATGGCATGGAGAAAATGAAAAAATATATATATATATATATATTTTTTTTATAAATTATATATATATATAATATGTATTATTTAATATGTAAAATTTTGAATTCAAACATGGTTGCTATATAAATGCATATTTCATGAATAAAAAGCAATAAACAATAGAGATAGCAATGTACAGACAAAATGTATTTTATTATCATATTTCTGCACATTTAAGAGTGCACACACAAAATTCACATTTAATTTCTGCTCTTATAGATGTAGCAAAATTGGCACTAGGCCTATATTCCATAAAGTACTGAAAATAAAACTTACTATTTTTTAAAACTTTTATTATATTGGAAGCATTTTATTATTTGGCTTTTTATTTTTATCAATGTATGGTTATTATATCAGTACAAGTACATTTAATTTACATTGACATGACAGTGCATTGCTCATTGCTCTTATAAGTGAAGAAAGACATGTTTCAACAAACATGAAAAAAAGTGATTTTAACATAAAATCATGCTCTTATTTGTGCAAAAATATGGTTATATTCATCAGATGATATCATTATTTTTATTATAAAAACAATAATATATTGATTGTTATGTTATAATTATGTTTTTATTCATCTGTACACTTTTTACATTTTTGAATTTTAGGTTATAATCGTCAACTTACTTATAGAAAAGAAGATGGTTCTTATGGTGCTTGGATTCAAACACCATCCAGTACTTGGTAAGTAATTCCAATAATATCTAAAATGATTAAAAATTTTATTTGTAACAACAACTAATAAAGAAATTGCAAATGTTAAATTCTTCTAAGTGAACATTATTTGTATAAAGGGATGTTAAAGTGAAAATGAACTCATATTTATTGAACTAGTATCAATTATACCAACTATAATTTAATCTTTTAGAATAGATTTAATTTTTGATTGAGAAAATAGATAATTCTTTGTGAATTCAAAAGATATAGTTTTGATTTCTACTCAAAACAAGTTTTCATATGGTATTTTTAAATTCAAATAAGAGTAGAAACAAATAAGAAAATATTTAAAAACTCTACATAGTGTAACATTATATTTTCATTTGTTTATTATTCCTTTCAAAATTTTCTTCTCATTTGTTTTAAACTACATTATTTTGAATTTAAGAAAACTCTCACTTTTGAAAAGGAAACTTTTCAGAGAAAGTAAATATAATTTAAAAGAACTTATTAAAGAAAACTACAGTATGAAGAAATTCTATTACACAGATAAAATATACTGGTTTTGAAGTCATGTTTTTTAGGAATATTGTGAGACTACTTTTTGTGGCATGATCTTCAGTGGATGAGTCTACATGCATCTTTTTTCTATCTGTTTAACTGTAGAAACTTTATTTTGAATATTTCTATTTCTTACATTGTTTGTATACAGTTTATGCTTGCTTGCTTCTCCAAAAATGATTATAGTATCTTGAATTTCAATTTGGAAACATGCAAAAATACATCTTAAATTGGAAGTAAGTTATAACATGGTATTTCATATATTGAGCAACAGTGGCTCAGGTAATATGATATTTAAATATGGGCTGGATTTTTTCCTCTTTGTTCTGAATATACAGAGACAAATAGACACCCTGAATGTCAGCAAATGAATGGGGCAATATTAACTCTGAAAAACACATTGCCACATTCATCTTCCAATATTCTCCGATGGGCCAATAGACAAAACATCCATTCTGTTTATGGAAAATGGCGCTCTATGTCACACTGCCAAAAAGACCCAGAATTGGCTGACATCACAAGGCACCCTCAAGCTTTCATGGGCCAGTCAGTCACCCAACACAAATCTCAATGAACATGTCTGGAATCTATTGAATTGTGCACTGTGATGATGTTAATAAAAACCCATTTCCCATCGAGAACTTTTAGATTGTTTGAGTGCTGAGTGAACCAATATTCTACAGGCCAAGATAGCAAAACTCATTGATTCCATGCCCAACCATGTTAAGGCTTTGTGGTTTTAGTATGCATATGTTGCATTTGTATCATATGGATATAGTGAAATAAAAGACAGTGTCTGAAAATAAGGGTGTCTATTTACTTATGAGTTGTTCTATATGCTACTCTTCAAATCATTTGCAGATATGTGTTTAAATAAAAAACTGAGTAGGAAGTAAAGTGGTCAAAGTGTAATATTATTTGCATCACTATTTTTAGTTAACCTCTAACTCAGTTTTCTAGCATTGGACTACTAGCATGCATATCTTGTCCTGTTACAATAAAGAATGATTGAGAGCTTTCTTAACATCTGGATTTTTACCTTACTCCTTCCATTTTGGATGCTTATTGTTCGTATCATAATGCCCATTCTTCTTACAGTTTATTTGCCATTATAACACATGTATGAGTGACACTAGTTATACACCAACTGGCAATATTTGGTGTGTTCAACAGAAAATATTACTGTTAGTGAACAGTTGGCTTTTGATTTGTTCAAGGAAATTTTATTTGTTAAGTTTCTCCATAACATCTTAGCCAGGAATCTGGATTTTTACAAAATTAATTTCAAAAATAAAAACAGAAGCTATTGCATTGAATACATCTCCTTTTTAATAAGTTGGCCTAAACATCTTACATCTGTAGTGATCACAAACATTCTGACTATACTGTCTGAATATGCATGTGTTTGTTACTAAGTGAATGACTTAATAATGCCTCCATTTTATACATGAAAAGAGCATATCATTTAGCAGTCACCATCTCAATTAAATGGCATGGTATTCCAAATAAACTGAAACAAATTCTGATGTTGTTTTATTTGATTTTGGTTTCTAAAAGTTATTCCAAATAAATTGCTGCTCTGATTAACTGATGGCCTATTAACAGGATATATATATAAATAGAATGATCAAAAAGTAATAGAAAAATGATTTTATTGCAGAAGTGGAAACACAAGACTTATCTGCAAGAATATGCTATCTTACAACAAAATAACTCATTATGTTTTATCATTATGAGTAAGAAGCTTGCTAAACTCAGTCTCAAAAAAATTCCTCTCCCTGTTGTGGTTCATCATTGTGAACAATATAATGTATTTCCAGGCCAAACTTAAAAGCAATTTTCTACAAGTTGATCTTCCTATTGTCTTAGATTGGTTTGTCATTTCTTGTGACATTGACTTTTGTTGTTGAGCATCTTGGACACCCATCAAACCTTTCATCACCCATATATTTTTATCTACTTACAAATCTTCAACACCATTGTATGAGTTGACATTGTCCTAAAATATCTCAATGAGCTTCCAGTGATCATTACTGTTATGGTTAGGGTTTTACCATTAACTCTGGTTTCGATATCGGTAATTCATCCATTCACAGTGCAGAATAGGGTGACAAATTATACGTACCAGCAATGTCTTCAGAAAAAACTATATTGAAGTTATTTACACAGATCACAAGCAGTTGTGAACTTTACAGACTGCACAGAGGGAGAGAAAAAACAATTTAAATGGGGATTTTTCATTTTAAAAAGCAGGGTTCAGATCTCACGCTCTTCTCACGAGCACTATCTTTGAGGAGTTGTTAAACATGGAGGTCTAACAATTACAACCTGCCATAAAATCCAATGCATTTCTTTTTTTCAATTTTATTATATTCTTTTCCAGCCTTGGAAGCCATTGAATGTGCTGGAAATGATACTCTAAATATTATATATCACATTTATAATCATTTAGAGTTTATGTGTTAGTAAAATTTGTATTAAAAAATGTAAAATAGCTGAAAAGTAATTAATTGCCAGGCACTGCAATATGTTTTATTGTGTTGTTAAGCAACTGTAAATAAATTGAAAGTAAGAGTATCCCAAACAGGCATGTAAATAGAAATAATTGTTGTTAGTTCATAACAATTATTACTATTAATATGTCATAATTACATGATTTGGAACTGCCTTTTATTGTCTTAAATAAAATTCTGTTTTATTTGTGTACCATAAAATTTACTTTAAAAAAATATATTTTATTTTATTTGTAATATTATTCAATTAAAAGTGTTTTTTTTTATAGGTTAACAGCATTTACAATGAAAATATTTTGTCAAGCCAATAAATTTATTTTTGTTGATGAAAATGTTATTTGTAGTGGAATTAAATGGTTAATTTCGCATCAGAAAGATGATGGTGCATTTGAAGATGCTCATCCAGTTTATCACTATGATATGACGGTAAAAATTTTCATAAGTTAATATATATATAAATATTATCTTTTGTTTTTAAATTAATGCTTAATACAGAATCTTTTCTGACAGAACAAATATTTCATTATAATGTGGTGTTCTAATAAGGTTTTGGTTTATGTTTATGATATTTCAGAAATTTTTTTATGTACAAAGGCTCATATTTTTTTGAGTGATAACTAATAGCATTTTATAAGCTTTAAATTCATATTTATTACCTCTGTTTATACACAAAATATGTTCCTTTTTATTTTGAGGTCAATCTGTGCTTTCTTTTCTCCATTGCATAGAGTAGGGATTTCCTAAGTGTGCTCCACGACACTGTAAGGAGTAAACAAGGGCGCCACAAGAGCTTTGAAACTAATGGAACTTTCTCTCTAGACTAGATCATTCCGTAGCTTGTAGAACTTTCTAGAAAACTTATATAGCATACTATTAAACATTGTCGAAGTTCTAAGTAGGTGGTCCAGCTAGTATAAATAAGGCATCACTTCGGCGAACCAGTTCAGTTCCTAAATAACAATCGAAGAGTAAGCGATTTTAAGACGCCTGCTACCAGAGGAGCACCCACTTTGTTTCAGTGTGTAGCTTTGTATTTTTGTATAGTCGTAGGAAAATGGAAACATTTTTATTAAATAGGCAAGTCAACAGTTCAAGTGAGAGTGATCAAACATCAACATGTTGTGGGGTAGCAAAGAAATGGAAATATCATAAATACAATGATAACTATTTGAATTTTGGCTTTACTTCAGTAGAAGTAAACAATGAAGAGAGTCTGCAGTGTGTACTCTGTTTAAAAGTTCTAGTGCCCAAGTAGATGCTCCCAAGTAAGCTAAAGCAACATCTTGAGACCAATCACTCTAACATGGTTGAAAAATCTTGCAAATTCTTTAGTAGAATGTTGCAAGATTTACAAAAGGAAAAAAGTGTGTTTACTAAACAAACCTCAGTACCAAGCAATGCACTGCTAGCATCTTTTAAGGTCTCATACAGAGTGATGAAGTGCAAAAAACCTCACACCATCACAGAAGAGCTTATTATACTGGCTTCTCATGGTTAATATTATGCTGGGAGAATCGACATAAAAATTAATTTCAAAGGTACCTTTGTCAAACAACCCTGTTAGTCGAAGAATCTATCATATAGCTCTGGATCTTAATGACAAATTAATAGAGAAAATGAAAGGCAGGGAATTTGGTCTGCAACTTCAACTCAAATAAAAATCAAAATATTTATTTGTATTAGGCCATTGACCTGTTACATCAGAGTGCTATAATAGCATAATCACAATGTATAACCTTATCAGTATAGTATACAGCAATATTTAATTAAGATTTCATTATCTTGAGTATACATTTCTTTTATGTATATCTAGTTTGTATATCGATTAGTTTAGATTAATTAATTACCAAAGAAAATTTTTGCAAAATTATACAGTTTGTATAAGGTAGCAGTATTTGCTGAATGGAAAAACAGATACATCTTATTTTCCTCCACAAGATAATTTAAATTTTAATTTTTGTCCCCTCTTACACTCACAAAACATATGAAATTTGGTCAATATTTCTTTACATCTTGGACAGGACATTTTAGAAAAATCATAAATTTTATTATTGATCATAATCATCTTCTTACTCAGAAGGAGGATTAAGTTGGATGAAAAATTTTTTGATTACAACAGGGATACTTGTGAACATATAATTATAAATAAATGGGTATTCCAAGATAATACTATACCACTTAGGTCTTTTTCGATTGTACATTTCTTCAATATCTTGTGACAATGAAATTTCCAATGAATTTTGAATCCATTGAGATTTAAGTAATTTGCTAATTTCGGATTTTTCCAAGGGTGGACCTATAGAGATACCATAGTTATTAACAATACATTTTATTTGGTCCACCAAAGATATTCTCTGCAAATCTAGACAGGATTTTTTATATAACAGAATCAACAATTTAGTAGTTAAATTTCTGCAATCTCTAATTATGAATAGAAATTTAATAAATCTTTTTATAAAGAAAGGAGTTAGTTTAAATCTGTTAAGTTCTAATCTGAGTGCATATCCAGGAATGTTATAATCTAGTGTAAAAATTTTACGGATAAACTGGTTTTGTATTATATCAAATTTTTTGTAACTTGTAAGGCCCCAAACTGATGAGGCATACTCTATAGCATTGATGATAATCAAATTAAATAATTTAAAGTGCACAGTTATATTCTTAAATTTAATTTTAGTAAACAATTTCACTATATTATTGATCAACACTTTGGATTTGGCCTTAATACTTTTATATTGTTTTTTGAAAGATAAAGTTGGAGTTAAAATTATTCCTAAGAACTTTATTTCCTGTACTATCTTGAATTGTTCATCGTTCAGGTAAAAAGATGAACTTTTCTTAGAGAGTCTAGGTCCATTTCAAAATATCATTATAGAAGATTTATGTGGGTTAATTTTTAATTTTAATTTGTTGAAGTAATCATGCACTGATTCAATTTTCCTACAAAGAGCTACGGCTGTCGGAGCAACTATTACAACATCGTCAGCATATGATATAGAGTGAACGATTTGTCCATCAACAATGAAACCATCATCATCTCACTTGAAACATTCATTTATGTCAAACGTAAAAAAGTTAAATAGATGAGGGGACCAGTAATAGGGTCGCC
The DNA here is from genome assembly GCF_030686945.1 of Centruroides vittatus. Taxonomy (NCBI): domain Eukaryota; kingdom Metazoa; phylum Arthropoda; class Arachnida; order Scorpiones; family Buthidae; genus Centruroides; species Centruroides vittatus. The sequence continues at coordinate 41,720 of NW_027122621.1, read as the reverse complement.
TCGTAATAATCCTCTCTCCATGTCTATCAATGGCCACTTGGTGTTATCTTGTTTGACACTTAGTTCATATCGGCCAAATACAGTCTGCAACTTGATGAGGCTACTGACAGTAACAAACATGCACACCTTATTTGTTATGCATGCTTGAATGATAATATTATCACTGAAGACCTCCTGTTCTGCAAAAGCATCATTGGAAGAACAAAGGCTCAAGACTTATTTGAGATGCTTGGCAAGCTTATAACCGAAAATGATTTGGATTGGGAAAAGTGCATCGGTATATGTTCTGATGGAGCTTGATCAATGTCTGGTCTAGGGATTGCAATCCAGCAGTGTTTTCAATCCAGCTGGATTTTTGCTGGATTGAAATCATTCCAGCTGGATCCAGCATGGATGTATTTTTGGTGCAATAAAGTGCTATCTGCTCTATCTATCCACCCAGAAATTTATGGTTTTTTTAAAGAAATAAGACATTTTTTAAAAATACTTAAGAAGCTTTTATTATTTAGACTGGTCACTATAAATTAGTAAAACTTCTTACACATTTAGATAGTAAACTTAACTTTGGTTTGGTTTAACACTTGAGATAGAGATAATTAACTTTAAATGTTTAGTTAGATTATAATTATAATGTAATCTTTAAGTTAAATAATAGCAAAGGCAATTCTACTGATTAATTTATATTAATATATTATAATAATGTAAGGACGGATAATCAGTGGCTAAGTGGCTATCAGTCTTACCAGTTTTCTTATATAGGCTCTACATATTAGTCTGTAGTTATTCATAAGTATATAAAACTATATACTGGAAGTAGAATAAGTTAAATAAATTACACCTTTATCAATCCAGCAAAATTTAATAAAATAATAACATTTTCAATCATTTTTAACGATCTTCCTTGGTTACAAAAAATAAAACATTAAATATAGAACATAAAATGTGTTCAGAATAAATATAAAAATTAACGGAAAATGCCCAAGTGGACAAAATATAGATAAATAAACAAAGTAAATAGCGGGGGAAAAAAAAATATATATATATATATAAGATATAACAACGAAACCAGCATTGTCCGTTAATAACATTAATTAATGTAAAAGGATCTCCACACGGTAAACAATGAGTCTGCATCTCGATGGTTTATACAACCAGTTGTCATGTGCGCCTTGCAGATTTCCAATCTCTTAAGATGTTTGACCGTTTGCATATTCGTCGTCGTTTTTATAATTGCTGCGTGATCCCATTGGACGTTAACATCTTTCTGTCTTGCGTATGATGCCAGCGCAGTGTTGTTAAGGTTCTTACTGATTGTATATTTGTGCTCTTGAGCCTTTGTTTTAAACTGTGCATCATTGCACCCACATAAACAAGCTTGGAATTGAAACGTTGGTCGTGTAAAGGCACCGAATATATATACCTGTTCATATTCTGTTGAATTCCGATCCTCTTTCTTTTTATCGTTTCTTAAAAGTTTGAAAACAGTGGGATTACGTCGGTATACAATACAAAAATTATTACACCTGGCAGTACATCTATGTATCTTGTTTAAAAAAAATGGGATGTAATTAAGCACTATCCTTTTTATATTTATTCCAAACACATTTTATGTTCTATAGTTAATGTTGTATATTTTGTAACTGAGGAAGATCGTTAAAAGCGATTGAATACGTTATTATTTTATTAAATTTTGCTGGATTGATTAAGGTATAGTTTATTTATAAGTAATTTAATTATTAGTGTTAGTAAAGTAGTGAGTAAGTAATTAGTAGCAGTCTAGTAGTTAGCAAAGCGGCAACGCGACAACATAGACTTTTGCGCCATTATTTAGAAAGTTAACTGAGTATTTGCGGATCCGCAGCGCTGGATTCAGCACCTGGTACTGGATCCAGCAAGCCGAAGAATGCGCTGGATCCAGCTGGATTGCTGGATTAAGGATCCAGCAATTGCAATCCCTAATCTGGTTGCTATGGAGGATTGCAGGCACTTATTCTCAGCAAAGCACCGCATGCTATGGGGACCCATTGCATCATCCATAGGGAAGTTCTTGCATCAAATTTGATGAGCTCTCAATTGAATTTGATATTAGAACATGTTGTAGACATAGTAAACTACATAAAAACTAGGCCACTGAAAGCCAGATTTTTCAAAAAGCTATGCATGGACATGGGAGCTGAACACATGTCACTGCTATACTACTGCAGTTCACAATGACTTTCATGTGGCAATGTCTTTTCCCATGAATTCGAGCTACGTCAAAAAATTCACACTTTTTTATAAGAGAAAGGTCATGAAAATTCCGGGTACTTTGCCAAACCCGACATTTTGCTGAAACTAGCATATTTGTGCAATATATTTGACAAGCTGAATGCCTTCAATCTGTCTCTGCAAGGCAATAACATGCATATTTTGAAACTTTTGGAGAAGGTTGCAGCATTTAGGAAAAAGCTGCAGTTGTGGATAAGGAAAATCAATGAGAATGGCAGTCAACATTATTTCCCTGAATTGCACAAATACGTGGCCTGTAATATAAAGTCATTGTTTCATAGACTTGCTGTCCCTTTTCAAGGAACACCTCTCAAAGCTCAGTGACTAGTTTGCAAAATATGCTGAGGAAGACAATGTCAAGAAATTTGCATGGATCCAAGATCCTTTCTGTGCTCAAGCTCCACCAGAATTCATTTTACAGGAAGAAGAGAGTCTAATTGAACTCTCTTGCGACAATAGCCTGAAAACAAAATTTGCTTCTTCCAGTTTAGTGGAGTTTTGGATATCAATCAAAAATGAATATCCAACTCTGAGTTCAAAAGCTGTAAGAATCCTCATTCCCTTTGCAACAATATATTTATGCAAAGCCGGATTTTCAGCTCAAGCTGTAATAAAAAGCAAATATTGCTCAAAAATTGATGTGGAGCGAGAGATGAGAGTGGCAGTGTCAAGCCTTATTCTATATTTTGAAAAAATGTGTGGTGATCATCAAGCTCATCCATTACATTAACTTACTTGTCGTTGAAGGTTTTCACCATTTATTTCATATTTTTTTATATTTTCATATTTTAGTTTGATGGTTCTTATGATTCAATTTTAATAAATGTGAGCTTCACATTGTGAGGTTTATATTAAGAGTTGTTTTCATTTCTGTGCCTGATTTATGTCATTATACACATATTTTGACAAGGGTGCTGGAACAAAATATGTATGCTGCAGACTGATAAAGTTTGGGAACCACTGGGCATAGAGAATGCAAAGCAATCTAAAGATGTGCACTGTGTTTGTATTTGTGTGCAATGGAAGAAGTTGCCAATTCTCAGAAATGTAATACAGTCAGCTTTTTGAGAAAAAGTAATCCAAAGTTTCCTCAGTTAATAATAAAAACAAATAATTGTTATCATCATCATTTAAAATCAAACCAAAATTTTAGATGTTGGTTGAGGAAGTGTTCATTGTAAATAGCATTTTTTAAGATTAGTTTCTATGAAAATTGGCATAGACACCAGGTTTGGTTCTTACAAATCAGGTGTTTGCTATTTAAAATCAGGTGCTGTAAGAAGGATTTGTTGTAATAAGGACTCATATATTCTAAAGATTATACTGATGTAATTAAATCTGATACTATTTATAACTAACTGATATACAAAGTCTCCCAAAATTAAAATTACAATTATTTAAAATGGTAGCAATGTTAATTATTATTTGAGAAGTATGTGATGTACTGTACACCAGTCAATAGAGTAACTATCTGAGTTTCATCTCCCATTTGCATTCAAGTATCTTATTGTCTACTATCTCTAGGAAGGTCCATAAATGAAAATGGTGATAGTGATAGAGAAAGCATTTCATGTTCTGCAATTTGCAAAGTCAGAATAACTTATAATTGTGCAAGATGAGTAATCTACAGTTGTTGGAGGAGTGGCAACAGATATTCTGTGTAGGAAGAATTTGAGTATCAGTTGGATGTGTGACGTAAGGTGCAAACATTTAGAAATTGTAATGAGGAAATGTGAAACTTGGACACTTTTCCAATGTCTGTATGTACAGTACATTACAACATTCTTGGATAATAGTTAACATAATTACAATAATTTAAAATAGTAACATTGTTTTTGGAAGACTCTGTATATAAGTTAGTAAATGAATCTCAGTTAATAATCCTCAATCTCACATTTTTAACAATTCAGTATATCCCAGGGATCTTAATAGGATTGGCTTGAGCCAGGTAGTCCACTTTTTTAATGTTCAAAGCCTCAAATTAGTCCATTAAGGCATAAACAGAATAACACACAACATTGTCCTGTTGATAAGTGTATATTTCCACTGTTGTATTGTTACAATATACAATATATTACATATATTGTGATATTAATACAACTTTATATATATATATATATAACATAAGATAATGATAATGATATATCAGTATATCGTATCAGTATCATAATATATCAGTTATACATATATATATATATATATATATATATATAACTGATATATTATGATACTGATACGATATACTGATATATCATTATCTATAATAATATACATAATACATCATTATCTAGTACCTTAGTTATAGTGAATAAATGTTGGCATTTGATAGTGTGGGGAACGTCACTCTCCACATCTTAACAGTCGTAACGAACCCCAGGTGGTAAGAGTTATTACTTCCTGGAACGGGACCGGACTCACCCTGTGGGACCTTTTGGTCAGCCAGTTGCCTTTTGTTAGCCACATCGTCGAGTCATGTAACTGTTACGCGAGCAGAAAATAAACGTAGTTTTGTTACTGTTCGTCTCATTCGTTTTTAATCGCGCGGAGTGACGAGAAGCAAAATTAATAGCAGTAAAAACACAACATTGGTGACCCGAACCCGGACTAATAACGTAATTCAACTAAGAAAACTACCGAATCCACCCATTGGAACCTTCATCAGGTACGTCGTTCTTCCTTGTTCACGACTTCAATCGTCAGATCATGGCCGAGATTGGAGCAGTAAAAATCCCTCCGTACAACTTTTCCGACCCAGCCTTATGGTTCCACATGTGCGAAAGCACATTTGCTCTAGGATCTCCAAAGCCGATCACGGAAAGTGCCACAAAGTTCAACTACGTAGTGGCTCATTTACCACCGGAAGTCGCATCAACGGTTAGAGACATTATTATTTCTCCGGACCGTACAGACCCGTACGGTCACATAAAGGTGGAACTTATTAAACGATCCGGCGAATCGTCTCAACAAGAGTTACGAAAACTATTGGCCGGAGAACAGCTAGGAGACCGCAAACCTTCCGAACTACTACGTGTTCTAAAGCGTCGGGCGGAAAATTTTCAAATCCCGGACGCAGTTATACTAGAGTTATTCATACAACATCTTCCGACTTCCGTCCAATCTATCCTAGCCGCCATTACCCCACTCGACGTAGACAAAGCAGCGGAAGTAGCGGACCGCGTGGTGGAAGTAACCCCTGCAACGATAGCTTCAGTGTCGCAACCTGAGAAGCCCGATACCTTAACCAACAAAATACTAGTCGAAATAGATAAACTTAACAAGCGAATCGATAAACTAACGCAGGCACGTCGGGATCGCAGCGACCATTTTTCTCGACGCTCCCGCAGTAGTTCAGGACATCGCAACAATTCCACTCACCGCAGTATCAACAACTACTGCTGGTACCACAACCGTTTTGGCGCAAAGGCACAAAAATGTACTCCGCCGTGTAGTTTTCCAACAAACGAGAGCGGCGAAGCGTAGAGGCGACATGCACTTTGCCGGAGCAATCTCGTCGCCTGTTCATCCTAGACAAGAGAACGAACGTAAACTTTCTCGTCGACACAGGTTCCGACGTATCAATATTTCCAGCCTCCTCGTCACAAAAGAAGCGCGCATCTCAAATGACCTTGATGGCAGCAAACACAACTGCAATTCATGTCTACGACCAACGAACACTCACTCTCGATTTTGGGTTAAAGAAAATTTTTCGTTGGAAATTCCTTATTGGCAACGTGTCAACAGCAATAATAGGCGCAGATTTCTTGTATCACTTCCATTTGGTACCGAATCTTAGACGAAAATGTCTCACAGACGTTCAGACAAAGGTAAACTCTCCAGGCAAATTATTAGAAACCTCCATCCACTCTATCAAGATAACGACCAACGACTCCATATATCATAAGATATTGGAAGAATTTCCTGAGATCACCAGACCTCCACGTCCTAACCAACCCGTAAAACACAACGTTGTACATCACATAGAAACTGTTGGTCAGCCCGTAACTGCGAAACCACGTCGCCTAGCACCCGATAGGCTTAAAATCGCTAAGGCCGAATTCGATAAGATGATAGCTCTCGGCCATATGCGAACATCAAAAAGCAATTACGCATCACCACTCCACATGGTCACCAAGAAAAACAGTTCAGATTGGCGACCCGTGGGAGATTATCGTGCTCTAAACGCACAAACCATAAAGGACAGATACAGCGTTCCAAACATCGCAGATTTCACATCGGAACTGCACGGAACACAAATCTTCTCTCACATAGACTTAATCAAGGCCTATCATCAAATACCCATCTACCCACCGCACGTGCACAAAACAGCTATAACGACACCGTTTGGTCTCTTCGAGAGTACCAGGATGCAATTCGGATTGTGCAACGCATCCGCAACATTTCAACGGTTCATCGACGAAGTAACCAGAGGACTCCCCTTTGCATATGCTTTCGTCGATGACATATTAATAGCGTCACGCTCCCAGGAAGAACACATCTCGCATCTTCGCGACTTATTCCAACGCCTCCAAGAATATGGGTTAACCATAAATCCGTCGAAATGCACCTTCGGCGTACCATTAATCGAATTTCTCGGATTCAAGGTCTCGGGAAAGGGTCTGGAACCACTCCCTGATAGAGTCAGAGCCATCCGAGAATTTCCCAAACCTTCGTCTCTCACTCAACTTAGACGATTCTTAGGCGTAATAAATTTCTACAGGAGATGCATCCCTCGAGCGGCGCACACCCTCGCCCCGCTAGTGCAGCTACTAGAAGGAAAAAAGAACGGGAAACGTACGTCACTCACTCGGAAAGCAGAATCACGATCTCTGCAATGGTCAGAAGCGGCAGAACAATCCTTCGTATCAGCTAAGGAAGCACTGTCCAAAGCCACACTTCATCCACCATCCACTACCCGGAGCTAAACTATGCATATGGGTAGATGCGTCAGACGTAGCGGTTGGAGGAGCACTGATGCAATACAACAGGAAATGGGAACCCATCGCCTTTATCTCAGCGAAACTGGCACCAAATCAACGCAACTGGTCAGCTTACGACAGAGAACTATTGGCAATATACACATCAATAAAACGATTTCGCCACATGCTAGAAGGCCGTGAATTCACGATCTACACGGATCAAAAACCGCTCATATATGCCTTCAAACAAAAACCAGATAAATGTTCACCACGACAAATGCGGCATCTCGATTTTATATCCCAATTCTCTACGGATATACGTCATATTCCGGGCACAGCTAACACGATAGCAGACGCGCTCTCCCGCATCGAGATAGATTCGATCACCTCTGCTTCTCCTGTAGACTTCCGAGAGCTAGCCACAACGCAAGCTACAGATTCGGAACTTCATCAATTGTTAAAGGATCCTATGTCGCTCAAATTAGAGCCGAAATCCTTTCCACCTAACGAAATCGACCTATACTGTGACACATCATCCGGAACACCTCGCCCCTTCGTGCCGCATAATCTCCGACGAACCATTTTCGACCATCTACATGGACTTTCTCAACCAGGAGCAACAGCAACCACTAAGCTAATTTCGAGCCGTTATGTTTGGCCGGGCATGCGGAAGGACATCCGTCAGTGGGCACGACATTGCATCCCCTGCCAGAAATCGAAAATTCACCGCCACGCCTGGACACCGATAGGAAAGTTTACACTTCCGGAAGCAAGATTTTCCCATCTTCACATGGATCTGATAGGACCACTTCCGCCAGCTGACGGGAAACACTACTGCCTTACAGTGATCGACCGTTTTACCAGATGGCCAGAGGTCATACCCAATTGCCGACATATCTGCTGAGACGGTATGCCGAGCCTTTTTCTCAGGTTGGATCGCAAGATTCGGATGCCCTACTACGATCACCACCGATCAAGGACGTCAGTTCGAATCGAACCTCTTCCGAGAACTGACCAGACTTCTCGGCACCAATCGCACCCATTCGGCAGCATACCATCCCCGATCAAACGGTTTAATAGAACGATTACATAGACACCCTGAAGGCATCGCTAATGGCACACGAATCCTCCAAATGGACCGACGCCCTTCCGGTAGTCCTCCTGGGAATTCGTTCAGCACTTAAAGCCGATATAGGCGCAACAGTAGCTGAACTGTTATATGGTACCCCGTTAAAATTACCAGCTGACATCATTAGCCCCGACACCCCACGAATTTCTTGCGAATCTTTTGTCAGCCAACTAAAAACCCACATGGCCAATCTGAAACCGTTAGCAACTTCCGCTCATTCCACAGAGAAAATTTTCATTCATCCAGAACTAAAAGAGTGTACACATATTTTCTTAAGATTCGACGCAAACCGACCTCCTCTTCGTCAACCTTACTCAGGCCCATACAAAGTGCTAGAAAAACACGACAAAACACTAGTAATTGACATCCAAGGTCGCAAATCCACCGTCTCAATTGACAGAGTAAAACCAGCGTATATCTTACAGGACGAACCACTTCAGAAATCTAGTATAAAACCCGTCCAATCAAGACCATCACAGACACCATCTTCATCTGCAACAGCGAATAACAAAAAACTGGAAACGACCTCCAAAAAAGATCAAACTGTTACCACGAGATCAGGCCGTCATGTTCATTTTCCTAAAAGACTAGTCACCATAATGTAACGTTAAGCGATTCGTTCGACATCAGTTCTATCGCTCGTCCCTCACTGGGGGATACTCTGTGGGGAACGTCACTCTCCACATCTTAACAGTCGTAACGAACCCCAGGTGGTAAGAGTTATTACTTCCTGGAACGGGACCGGACTCACCCTGTGGGACCTTTTGGTCAGCCAGTTGCCTTTTGTTAGCCACATCGTCGAGTCATGTAACTGTTACGCGAGCAGAAAATAAACGTAGTTTTATTACTGTTCGTCTCATTCGTTTTTAATCGCGCGGAGTGACGAGAAGCAAAATTAATAGCAGTAAAAACACTACAATAGTATTGTCTAAAATTGATCAATAAGCTGACTAAACTTGAAAGATAGCTCTACATTGTTGGGATAATATAATTCAACAAGTAGCAAACACTGGATATTTCCATATCCAGACACACTTGTCAGTCTTGATTGTAATGTCTTTTCCATATTTACTTCTAAAATTTTCATGATTTCCTCTCTAAATCAGTTACTATACATTGTTCAGTCTCTTGTGGAGTATGTATTTTAAAGAAATTTTAGTATTAGCAATTGTGGGCTGCATTTAGTAGACTCAAAACAATTATGGAGCAGTTGAGTTTTTCTATTGAATGCATTTTACAGAAGTGCTACTTTGGAGCATGTTGAGAATACTGATGGTTAGTAGCAGACTTTGACCAGTTATAGCTACTTGAATGGAGAATGGAGCTGATCAAAGATGGTTGCACTCACAGTATATAGTATTTATGAATACAATTACAAGTGAAGTACAATATATATTATTTATGAATAAAAAAGCTTGCATTATAATACATTTATTAATCTACTGACACAGAGCTATATGCAAAATATAGATTCACAGATAAATTTAATTGAATTTACTTTGAATGTTTTTAAGTTTATGGAAATGAGCAGAAGGTAAGGAGCTACTGCAGTGCCATCAACCACTTGTAATTTGTTGTTTAGTGGATTCATTTCAGCTATCACTCCCACACTTCTGCTCAATTAGAATTGTTGAATCTGCTGGATATAGCAATGGACACACATCTGAGTATTCCTATAAAAACTTTGAGAGTTTGCATTTTACATGAAGGAAACTCTACTGGTCAAAATAATTAGGGAAACAAGATTAGGGAATTGTTTATTGTACATTGAAAACCATTTACAATAAACAATTCTGAATGTCAGATGTTGTTGTTACATAAGATACAATAAAATATGAGTAATATGTGAAAATATGCATTTGAGCCAGACTGTTGTTATATTTAAATAAAAATATGACAATGGTCTGGCTCAATTTATTTATTGCTCATGCATTGCTCATGCTGAGTGCAATATGCTGGTCAACAATCTGTACATTGGACAATCAGAACAAGTGATTTTTTTAGGGTATTGTTCTGACTTTAATAGTTTGTGATCTCTGTTAGAGGCAAAAACTGTGCACATCCATGTGGCATGGAATCAATGAGGTTGCCAAAGAGGTATTGTGGAATTCTTTGCTATTTCTCAATGAGGGCAGCCACGTGCTCCCCTAATTGTTTTGACCAGTGTATATAAAAGTATTTCAACTCTAATTTCATATTGATGTTTAAAAGTGCAAGGATAATTTATAGATATTTTTCATTGTTTTTAAGATAAAGGTAAAACTTTAACTTTTTCTGTTCAATCTCAGTGAGTAAATTTTTATATTTTTATTTTCATTATTTAAATGAAATATTTTTTTGATATTTCTGTGAATAACATTTTCAAATACTGTCAATTTTAGTATAATTCTGAAATATTAAAAATAAATTCATACAACATTACTTTTATAATACCTTCATTTATAGCAATTTAATTTATTACACAAAAGTCAAATAATTATATATATTATTAATTAATTTTTATTTTTAAGGGAGGAGTTAATGGAAGAATTCCAATGACTGCTTTTGTCTTTATTGCTCTTCAAGAATGCTCTTCTTGTGAAAGTGAGGTAACTACTCTTTTATGTAATATATTTAAAATTTTAACAATATAGTGAAAACTGCTTAGGCAACCACCAGCATACGACGGGCACCTGTCAAAATGGGCAAAAATTTCTGGCACGGAATAGTTTATACATAGAGTCTTTGTATAAGTTACCCATATTAAATGACCACCTGTGTAACATGACCACAGGCATCGATTTTTGGTCTGAAACAACATACAACAACCATAATAAGCGATCACTTCTGCGAATATATATAGTCTAAGCTATTGTTTGAATCCATCTCAACAATGTTTTCCCTCCTAATATAATGAAATAGTCTAAACTCTTGTTTGAACCCACCTTGGGCACTTCTTCCACCCTTGAAATTAGGTGCAGGTGTTAATGAATTAGTCTAGCAACAAAGGCAATTCATTTCAGTTTGTTCAAAATTGTCCGAAAAACGAAAGAAATGCAAAGTGCTGTCGTTAAAAGATTGAGTTAAAGTTATCAGAGAAAGTGAAAATGGTTTATCACAATTAGTGGCAAAGTTTAACTGTGGGGAAAACAAAATTTATTTTATCGTAGACCTATAATATTTTCCTTAGGGGTGTAAAATATTGTACACGATACAATTAATCAGCTGATCTCATCATTTGATAAAATTTATTTTATTTGTTTTTTTTTGACACTTATATACAGTACATGTGTGATAAATAGTTTCTGTATCAACCTACCTTATTTTCATGATATTTTTAGAAATATGATATCCAAGTAATTTTCACACTCAAAATATTCAAAAAACAATAAACACATTAATGCAAAAATCAGTTTTACAGGTAACCTTCCTTTTTCGATTCTGCCATTGTTATTGGACAATCGTAGAATGTAATGAAATTGTTTTTGAGAAAAAATAATAAAATCGTTTTATTATTAATTAATAATTTTTCTTATTGCACTTAAGAAAATATTAAATATTAAAAAAAATACAGTATTTTTAAAGTTAAAAAAGATTAATGAAAACCAAAACCAAAGTGATGAAGAGATATGACGCGCTTGTATATCGATGAATTAATACACGTAACTGAGGAGCAAACGAAAAGAACCAAGTTGAATTAATTAAGTCAGAAAAAAGAAAGTGTGCATTATAATTGAGAAAATGCATGTATTGTAATAATCTTTAAAATATTGGTATTAAATCTGTCTTATAAAATCACAATGACTCCTGTAAATTGAGTTATCCTATAAGAATAAAGTTTAATACCAATATAGCTCTATCGTTGAAAAATTTCACTTATTTTTGTTCACCTCGAGTTTTGCTTAGTAGAAATGGCTAAAAAGTCCACAAAATACGTAAGGAAATACGGTATTACAGCACCACCTGTATTGGATGACCACCTGTCTAAAAGACCACTTTTTGAAGGAACCATGGGTGGTCAGTCACCATAGGCAGGTTTTACTGTATATGATGTGATCATAAGAAAACCTAACTGTTCCTGCTATTCAGCAATAGCACAAAGTAAAATCTTTTGCTACCAAGGATCATTGACTTTTGACAAGTTGGTCAAGTAATGTTGAGTTTTTTAAACCAGAATGCTTGCTATACACAATTTTATAATATTGTGTTACTGTGATGCCATGCTGTAATTTGAGAATGAACTTGTAAATTAAGCAAGAGACATTACATTTTGTATTAAACTCGGAAAATCTCCACAAATCCCCTTGAAATGTTTTGAGAGGCCTATGGCAATGTAATATTGGGTGAGAACACAATCTCCAAGACCCAAGAAGGCAAGACAAGTCAGAGTGGAAGAAAGAGCATGTTGATTTTTTTTACCATGAGAGGATTGTTTGCTAGGAATTTATTCCTTCTGGTGAAGCACTGAATTCAGATTTTTACTGCAATGCTTTGAGGCAGTTATGTGAGGATATTCATTACAAAAGAACATCCTCAGATAGTTGGTAACACTAGAAAGTGATGCAGTTGAACTTGGCTCCTTTGTCATTACAATATTTCTGCACATACCCTTCAAAATACAAGTTTTTTTAGGAAAATTAACATAACAGTCCTCCCCTCTCCTTATTTGCCAGATTTGGTCCTTTGTGATGTCTTTTTTTCATCAGAATGAAATTGAAGTTTGTCATGTGCTTTACCACGACATGTAAAGGGCGCGTCGAGCGCAGCGCCCGAGGGCGAGACGCCCGATATATAAAACCCTGTAACCGAGGGCAGTGACCTCTTTCTTCGTTAGACCCTGTTCTGTATATATAAGATATATGTAAAATAAATGTGTAATGCACTAAGTATCGTATCTATTCACTTCTCAGGCACTACTATTGTAAGATTCACGGGAATTTTACATCTGGCGACGAGGATGGGATTGGATTGAGAATAAGTCCTGAGGAAACAGAATAAGCACGATCTTCACCGGGACCACATGGAGCGAGATCAATGGCTACCTTCGGCTGTCTGGAAGAGTTCGACCCTACACACCCAAGTGAGTGGATTCCTTATGCTGAGAGGCTCGACGCATATCTAACTGCTAACAATATAGAAGACGAAGAGAGGAAGAAAGCTATTCTGCTGACGGCATGTGGACGAGAAACGTACAACCTATTGAGGTCTCTTTTGTCTCCCAACTTGCCAGCCACGAAATCCTTTCAAGAACTGAAAGACGTCTTGAGGTCACATTTCGCCCCTCAACCCTCACGAATTGTTCGTAGGAATCAATTTTATAGACGTGATCAAAAGGTGGGAGAATCTCTGTCTATCTATATTGCGGAGTTGCGTAGACTCGCAGAATTTTGCGAATTCGGTCCTCACTTAGAGGAAATGTTATGTGATAGATTCGTTTGTGGTCTGTTGGACGAGACGCTCCAACGTCGCCTTTTCGCTCGAAAAAACCTATCGTTTTTAGAGGCACAGGAAGAGGCCTTAGCGGCTGAAGCCGCTGTTCGTTACACAAAAGAAGTTAGGCCTAACACGTGCACTGAAACTGAAGTAGGTCTAATCCGGAACAAAGGGGAACCGGGCATTGAACGCTCGCGAACGCATCAAGAATATAATAGGGTCAATTTTAAGAGCAAGGGACAACCAAGCTACCCCGAGTCAATAAAAGTCTGTAAAGGCTGCGGTGGGAAGCATAATCGCAAAGAATGCCCGTACCGAAAGAGCAAATGTTTCCTTTGTAAAAAATCGGGTCATATTCAGAAGGTATGCCGTTCAGAGAAACGTTCTTTTTCCATTTCGTCTCAAACGGAAAAAGTAGTCAAATCAGGGGTCCACGTGAATCAAGTAGCTGATCCTTTGTTGACCGAAGCTATCACCGCGTTAGTCAAAATTAACGGGAAAAGTAGTCGGTTCCAAGTAGATTCGGGATCTCCGTATACTATCGTGTCAGAAGACACGTTTAACAAGATTTTTGGTAACAATTCCCCAAAGTTATACCCTTTCCGCACCATTTTGCGTGGGTACTCAAAGAAACAAGTTCGAATTGCCGGCCAATGCCAAGTGAAGGTCACATACAACAACTTCACCCGAGAACTTCCACTAATCGTGGCCAGGGGAAACAACATAAGTTTGCTAGGGAGAAACTGGTTCAAAGAGTTAGGGATATGTGTCTCAGGCGTATATCGCATTTCCCGAGATCGAATCCAGGAGTTGATGGAAGAGTTTCCGAGTGTATTCAAAGAGGGGTTAGGAACATATAAGGGCCAACCGATTTCAATTAAATTAGACCCGAACGTAACGCCCATCAGATTAAAGGCAAGGCGCGTACCATTGGGGATTCGTCAAAAGGTTGACGACGAACTTGAGAAATGGGTCAAGCAGGGAATTTTAGAGCCGATAACAGATCCTGAGTGGGCTACACCCATTGTGCCGATTTTGAAGCAAGATGGATCGGTACGCATCTGTGGGGATTATAAAATTACACTTAATAAAGCACTGCGGCCCACCGCTTATCCCATTCCAGCAATCAATCACTTGTTGGCAGATTTGGGACATGCGAAAGTATTTGCCAAACTTGATCTGGCCCAGGCATATCAGCAGCTCGCGGTAGATGATGATACAGCCAGAGCTCAAACGATTATTACACACAAGGGGGCTTTTAAGGTCAATAGATTACAATTTGGTATCAACGCGGCGCCGGGGATTTTCCAAGCATTTATCGAACAACTTGTAGGGGGAATAGAAGGGGTAATCCCATACTTTGATGATATTCTCATTGCGGCTAAATCCGAGGAAAATCTGCTACATAAGGTTAGGCAGGTTCTAGAGAGATTCCAATCATCGGGCTTGCGCATTAAAACACAGAAATGTGTTATAGGCGTTCCAAGTGTAACATTTTTGGGATTTAAGATAGATGCAAACGGAATTCATCCCTCAGAGGAGAATGTCCGGGCAGTTTGGCACAGTCCTGTACCATCTAACAAAAGAGAGCTTCAAGGGTTCCTGGGACTAGTTAATTTTTATCATGTTTTTCTAAAAAACAAAGCCACGGTTGCGGAACCTTTGCATCGTCTTCTGGATGCGAACACACCGTGGGAGTGGGGGCCCAGACACGAAAAAGCGTTTAAGGCCGTCAAATCATTGTTGACATCAGACGCCGTACTAACGCACTTCGACTCAAAAAAACCGTTAGTGCTAACATGTGATGCGTCACCTTACGGTATTGGAGCTGTCCTTAACCACCGCATGCCAGACAGAAGTGAGGCACCCATTGCATACTATTCACGCACTCTATCAGCAACGGAACGTAACTACGCACAGATAGACAGAGAGGCCTTGGCAATCGTGGCGGGAGTTAAGAAATTTCACGACTATATCTACGGACGGCAAGTGGAAATACAGACAGATCACAAACCTCTTCTTGCCCTACTATCGTCATCCAGACCGACTCCAAGCATCATCTCACCCCGGATGCTCCGATGGAATAACCTCCTGTCAGCATATGACTACACACTCGTCTACAGACAAGGAAAATCTATACAAAACGCAGACGCGTTGAGTCGTCTTCCGGTGGCCGAAGTCCCAGAGCAACAACAGAACGAGAGAGACATCTTCCTTATAGACGTCATGGAGTGTCCATCTCTGTCAGCTAGAAAAATAGCTCTAGCAACCGACAAAGACCCAATCTTATCTAAGGTGAAGACTTGGGTTGTGAATGGCTGGCCCAAGCAGAAAACTTCAGGCCTTTTTCAACCATTCGAAAACAGAAGTGTAGAACTGTCAATCCATAAAGGATGTTTGCTATGGGGAAGTCGTATCGTAATTCCTCCCCATCAACGGAAAATATGTCTCAATATGTTGCACGTCGCACACCCGGGTATTGTTAAGATGAAGGCACTGGCTAGAAGTTACATCTGGTGGCCAGGCCTGGACAGCGACATTGAGAAATTAGTTAGGTCATGTGCGAGCTGTCAAGCAGTCCAACGTAACCCTCCCAAGACAATGTCCGCTTGGGAACCGGAGGAAGCTCCGTGGAATAGGCTCCACATAGATTTTGCCGGCCCCTTTCAGGGCAAAATATTTTTCATAGTGGTGGATGCCAGATCCAAGTGGTTGGAAGTGGATATAGTGCCGTCGACATCTGCAAATGGAGTGATTAAAGTGTTGCGGAAACTGTTCGCCACGCACGGAATACCAACAGTGATTGTATCAGATAATGGCACTGCCTTTACATCTTGCGAGTTTCGCAATTTTCTTAATAACAACGGTATTCAACATATCACTACGGCACCCTTTCATCCATCGTCTAACGGACAAGCGGAGAGGATGGTGCAATTTACAAAGCAGACTCTGAAGAAAATGAAAGGAGCTGACATAGGTTTGAAGTTAGCGAGAATGCTAATATCACAGCATGTGACACCGTCGTCGGCAACGGGAGTGAGTCCGGCTGAACTGCTGATGGGGCGGAAGTTGCGGACTTGCATAGATAATTGCTATCCCTCAACGAAAGAAGGCAACAGTGAGAAAGTAGAAATGAAATCTCCGAATCGAGCCTTCCAAGTGGGTGATCCAGTTTATGTTCGAAGCTTCAATTCCGCCGAGAACTGGACCCCAGCTGACATCACGGATGTGAGAGGAAATGTTACTTATTCGGCCCGTACAGAGGATGGTCAGATAATTAAACGACATACAGACCAAATTCGACCACGTTTTCCAGAGGAGACTACAGCCAAACCGACAAACGAAGAGTCTTCTCCCAATGACAAGTCGGACGTGGAAGAGCTAGCTCCAGACGAAGGGGAACAGAGTTTGGATGCACCTACCAGCAACCTCAGAGAGGACCGTCAGCCACGCATGAGACAACCTCCGAAATATTGGAAAGATTATGTATCTTTCTAGGAGGGAAGGGATGTCATGTGCTTTACCACGACATGTAAAGGGCGCGTCGAGCGCAGCGCCCGAGGGCGAGACGCCCGATATATAAAACCCTGTAACCGAGGGCAGTGACCTCTTTCTTCGTTAGACCCTGTTCTGTATATATAAGATATATGTAAAATAAATGTGTAATGCACTAAGTATCGTATCTATTCACTTCTCAGGCACTACTATTGTAAGATTCACGGGAATTTTACAAGTTTAATACAGTTGAGAGGATCCAGTCCAAATTGCAATAGGTGATTGAGAATTTTCAATATAGTACTTTCAAAGAGCATTTGTGACTTAATAGAAGTGGTGGGATTACTGTATAAATGTAAATGAGGCTACTTTGGAGGAAATGGCTGCCAGATTTAAATCAGTTAAGTTTCCAATTTTAAAAGACCAATTTCAGTTTTTTATTTTTATTGCACTTCAACATGAGTCAGGAGGAGAAAAATAAGTTAGGAGACAATAGTATGGATTATTGTAAGCAAAATCTTTTATCACACTATGGCTATTATTCTCAATAGTTTCAGTGTCTGCTTTTTGGAAATTGCTTACATACAGAATAATAATATCATTCATTATTATTATGTGTGTGACCAATTTTCAAAGAGCAGTATCTTTGAAACTATTGAGAATAATAGCCATGTTTGTATATTTTTAGCTTACAAAGCTATTCTCTCCCAACTTATTTCCCTCTTCATGACTCACCCTGTATACATACTTTCAGCTTTTGGTGAAATAAAAAAAAATTGTTTAAAGAATGTAAAAACATTGTAATTTAAATTGTATTCCATTTACTGAAGAAGCCTTCAATGAAAAGACAAACATACTTTAATAAATTTTTATTTTATCAAATTTGTGATATGTATTATATATACATTTTTTAATGTTATTAGTTTTGATGTGTTTTTGAGGATAATGCTTATTTTTGGTATTATATTTACAGTATTATTAATTTTAACTACAGTATTATTATTAATTAATTAAGAAATTTTTCAAATTTAGTTGTATAATTTAGTTACAGTGGAACCTTGCTTAATGAGCATAATTCATTCCAGAATGTTACTCATAAAGCAAAACAATTTTTCTTATATAAATTAATGTATAATACGATAATGCGTTCCATGCCAAAAAAATTACTCAAATATTTTATGCATAACATTTATTCAAAGGAAATTATACAATATACATTATTAAGGAGCAAGAATCATCATCATCTTTTCTTATAGCATGGAATGAACCAACCTGGAATGCAAATTCGATTTGTGGAAAACAAAAAAAAATCGAAATACAGTAATTTCTAATATTTAATTATAACCTTTACATAGCTCAAGAATTTGGCATATCGTTTGGCACGTTTATCATATAATGGGCTATGGTTGTTGATGTTTATATGTAATATGTCTGAACACAAATTTTGAAAAATGTGTGATTATAAGTGACACTAAGATGCTAGCGGAACGAGAACTAAACACAGACAAGTGTAGCATGTGCACTATCTAGGACTTCCACTATCCTTGTCACTCGTTATGAGAAATGTTGCTCGTTAAGCGAGTCTTTTTTTACAACTTGCTTTGCTCGTTATGCGAATTACTCATTATGAAAGGTGCTCATTAAGCAAGGTTCATTGTATTTATAAAATATAAACCCAAATCAGATCTTGGATGTATTCAAATTTTAATTTTTATTATACTGAAGATATGACTGAAATTTTTTATATTCTTTACTTGATACATGACAAAAGATGTTAACCAGAAATTTTTTATATATTATACATACTTTTATTCAACAGAATAAAAGTTATATTAGCAAATAGCAATTTAAACATTTTTAGAATAATCTTAATTCTATTTTATAACTGTTACTTTAATTAATTAATATCTTAAGTATTGCAACAATATAAAAATAAATTACTTAGTTCTGAACAAAAAATTATTATTTTCAACAAAAACAAAATTTAACAACTTTTTTATGACAAAAATTCTTCTTAACTTCTAATTAAGTCTAACTTACAATTGCAACATTTTTCAAACAAAATCACTCATTACACTAGGTATTGACTGGGAATTACTATTTGACTCTGCTTTTGCAGTCTTCTTAGCACTGAATGTGACATCACATTTTTAACATGATTGGGTGCTCATCTACATATTTACTACAATTTTTCTTATACAATATTTGACAAAATACATTCTTAATATAAGGTTGACAAAATTACCCTGTGACATGATGATTTAATTGCCACTTTTAGTTTACCAAATCATACGTGCTGTTTTTGACTGGGATAAGCAACAATAAACATAGGGTAGCTTTCAGTTTTGAATGGAGCATGTGGAATTCTCAACCTTTTAACAAATTCCAAAATAAGAAAAAAATTAAACAAAATATAATGACTCTAGAAAATGAAATATTTTGGCTCAATTCCTCACACAATGAATAAGTTACAAGTTAATTTTAAAATGAAAGGTAGATATATAATGACTTATTATATGTATACTTTTTGTTTTTAATTGAATTGATAGTTTTTTATTTTAATTTAAGGATAGAATTATCTTATAATTTTTGTATTTCAAAAATATTTTTAAAAAATAGTCTTAATTCAAGAAATCAATATAAGACTGTTTTTTGAGTTGAAAAGAAAAGCTGTTTAATAATGTAATTTAAATACTTTTCACTCTAAATTTTCATTTGGTTCTGATACAATTTTGATTTTTTTTCAATTATAAAATTTATAAAACTTTAACTCATTTAAAGTTTTTAAAGTAAAAAATAATAATAGAATTTTAATTAAATATCTGTAGGAATTGAATGTAGCTCGTTTAAAAGCAGAATTATTTTTGGAGATATCATTACCTACAATTAATGATCCATATATTATGGCTGTGGTAGCTTATGCTCTTTCTCAGTCTTCAAGTGAACTAAAACACGAGGCAAATGAAAAATTGAAACAGATGTCTATATTTGATGAAGGTGAGTCTTTTTTTGTCTATTCTAATTTTATTAAATAAAATATTATTATTATTATTATTATTATTAGCTGTGAAATAAAAATACTGCATATGAAAAGTCTTTCTACTGTTAATAAGTTGTGTTAAAGCATATTGTTTTGAATATAATTTTTTCAATTTATAAGTTTAAAGAATTAGTAATGAAATATGTAGTAATTTTACAGTATATACTGAAGACTTTTCAGCATTTTGTAACCATAAAATAATTGATTTAAAATTGTTTTTGGTTGATAATGAAACAGTATAAATGATTAGTGATTTTATTTACCAAATTATAGTTCAGTAGTTCATAAAATGCTAATTTATCCTGTACTCTACAAAGAAGTCTAGCAGCAATGTATTATATTTAAACACAAAATGTAAAACAAAATTATATTTAAACACAATGCAATTGTAATGTCATATGTTCTGATTTTTCAGATTGAAAAATTAGATCATAATAATATAAAAAATAAGCAAGTTTTCTTGAAAAATATATATCCCAACAGAGACTAATAACTTGTGAATCAATATGCAAGAAAAGAATGATGAAAAATGTAATAAAAATGATAAAAAATAAAATTACACTTATTTAGTGCATAAAGTATGTTGTCTGCCTGATTTGTTCAGATGAATTGCTGTATAATTGTAGCATCAGGCATACAACATACTTTATGCATTGAATAAGTGTATATTTTTTGACCAATGTGAAGCTAAATTACTACTCACAACTGCTATTAACTTAAACCAAGCAGAAACTAGTTGGTATTGTAGTGAATTTGTCTGATGCAATATTGAATTAAATTCACACTGTCATTATAGCCATTCATTTATTATATGGTCATCGATTCAGAATCATTTATATCATATCATTTAATTAAAAAGGACCCTTTGATGACAATCATATCCAAGTGGTATGGCATTTCATGGAATTTCATATCAGTTGTGAGGCCAGATTTGTAACTTAGTTGAGAGCATATGAAGAAAGAAAAATGCACAGTGGAATATTTATTCCATGCTTTTTTTCAGTTGTGAATTCTGTATCTGGGATTCTGAGTCTGACTATTTGTTATTGCTTATCACAGATATAAGAATATAATTATTCATTAAATTATTCGAATGTATAAATATCAGATCAGTCCATAAATTCATGTGCATTTGTAGTTAAGATCGAAAACATTTGTGTTTGCATTAAATTATCATGGAATTTTTTAAGGTTCGGAGATGTGCTGTTTTTATAGTTAAGATTAAAAAAATTCATAATAATCAAATTTTTTATTAATCCAAAATGTACTTGCCATTAGTTTTCACTACATCTTTTCTTTCTTTATGCAGTGAACACCACATCCACAAAACCAGTTTATTGCAGTACATTCCATTGTGTTTTTATACAATATTTGCTATTTATAAGTACATTTTTCTTATTTAAAATCATGTAACAAAAAATTATGGTATTTTGAGGCGTCCAGAATGGATTAATGTCATTTTAATTCATTTCAATTGGGAAAAATGATTTGACATATGAGTCATTTGAGTTGCCAGTTTTGTCACAGAATGAATTAAACTCGTAAGTCAAGGCACCACTGTATATTAATATATATATATATATATATTAATTGTATATACTTCTAAATTTATTTTTAAATTGTCAACGTGGACATTACTCATTACTAGGACTTTACACTGGTGTTTAAATCTTGACACACAAATGAGAATTAGTTCAGAAAAAATAAATTTTTTATAGTCTTTACAAGCCTGTCGGGCACTCGTTAAGTTTTGCATTGGTTTTTATTTTCTAAAGGTGAGAGAATACAGTCTAACTTGGTTTTAACGTCATCGGATGTAACGACAACCCTAATGTAACGTCAAATTTTTATCGGTCCCATGACTTTACTATACTAGATAATGTTAAAAAACCCACTTGTAACGACATAAAACCCTGTTTTAACGTCATATTTGAAGCAATCCCAAATTTACAAAATTAGATTACAAATTTTATTTCACAAAGAAAATACTACGTGTTTAGTCCTAGGGTCAGAGTCCACTTCCTAGAACGACTGTGGGTGGTACTCTCACCACCTGACTTCGGTGGGGTGAGGTTTGCTACACTTTTAACGATGTGACAATCGGTATGTATTTAAAAATGAGTATTATGTACTCATTTTTAAATTACTTTATGCTAAATTGTTAAATATTCTATCATTTTTAATATAACATATTACATTAAATAGTTTATAAAGAAATAATTGAATTATTTTTAATTGGCATACATTAGTTTAACCTTTTGTTGCCTTTTGATTCAACATTATTCTCAAAACCGGAAATTCCGCCATTATTGAAACTTATGACAAATAGAAATTTCTTATAAAAGGTAATTTTTAAAATTTTTATTTACATTATTATGTCTAAGTTTACATTGATGTAATTAAAGTTGATTTAAACATGTAGTTTGCAGTTTTATACATATGATAATAAATTTATTATGATAATAATAGACTTTGCAGATAACAACACTCGGTTATAACGTCGAAAAATTGCCAGTCCCATGGATGATGTTATAAACGAGTTAGACTGTAATAGCAAAGTTAGAGAGTGGGCAGATAATGTCTGATGTTGCTGGGCAGTATGGCTTGAACAGGTTTACAGTAGGCCACAGTTCAATCTTATCTACAAAAGATACAGTATAATCAAGAAGACTCAAGCAAGTTAGGGAGTGAGAAATAAAGAACATTAAAGAGCTCAAAATGGAACCTGAAACTGATCTGACTACAGAAGAACGCCAAGAACTCTTGAATGAAGAACACCAAGAAACTTGGCGAGATGTGTTTTCTTCTAAAACAAAGAATACGAAAGAGGATCAATGCCAACATCTGCTGTTAAAAATCTTTTGAAGAAATGGGAGGATGTCAGAACAATGGTCTTAGAATGGCATTCAAACCAGGTTGAGGTTAA
Organism: Centruroides vittatus; assembly: GCF_030686945.1. NCBI lineage: Eukaryota > Metazoa > Arthropoda > Arachnida > Scorpiones > Buthidae > Centruroides > Centruroides vittatus. Next base: position 18,534 of record NW_027122621.1, on the reverse strand, counting down.
TAGGCTTGGGGATCTCTACAATTACAATGCTATTAATTACTTCCAAAAAATCCTGAAGAAGAGAGAAAAGCAATCAACATTGGACAGATTCTTTAACATGTTCCACAAATGGAAAAACAACATGAATGATAAAAATGCAAGACTGTGTATATATGTATTTTTATTATTACATATAAATAAACATAGTAAGAAAGTATATAATTTTTTATTTATTTTTTAGGGTCTCCAGAACGAATTAATCAAATTCCTATAAAAATCTATGGTGAATCAATAATCAGTTAACAAACAATTCAGATAGTGAACATGGTCTTGGAACAGATTATGTTCATTAACCAATTGCCCACTGGATAATAAATGTGTTTTGAATTTTTCAAAAATTTACGAGGGATGATCAAAAAGTAAGGTTACAAAGCTTGCAGTGAAAAGTGTACATTTTATTTCATACAACCAATACAGCCAACTGATATTACATACATTAGGGTATTTTTCAACATAGTCTCCATATTGCTTTAAGCACTTACCACTTCGTGTGATTAGTGAAAATTCCCTCTTTGTAAAAATCCTGTCCAGTACTGCAGAATATCGTGAATAATGTGACAAACGCTTCCAAACGACATTCCCAATTACACCATCATATGCCGTAACATAATCCTCCTGTTGTCCTGAATCAGCTCCTCTACGTGAGCTGTGTTGACATCTGTTGATGCCGTGCTGGGTTAGGCACTGGGCTGGGTTGGGCAATAGTTGGTATTGTAGTGTGGTTGTTCGTTGAGAAGGGCTTGTAAACCCGTGAATGCACGTTACAAGTATGAACACAGAGACTGATACACAATTAAAAGTCTTTTTATTTCCCTTCCGGAACACGGTTCTTTCCTTTTCTAATTTACAAATGATCCCAACTGGAATAACTTCACTGAGGAAGGGGTCGCCACGTACAAAGAATCACACCCGCGCTCGTAACACAAACTTTTTACACCCGACTTAAAACTAAACTTATATCTACCTTAAAACTAAAAAGGAAAGAGGAAACAGATAGATTTAGGAAAGAACGAAAGTAGATAGAATTAGATGGAAGGTACCCGGGTCTACGATGATCGGTGTTTTCGCTGGAGTGTATTTTCGCAATGGCAGTCTTTTTCTCTCTTTTTCCTTGTTCGGCTGTCTGCCCTCGACGTCTTTTGATTCCCTCGGTTTTGTGTCTATTTTCCCTTGGCTTCGACAGTCCTGTAGCCTTCTTTCGACTTTTCCCGTTCCTGGTCGATCGCTGGCTCACACTTCCATCCTTCTCGAGGTCCAGTAGAAAAGTGTCCCTTGTTCACCACTTAGCCTTCAGGGCGTCCTCGCCTTCTTTTGTTCTTACTTAGGAGGGGTAATCCTGCCCTCCAGCAATAACGGTCAGGTTGTTTAGACAAAGGAGAAAGGAACGGAATAAGAGAATGGAATGAAGGAAGAAGGAAGATAGAAAATATATATATATATGTATTTACAACTTATGAATTAAACAAAAATATACAAGAAAACAATATGGCTGACAGCCACAGTAGAAATTCACTACAATACCAACTAGTTTCTGCTTGGTTTAAGTTAATAACTGAGCAGATTTCTTCGCGAGACCAGTTTTCCAAATGAGTTGCTAGTCACCATTTGTGTTTACCTACAACTAGTGCTTTAGGTGGTGGATGTCTGAAACTATGAACAATTGCCAACCACATGTATTGGAATTACCACACATTTCTCTATAACAAACAAAACTCCACTAATATCGGCCTTGTAACCTTACTTTTTGATCAACCCTCATAGCACAACACATGTTAATTTTTTTTAAAAAGTTCTAAAGACAAGAAAATATTTATTTTTAAAAAGTCTAGATATATATATGTATAATATATAATTTTGTTTTTTAATACAATGTATCTAAGCATGTAAACTACAGATTTCTAGTCACTATTTAAAAATGGGTGGGAATTTTCTATTTTGTATATGATGCTAAATTCTAATTTTCTTATGTATTATTAGACTTGAATCAAAGACATTGGAAAGAAAATACAAGATCTCATTCCATTGAAGTTGCTGCTTATGCACTCCTGACACAACTTGCATTAAATGATTTATCTTATAGTTTACCCATTGTGAACTGGCTCAATACTCAACGACTTGTTGGTGGAAGTTTTCCATCTACTCAGGTATTTATTTCTTATTTATTAAATGATCACTAGTATATATTTCATTACTCAATATTCATATATTCAATTATAATTTTAATTATTTTATAAAATATTTAAAATTTTTACTATTATTTCAAATAAATAATGTACAGGTACTCCTCACTTTACGACCGAGTTCCGTTCCGACGACTACGTCGTTAAGCAAATTTGTCAATAAGCAAGGAGCTTGCACCGGGGATATAGGATCGTTGTAAAATTATAAAAATTATGCAACAAACTTCAAATTTATTCATGAAAAGACTATTATATAGTACACTATTAGCCTATTATAGTACTATAAGACTATTATAGTATGCTCAAGCCTATTATAGTATGCTTAGTGTGCATGTCACCATTCGCCACTTACTGACACTCAAGCTGAGAAAGGGGGTTCCCCAAATTGCAGGTTGAAACTCGATTGGTTGTAAGTGCGATGGTCGTTAAGCAGATAGGTCGTAAAGTGAGGAGTACCTGTATTATATGTGAAAGTTTTTATGTATTGCTTATGATACAACTGAAACTGATCAATCAAGATATAATTTCTTATTAGATATTTTAAATATTTATAATGAAACAACCATATTTTTAGGGAGTTATATCAATAGTGTTGAGTATATCTATTCAACATGATTGATATTGTTATTGTTATTGTTAAAATGTTGATTTGAGCCACTTAGTAGGCAGATGATACCTTTAAAAATTGTACTATTGTCTTTGATACAATAAAACCTGTTAATTGTTCCCTGGATGTCTGTATATGCAGCTGTTTCTTACATGTTATATCTTTTATTAAAAAAATGAATTTTATCAGATATAATTTATACTTTAAGTAGGCCTATATACTATAATTATATACTATAATTATACTATATACTAATAATACTATAATTATATTATATATAATTTAATGCATGTTGGTGTTTAAAAGGCAATTTGAAAGTGCATACAGGTTAAATATGATAGGTAGGTTGTATGCCAATTTTAAAATGCAATTATAAACCCATCAGTCACTAAGAGCATCTGTAGAAAAGATGAAAATCCTTTGGCATTGCAGACATATTCAACTAGCATTTAGATTTTTTTCCAAAAATACCAAAACTGTATGTACATCTTGCCCTTAGATATTTTTGATTCATTATCTTTACATCAGTCCTAGCTTTTATCATTATTATCAGACACACTTCTACTTGAATCTTGATATTTGATAAATTTTTGGCTCCTTTCTCAATCTGTAACATCATCATTTCAAAGAACTGTTTAGAAACTGAGTGTTGAATTTATCTCATAACAATAAAAATAAAGTAATGCATTAAAATAAGATGAATTTTGATATGATTGAAATAATTATAGATATTTAAAATGATAAATATAGCTTAACTGTGCAATGTTTTACCTTGTTTATGCATAATATCATAACTTACCACCATAATTAAATTGAAACTAAACAATAGATTTGTAAGTTCGCCGAAATGGGGGGAGTTTTTATTCCCAACCGTCGGGATGGCTAAGGGCTATTCGCATGTGGGTGGCGGTTTTGAGGAGGCAGAAAAACAAGCGTTTCACATAGAAACCGTTTATTTTAGTCGAAAATGCTTACATAAATTTAGCAATGGTCCTTGAGTTCAGAGCTTTAGGTTGTTTTCGGTTTCGGTCTGGTCCTACGCTGGAGGGGCCCCGTAGCAACGTCGAGTTAAAAGTTCGAAATTCTGAAGAGACAGTGCACAAAAGATGAACGGAAACACTACTATTGGAGGTGAACGAACACAACAGGTAGTCTAGAGGAAGCTCTTCTGTCCTTGACATCGGAGGCTTTATAATTTTCTCGGGATCGAATCATTGCTAATTGGTTAACTCTTCTCCTCCTCGCTTCCCAATTGGTTTCCCACTTGTCTCCAGGTGTAAATGGAGTTTCGTTAGGTCGCAGGAAAGGTCGACAAGAGAAGGTTTATCCGACACCATCTTTTAGACTGTGATCACGTTTAATTGTTGACTACGACACCAACGCTCATTTTGATATTTTTTTTTTCTTTCAGGTTTCGTTTTGCTTTCTAAACTGCGTCTTAATTTTTAAGATTTTTCTTTCTAAATTTTCTTTACCTAAAATTTTGTTTTTCCCGTTACTCGTTATGAGCGTCGACATCAAAGTCCGGTGTCGCCGACTCGACACTTATAAAAGTTATCATTTCGCGGTTTGACTTAACAAACTTGTACATATTCCTTTTGGGGGTTTATTTCCGGGCCTCACAGATTTGAATATAAAATGCATTTGTACACTATGATTAAAAGAACATGCATTTAAAATTAAATAACTTCTAAATTATAACACAGGGATTGATCCATAAGCAACAGAGGGGACCTATCACCCCAAATATTTTTATACCATACTACAAAATTCTGGAGTAGAAACTAGTACATTGTATACAACAGGTACACCTTATTTTTTATATCCACTCAAAACCAACAAAAAAAAAATTTTTTACTCATTTTTGTATACAGAAGACAGTTTGAATCAACAAATGCTAAAGCATAAAAATTTGTATCAGTGTCAATAGATTCCTACTCCAGTTACTCCTCCTCTCAGCATGTAAAAAATAAATTAAGACTATGCCTTTTTTCTCCATCTCCCCAACTGTCTGACTCTCCAATATATATACAGATTGATGCTGATGAAGATAGTAGCAGAATAAATGTAAATTTAAGAGCTCTTTATACTTCATGAAAAGAATAAAGAGCTCTTATGTTTACGGAAAGAAAATAATAGAAAGGAGAACATGTCTCCTCTCTTTTCTATTTTCTTTCCATAAACATTTATACTTAAAAAAAAAGGAAACAGAATTGCATATACACTTTTGGTACTTTAAAAGAAAGCTTTGATAGCATATGCAAAAGTAAAACCAGAGTTGTAAAATTTATTAAAAAAAATTATAGTATAGAGCTAGTGGAAGGAACGACGAAACTAGATCGAGGCGCCTCTAGCGGCGATGCAGGGTAACAGAATCGGGGCTACAAAGCCGGCGCCAGTGTTGTTGCATCTGGTACTTTTGTACTAATCTAGTACCTTTTTAATTGTTTCAGTACTAAGATACCCAACACCATTTTTCTGGTACTATTCATGAAATCCTAATACCTTTCAAAACATTCATTTTTATTCTTATTTCTATATTTTTTTACTTTAGTTTGGCAGTAAATAGATGTTTTTATTGCTTCCTCATTCAGCAGTTAAACGTATTTTTTTTTTTTTGCAATTAAATTTAATAAAAGCTAAACTACAAAATCAAGTTCTTACCGATTCCTGTGAAGCACTGTTAATAGCAAAGGAGCTACTTAAAAGCAATAACGATAAAATGTTACACTTGAAAACCATACAAAAACATTCTAGTGAGGAAGATTCTGGTGATGATCATCTTACCAGTGATTTTTCAATGTGATAATTTTAAAGTTCAGTACTTCATGTTCATTACTTTCGTTTCAACATTTTGTTCATTTGATTGTTGTTGAGGAATAGCAGCATTCTTGCAACATACAAAATTCATACAGGATAAATTCATATGTTACATGTAAAACTATTTATATTTTAATAAATAGAAATTTGATAAATATTAAATTTATATATTATTTATAAGTATATATTTAATAATATATAATATATACATACATTCTGCAGTTTAAGATCAAAGTAATGCCTGCATTAGTCAATACAGTCACTTCTCGACTTACGACGGGGTTCGGTTCCACAACTTCGGACGTAAGTTGAAATGGTCGTAAGTCAAGAAGTGACTGTACTTCAACAAAACAGTTAGCCATCTTATACAAGCACACGTGAAGGGTAACTAACTACACAACAAAACTAAAGATGACGCAATCAATCGCCAAAAGCGTGCAAGATATATATGTATATGATATATATTCCACAAAACCTATAAAAAATTGACACATTTTAAAAATTTTTTAATGAAATTTTTCGTCATAAGTGCGAATGGTCGTAACTCGAGAAGTGACTGTAGATCATTGGGACTGAGCAGTATTAATATTCTTATATTTATTATACTCTTAATTTTGTACAATTTAAAGGGTGGTGTGGAAGAAGTAAACTATATATCTATTTCATGGTAAATAATGAAATTTGTAACTAACCATATATATAAAGGAACTTCAATAAGGACCATAGCAATAGCTAATAGTATTGTATTAATAGGGAAATTCTTATCCTCATTTCCTCAAAATACTAATTTTGCTTCTTACTCCTTTCTTCCACAGATCTCGTAAATTCAAATATCACATCATATGCCAATTAATATCTGTCAGATTAACAAAATAACATAAAAAAGAAAATTACTAAACTTTACATTAGAGAACTAAATTTAAAATAGAGCCAACTAAGGTTAACAGGAGATCAGAGATTGGTTAGAATGCAACACATCATTATGTAATTAATCTCAGGAATTAAATTGCAGTCAGCCATTTCTCTTTCATCCCAGGGTAGGCCTATTATTCATGCGGGAACGAATAAAACTTTGTACTTGGCAGCTCAGTAATATAGGTAACACTACAACCGACCACACAACAGTTATTTTTTGAAGTTTTGTTGGCAGAAAGCTGTTTTTCATTATCACAGGCAGAAAACAAGCACCGCATCTCAGTACGTATCTAACCCAAAGACGCTCATGTTTTCCCAAAAAAGTTTCCTTTGCCTGCGTACAGGTGGCGCTCAACACAGTCCCACTAGCTCTATATGCAGTTAATAAATTTGAGAAGAAGAAAGAACAGAAATTATTATAATCTTATAAAAGAAATTAAGAAAGATAATACCAAATTTTTGATATTTTAGGTAAGTTTTAAGTATATACACCTATGTAAATTTAATATTCAATTTAGATATGTTTAACTTAAAATATATAAATGATAAAATATGATTCATTGAAAATAATTCTGTTGTAATCATTTCTTTCAATTTAATCAATCTCCATGTTGAAGAATGCAAAAGATTGTGGACTACCAACAGGGAGAAAAGTAGAACTTCCTTTAAGAAAATAATAGAACCAGAGAGAAAAGTAGATCTAAAAGATAACAAAAGTATTTTACTAGTAATGTGCAAAGTATTATGCACTAAACCTATTTAGTTTTGTTTTCTCCTCTCTTTTCCATTCCCGTGAAATATGAACTGGCCTTAATGTGAGGTTAGCTGACTGGGGAGGCTGTCTCAATAACCAAGAGATTGACACAGTCGTGTGGGAGTGGAAAGACTCACCAAGACAGGTTTTCCATCTTAAAACCGTTTAATAAAAATAGAAGTTTCTTACAATCTTTCTTCAAAGCTTGGACAAAACCCAACTCTGGGAGCAAATAAAAAGTTTTTTTTTCTATTTGGTTGAGTGTCCAATGTTTGTCTGAAGTTCTCTTGGTCCCTCGACGATGCATGTTTCGATGGACGGCCCCGGGGCGTGCGGCACAGTTTCAAATCAAAAGTTTGGGAGAAGGGTGAATCTAGGAGAAACACGATGTCTCCAGGAGCAATGGTTAGTTTTGGGTGTCAACTAGTTGGTCGATATTGGTCCACAAGGTTGCAAATCCTGATGGCAACCAACAACAACCAGAAACCAAGAACCCCCAAATGTCCTTGAAACGCACAGTTTTATTAGTTTTTCATCCAAAGTTGTCTCCCCATTGGTCTCTCATTATCACCTGGTGACAATTCGAAACCCAATGGAGGACACGGGAGAGGTCAACGTTGTGACTGAATATGACTCCTCTCCAACCGTGTTTTCCTTTAGTCTTTTCTATTGTTTAAATAATTTACAAAAAAAACTTTCATTGTTCAATCGAGACATTCAATACCTCCTATTTGTGTCTGAAAAGGAGATCTTTAATTTCTCGATTGATGCCCCACATTTGGACCTCCCAGTTGACCCCCGTTCGGGTCCTCACATTAATTCTTCAACACATTACATTGGATATTATCATTATTAAAATTATTTTGTAATTAATTTTTTCTGAGTTTATTATAGCATTTATTATAAATAATTAAAGGTCAAATTAGTTTTTAACTTGATAAATGTATCCCCTGTTATATTTAACATAATCTCATGTAGCTGACATGCAATGGCATATATCGCACAGAAAATTGCTAGATTGGAAATAAAACTTTTATATAACCTATGTCTCATTCTAAAATAAAATAATTTAAATTAGATCATATTGGCTATATTATGTGGGTTTGAAAGATTTTGCAAAGATTTTATTCTGAAATTTTGTTTCCTACTTAATCAATTATAAAATATATGGAAAAATTTCAACTGTTGTAGAAAAAATGTATATTGTGGCTTTGTTAAACCTTATTTATCTTCTTTACTTTCCTTATACTATCTTCCTGTAGTAAAACTTTACTTCCGTTTTCTGTTTACTTAACCACGCGGCAGTTAGTCGACACATGTGGCCTGGACGGTAATAAAACAAAAAGGGTGTGACACCGAGGGGTCGAGGGGTTACGTCAGAGGAAAAAGGGAGACGGGAAGGAGAAGAAGGAAGATTTTCGGGGAGAGAGAAAAGCAGGACGAACAGTAACAAAGAAAAGTATTAATGAACGGATCCGAGGTTTTTTTTTTATGTATTACCGCCAGTCACCCCTTCGAACTAATTTTCTGTCTTATAATTTCTGTATAATTCTCTCCCACCTTATCTTACTCTAGGGCCCTGTACTTAGTTAAGCTAGATATAAGTTAGAATAGGTTCTTTGTCTTGTCGGCACGCGGGGACCAATTGATGACACTGTTACGCGCGGTCCCAAATGTATTTGTATTAGTAGTTAGTAAGTGTGTGTAATCGTTTTTCTTGTAAATTATTTGTGTTCACTGAAATTAATAAACCTTCTTTTTTTAATTTTATCAAAGCCGAGCGACTCTAAGGGTCATGTTATTTACCACTCTGCTAACAATATGATGAGAAAAAAATAGGCACTCTTCAGTGTCTTTATGTCAGTGTCATGTTCAGTGTGATTACATTAATAAACAAGAACTAAAACTTTATATTGTGTGGAATTAAGATTCAAAGATGTGCACGTCAACTAGTTTCTGTACACTTTTGTGGTATGATTAATACAGTTTTGATAATTTATATTTTTACATTTCAGGATACAGTAATTGCATTACAAGCTCTATCACAATATTCAATGCAGTCTCAAAATCCTGATTTATCTCTTATATGTAATGTTACTTCAAGTAATGATAGAGACTTGACAAAAACACTGGAATTTAAAAATGATAATGCACTTGTTTTGCAGCAGTTTGAGGTTAGTAAATAATTACCAAAATATTAATAGAATAGGGGGTACTTCATATCTGATAATATTTTCTTATGCAGGTCAATAAAGTTGGTGGAACATTGTTTTTCCGTACAGCTGGTAATGGAGTTGGTTCTTTGGCAGTGAAATTAAGATATAATGTTCCAGTTCCAGTTGAAAAACTTTGTAAGGTAAGTAGAAATATTAAATCTATAATCAAAACCTTGTTGAAAATAAAAATAATCTAGCAATAGCAAAATATACTTAATAATAAAATAACAGTTTGTTAAAGATATATAAACTTAATTTACTTTTTAACTCTTTCCACCCCATAGACACTAAGAGAGCCTTTTTCAAGCCCACAGTGCATTGGGTTAGGGAGGAGTCTGACATACGTGGGAAAGATCACCCAAAAAAATTTCTGAGGTTTTTTGACCTCGCTAGATTCAATCCCAGGTTGATGCCATAACTGCCTCAACCATCTGGCTGGCCTTATTTAATTGCTTTAACATTTTCAAAAATATTTGATTCTTCATTTTAACATGAAACAAAATATTAGAGAAATATAATTAATAGCGGCGAAGCGCTACAAGAGGAAAAAGTTATAGCTAACATAAATTTTAAAGGTATGAAAATTTTGCAATGCAAAATTGTGATACCTTTAAAATTTAGGGAAACAAACTGCTTACTCAAAGTAGACAAAATTGGTTTTTGGGTAGATTTAAATTTAAATCCAATATTTGTTATTAGATATTACTAGGCTTACCAGACATCCTGTTTTGACAGGGATTGTTCTGGTTTGACGATGTTGTCCCAGCATCCTGGCCAGTTTGTCATTTTGTCCCAGTTATTTGGTAAAATTTTAAAAGTGTCAAATATACAAGAAGTAAAAATAGTGCACTCACTCTGATACAGTCACTGTTGCCAATCTAAATATTTTGTATCACATCTAAGTATTTTTAATGTTGTCTAGATGTTTTCCCCCAAAATTTATAGCATATGACCTAATGAATTTAGATGTTTTATCTTTTCACAGAATTTATAATAGCATGTAGTCTATGAGATTCAGGTATTTTTATTTCATTTTTTAGATATTTTGTTTCAATTAGAGTTGGCAATACTGAAACTTATTCTGGTTGCATCATTGTTGCGCATGTCCTATCTTAGTCGGGTTCAAATTGCTAGTTGGCATTTGCAATTATTTCATACTGTACATTAAACTTATTTAATCTCTATAATGCCAAAAAGAAACCATGTTTTTACTGATGATTGAAAAAAGTCTGTGATCAGATTGAACAAGTGAAATATGAACTGTGCTTTTCAGAATTTTCAGAAACTCATGGTGGGCATTCAAACATTAAAAATCACTTGAAATGTGCAAAACATAAGGCAAGCAATAGGAACTTCCTCAAATGTATTGTTGTATTTTAAATGTACCGATTTAAGTGACAAAGAATCTTTAAAGAAAGTTCACACTAGTGATAAATATTAATAACTTCTTAATAATAAGATATGTTTAGTTCAGTTATTAAAAATTGCTTTTAACTCGTTGTTTTTGTTAACAACTACTTTATTTAGCTTTTTCAATCATAAGTATTTATCCTAGTAGGCTTAATTTTCTGTTGCAAGTATTTTCTCAAAATTGTCCCAGTTTGAGAAAAAAAATTTTGATTATAGCCTAGATATTACAATATCCATTATTTGGATACTATATTTCTAATACTGTAAATAGTACTCAGTTCTGTCTTCTGAATTTGTTTCTTTGTGATAATTAGATGTAAATATATTGACAATGGAGTTCGTAGTAGTGTTAGATCACACAAGTGCATGGCCAACGAAAGGACAGGAAATACGAATAAAACAAAACTTTATTTTTAATTTTATAGAAAAAAAAACAATTATTAACAAAACACTTTTCTCCTTCTCGCGTGATGATATTCAGGATTCTTTTACGACTCCAACTCGGGACCTCGTACACGTGTAGACGAAGGAAGAGTAGACAAAGAAAAAAAACACGTGGTTCACACAAAAGATGCGCGACTCAATGATAGTGAGTTACAATGAAATATTAACCGAAATATTATAAACTAAGACTAAAACTAACTTACAAACTATAGAGAGGAGAAAGAAGAGTTAGATAGATATAGAGAAGTATATGAAAGAAAGTATAGGGGGTACCCAGGATAATGATACGTCCTCGAGATCTTCGGGTTGGGGAATTATGTTTAAGACACTGGCTACTATCTTTCTTCTTTTCCAGTTGTATCTCTGTTCCGCTGAATGAGCCATTCCGATTCTCTTGTGAAGCTTCGGAAGTGGGCCTACTATTTGTGCAAATAAGAAAATTTTTTTTTGTAATTTTTGTATAGAAGCAAATAATAATAATTGTTGTTATTATAAATTAACGTTGTAAAAAGAAACCGTCAGACAAGAAAAAAAATAGTTAAACGAAAAGTGAATATTACATGTCCATAAAAGGACACGTCTGTAGAAATTTCTGAGAAAGTCATTCTTCTCAGGTTGAAACAATCGATGAATTTGAGTACTTAGATCGAACATCTTCGGTAGGAATCGAATTGTCAGTCGATGTTGACTCATCCGACGACCGGGGTTCCGATCTCGTTACAATGCGTAACGAGGGGGGGACCAATTAGAGAGCGGAGGCAAATCGACATCGACCTATCGGAATGTTCGATCTGGGACTCAAAAGAAAGTTATAAAAACCCTGAGAAAAAGGGATGTGACGTTCTCTCGGTCATTAGTTCTCTCGGTTCTTGGCTCTTAGAGCTTTGTCTCGCGATTGTACGACGGGGTTTTTTTCCCGTGATCTTCGGCAGTTGGATTACATCTCTTTTGGAAGGTCACCCACTCCCTTGGATTTGTCACCTGTAATCGTGAATCGTCCCTACGTCCGGAACTTTCCCTCGAGAAGCTGAACAGTGCGCCCCGGGACCATCATACTCCTGCGAAACATCGGAGGACTTTTCTTGTGGACTTTCGATTCCGAGAGAAGGCCCAGAAGACTCGAACGCCGCCGCTGATAAAAGTATATTGTAGTTGTAAGCACCTTTTGTTATATAAACGGGTTACGAATGAAAACCTGTCTCTTGAGAGTTTCTTTCACTCCCACACGTGGATCGTGACCGCGCGACATTCTGACTAACGCAGTCGTTCGGCAAACCTCACACTGGTGTCAGAAAGCGGGATCATTTTGATTATTTTTGCAACAATTGCAAACAATTTCAGTCCCACAATAATTGTTGAGGCAGCCGAGAGAAAAGTGGGAAAGAACCATGGAAACAGAGACAGGTTTTCCAGCGCCGACTCGCGACCTAGGAGGCGGCTCAATTAGCGCCCTTTCAGCCTTTAGTGGGATGATACCTACCTACTCGGGAGACGCGGGGCGCGTAACAGATTTTTTCGATACGTTAGGGGAAGTCGCAGGATTAGCAGGTTGGACCCCTAGACAATGTTTAAGCATTGCTAAGTGTAAACTAACAGGGATAGCGAGAGATTTTGCGTGGCGCGACCTCCAAATGAAGGAAGTAACGGAGTACGCAAGCTTTAAACGCTTAATGATAAGTAGATTTGACCGAGAACCATATTCTATTAGGGTACAGAAATTCCACGCGTGTACGCAACGCAAAGATGAAAGAGTTCAAGAATTCGCCGTTAGGTTACAAACGTTAGTTAGCGCGATAATTGTAGATCGAACCGGGTCAAACGAGCAAGAAAATGCCATTATCAAGCGGTGTCAGCAACAGGAATTGGACGAGAAGCTCCGCATTCAATTCTTGCACGGCTTAAATGAAAAAATGAAACGTAACGTAATGACCCATGACCCAGCTACATTTTCGGAAGCGTTAAAAATAGCGATAAGAGAGGAAACAATAGAGCAATTGACTAACAAACAGCGGAATTATATAGGAAACGTAGAGGAGTCTGCAGAGAATTCCCCAACGAAAGCCGACGAGACAAAACCCCATAAGGAAGATGCATTAGAAGCGAAAATAAGTCAAATCGCTAAACAGATAGAAACGTTAGGAAAGAGATTAGACAATCGGTCCTCGACAACGCAAACAACTAGTACGCGAGCAGGAGAATCCAAACAAAATAGACGAATGCCATCACCCGCGTTACGAGGGAGACAGGAAGTAGGTAACCCCAATACCCATTCGAGCTCTCAACGCCGATTCGCGCAGCCGCAGCGCTTACAACAACCGCGTTTTCCTACAAATAACCGATCGTCATTAAATTATTCTGCCCAGATTCCTTCTAGACGATACTCCGGATATAATTCATTTCCTTGTAGGCCGAATTTCGAATGGAGACCAACAAATTATCGGCGATCTACTTCAAATTGGTTAGACAGTAGAATTTATGCGTCGCCCCCACTACCCGATTGGTATGGAGAAGATACCTTCCCTCCGCCCAATCGAGGGGAGTGGAGAGGAAACCCTAACACTCCAGAATGGCAGGTTCCTGTTATAAATAATCCGTTTTCGCCGCGATATCGGGAACAAATGCCAGTCTATCGAGAACAGTATAGACAGATAGGACCTAGGAATGATCAGAACTCTGAATATTTGCCTTTTAACCCGACGCGTTACGCGCAAGGCTGGTTCGTAAACGACCCTAATGCCGAGCGGGCCTTAGATAACGCGACCTTTCCTAAATACTTAGCGTTGCCCAGTCCGGAGGAAAGCCTTCGGCAAACAAATAATGTATCACAGGAGTTAAATAAAGATAGTGTAAGGTTTAATCGAGACGGAAGTAGAATAACTTCGGTGAAAGCAAAAGAACAGCGTCGAGATTTAGAGCAAATAGTAGATTATCCGCGCGAAGCTACTCGTTTATCGGGTGTCGGAGAATCTAAATTTATAAATGAAGATTTACCCCCTTGCACTTTAGTTTGTGAAATCGAAAATAAAAGAGCGAAATTAACAATAGACACAGGCGCGGCAGTTTCTTTGATATCAAAAGATTTCTTTTCGAACTTACGCGAGTTAAAGAAAGCTGAAACCAGAGAGGTAGAGTTACTTAGTGTCACAGGACACACAATAGAGACGCTCGGAAAATTCGATTTAGCATTTAGAATCGGGCAATTGAATTTTAGACACGATTGTTATGTAGTGGACCCCAAAATAACAGAACCTAATGACGGGATCCTAGGTAGAGACGTGATTGAGAAATACGACCTTACGATTTCGATAAAAAACGCGAAGCTTATTTTCCCTAGCGGTAACGAAGTTACATTCTGGGGATTAGCGAACCTTCATAATAATGTTAATAACCCACGTAACATGAGTAAGAATGACAGCGAGTTTGCAATGGTAGAAAGACAAAAGAACGGGAAGGATAGTCTATGTCAAGGAGATTTGAGGGATTTAACCCGAACAAACGATTTTAGAGAGGGTAGCAAAGTGAGTAAAAGAAAAAAACGAAAAGAAAACAAAAAAAATTTAGAGCGAAGAGTTGTAGAAAAGAGCAGTCAAAAGGAAAATGACCAGAGAGTGGTGGTAGCAAAGAATGACTCCACCATTCCCCCTCGGTCAGAAGTCGTTATAGAAGGGAGAGTATGTGGCAAGCACGTTAATAGACAGATAGGTGTAGTTGAACCATGTCCACTTGAAAGGGAGGATCTGATAGTCGCTAACGTGTTAGTGAAGGTCCCCAAAAACGGAACTGTTCCCATAAGGATAATGAATGTAAGCACGCAGCCCCTAAAGCTAAAACGAGGAAGTAAAGTAGGCGCGTACTTTCAAGCGGAAGAAGAATCAAAAGAGGAGGCGAAACAAGATAGGATATCTCGGGTGGAAGAGAATCCCATGACCAGAGCCCAATTTGCTAGTTTATTTGATTTGAAGGAAGTAGGTAAGGACAAATTAACCCCTTTAATCGATTTATTATACAAATATCAGCAAGTATTTGCAAAGCACGACTTTGACTTAGGGTATTGCGATTTAATTCAACATACAATAGAAACAGGAAACAGTGCACCAATATATCGTGCTCCTTATCGCATTCCGTATGCTCAGCGGGAATTAATGGATAATCTAGTAAGCGAAATGGTGAACAGCGGGGTAGTCGAACCGTCCAGCTCCCCGTGGTCGGCACCAGCTCTTTTGGTAAAGAAACGTGATGGAAATTGGAGATTTGTGGTGGACTTTAGGCAATTAAATAAAGTAACAAAAATAGATCCTTACCCTTTGCCCCTCATCCAGGAGTCATTAAGCTTACTTGGGAAGGCAAAGTATTTTTCCACAATGGACACTTTAAGTGGGTATTGGCAGCTACCCCTGAATCCCGACACGAAGGAAAAGACCGGATTCAGTACCACATCAGGACATTACCAATTTAACCGGATGGCTATGGGACTTTGTAATGCAGCTGCAACCTTTCAACGGCTTGCAGATCTGATATTAACGGGTCTAAAACACAAAATTTGCTTAGTCTATATGGACGATATCATGGTGTTTAGTTCTGACGTTGACTCGCATCTAGAACGCTTAGAACTCGTCTTTCAACGTCTAGCAAGTGCTGGAATAAAACTAAAGCCAAAAAAGTGCAGTTTTATGAAGCGACAGATAAAATTTTTAGGGCACGAAATCTCGGAAGAAGGGATTCGACCCGACCCCTCGAAGATCGAATGCGTGAAAAACTTCCCTCGACCAAGCAATGAGCGTGAGGTGAGGGCCTTTTTAGGATTAACGGGATACTATAGGAGGCACATTTTTCAGTATGCAAGAATATCTAAGCCTTTGTCAGACCTGCTAAAGGCAGATAACAAATTTCACTGGACCAAAGAACACGAAGAGGTGTTTGAAAGGCTTAAGGAAATTTTGGTGTCTGCTCCCCTTTTGCGATCACCAGATTTTGGTAGTCCTTTTATTTTGGCAACCGACGCATCGAACACTGCAATTGGAGCCGTATTATCGCAGGAAGACGAGCGGGGTGAACTCCCTGTAGCCTATGCTAGTCGGTTACTCAAGGAAGCCGAAAGAAACTATAGTACAACAGAAAAAGAGTGTCTAGCAGTTATATGGGCAATAAAATATTTTAGACCTTATCTCTATGGTAGAAAATTTAAAATCATAACTGACCACAGACCGCTTAGATGGCTAATCAACGTCAAAGACGAAAGTTCAAGGCTGAGTCGTTGGAATTTAGCATTACAAGAGTACCAGTTTGAGATCATACACCGTCCAGGAAAAGCACACGCTAATGCGGACGCATTAAGTCGAGTACCTATAGCTCCAATAATTGAGATGCACCCAATATATAGTAAGGCTCAGATTCGGGAACAACAATCGGAGGACCCTTTTTGTAAGGAAATCAGACGACGCCTAACAGAAAACCTATCCCCGTCGGAACAGGGTCTGAACACAGATGAGTAGCGAATTTTATTTAGACGCAGATCAAACCTTATATCATAGAAAGACAAACCCGGAAAGAAACGAAACTTGGGACAGATTAGTCATCCCTAAAACTTTGGTCGAATACGTTTTGAAGTTGTTCCACGATATTCCAAGTTCGGGACACTTAGGCGCGAAGAAGCTGAGAAAAAAATTACAGACGCAGTTTTATTGGCCCGAAATGAACAAAGACATCATACATTATTGCCAGACGTGTCAGGAATGTAGTTTGCGACGACGTCCTCTACACGGACATCAAGCTCCCTTACAAACATTCCCTAAAATCACAAAGGTATTTGAGAGAACAGCTTTAGACATACAAGGTCCTTTTCCTACCTCTAATAATGGCAACAAGTATCTCTTAGTTTTTGTAGATCACTTTTCTAGATGGGCAGAAGCAGTGCCATTACCAGACGTTACTGCTAAAACCGTCGCCAAAGCGTTCGTTACACAAGTGATCTTACGACATTCAGTCCCCAAACAATTATTGACTGATAGAGGTGCAAATTTTACTTCGAAAATGATGCGAGAAGTTTGTGATCTCTTGCACATAGAAAGACTTCTCACCACTGCATACCACCCACAATGCAACGGCATGGTGGAACGCTTAAACAAAACCTTAATAGATATACTAACGCATTATGTAGATAAAGACCAGCGCAATTGGGATGAAATGGTTCCTTACGCCCTATTCGCGTACAACACCACCGTTCATTCCAGTACCAACGAGACGCCATATTATTTAGTGTACGGAAGAGACCCAATTTATCCATTTGATGTCGTAACTGAACCCAACCGACCGAGTTACGATATTAGCGAAAATTATGCAAGCGAACTGAGGGCGAGACTAGCGATAGCACACAAGCTGGCCCAAGAACATGCAGAAAAAGCCGCACTGGATAGAAATGCGTATCAACAGCGAAGGAATAAGCCCTACAAATTTTCTATAGGCGACAGAGTTTTCGTAACGGAAATAACGGTTCCATCGGGATTAAAGCGAAAACTAGCTCCAAGATGGCAAGGACCCTATAGGATAGTAGCGGAGACAAGTCCGGTCGACTTTATCGTCCAGCATGTGCATAACGGGAAAAGGATGCACACTCACGCTAACCGGATGAAGCCCGCTTTGGCGCGTATGGAGTTCGGATCTTTTGCGACGGACGAAACTAAGTCCGAAGCAAAGGCTACCGAGTCATCCGCCTCGGAGCATCAGTCGCCTATATCTGGAGACCCTTGGGATGAATTTATTTTAGAATCAATTCAACCGGACCAACCAGACACAACAGAAACGCTAGTAGGCAACCAACAGACATCCACTGCACAACCTTCACATAATTATGCCCTTAGAAGTCGGGGGTCTGTGCAAGAATATCCATGGGTTCTTCCGACCTCGTCAAAAATCACACTACCGATTGACGCGATGGGAACAGACGCGGAAGAAAGTAGGACTTTACCACAAAGCCAGGGTCATGTAGTCTGCTTGTCCGCCACCTACACCTTTATCGTGATCTCTTTTCACAAGGATTGTGATATATGGTAGTCTTTTCTATCTACTCTGCATTTTGTCAGTCAATTAGAGATCTTTATCATAGAGAATAAAGAGGAGGAGTTCTATTGTACGATTAATAATATGAAATGA